>NC_138543.1:24354168-25016642 GCF_964234715.1 Podarcis melisellensis
GGGAGCTACAGCTGGGTATCATTTGCATGTTGGTGATGCTGAAAAGCTGTGGAATTTGATGTTCACCAAAGGAGACAATGGACGGAGAGAATAGCAGGGAATGCCACCCCAACAACTGTGGGATTTGCCTTAGATCTTTAAATCTGAGCCAGCAGATTCTTACACTTGAGAGTGTATGAAGATTAGAGCTTTGTTGGATCAAACTATATGTTCACATTGTCCAGAGTCCTTTTCCCCCACCAGACCAATGCTTTTGGGGAGCCCATTCACCTTTCTTCCATAATGGAACTCCAGGTTACGTAAATGGAGATTTTAGTGGCCTCCCATCTAGATCAGAGCCAGATCTGCTCATCCTCAGCAAGATGACTGTGCTATGTGTCCATAGTCCATACCCTGAGACCTTAAAGAGGGCATAAAGGCAACAGCTCTCCCTCCCTGCTTGCCCTATAGCAACTTTTATTCATAGCCATTGGGAATAAAATAGATCAGTCTGATTCCAGTTCAGGATGGACATTGTAGCACCAGTGGGATGGTAGAGCATTTCCCCTTTCTATTCTGTCTTCAGGGCTGAGCTTACCAACACAACAGTCAGTGTCACAGCACATCCATAGCTACTTTGCCCTCTCACATGGACACTGTGTACATTAAGTCATGGTACCTCCTATGAGCTAGCTCCAGAGGTATATTCAAAGCTGGATTTTAGCTGCTTATGCACTGTATCTCCAGAGCCAAATGAGTGATGAGGAAGAAAATAAACATACCAATCATCTCTAGTATAGTGTGAAATCCATCTCATCTTTTTTTCATTGCACAGCAGGTAATCAAATACATATACTATAAGGCATAGCTGATGTCTGTTGCATTTGCTACACTTTATAATGACTGGGGAAAATGTTGATCATAGGAGTAGAAAGAAAACAGATCAGAAAATGGAGTGGAATTTTCCAACTTCAGCTATATTGTAGAAACTACAAGAATCTTTCTGCAGCCATTTGCTGAACAGGCTTTGAAATCCAAATATTGTTCTTCAGAAAAGGACCGAAGAAACTACAGTAGAATATGGACCTTTGGTTTCCATATTGTCCAGACTGGTTCTCACATTGCACCTCCAATTCTGCAGTTACCCAGTTCACCTGAATTGATTTGTTTACTTCATTTCTATCCCATCTTTCTTTCCAGGTTTTAGGACAGTGTATAAGTTTCTCTCTCATTCCTTTCATTCTATTTTAGGTTAGACTGAGAAACAGTGAATGACCTAAAGTCACCCAATGAGCTTCACTGGTTTCTTTAGTGCAACAATAATCACTACAGTTCCCCCTACAAGCAGTAAGAACAGCCAACAAATTCTCATGTTATATAGGTAGTAATAATTTAAAGTACCTCAGGTTAAGTACTTAATTCGTTCCGGAGGTCCGTTCGTGACCTGAAACTGTTCTTAACCTGAAGCACCCCTTCAGCTAATGGGGCTTCCTGCTGCCGCCGCGCTGCTGAAGCATGATTTCTGTTCTCATCCTGAAGCAAAATTCTTAACCCGAGGTACTATTTCTGGGTTAGCGGAGTCTGTAACCTGAAGCGTATGTAACCTGAAGCTTATGTAACCCCAGGTACCACTGTATTGTTCAAACTATCATGGGGATGACAGGCGATAGGTAGAGAGGTCCATAACACCCTGTGTCTCCTTGATATCAGTGAAGGATCCAGAAGAGCAGTTTCATTTATTTGTCCAGAGCAGGGGTAGTCAACCTTTTTATACCTACCGCCCACTAATGCATCTTTCTTGATGGTAACATTTCCTTACCACCCACCAGTGCTCGATGGAAGGAGGATTCAGCTTGTGCTGTAGAACCCCCCCTACTGCCCACCTAGAATCTTGAAATGCCCACTAGTGGGCGGTAGGGACCACATTGACAACCCCTAGTCTAGAGAATGGATATGTTGCTTAAATTTTTTGGCAAAAACAAAAACACTAAACAGTTTACAAAGATTACATCCTGCTCCTATTGGCCAGCGATAGCACAACATGGTACCTGCAGAGGTTGTCGCACTCTAATTCCTATCAGACCCCACCAGCATCGGCCAATAGTCAGGGATGGTGGGCATTAGAGTCAAGCAACGTATTAGCTACCACTGCCATAGAGCTTGTACAATGGCAGACATGCAACATCAGATCACTATCAGTGCTTTTTTGGCATATAATGCCACTTTGTGAGGATAAACGTATTCATATGAAACAAAGGCAGATATCATGTAAGCCATTAATTCAAAAAGACTGTCATTCACATATGAAAAGAGCAATCAGCCAGTAAATAACTAACCTGCCAAAGGAGAACAAAGCCTGCATTGGCAGCAACTGGTGGCTGTTTGTCTAATGCAGTTTATTTGGCCAAAGTCTCACTAAAATGAATAGATCATCAGTCTTACATTGTTGCTCTAACAAAATTATAACCAGTTCCTGTATTTTGGGGAGCCAATCTCATTTCTAGGGAATGGTTTCAAAACTGGAAACATTTTTTTTAAAAAAAAACTGACCCACCTTCCTTCACTTAGCTAGGGATAGTTGCAGAGTGAAACATCTTCTCTGTGGTGTTTCCTCTATCATTTCCAGAAGGGTTAGCCTGCTATAGCAAAAGTAACAGCCTTTTGACACCTTGAGATGAACAGATTTTATATGACATAGGCGTGGAGTTTTAAATGAAACGTACTGTGGTCCATGAAACCACATGGCACAAGACTCCTCATTTTCCTTAATGATGTTTCTTTAACTCATGCAACTTGTCACATGATGCATGAGGTTATGAGCATATTAGGGTTGAGGTGAACATTTTTGGTGGAAGAAAGTGAATTTGGATTCTCGAAAAGGGAACAATTTCATAGGTGGGTCAAACATAATCAGGGTATGTTGTGGGTTCACACTTGGTAGTGGCAGATGCTTCTCATTTAACTTCATATTCTTGTTGAGATGAGTTGTTTTGCCACTAACTTCAATGTCAGGGGTAGTGGTAGGAGCAAAGGAGGAACTCCTTGAGGCAGTTAGTAGCTGCCACCCACCCAGATGACCCTAAAATGTCACTACATGTGTTAGATGTTAAAATAGAGTCATGCCAGGGTATTCTGGAGATTGAAATTACATCTGAGCACTGCCAAGGATAGTTTCTCTCTTGTTGCTAGCATCATCACAAGAAATGGGGTCAAAACCACACTCCTGACTGATGGGACAGTAAGCACCATTCTCCATAAAACACAAGGAATAATTATGTTTGGCTCATCTCCAGAAACTGACAAAAATTACCATGGACAACCAGCATCTTTGAGATACGATCACTCTCTTTTCCTGGAGCTGTGGGGTTGAATGTTAAACTGTTAGAGGTATTAGATTATGGAAACAATCTTGGGACCAAAGAAACTCAACCAGTTCAGGGTGCAATTAGGTATTTTAGAGTGTGAAACATATTATGCAGTTTCTATCTGATGTGCCAGTTTGTGATCTCCTGGGACTGGGGGCACAGACCCATAAGAACAGACAATTGATAAGCTACCTTATCAGGAAGAAGGCTTAAACATGTTTTCTGACATGTCCTCTTCACATGAGAGCTATGTCCAGGAAGTGGGGGGACAACAGCGACATGGCATGGTATCCCACCAAGATTTTACTCAAATAAAACCCATTGAAATAAATGAAAATAACTAAGTTAGGTTCATTGATTTCAATAGGTCGACTATGAGTAAAACTTAGTTGAATCCCACTTACAAGGCACTCTCAAATCAAATGCTTCCACTATGGCAAGGACTTTTGGCTTCACAATGGAACTTCTCCTATCCTCCCCCCACATGCCCCATCCTTTGTGACCCTTAAATGTGCCTTCCAGAGCAGATTCAGGGAGGACACAGGTGTGTGCAGGGAGAGGACATGGCAGATAAGTTTCATGGCACAAGTGGAAATCCAAATGCTAGTGAAATAACTTTGTTGAATACCTCCCATACACCATAAAGTTTAATAGATTCAAATTAGAGAAGTGAATAGGAGCTGGGGAAGAAGTTTGTTGGTGCTTTCTGCTGTCATACCATCGGACTGATGTCCAGAATTCAGGGTTGGCCCAATTTGTTTTTGGCACCTGAGGCGAACCACAAAATGGTGCCCCCTGCCAAGGAAGAAGGGCTTAATGAAGTTCTACATCAGGAACAAGGAGGGGATAAAAAATCTACATTAGGAACAAGGGTGGGAGGAGACCAGCAGCACCTCCTATTTACCAAGAGGCCACTGTAAAGGCTGCTTTAGAGGGGCTGCCATAGAGATGGCAGATCCTACCTCCAAGGAGCACGCCATATCTACTGCCATTGCAATTTCAGGAGTAGCGAGTAATGCATTTCTTGGGGGCTAGATCTGCTGCCCTGCTTGGCATAGTTCATAGCTTCTCTGAAGCTGAAGCTGAGGCTCCAATACTTTGGCCACCTCATGAGAAGAGAAGACTCCCTGGAAAAGACCCTAATGTTGGGAAAGATGGAGGGCACAAGGAGAAGGGGACAACAGAGGACGAGATGGTTGGATAGTGTTCTCGAAGCTACCAGCATGAGTTTGACCAAACTGCGGGAGGCAGTGGAAGACAGAAGTGCCTGGCTTGCTCTGGTCCATGGGGTCACAAAGAGTCGGACACGACTAAATGACTAAACAACAACAACAGATCTGCTGCCCCTTTCGATCCAGCTGCCTGAGGCACTCACCTCACCTTGCCACACGGGTGGGCCAGCCCTGCAGAATTCAGTCTATAAAACAGTAGTGATTTCTGTGGTAGAGTTGCCCTCCTGACAACAGTGTTGTTATGGCTTACCTGGGTAGCACTGAGGCAGGGCAGCAATGACTGGTCCCTCCAGTGACCCACATGGCCCTGACCTCAGCCCCACCCTGGCCCACCCCAAGCCACCCAGCAGCAGTATACTGAGGAGTGTTCCATGATTCCCCACCACCACATATGCCACTACTGCTGCAAAGTATGAGATTAGACATTTTCAGGCACAGCACCTGGCATTATTTTTGCTTGTGACTCCTTAGACTGCTTTGCTATTTGCCCATTCCGTGCAGCAAGTTGGAAGTTTGGCACATTAACAAATTATCCCACACTTAATTTCAAGATATTTTACTGCTGTTGGCTTGCCGCTGCCCAACGTCAGAAAATCAATTGTAGAACAAAGACAATGTGTGGTGGTGGTATAATTTTTCCTGGGGGGATTTTATGCTTAAACACTAGAATTTGTGTAAACACATTTTTCAAAGAAAATTAGCCATAATACTTGGCCCCCAGGTGACCTATATTTAATGTGTGATTGTGTGATATACTGGTAGTTGGGCATGGGGGGGGGAATCTGGCTCCTGTTGGTTTGGCATTAGTCAGAAAATGCCTATGTCCAATTACTAAGAGGTACTGGTCACTGGTAAATCTCTTAGTGGGTTGCGGTGTCCCAAGAACCAGTGTTATGAGTGGGAGGGATAGTCCATTATCAGAGCTCTAGCATGGCTCCCAAATAGAGCATGATATACTATAGATCACAGCATGCTCTAAGCAAACCAGCTTGAATCCAATAAGGTGCCCAGCATACCCTTGCCTGACAAAGCCACTTCCGGCCTGCCCAGGAGGTGGGGTTGTGGGCTTCACGCCCACCCCCACATGAGCAGGGGCTGGTTTCAGCCCCCGCGAGAACAGGGGAATCCCAAGCGATTGCTCGTGTGGTGGTAGGCATTGGTAAGAAGGGGTTAAGAGGATACATGGGGGGGGGAGGAACGCCATCACCTCCCCCCAGAGAGCGAAGGGTGGTTCATTAAAGGACTCTGGGGGGCGTGGTCCTGTCCGAAGCCTATGGAGGTGTGGGCCAAAGGCACGCCCCAGAGCGGTGACCCGGGGGAGCTCCTAGTCGACGTGCCTTGGCAGGAGACTCCCCCGATAAAGTGTTAACCCTTCCCCGTGTCTCCAGCAAATGGGCTGGAGCCGGATAGTCGATAGGACCAATGCCTAAGCCAATGCCTCTCATTCCTGAATTCAATAAAGTTGTGGCCTAATTCGCCCAATTAACCTTAATTATGCTGTCTCGTGTCTTTATTTATCCTGGTGGGGGGCGGGAACTCACCACGCAACAAGGCCCTTCTGCTTGCAAGGAGAGACGACTAGTTTTTGCAGAGTTGCCCTTCCCACTACAATATTTGTGTAACATTTTATGCTATTCAAGAAGCTGCTCCAACTCCGCAAAAAACTTTTGGGAAAGCAGAGAAAACCATACTTGGACCACAGGAAAGCCCTGTGATCATAAGTCTACCTCAGGAAGTAAGTTTTCAAGTCATTATGCTTTCATTGTGACAAAGTAATCTAATCTGAATGCTTCCTTGGAGTTTTGTGGTGCTTTCCTCAAGGAAAGGATAGGGGCTTGGGATTGTGTGACAGGGGCAAGGTAGGAATGGAAGGTTCTGAAAGAAAATTGATAAATACGTATGTCCCCCACCCTGAAATAGTTATTCATTTTTATCTCTAACTTTATACCAGCTTAGCTATATTACAACTGTCTCTTCCTGTCTTCTTTCCATGCCCTCCCCAGTGTGTATGTAGTTCAGAATAGTTCAATGTGCTTTCAATAATAATCCTGTATTAGTTCTCCTTTCTGGAAAGCAGTGGATTCTGTCAGCATATAGTGCAGGGGTCCTCAAACTTTTTCAGCAGGGGGCCGGTCCACTGTCCCTCAGACTTTGTGGGGGGCCAGACTGTATTTTGGAAAAAAAATGAATGAGGGATGATGAGCAGCGTGCAAAAGGGCTCTAGAGAGGGGCTGCTTTAAATGGCGGCCACTAGAGAGGGGCGTTCAGCCAACCTTGGCTTCTGTGTCTTGTGAGTGGCAGGGGCTAGCGGAAGCGGCAGAGGGACAATGAGCGGCGCTTGAAAGGGCTCCAGAGAGGGGCCAGCACCAACAAAGCCCTGTCGCCTTCCTCCTCTAGGCAGGGCAGGGAGAAACCAGGAGGAGGGAGGGAGGAGGCGCCAGCGCCACCGCTGTGTGAGGAAGAGGGAGGGAGAATAAAAAAATGTATGCGCTGGCGATCCACACGCTGGCGATCCATGCGGCGATTCTCGGACCATCCACAGGCCGGATTTAGAAGGCAGTTGGGCTTAATCCAGCCCATGGACCTTAGTTTGCCGACCCATGATATAGTGTAATGAAAGACCGCTGGGTACTGCTCATTTAACCCTAATGCAGTCTAAATGAAATTATTGTGAAATGAGTTCATAACGAAGGTAAGGCTTGAAAGTTGCCATCCTTCACTGAAAACATTCATTTGTACTCTTCAAAGTCTACTTTAAATGAAAACACATGCATTCTTGTGTTGAATGACTTTCTTCCATTTAAGACTGTCTCTAAAGTCCACGACTGTAAGGAAAATCTATCCCAGTTTGCTTGGGTTTGTTTCTCTTGGAGATGCTAAGGGTTTTACATCAGGCATCCATGAGCTGATCGTCTGAAGAAAAAATGGCACCGATCAACAGATAACTGTCCCCCTTTGAGCCTGTTAGTGATTTGATTTGAGCTTCATAATTAGCGGGCACACCACGGCCATAAGGGAACTGAATGTCACAGCTCCTTAGCTGCTGACACAAATGCAGGGAGAGGCAAGGATTTGAGGAGTGACACCTCTTATTAGCTCTCGCATAGGAAAGACGCACACTGAATGACCTACAGAGGGAAATTACTAGTTATAGCACTCTTGTGCCAAAGTCAAGCTAGCTAGACAGTCATCCAGTCAAACAATTTAATTCTTAGACAATAAAAAGGGGAACCGACGGAAGAAGACCTTTTACTTAAAACCCTTCAACAAACCAGACATGTCAATAATATTTACTGTACCTGCCATTTGCACAAATACAGAGCACAGAGACTGCTAAAACCCTTCAAGCTGGCTACACACTGTCAAATGCAGTATCTCTATTATCATTGGTATTGATTTAATGAGCATGACAATTTTGGGATGTGTGGTGGCTGGATGAAATTTGGAGGCTGCCTCTTTTAGTGGTGGAACTGTAGTAAATCCACAGCAGGCATGACTACACAATAGGAATATGTGGTGACTGTCAGCCCTCAGGTCTTTCCCCAAGAGAAGGGGTGAAAATTTGTTGCCAACTTCTGTGTCTGCCCCATGTCTCCCTCACGAATTGTGGTTAAAAAAATTATTACATGTACAAGGGATACCAGTCCCCCCCCCCCCAACTTTGGACGGTCCCTGACTAGTGATGGGCAAACCCGTTAGTCTTTGTTTCTCTTTTTTCCAAACTTAAGGTTTGATTTCTTCATCAATTTGCCAGTTTTTCGTTTAACATTCCACATGGAAATTTGCATACATTCTCTCACACATTTCTCTTAATATAGGCTTCCTCTTCCCGTCTCTTTTTCCTGGCATGTCATGTCTTTTAAATCATAATCCTGAGGGCAGAGACGGCCTTAAACTTCATCTTTGTAAATTTCTTTGGGAACCTTTTTAGCAAAAGAAAAAGAAAGGTAAATGTGTTATCTATGTGCCTCTTCCACAATTTACAGTATGTGAATAGGGAGTGCTGCTTGCAAGCATTGGAAGATGATTAGGCTGCAGGCAGTTTCTTACAAATTGCTGCCTATATATAGAGAGAGAGAGGGGGGGGGGCAGGCAGGCAGGCATTCATAAATAGATGCATACTTAGAACAGGGCACAATATTATTCAATACAGCCTGTTTCACATGGTTATAGCCAGTATCTTTGTAAGCAGTGGTCTGAAATGTTCTATTCTCAATTCTTTAAAAATAGCTTCCCTAGCAAAACAAAACAAAACAAAAAACAAAACAAAACAGGGTGACTATTGTATCTGCCCCTCCATTTTTAACAGCAAAAGAACCTATTGAAGCCCCTTTCATGGATTTTTCCTCCCCCTTTTGTGCCCCCTTCCTCTTGCCTCTCATTGACAAGCCCGCCCATTCTGTTTCGACAATATGTTGTTATTAATCAATAAGCTGACTTATGGCACCTGTCACCCCAGAAAGATGCTGTAGAACGGCACAATATGGGATTGGGGCGGATTAAAGTCTTCTGCCTGCATATTCGTGCACTTCACTTTTGTATTAATTGTTTATTTCGCAGCAGGTGTGCCTGTAGAACAGCTGGCGCCCCGACTAAGCCCTTCATCTGGCACATGCCAATTTGACAATTGGAAATTCTCTCAACTTTGTAAGCAAGAGTCTGCCTTGAAAGCCCCAGGCTGTCACTCAAATCCCACAATGCTCAATTGCTCTTGTTCCTTCATGCACCTGAAACTCCCAGTCAAAAGACTGATAGCAATAAATGCTGCCATTTGAGCTTACGGAATCGGAAGCAAAGACATCTGGCAATAAAGTCTTCAAATAATGTCTTGCATGAGCCGCACTTGGTAGCTTTTAAATCCAGTTATACTGGATTCATTGTTACTACTTTTGAAGCAGTCAGGTTTTCCAAAAGGCTACTTGTCCAATAAGGCTTCTGCTAAAGCTGTAGATAATTAACCTGTTTTAGGCAATTATCTTACTCCCAAAGCTGTATTGATCATGATACACTTAGGACCAGTTGCCCTGCGTTTTTGTTGAATTTAAAAGTAGCTGCCACGGGCTCCAAGGAATAACTCATTTTCCTAAATCTTCCTTCTCTTTTATGTGTATCTTGTTCTTTTTCTGTTCTCTTTCTTTTACTTTCTTTCTCTCACTTGACTTTTTTATTATATATTTTAAAAAGTTGTTGTGGATTTGGATGTCTCTTAAGATACTATGCAACAGCTTTTTGTCTGTTTGGATATTATCAGGTGCCATTTTGAATCAAGATGGTGAAGATGCTAAACATTTCAAAATTACTCTGATTTTAAACAGTGATTTCAAAGCTGCACTGATTTGGGGGTTTCTTAGAACTCCCGAGCAACGAGACTACTAGTAGTGTAATAATAAGAGGGAAAGGATCTGGGAAAGAATTAGGATGGGGGTGTTGGGGGTGAAGGCCTGGGCCTGGGCCTGTTTCTTCACATGATAGCCCTATATGTAAGTAACACATGAAAAAGGCTGGTTCATAGCACTCTGTCTCAGTCCGTTGTGCAAATCACATAGGCAGAGTTCTACATAACCTTTCCTTCTAGTATTTGGTGTCTTGGATTGGGGGCAATAATCAGTGCAACATCCAAGTGGTGAATCTTGTCCAGACTGACGTACCCCTCAGAGGAGATGATAAACCTTTCCTGAATTTAAGAAGATTTAGGAACCTGCCAACTGAATAACACTATGTGATCCATTCTGCCTTTTGTCCTAAACTGTCCCAACTATTTTTTCACCACCGTATTTCTATTCAGTGCAGTCAATAGGTTTTTTGGTTTTTTTTAAGGCAGCATTGGAGATTATAATGTAAGGAGAAGCACTTACTCTTAGAATCAGGAATGAATGCAGCAAAGATCAATCTTGTATCAACTGAACAAGCTTTTTTTATCACTTGACAACCAAACCATATATCCAATAAGTTCTGCACCGCAGTCATTAATTGTAGACATGCTCCCAAGGGGCCCTTATCAGTTAGTAAGAAAAAACTTTAAATGTTTCTGTTGCGGTGTCACTCCAAAGATATGTCCACTGTACACATTTCATGAACACCACCACATAGCCCTGATAAGCTTTGAGACCAAGCATTACTTCTGTCATCTCAGTTTGACAAATAATATTTTTCTGTCTGCCAGGGAGCTGCTTTGGTTGACCTTCAAGAAATGCCATCCTCCAGACAAGGCACTAAAAACTCGGTCCCTTTTAGCCTGCATTAGAAGGCTAGAGATTTTGCGACATTTTGAATCATTGGAAATCAGCTGTGCACCTCTGTATCCCATCCGAAGAAAATCAATATGTCCTGGAAATCATAAGAAATGCTAATCTTAAAACACACAAAATTGCCGAGCGTAAACAGGCTCAGAGCAATATAGATTCAATCCATTATAAAATTGAGAATAACTGAACAAACGGATGAAATATTGTTCTAAGTGATGATACAGACACACAGGAGAATTCCAAGGGAGGCACAGAAGTTTGTAACATTACTAATAATTCCCCAAAATCAAGCCTCCTTGTTGGATCCCTTAATGGATGACAAAAATAATATGATTTCTTTCTAATATTGTGTGTGATCAGCTTGAATATATGCAATTGATGACAAAGTGGTATAAACATGCATTAAAAGTTTGATGTACCTTAAAGTAGCTTTGGGCATTGCAGTATGGTGTATAGATCAGCATTTTTTTGCCTATACAGTAATAACTTGCAAAACAATAACTTGTGTTCCCTGTCCAACAAGATTTTGACCTCTACACATATTTGGAACTTATGCACCCCATGGGGGGCAGATCACAACTTTCTTTATTATCATGTTATACTGGAAACACGAAAAAGTAGAAGCTTAAGTCACTTATACATCAAATGTCAGGGATTGGCTGGATGAGAAACAGCAACAAGTAGTCCAGGAGGCACCTGAGAGGGATGGGACTTTGAACCAGGTTCAGACTGGTGAGACAGGGAGGA
This sequence comes from Podarcis melisellensis, assembly GCF_964234715.1. Taxonomy (NCBI): domain Eukaryota; kingdom Metazoa; phylum Chordata; class Lepidosauria; order Squamata; family Lacertidae; genus Podarcis; species Podarcis melisellensis. The sequence goes on from NC_138543.1 coordinate 24,365,737, forward strand.
ATCATCAGCAGAGTGAGGGTGAAGTGGAGATGCTTGAGGTAGCCCCAGACGCTGATAGAGAAGGAGCAAGGACTGTGTCTTCTGCTCTGCAATACAGTCCGGATTCAGATCTTTCCCCTCTCCTACTCTCAGCACAAGAAAGAAGGGTCAGGAAAAGGCTAGAACAATTGAGAAAAGCTGAGTCACAGCGGGGGGAAAATGCAAGGAGGGAGGTACAAATAAGGGGGAGAGCGGACAGAACTTTAGCTTCTGCAACTGATGTGCTTATCTGATGGATGTGCTGGGTAATGACTTCTTGATTACTGAGCAATAAAGTTCATTACTGCAAGCACTGTGCCTAGTTCTGCTTACAGTGTCGGACAACAGATGGAGGGGGTTTTCTGGCAGCCTGATTCTTGCAACATGAGAAGAGGCATCCAAACCCATTTACATATGTTCCACTGATGTTCTACTACCTTCACTGTCAGACGTAGAATGCCATGCTCAGACTTCCCACAGGTATCTAGTTGGCCATTGTAAGAAGAAGATGCTGGACTAGACAAACCTTTGGCTTTTCTTATGTTCTTATGTAATATTTTTACCTGGAATTACACAAGCCATATGTAGAAGTTCTTGAGAATGAGCTATGTGCTCCCTAAACTAGAAGTTGGTAACCTATAGCCCTGCTGTTGTTGTTGGACTCCAAATCCCATCAGCTCCAGGCAGCATGGCCAATGACCAGTTGATGGGTGTCCAGCAACATCTGGTCCAGCAACATCTGGAAGGCCATAGGTTTCTCAGCCTGGTCTAGATCAGGGATAGCCAAGGTAGTGCTCTCCACATGTTACTGGACTACAGCTTCCATTATCCCAAATTGTTTGCCATGTTGTCTAGGGCTTATCGGCTTGGAGCTGAGCCACATCTGGAGGTTAACATATTGATTATCCCTGTCAAGATACTGAAACACACAATCAGAATCTGTTCAGAAGGTCTGCCCATATCAAGTGCCTGAAGAAGACTGCAACTGCTTCCATCTTTGTGACTGTTCTCACATAACTCCAGGAACTAATACGGCTTACAGTATATGGCCAAATCCCACTGATTTGGGAGGTGTGACATTTGCATGCTATATAAATAAAACTTCAGAATGTTCCTGGATCCTGAAAATTGTAGAAGCCACCATGAAAGGGGAGGTAACCACATTGCCTTGGGCATGTCTACCATAATAGGACAGTAAGTGGGATATGCAGGACAAACTGCAATTGTCTACATATCGAGAGTCAATTTTCTTCCATAGATCCTGTAGTACATATTTTTTAAAAAAATCCATAAATATCATATTTTCCCTGGCATTAAACCACAATGTTTTGCTAGTGCATCCACTGAAATTATGAATACTGTAGGTAACATGATTACACAGGTTCTTGGCTGTCATGGATCAGAAGAGATGAATTTCATAACTCTGTCTCCTCTGCATTTCATGACCTATTTTTTCTTTAAAATATTTGCAGAATAATCCTATACATGTCTAATTGCCAATGCTCCGTATAGTCCAGCATCCTGTTCTCACAGTTGTCAACTCAAATATAAGTCCCATTCATTTCAATAAGGCTTACTCTCAGGTAAGATGGCATAGGATTGAGCACTTGCCCACTAGTCCATGAGCAAGACTGACCCCCTTAACATGTCATCAATGCTTTAGCATGTTATGAACCCTCTTCAGTGATGGATTTCCTGTGCACCTTGATTTGTGGGTATGGCTATCCCTCAGCCCCACTGCAACACACCTACCCCAAACAAATCCATTGCATGAGAACAGAATTATTGTGTTATTGGTGTTAAGGACTAACTTAAAACCAAGTAACAAAAAAACCCCCTGTTTTCCAGTTGCCTGGAACGGGTCTACTTTCAGTGTTTCTATTCTTTCAAAAACCAGGTTCAATATTTGACAGTTGCACAGATACACCTACATGGTAGCAAAATGAATACACTGAGGCTTATTCATTATAACTCATTGTATAATAATGTTTCAGAGAAGGTTCGGTAAATCCATTTTCCCTTAGAGCACCCCAGCACAAAATTGCCCCAGTTCAGTCCTAAATGCATGTATAGAATAGTAGAAAGTGAAATCTTGGAACCATCAGGACCCAATTTTTCTGCCCTTCATTTGCAGCTATGGGAACAGCTATCTAGATTTAATTTTAATATGTCACCATTTTTTCCATTTAGATCCAATAAATAGCTGCAGGATATTCAAATAGCTTCCACCACCTGAGACTTATATAATGTTCCAGGGCAATTTGCCTGTTATTTTCGGAAAGCCAGATTAGCTGCAGGTCTGATTGAGAGATGCTCACTTAAGAATATGAACACAGTAGTTCAAATATTATTTATTAGGAGAGAAAATAATTGCAGGGGAAAGTTGTCTAGCAACTTACTCACTCAAATGCACACACAGAAAACACACACACACACACACACACACACACTGTATACAATTATTCTTCTGTCTGATTTAAGGAAAACTGTGACTAATTATACTGTCAAAAAATAATCTAGCTAAAAGACCAGACTTGGTGGGAACTGTGGATTCAGCAGCATGGGTTGTGCTTTATTTTATTTTATCTAACACCTCACAAAAGGATATTAATAATTTTGTATTAATGTACAGTTTAAAAGCCTCTTCTTATCAGGAAGTTGCAAGAAATCAAATCTGACATATAGTCTTTCAGTTCTTGCCTGCCTACATTGATTTGTTACCTGGTGTGAGTTCTTGCAGAAGAGTGGAAAACAAGCCTAAAATCGTAACAGTCTTCTTATCTGCATTTTTGTACAGTGGGTTTAGCTTTGCAACTGCACAGGGAAATAAGGAGGCTGGGTGAACTGGGCCACATATATAAATGTAACAACAACAGCAACCGGCCGGCACTTGGAAACCATGGTGTGGAATATTCTGTGTCCAAACCCAGGAATAAGGAGGCCAGATACTGGTGATGGATTGAACTACAGTCACATTTTCTTTAAACTTCAGGGCCCCACAACTCCAGGCAGATGTTGCAGGTAGACCTCAAGACTGTTCCATCTGGCCACCAGAAAAGCCCTTCACTTTCAAAGGTATTACATTATCTAACCTGAACCTTTCCTGCACCTCCCTACCAGCAATGTGACCATCTTTGATCACAAAGTCAGATGTTACTGGATTACATTGTCGCTGTCCATTGGCCAATAATGACTGGCTCCCCATCCCTCTATAGCACAAGAGCATCATCACATCTGGCACTAAGGTTTGATTAAGATCAATGACAATTGTTTGGAGCAAAAAGAATAAGCAACGAAGGTCACCACAATCCCAATACACTATTATTATTTTTGTAAAAAATGATTTGTAATAAGGGCACGTTTTATAATGTCATCCAAAAAAATTTCCCATCAGATTTCAGAAGCAGCAGAACGAAAAGTATCTAATGCAGGGTCTCTCTGGATTTTGAATAGAAACCTATGGACAGTTACTGTACTTGGGAATAAAGCCCATTGAATTCAATGGGACTTGCTTCTGTATAACAGCTGTTGATGTGGATGATAAAAAAAGTGAATGCCATCTTAGACTGCATTAACAAAACAAAACAAACATATCATGAGAAGCAATAGTTCCATTCTATTCTGTGCTGGTTATACTGCATTTGGAGTATTCTGTCTGGTTGTGGGCACCACTTTTTAAGAATGACTTTGACAAAAACTAGTATGGGTCCAGAAGAGGGAGGCTGCTGAGCAGGATAGTGAGGGATCTTGAAACCAACTCCTATGAACAGTGCTATTTATCTAGAAACAGAGAAGCCAGAACTCACCATTGATGCCTCCCTTGTTCTCTTGCAATGGCAATGGCACCCATCTCAGAGGTGCTGGACTGAGTTCCAGTTGAAAAAAAGCTCTGTCCATGAGAAAGAGCTGGTGGTGTTTAACTTCCGTAAGAGAAGATTTAAGTGGAGACATGATAGTTGCCTTCAAATACACAAAGAGCTGCCATACAGAAGATGGAGCGTGCTTGTTCTGTGTAGCTCCAAGGTAATGGACTAGAACTAATATATGGAACCTGCAAGGAAGTAGATTTTGACTAAACATTAGGATACCCTTTCTAATGGCAAGGACTGTGTGAGAGTGAAACAGAGTATCTCAGGAGTTGATGGGTCTCTTCATAGTTGCAGATGTTCAAGCAGAGGCATAAAGCTATCTGTCAAGAATCTTGATTCCTGAACTGAACAGGGGTAGGAATAAATGATCTCAAAGTTTCTTCCCACTTCCATGATTCTTTGCATATGACTAGTCAATCAGTCTTTCTTGTCACTGTGACACATTTTCTCTCCCCCCCCCCCATCTCCCAGGCACATCTTATAATTCATATGCTTCCTGGAGAGTGAACTTTAACCTTTCTGCAAGTCTGACCGCAGCACTCAGATCAGCTCTTTTGATCAGTGCTCATTGGAATACATAGTAAAGCTTTCAGATGTGTTGGTGTTTATAGGGCTATTTTTCAAAGCTACAAGATAAATTTGAGCCTGGAACATCAGCGTGTGTGCTTAAGGGTGCCAAGTGCTCATTTTTTAATCATTGAAGGAAAGCAGCTTGCAGGTTGGGAGGAAAATACTAAAATTGTGCATTAATCAAGCAGGGGTTGACCAATAGATCACAAATACTGCACAGTGCAGAGCTGTGCATTTTCAGCTTTTTAAATGAAGAAAAAAGTAAATGCTGAGAAGTGAGATGGGAGATCTTTCAAAACATATCCTTCACTCTGCTCTATTGACTAGAGCCAGTCACAAGGAAATTTACCATAATTTGGAGGAATGAAATGAAACCACATTTAAGATCATTCTTAAGGAAAATAGAGAATATTCCTTAGTGAATTATTGCCTGGCATGCAGCCTTACCTTAAGGCTTCAGCAGATGGTAAATCACTTTCTAGAAGTTTTGTGCTAAGTTTAAAGCAAGCACAAGAAATAAATGCATATATTGTTTCTAAACTCTTTTCTACCACTATTTTAAATGAATCTTTTATACTATTTATGGAAACTGCTTGGATCATTTGATTGCTTTGTTTGATTGAGCAATATATAAATCTTGCTAAATAAATTAAAATACCTAAGAACTACAGGCAAAATTGCAAATTTCACAGCAGTAAATTCATATTTGCCAGGAAAGAATGGCTGAACAGTATGCTATAGTAAATCCGAATTTCATAATAAGGCTATATATGTATATGTTGCACATGTCTGAGTCATGTATTTGGGCCCTCTCAGATGTTTTGGATGACAAGTCTGCTTATCTTAAATGGTCAGAAGGCATTGAGGCCTGGCCACAGCCCTGGTCAGTGATCTGGCAGCCAGCCAGGGAGGACTGCAGGCCTGCCTGCAGATTGGCCTTTGACAGGCAGGCCTGGGTCCAGCGACTCCCCAAGGGGTGGGCCAAACAGCCAATGGGCCTTGCTTGGGTCCATCCCCTGGGAAATAAATTGAGGTGAGCCCAGCACTCCTTCTCAGTTTTTCTGTTTGGACAACAACTCCCATTAGTCCAAAATACAGTCGTACCTCAGAAGTGAAATGGAATCTGTTCCAGAAGCCCGTTCGACTTCCAAAATGTTCGAAAACCATAGTGCAGCTTCACAATCAGAAGCCACAGAAGCCCCGTGGGACATTCGAGTTCCAAAGATCATTCACAAACTGGAATACTCACTTCCTGGTTTGTGGCATTTGGTAGCCAAAACGTCCGAGTACCAGGGCATTCAGGATCAAGGGTACGACTGTATCTGGAGAGCACCAAATTGGCAAAAGCTCCTCTAACCATTACACTACACTGACGTTTTTCATTGCTAGACATACACTTAAAGCACCTTAGGTGTACACCTAAAACATAATGTAGGGAACAGCTCTTCTACCCCATAAAAGCAGGGAGTACAGAACCAGAAGAACCAGTATCAACAGGAAGAATTAGCTGAAAGGCACATTTCAGATTCGCTTAAGTATTTAGAGGGAAAGTAATCAAACTGCTAAGTGAAAGCCTGGGAGGATAATTATAATTACATTTTGTTAATGTAGTACTGTGAATGTAATGAATGCTTGGTCAACATTTCTGCTCTCTCTTTGTAAATGCATTTCTGAACTGCATACCAACATCTCTGCAAGGGAAGAATCTGAAGTTGTGTGTATGTGCTTAAGATCACAAGAAGAGTATAAACTGGATCTGACCAATGATGCAAGCCATTATCTGACTGTTCAGCCCTCGCTTTGTAACATTTCAGTGTACCACTTCATTAAGTGATCATTCTGATCCTGGGCGTGGCTCTTACGTCTCCAAATAATGCCAGGCTAAGTGTGCATTGCTTCTTGCATCTTCCCTGCCATTCTTCTGGACATTGGCAGAGGTTTTCAGAGCAGGAAGGATTGTAGCTCTTACCCAGCCTGGCCTCATTTAATTACAACCCAGCCTTCACTTGTGCTCGAAGCCTACTGAATCTCATTAACTCCAATTGGACTAAATTGGCTTATATCCAAATGCTTCTGCTTGATTGGCTTGTGGATGGGACCGCTAGTCTTCTGCATCCCCTCTAGTTATTATTAAGCTAAAGTCGGCTTGTGCTTAAACAAATTCCAGCCTTTGGAGAACTGTTTGAAGAGTGTGGCATATTGAGATTCCACAACTTTCCCTGGACGCCTCTTGCAATCTCTGCTCACCCTCATTAATAAATATTTGTCTCTTATTTCCAGGTTTAGTTTGTGTTGGTCTCCCAGTGGTCCGTCTCAGCCAACTTTCCGTCTCTTACCACGGCAATTTCAGATCCTTCACAGAAAGGAACCCAATAAGCAAACAAACAGAGGAGGCATTTACAACCACTACCTGCTGCTAGCTGACAAATACCCTGAAGCAGAGGAACACAAGCGACAATGTACAGGATGAAAGAAAAGATGGCCTCTCGGTAGTAAACTGTGCCTGAATTTGAGCAGCAGTAACTTTCATGAAGACAATATAGCAATGCACTGTGGATAAGGGAACAAACGTGTGTGTGTTGCACTTTAATACTATTGTCTTCCCATTTCAGTCAACATAAGAACATTGGGATATATACACCATAAGCCTCCTGATGTATATTTTGCTCTAGGATTCTTTGTTTGGTCAGAATCGAGTATACACTTTTGGAGTTAACACTAAATACATTACTTCTGGTACATGAGCCACCATAGCAACTAGAAGGCTGTGAAAATTTGTGCCCAGACTTTTTAGACTTGTCTTTTTAGACTTGTCTACCAAAGGGGAGCATTGGTTGACAGATGTGAACTATATTGGCATTATTTTCAGCTCTCCTACCCCACTATCATGGTGTGTGTTTTTTTCCAAGTGGGTAAAATGTAGTGAACTACCACCCTGTGGCTCTATATAGCCTTCTCTGTTTTCTCCTAATTGAAATAAATGCAAAACTGATCATTGTATTTGTTTGGATAGCTCTAGAAGTAATGGATTGGTGATACACTAGGGATAGTGTCTACCCCAAGGAGAACCCCACTTTGATGCATGTGTTACGTCCTATGCATGTGGTTTTTTCCTCATGCAAAGAATGTGCAGACAGGGACAGAGGCAGATTTAGGCCAGTGTGTGACTAGTTCCACTACACTACTGTAAGTGCAGAGCCATGGGGACTCTGCAGGGCGTCACAGGTAAGATGTAGTGAATTGAGCAGAACAGAAGGTGAAAGGCAGGGGGCATTGAATTTTGGCCTCGCACTGGGCACCACTGAAATTTGAAAGACCAATTGTCTGTAAGATGCCACCCATCCCCACAACCTCCACTGTTAGACTTGGCATGTTGAGGCCGAATGTCTGGACGCATTCACATTCACCTGCTCAACTGAACATACTGAGCATGTGCAGTCAAGGCTCCCGATCGCAGAGGGGATTTTTAAGAACATTCAGACAACTGCACAAAGAGTAACCCTTCAGCTCTTCATCAACATGCAAAGGTTGAGAGTGGAGCTGCTGAGGGTTATTTGGTGGGGTGTGAATCTATGACCCTAATCCTGCTTCCTGCTTTCTCTGGCTAACATCTGGGTAGAGCTACAGGTAGACTTAAACTATTGTTGCCATCTCACATATGGTGGCTTGAAGCATTATGGGTAATTGCAACTGTTATTCAAATACTGCACCACAGATACAGCATAAACTTCATTTATATACTTGGACATTATTTTTCAAAATGCCCCTCGGTCTTGAATAACAAACTTTTCCTGTGCTTTAAGATACGAGAGGCCCATTTATTCTCCTGCACATGAAACCTAGACATGGAGTCTTAAAGCACAGCCTGCCAACATGCCAAATGAATGATCGTTTTATAATGAGGGCAGTGTTGGACTGCAAACACAGCACAGCCAGCTAGATTTAGTTCACTTGCAACCTTTACAGCCACCTAAATCTAATCAGTATAACATCCAGCCATTAATAATTTTGTTTGGGAGTCTGAAGTTTCTCCAGCTCAACTTCCCATCCTTGGTAAATGAAGTATAATTCCTCAGTTTAATGGCATGGAGGATAATATAAAATGAAGGATGATCTAAAGTGTGCAATATATATTAAAATTAGGGATGGGAAGAACATCCCTGCTCTGCTTTGTAGTTAATTTGATTTTAAATATGGAATTCCAATCAATCAGAGATAGGCTGTAAGGTCATCCCATGCCCCACTGTTACTTGGTGGCTTCCACAAACTGCTCAACACCGATGAGGGCTTCTCCACAACCTCAGTTTTCCTCCCAAAGTTATCTAAGGAAGGCCAGTATAAGTCTGCATGGCCTGCACAGCCTGCAGCCTTTGATGCCTCTTGCCATATGGGAATGATTGTTCCCATAATGTCAAAAGTCCCAAACATGTACAATAGCATCTCCAGCCTCCATACACGTTATAGCCTTTGTGGCTAGATAATCTTTCACCTGTCTCCTTTATGTTGCACCACAGAGTCAGGGAGAGTGGCAAAAGGGCAGCATTAGCCTAAGAAGTGGCATCATCCACCCCTTGCCCATGTGCTCCCCATTCAGTGTTATCGGAACAGTGTGAACTGCAACCATGCAGGACTAGCGACCATACCACCTGAGTCATGTAAGAACCAATGGCAAGCCTCACTGATTCCAGGAGAACTACGTTTGGAAGATCCTGTGTACAGAAAGGTCTCACCAATGTTCTCCATGGAATTTTTGGATTGCCTTTTGAGCCCAGTACACTGTTCATGGACACTTGTCCATGAATATTCAGGCATGATGACAGATGTGTGGTGACTGACTTTCTAACACGTCCAGGTTTCCGAATGCCCGACTATGCATCTGAAATTAAGACAGAGATCACTGCATGTGCAGTTGAATATTCAAGCATGCTGAACATTATATGTATAAAAATGTAAACAACAGGCAAGGGACTTGGTTCCTAGCTGCGAACAAGGAAGAAAAACATCCTGTAACTGCTATGGTTTTTATTTGTAGCCACTGATGTGGAATAATCCTTAATATCACATTAAATGTAATGTGCTAGAAATGTTGCACTAAGAAGAAAATGTGCATGGTTTGCCCAGTGACTAAGAAGGGGGCTTTTGCTGCCCTTTCTAGCATAGACTTGTGCCACTGTGGCAAATACAGAATACATTCCCATAGTTTACAGGTTGCCGCTTCTTAGCTTCAGAAGGCATTTTAAGCCCTTCTCTATCAGACCGTACCTTCTCCCTCTAGTCCAGTTTTCTGTTTTGTACTGTGGCCAAGCAGGTGTCTTGAAGAAGCCCACCAGCAAACCTCAGCAGCCGTCCATTGCTACTCTTTCCTCATAAACAGGCATGCAGAAGCACACTGCCTTTGAAGATTGAAGTTCCCTTTGGCTGTTGTCCAATCTTCATTTCAGTCTCACATCTTTGCCTTGGAATGTACAAAGTAATAAATAAACGCTGTTTTGAAACTATGTGTTTCCTGGTCTCCATAGACTGTGGCTAAGATGGCATGTTTGTGGAATGCTCTCCCCAGGGAGGTTCGCCTTCATTCTATATGTTTAGGCACGAGGCAAAAACAGTCCTCTTCAACCAGGCCTTTGACTGCTTAATATCCCATAGCCTTTTAAATGTATCTGGTTTACTTATTTACTTGTGTTTTATACAGTGGTACCTCGGGTTAAGAACTTAATTCATTCTGGAGGTCCATTTTTAACTTGAAACTGTTCTTAACCTGAGGTACCACTTTAGCTAATGGGGCCTCCCGCTGCCACCACACCACCAGCGTGCAATTTCTGTTCTCATCCTGAAGCAAAGTTCTTAACCTGAGGTACTATTTCTGGGTTAGCAGAGTCTGTAACCTGAAGCGTCTGCAACCCGAGGTACCACTGTATTGTAATTTACTCTGTGAACCACCCTGGGATCTCCTGATGAAGGGTGGTATGCAAATTTAATAGACAAAGAAATAAAATATGTTTGTAGTATGGCTATACTTGATCACCTACCAAACCCAACACACATAGGACTGAGAAAGAAATAATTCAGAGGGCAGAGCTAATTCTTGTCTTTGCCTCTGTCTTTTTGTTACTCCTGGACAACAGTACAGTCATTTAAACGCTGAAGCTTAAAAACAGATCAATATGCACTACACAGAGACAGTATTTGGCAGTAGTGGCCAAACTGGGAAACTGCATGAGGTTCAGCAATAAGAAAGCAGGATTTGGTGCCTCCAAATCCAACTGCTGCTCTCCGTGCCATATCATACCCATTCTAATTAATGTTCAAGTAATGGAGTTTACTGTGGATCTGCAACATCTGCTCTGCATTAATGTATGAAACCGCACTGTGCTAAGCCAAGGGAGAGCATTAGGTTATATGAGCTGGTGATGTTCTGAAAGAATGACGAGCCTTTAAAATAAGAATATCTGGTGGACCGCACCACTCTCCAGTGTAATATGGGAATGGGTCTTCTCTGTACCTCAGGGTCACAACAATGTAACAATACTAGAAACATGCAGTTTCTGTACTTATGGGGGTACATCTTCCATATGTCCATAGATATTAAAGTTGGTTTAGAGATACTACGTTTGTTTGAGGGATCAGGAGCCCTGCGGAGAGCTTCCCACATCCCACCCATATCTTTTTTATTATTATTATTTTTACAAATTCCAGTATGTCCACCTCACTGCAGATCATCACACATTGTATTGCTGTAGGAATATGAAATCTAGTCTACTTATTACAGTAGAACAGGAATGGGGAAGTGTCGCCCTCTTTTTTCAATTTTATTTTATTAAATTTTCAGAAGTTTAACATATGCATACTATTTTTTCCCCGTTTGTTTTGTCAACTTCCCCCCTGTTTTCCATAGTGTTTTTATTTCTCCCCCTCTGCTGCATCCTATTTTCTATCTCTTATACCATAACAACATTACTATAATCTCTAATTTCTTCTGTCACTCATAGTTCAAATCCTGGCTCGCAAGTTCATCATACTACAGTGGTACCTCTGTTATGAACTTAATTCATTCTGGAGGTCCGTTCTTAAGCTGAAACCATTCTCATCCTGAGGTGCACTTTCGCTAATGGGGTCTCCCACTGTGTGAGCCTCTGGTGCACAATTTCCATTCACATCCTGGGGCAAAGTTCACAACCAGGAGCAGCTACTTCCGGGTTAACGGAGCTCGTAACCTGAAGCGTTTGTAACCAGAAGCATTCATAACCAGAGGTACCACTGTATAGTATTTCTTTAAGTAATCCGAAAAAAGGCTTCAATTCTTCCACAAAACAATGGACATCAAGTTTTTTTTTTCTGGCTGTTAACTTCGCCAAGTCTGCATAGTCCATCACCTTGTTTTTCTATTCTTCTTTGGTGGTAGCTTCTTGTTCCTTCCATTTTTGCGCATAAAGAATCCCAGCTGCTGTCGTTGCTTACATAAACCTCGTAATAATCAAAACAAAAAAAAATCCTTCCTGTAGCACCTTAAAGACCAACTAAGTTAGTTCTTGGTATGAGCTTTCGTCTTGGTATGAGCTTTTTCTTGTAAGACCTATTGCAGTCGTTAAGAGTCGTCAACAGGATCATCACAGCTATCTGCCAATCACCCATTCCCACCACCCTTCTGAGTAAAAGCCCTCCCCACCTTCTCACTATATAGAAGGGTCTGGAAACTTCTGTTTCAGTGTATCTGAAGAAGTGTGCATGCACACGAAAGCTCATACCAAGAACTAACTTAGTTGGTCTTTAAGGTGCTACAGGAAGGATTTTTTTTTGTTTTGACTATGGCAGACCAACACGGCTACCTATCCGTAACTCGTAATAATCTGAAGTGTGTTCCTCTTAATGTTGTTGAATGACATATCTCATCCTCCTTGATCACTGGCCATGCTCTCTAGGCTGATGGGAGTCTCAGAAAACTTCACTAGAAGTTTGCCAAATGGGGTGCTTTGATCAGAGTGGCACACTCCCTTTCCTTTTTCTCTTCTCCTTTCTTAGTAAATCAGAGACACCTATGTTGCATGTACATCGGGCAGTGCCAATTTTATTTGGCATAATGGATAAAACAAGAGGGTTCCCATTGCGGCTGCTTGCCGATGAACTGACATTTGGCAGTAAGCAACCTTTCTAAAGTTCAGGAACTGCATTAAAGAGAGGATTATAAAGGGCATCATTACAATTTAGCAAGGGGAAACTGTTATTCAGCATTTCAATTACGGAGCTGCTTGGAGTGGCAGAAGGAAATAATAGACACAAATTAGTACTATTGAATGTTCCCAAATATCTATTCAGCAGCCTTGAAAAGTGATCTGGACTTCGATGCTGCTTTAAATTTGAAAATATTCAAATGCACTCTTTTCCCTGACACTCAGCTGCTTTCTCACAGCATTGCTTTCTAAAGAGCTTTATCAATGTAGAATTATAGACCTGGAACATCCACCTTATTAGCCTGATTGTAGCTCTATTAGCATTTTCTCCACCTTACCCACTGCAGTAGACACACATAATTTATTTAAGACTTACTCACAAGTTACGGCCCAACAAAATAAACAAGGATTCTGCTTCCACACAGTTTTAATTAGTCCACAGAGGCTCCTATTGCAATACCTTGGCATACATAATGCCAGTGCCATATCTCAGCATGCATAATGCTCTCGCTATTGTAGTAAATCACGCTGCACAGAAAATAAAGATTACCATGTGGTTTATGGCGGTGAGTTAGGGAAGCCTATGAGGAATGGAAATGGTGGGTTTCTAAGCTGCTCGTAATTTGTTTTTAATCTAAAAATGTTCCGCACCTGTGTTTGTTCACTAGATTCTCCACCATAGCTAAAATTATATACTCTTTCTACATCTTATAATAAGGTTGTCATTTCACTAAGTAATTATCCAGGAGGGGGAAAAATCATTTGCTTTGATCTTCATGAATATATAAACCTCGTTGATTTTGGAAGTGGCATGTGGGTAGCATAGTAACAACACTGCTGGAAAACCTGATCCGAACGAATGCTCTCCTTGATCCACATTAATGGATTTTTTCCCCACCTGCATTACTCACTTAGGACCCATTTTTAAACTGATTATGTTGATAATGACAGGTGAGCAATGGATCCATCTATCACTAGTTCAAATAAACGCTTCCTCACAGGGAAGCAGGTCCTTTCCCATCAACCAGGCAACACCATCAGTACAGTGGTACCTCTGGATGTGGATGGGATCCGTTCCAGAACCCCGTTCACATCTAGAAGCAAACGCAACCCGCGTCCGCATGTCTGTGCATGCACGGGTCACGATTTGCCACTTCTGCGCATGCGCGTGATGTCATTTTGACCATATGTGCATGCGCGAGGGGTGAAACCCGGAAGTAACATGCTCCGTTACTTCTGGGTCACCGTAGCACGCAACCCGAAAATACTTATCTCAAAGCTACTTCAACCCGAGGTATGACTGTACATTTATGCAGGCCACACACCCCAACAGCGACATATTGTTTTGGAAGGTTCAGGACAGTCAAAAGAAAGTACTTCCTCACACAGTTAAACTATGGAACTCACTCCCATAGGAGGTAGTAATGTCCACCAACCTAATGGGTTCTAATAGAGTATTAGATAAATTCATGTGAGAGAGGGCTATCAATGGCTATGAGCCATGATGACAATGCTCTGCCTCCGCTGTTGCTTCTGAATACCAGTTGTTGGAAAGTACCAAAGCTCTAGTGCTCAAATCCTTCTTCTGAGTTCTCCACAGGCATCTGGTTGGCCACTGTGAGATCACGATGCTAGACTAGATGGGCCATTGGTCTGGTCTAGCAGACTTTTATTGTGTTTTTTATGCTTTTATATGTGGTGAGCATGAAAAGGGGTATTAAACAGGCGTATACAGCTCCCACATGCAAGGAAGGGTCCTTGACCATCATGATCTCTCCTCTATAGGTGTATATTGGTGCACATGTAGGACCTGTTGTTACATGTGGTGATGACAGGCACGCCTGGCTGATGCACCAGTGATGGTGGCAGGGCTGGTGGAAATGTCCTCATTCCCCCTTTCAGTGTAGGCATGGGGTGTTCATTGAAATACTCTCATGTTTTCATGGAAAGAAGGGGAAATGGATCAGGCATCCCATAAATAAATAAATAAATAAATAAATAAATAAATAAATAGGATCAGGATCAGCTGAGAGAGGTCAGATACAAGCCAACCGCCTGTAGGAGGTTGCAGGAATATAAGTCCTTGCAGGATGCTAAATTTTAACCTACGATGAATTAAGTCTTAATCTCTAACAGGGTGGGTCCTACCATTAAGCAAAATGAAGTGACTGCCTCAGACAGGAGATGATGAAAGACAGCTGCCACCAGAATAATTTACCTTCTCCTCCTAAGTCCCCTAGTAATTTTCTCTGTTAGAGGACAGAACTGTGTATGCTACATGGCATGTCCTAGCTTCCCTAAATGAGCCTGCTCTTGTGATGGATATTACTCCCCACTGTGGGTTAAACCACAGAGCCTAGGACTTGCCGATCAGAAGGTTGGTGGTTCGAATCCCCACAACGGGGTGAGCTCCCGTTGCTCGATCCCAGCTCCTGCCAACCTAGCCGTTCGAAAGCACGTCAAAGTGCAAGTAGATACCTCTGGCGGGAAGGTAAATTGTGTTTCCATGCGCTGCTCTGGTTCGCCAGAAGAGGCTTAGTCATGCTGGCCACATGACCCAGAAGCTGTATGCTGGCTCCCTCGGCCAATAATGCAAGATGAGCGTCACAACCCCAGAGTCGGTAATGACTGGACCTAATGATCAGGGGTCCCTTTACCTTTTATCAGTGTTTCATTCATATTCACCTGCCAGTCCACTCACTTTCTGTATGTGGGATGGGCAGAGATGTCATCTTGTCCACCTCAGGCCACAAAATGTATTGGGCCAGCTCTGTCTCCAAGCCAGAACAGCAGCACCCACACAAGGAACTCTTCTTCAGAGAACTGTCCAAGAGATATTGGCATTTTCAATATGCAGAGGAGCAGCTCTCTGCAGTTACTCACACAATCCAACAAACAGGGGGCCGGCGGAAACTGATTTAAAGGCTTCAGGAAAACATGGGAAATACCCCTATTAAAAAATCTTCTTCTTCTTCTTCTTCTTCTTCTTCTTCTTCTTCTTCTTCTTCTTCTTCTTCTTCTTCTTTTACAAATGTTTGTTTGCTTTAATAAATGTGAGAAATTGACTTGATTTCATTTGGAAGTAATGTAGTTTGAAATTGAAATGAATCACACTTCATGCCTCCTGGAGGTCTGTTGACATTTCTACTGTTACATTTGAGCCTATAAAACAGATCTGTTTATATGAAGACAGATAAACAGGACAAACTTGTCAGAGTTTGCGCAAGGAACAGGCTTTCTAAGGTTGAGATCAATTAAATGCCCTGTTTAGGGAAGCTTTTAATATTTGATGAATTATTGCATTATAATATTTTGCTGGAAGCTGCCCAGAGTGGTTGGGGAAACCTAGCCAGATGGGTGGGATATAAATAATACATTAGTAGTAGTAGTAGTAGTAGTAGTAGTATTTATTCAAAAACATTGGTTGGAGGAGCTGTGTTTATTTTATGGTTAGTTCAGTTCTTTGCCCTTGGAAGCCTTGCAAGAAGTGGCAGGAGAAGGGCTGTGAGCAACATCATGGGATGAATGTTTCTAAGACTAAGGTGAAACTGTGAAGCTCCCTTGTCATTTTGCTGTTGGGATATGCATGTTATTATTTTTATAATACTGGAGGGTGATTTGTTGATATGTTATTATATTTGGTGTTGCTTAGCTATTTGTTATTATGAAATTGTTTTTGAAGTATTTGTTTGCAATGCGTCTCTATTGCTTTGTTGTAAACCACTTTAAGCATTTTTTTGTGTGTGTATGGAAAAGTTGTTAAGTATAATTGTTTAATTAACATTGAAATGGAAAATAATTCCGTATGTGCCTGTATGTGTATTGCTAAGAATTTAGCAGTGAACATTCCATTGAAGCTAAGAGGAGGTCTCTGAGTACCTGGTGGGTTGATGATTAGCTGTTAGTGTATATCTGCTCTGCCCTCTCACATGGTGTTTAACTTTAGATCAAATGGGAGAGGTATTCAGTTGCAAATCACCATTTTGAAGGGAGTTTCCTTTCAAAGTTCTTTCTCTGAAAGCCACAGAGAACAGAGGATGTGATAATGATGTCCATTAGCTCCAGGCTAATGGAGGCTGTGGGTAGAGACAAACCTTTGATTTTAGATTTGGAGTTATTTCAAATTTGTAGGAAGATGAACCTGTGCTGGACATGCATATGATATTGTATGACTATTTGGATGTATCATTTGTCTTTGTTTTGTTTGTTTTGTATCTGTTTGGAAAAAGTTATGAGAGTAAAGCTTTTGAATAATATTTATGGGTCTTGACAATTTTCATTCCAAGAGGAATCAGTTTTTACTACTGATTCAAGCTGCACAATATTAATATCTGCAATTAAAGTGGCATACATATAAAATGAATGAATGAAATGTTTTGAAATTTTGCAGGAAGATTTTTAGTATGGTACATAGTTTTTCACCCTACTTTTAAACAGGAATAATTACCCTAAGCCAAGAATTACAAAAATAACCATCTAGTACTGTTTCCTAAAACGATTTGGTTCCCCTTCCCAAAAAAAAGTGGGCCTTGGATTTACTATAAACACTCATCCATCATTAAGGTTTTCATTCTTCAGTTTTTGAAGATACTGGAATTATAATGAAACAAATGAAATGTTTGCTGATATGTTGATACTACATACACAGTCCTAAAGCACCACATTTGATCCTGCTGTCTCCCACCCCAGGATTAGAGAAAGGGCAGGGTTTACTCAACTTGTCCACAAAGCTCTCTGGATGACCATGGACCAGTTGTCGTCTCACCTACCTCGCAGGGTTGCTGTGAGGGTAAAGTGGAGGTGGACCATATACACTTCATTGAGTTCCCTAGAAGAATGGCTGGATTTACATGTAGTAAAAGAATAAGCAAGGAATATCACAAAAATATAAACTGCAAAACATACACAGGCTGGGAAGAGAGAAAAAGTCTGATTGCAGTAGTTGGTAAATACATATTCATTTATTTCCTTGAACAGCTGCTTCTGTCTGCATTTCATGCATTTCATCCATTTGATCTTGTTTTTTTTTAAAAAAAAACAACCATCATATATTTGCCCCAAGGAACACTAGATGGCAAAGGATTAAGCATGACACCTGCTAAAGAAATGGTATAAATATAGAATAATCATCCAGATTTGTTGAGTCAAAATTTAGGACACAGCAGTAAACATCTATCACTAGATCATGAGGGCGGGGGGAATCCAAAGGGAAAATAGCAGAAGATGTGCCAGATCTCATTAGTACAAGAGATAAGATATGTTATGGCCTTGGGAGATTCTGTGGGCAATGTAATAAAGTAACAAGAGGTAATATGCAAGAGCAGAGAAGAAAGAACATATCAGCTACAGAAAGAGTTGAGTGATACAATATTTTCCTCTGTCAAATACTTGGGTGAAAATGAACCTGGAAGGAAGCCTCCAGCAAAATTTGTTTGTGAAAGTTCGAATTCTGCTAACTTCTTGCTTCCCCCACCCCAAGGCACCAGTTACAGGTTCTTTTGAATTTTAAGATTTACATTTAAAATATTTTGCAAAGGGGCAGTTACAGAATTTAGCAAGTTGCACCTGACTATTTTACAAGAAGGAGATAGTTTTAGTACTTACTTCATGATGGCCTTGTTCTATGCTAGCTGCTTCACACATACCTAAATCCCACCGGCAGTCTGCCTTAGGCTGAGGCTTCGCCTTCCTACATTAACTTCCAGAGGGTTTCCCTACAAAGCATTTGTACATTCTGAAACAATATGTGAGCCAAAACACAGCCTCATGCATAGAATCATAGAAATGTAGAGCTGGAAAGGCACCCCAATCTCATCCAACTCACAGCATTGCAGGAATCTCAACTGAAGCATCCATGACCGATGGCTATCCAACCTCTACTTAAAAACCTGCAAAGAAGGAGAATCCACCACCTCTCTTGGGAGTCTGTTCCATTTTTGAATGGCTCTTACTGTCAGAAAGTTCTTCCTGATGTTTAATCAGAATTTCCCTTCTTGTAATTTGAATCCATTAGTTCTGGTCCTAGCCTACAGAGCAGGAGAACATATGCTTGCTCGCTCCTCCATTTGACATCCCTTTAGATGTCTGAAGATGGCTATCATATCTCCTCAGTCTTCTCTTATCCAGGCTAAACATACCCAACTCCCTCAACCATTCCTCACAAGGCTTGGCTTCCTTTATCATTTTGGCAGCCCGCTTCTTGTCAATACCCTTCTCAAATTGCGGCGCCCAGAATTGGACGCATGAGGGCTTTTGTAAAAACTGCAAAATCATGTGGAAACGTGGAGAACTTAACATAACATTGGGAAAATGAGAAACTGAGAGTGGGGCAGCCCATCCCGTTTTGGCATCTGAGGCAAAACCAGGAAGGTGCCAGCCTTCCCTCCAATTGCCACTATCCTCTCCACAGCCTTGCTTACTAGGGTCACATGGCTGCAGTTTCCAGCTTCTGGCTTCTGGCAAGTTCTCACCAGAGGTTCATAAGATCTTGCCACAACCTGAAAGTTGCCACCACTTCTCCTTGCTTCTCTAGTGGTAGAGGTGGCAGGCAGGTGGATGGGGCACCCCCCATACCATGGAAGAAGTGGTGGCAGCAGCAGGAGCTCATGAGATCTCATTGGAAGCTGCCACTACCACTTCTCACTTCTCCAGCAACCAGCAAGGTGGGCGTGCCAGCACTGGCTGAGATAAACCAACAGCAACATATGCAGCTATCTCTGCTTAATGCTATGTTTGCCTTAACATTCATCTTCAGGAGTTGAAATTTCGACACATTCCTCAGAGATTAATTTGAAAAACAAACAGCCAAAATATATTTTTTTTAATGCCAAATTTCAAATGTGCAGAAAAGTTTACCCTCCCTTTGTAAGACATTTTCTATAGGCAGAGAGACTCCATCCATTCTGATACTCCCCCCCCCACCTCCATGAAACAGAAATATTCATGGCTGCCAAATCTGTAGAGAGAGAGAGAACAATATATGTTTTAGCTCTGTCTGACCAATACTTCCTACCATAACTGTCTTCATTTCCAGGTATATAATCAGCCTCTCTGGACAAAAGGAAAAAAAAGAAACTTTTGAAAATGGAAAAGTAAACAACACAATATTTCATTTTAACCCAGGCGCTTGACAAATAGGGAAACCAACAGAGACTCAATCTATTTTTTGGTAACTGCCTTCAATAGGCTTGCTACATCCTTATTTTATTTTATTTTTTAAAAAAGGTTGTTACTAATCTGTATATGGAAGGTGGCTCCTTAGCCAGTATTGAATTTATTGTATTACACTGTGTCACCGATTCAAATAACATCCCATTCGTTAGGTGAAATTCAAATGGAATTTCAAATATTCTACTTATTTATTTAAAATGTGCTTACAGCAAGTAGAATAACAATGAATAAACAACCATAAGACAAAAGCACAATTACCCTTCTTTTCCATTCAGGTTCTTACAATCTATATTTTATTCAGGCTTTTGGCATATAGCTGGATGGGAATTTTATAGTCCAACTGTTAGCTCCTTGTTGTATTGCATTTTACAGTTCTAATGTTATTATTTTACACTGGTTTTATCTATTGTTTTATGTTGGTGGTATTTTGGTATGGTGGTTAGGTGCTGTCAGGGAACTGCCATCGGAGCCAGAGGCAGAGGGAAGGCTCCAGAGGGATGCTGGAGAGGGTCCCAGTAGGGAGAGTGGCAGCCCATCTGCTGGGGAAGGAAATCAGCGTAGCACCAGTGGAGAAGGGGGGCAGAAGGGGGAATCGGCGAGGGGGCTCCAGGACTCCTCGCCGGAGACCAGCGGGGAGAGCACGGGTCCTCCGCTGCCCACACCCTCCCTGCGCAGAAGACTTCTGCACAGGGAGAGTAGGAGGAGACTAGGCGTCAAAGAACTTCTTTGCTGGAAGAAGTTCAAGAAACGCCCACTGACGGATTCTGCCAGCGATTGAGACAGCCACGGGTGAGAGGCTGTCCAGACAGAAAGGGTTCACCCAGGTAACCTAGCCAGGAGTGGCGACAACTTACGCACAAGCAACCCCTAGAACTATTACAGCTGCCCTGTGTTTCTTTCTGAGAAAGGTGGGGTATAAAAATAAATCATTGTCGTGATTGAAAGTCTGGGAGTTTAATATGATTAGGAAAGTTAAACTTTAAAATACCTGGAATGATTTTGTGTGTGTCTCTCCCACATGCAAAAGAGCAATGCGGGATGCAAGATATATTTCTTTCCTGGGAAAGGCATTCCATATTACCAAGATATTGTTGTTATTATTATACGGTGATTTCCAATATAAAAACACAAAAATATACCATAGTTACAAACAAAAACAATAATCCTGCACATGCAGTTCAAAAGCCCATAGATTGTTTAATTAGCCAAAGGCCGGGGGGGGGGGAGGAATGTTTGTGCCTGTCAACTAAAGATATGTAACAATGGCACCAGGCAAGCTTCACTGGGGAGAGCATCCCACAAGTAGGAAGCCATCGCAGAAAAAGCTTGTTCTTGTTTTGCTGCTCTCTGGACCTAACATGGAGGAGTGCACACAAAGAAGGACCTCAGATTATGACCGCGGGTGTGGCGTTTGCCCATTCCTTGTGATTTTGCTTGTACAGGGGGATGGAAATGGTTAATAATAATAATAATTTATTATTTGTACCCCGCCAATCTGGCTGGGTTTCCCCAGCCACTCTGGGCGGCTTCCATAGAAACCCAAAATACAGTAAAATATCACAGATTAAAAACTTCCCTGAACAGGGCTGCCTTATGATGTCTTCTGAATGTCAGGTAGTTGTTTATCGCTTTGACATCTGATGGGAGGGCGTTCCACAGGGTGGGTCAATGTAGATTGACCAATGAGAAAGCTCAGAGGCGGGGCCTACCTGGTTTTGAGGTTCAGCCCAGGGGATTTACCATTAGTCAGCTTCGTTCAGGAGCTGACAGAGGCTGTGAATGAGAACAGACAAAGAGAGATAAGGACACTGGAATGTGAGTTGGAATGTGAGAGGGAGGAGAGACAGCCTAGTGGCATGGCTTCAGAGAGCGGGCAGCAGATAGCAATGGTAACCTGATCCCTGAGAATACTGAGCAAGGAAAGGGGAGCCAGAGCAGAGATACACAAAATAGCAGTCTGTGCTCAGAAACAGAGGGAGAGAGGCTGGGAATAGCCAGCCCAAAAACTTGAAGGTGCAAAAAGGTCAGTGAGAGGAGGGGAAAAGAGCAAAAGCTAAAGGGCTTTTTCCCCTGTTGGAGGAAGAGGAAGGGGCAGAGTCAGACACAGAGTGAAGGAGCTCTGGAGTGATTTATGTGTTTGGGCAATAAACCTGAGATCATTACTACCAGTGTCTCACTTCTGTGGGAGAGCCAAGCGCCATTACACCATTGGAGAGTCAGAGTCAGACAGAGCCAGTAAGACGATCATAGTGGTTGTGACAGAGTGAGAGAAGAACTGAGAGAAAAGAGTGTGACAGAGAGAAGAGTGTGACAGAGTGAGATAGTGCCACATCTAGGCACGCATTTGAGAAACCGTTCTTAATCTATTTAAAACTTGTTTGTTCTTCAGTAAACTTTAATCTTTGTTGTTGACTTTACAACCTGACTGAGACTCAGTATTTTACCAGAAGAAACCTGGTTGATGGCAGCGGAAGAATAAAGCAGTGGTGTACAGGTCAGTAGTCCGTGAAACGACCGGGGGCTCTGTAACAATGCCACAGCGGGGGTCCAGGTTTGTTCAGTTATAGTTGGGGTCTGTCCAGTGCTTTTTGGCACCTGAGGCAAACCACAAAAAGGTGCTGCCCACCCCACCAGGGAGGAAGTTGTGAGTGAAGATCTACATCAGGAACAAGGTGAGGAAGACATTGGGACCTGGTGCCCCTGTGGATTCTGCCACTTCACCTTGCCTCATAGGTGGGCTCACCCTGTTGGGCAGTGGAGCAGTGTCCCGGGCATCCTGTTCCAGGAATGCCTAAAAAGAGCCTGCAGGATCAGGCCAATGGCCCATCTAGTCCAGACCCTGTTTTCACAGTGGCCAACAAGATGCCTCTGAGAAGCAGGACCCAGGCACAAGAGCACTTTCCTGTGATATTCAGAAGCACTATTGCCCCTAATCATGGAGGCAGAGCATACTGTAGCTATTCTGGCTTGTAGCCATCAATAGCTTTCTCCTCTATGAATTTGTCGAATCCTCGTTTAAAGCCATGAGATGGTGGCCATCACTGCCTCCTATGGGAGCAGGAGCAGGACCTTTCTTCTTGTTGCTTATATTTTCTCAAAAAGGAAACACTTAGCCACTGTGTCTTTAAAGGCAAGATCCAAATCCCCGCTTCCCTAAAAGTCACCAATGATTGCATTGCTGATCCTATATAAATGAGGAGGGGTTATTCAAGGCTAGGTTTTCTCAGCAGCTATGGCTGTCTTTCTTTGCTCCTCATTTAATCTAGCCAGTTTATCTCCCTGCAGCCATGGCAGAATCCAGGAATATCCTCCCCACACGGAAAATGAGTCTAACAGTCACTGTTCACTTCTTCCAGGCTTTGCTGGGATCAGATGCACATCGCGACTCAGAGTTGCTACATCCTGCACACGCTATCAGAAATGTTTTGTGCTGAGTACCAGTTGCACGTTGATGTGCAAATCAGACTGTTACTTTTTGCAGCAACGGCCACGGTGAAGGGTCAAACTGGTTGGCTCACTGTTCAGCACACAAACAACTTCCATTTGTCATTGCTCACATCTGCACCACACACATTTAAAGCACATGAAAAAATCCTGGGATTTGTTTGTTAACGGTGCTGGGAATTGTAGCTCTGTGAAGGGGAAAAATACCATTCCCAGAAATCTTTGGGGAATCCACAACTGTTAAGTAGTATAAATATGCCTTAAATGTATGGTGTGAATGTTTTAACCTTAACCAGTTGACACACAGCATTGTCAACTGTGTGCACAATGAAACAATCCAACACCACGGTGGCAATGAATCCTGCACATCAACATGCAATTGTAGTAACTTCCCCTGCCTTTGGAATATATTACATCAGGGTAAAGATGACTTGAGAATTTTAACTATGTATTGAAGCCATGTGAGTGCAAGGTACATTGTCAAAGAATTAAACATTTGATTAACGAGTCACTTATATTTTCCAGATAGAGGGAGTTTTCCTTTTTTTCTTTTTTATCTTCAGGGGCCTCGAGAATTTTCCCACAATGATGTGTCAGTCTGTGATCTTTTCATAACTTCCACTCTAATAGTCCTGTCAAATGCATGTCTACTTCTGAAGTTTTTTAGGTTTCTTTTTTTAAAAAAAATAGTGATAGTTGTGAATTGATTTTGGATAAAGTCTAATCTCCACGTAGTATTTTTCTTTACCTCAGAAATAGCAAAAGCTTAAACTTCAGATGAGGTTGATGGCCTGCGATTTCCTATTTTATCATTTCCAGCTTCGTGATGCAAGCTGGGATTCCCTCCTCCCTTTTTCGTCTCCCTTCTCCACTTCAGTCAGATCCATTCTGAAGTTCACAGACTGCCACGGAATAAATGTCATTCAATCAAGTGCAGAAGACTGCAAGGAATCAAAATGAGCAAGATGCCTCAAGTATGAACACTGTTTCAATGTACATCTCTGGAGAATACAATTGCCATTTTGAAAAAAGATGGAGGTGCCTTCTGGAATCTCATCAAACCAATTCTCAAGACCTTTCTGTTTCATAGGCCACATCAGGAAAATTTCTTAACTTGTCCATTTGGTGGATTTCTTTTATCATTCTTAATCTGCAGAAAATATTGAAAGACATTTTCCTAAAATTAGAGAAGCATGTGTAACCTTAATAAAAAAAACCAAGATGTCAAACCCTATCTTATAACATTGCATTCATAATCCTAATTAAACTTCACATGCACTGCAATGTGTGGATTTGCCTAAGATTAAATTCATCGTTGTTTACACATCTCACATAATTCTGTCTCTTTTACCCTAAGGGACAGCGTGGAGAATTTTAGAGGCATGAGTAAGCAAGCTAATTTTGAGAGAAATGAAGCAGATCCAGTTAATGAATGTCTTGTATAACCATAATATAAAAGAGAAAGGACTCCAAGTATCACTTAAAGATCACCCTTTCCTCTCAGTCAGACAAGCAGTTCAACTAAGTGTCTTTGCTTCAGACGCTCTTTGGGGATTTAAATCAATCTACCTCACCATTTCTTTCTTTCGCTAGATGCTCTAGCAGAGAGGAAGTTCTCCATTTTATTCCCCCCCCCCTCCGCTGGCCTCTGTTTAGATAATGGCTGTTGTTAAGTACATAGTAAAAATGCATTAAGAGTTTGAATTTACATCCCTGAAAAGAGTAACACTTTAGTTTCTATGTTTGATGCTTTCCTCTAGGATAAATTTCAACAATCTATATTTAGGAAGACTCACTCCATATAGCAGTAATGGTTATGGTTTAGTAATAGGAACCAACACTGAAGTTACTGAAATTGGATTTATTTTCTTAAACGCAACACAGACTAGGGATAGGGGATCAGCCTGGTCTATACCATTCTTGCATGTATTCACTTATAAAGTAGAATATCTGGGAGGCTTCTTGCACTTTTGCTCCCCCAACCATGCCACCAGAGCTAAGGGCTGAGAGTGACATTAGCTGCCCAGTGACAAAGCTCTGGACTATAAAGGACTAACATCTGGTTGCTTTAACCCTCAGGTTCAGTCCAGGAGCTTCAGCTGTAGAGTTGCACTTATTGGAATTACTAAAGGGGAAAATTCATATATAACTTTGCTCTTCTAACTATTGCACTCCAGAATAAAGAAATAAGTATGTTCGGTCCAATTTCTACATCTATCTATCATCTATCTATCTACCTATCATCTATCATCTATGTATATCATATATCTATCTATCATCTACAAACATTTGTTATTTAGAGATATATTTCAATACACATTTTCTGGACATATTTTCTTTTTGGATTTGCATTTCCAAATGTACTTTATATTAGTAGCTTAACAGGTGTGGATCAGGTCTGTTTGTAACAGAACTCAAAAAGACCGAGTCCCTCCAGCTTCCCATACACAGCTCTTAAAACGCTTTGCGTGTCGAGGTCCCCAAGCCACCCCCCAAATAACTCACAACGCACACTTAATTTTTGTTTAAGGTTTTTGGCATAATTTTGGCCACAACTTTATTTAAATACAAAACCGTGAGTGGTAGTTTAGACATTGGTTAAGACTATCTGTCCCCCCGCCTGGGGACAGAACTGACTTCCGGGCACCACCGAAAGACAGTGCGGGAAAACAAGTTGGGGAGAAATGGAGCTGAGTCACAGACCCTCAATTCTCATCCGCATGCTCCCCGAAGGCTTGCCGGCCCTAGTCCCATTCCAGGGATTGGATGAAAAGATGGCAAGCCCCAGGATTCCTTTAATGGAATTCCCTTTCCGCAGCAACCATGGAGGGGCAGGCCCAGCCTATCCTAACCCCTCCTCCACCAATTTATAACCAATGCCTAACCGCAACCTTACAAGTTGTGACGATTTGCTACGCAGGAGGCAAAAACCAAATGGCCCAGCCAATCAGCCAGATGGACAAAATTCCTACCAAGCCCCTGCCCCAATGGCAGACGACCCCATGACAGGCATAGCAAGGTCAATGCAACAACCCCTTACTCAAGGGCGGGTGGGCGGGTGATCCGTTGCACACAGCAAAGAGAAAGCTCCAGGCTGTGTGCAGAGTATTTAAACATTTTACCCCTCCCACCAAAATTGCAACATAACTTTTACCCCAGCAACCCAGTGAACCAATCACTGCCCCAGGCCATCTTTAGAGACCCTGCCTGGTAACAGAGGGGTGGATCAGCAGACCCCACCGCAACATGTGCTCTCCATGAAGGAGCACACGCTTTCTGGAAGAGTACATCACAAAACCTTTCAAACTTCAATGTAAATATAGAATTCAGCAATAATTATTGAAACATGCATATTCTGGTACTGCACCTTTCACTCAACAATACTGTACCGTTGTGTTTCCCATTTTCTCCCATGATTTGCTGTTTAAAGTAGTAGTAATAATAATTAAAGATTTGGTCTGCATATCATGTACATGTGCAAAATGGGTTTCTCCAGTTTGCTAGTTTGACCCTAGGGTCCACAGTGTAGTGCCTACAGGCACCATAGACCCCAAAGACACCCCTTTTTGTAGCCATCTCCATTTTTAAAAAATGAGCTGGGGTTTACTGGGAGACAGTTGCCTGTTTCAGGAAGGGAGCTGCCTGCTGTTTTTGTCTGTGTTTTATTTGTTTCTTGTGGAGAAGGTTCTGAGTATGGTCAGTTTTGTGGTGACCACAACAGTTTTTTAGCTTTCCAAATGCACCCTTAGGCCAAGAAAAGTTGGGTACCCTTGGTTTAACCACTACTCCACACTGTCTCTGACATTTCCTCACTTGCCAATAAATCTATTTCATAGAAACGTCAGGCAATCTTTCAGCTGTGAAAAGAATCATTGCAATTCAGGGGAGCCAAGCTAGCGCTCACTCCACATACTTTAAGTGATCTCGTTTCCGTAGATCTGCTCAAGAATAACTGCTTTGAGAATGCTAGCTTCTAAAGTGAGCCTCATCCAGCAGCCTCAGAATTAGTTCAAAGTGAAAAACGCTGCTTCTAAATTGCATTCTCTCTCTCTCTTTACCCAACTTACATCTATAGTCACAGACCCCACAAGACTTAACAATTTCCAGGGTGTTTCTTTATTCTCAGAAGTGTTTTTGGGAACTGAGAAAAGGTCAGCCTTTTTACTGTGAGGCAGTGGAAAGTGTAAAAAAAAACCCAAAAAACTTTCCCCTTCAACAATGTGAGAGGTTAGCTGTCCAAAGCTGTTCTTTTGGTTAGTGTCGTTTAAAAAGCAGGCTGAAGGAAGCCTTTGGCATTAATTTAACGCTCTGACTGTAAGAAACCTGTGAGATTGTATTGAGCAGTCTAAATAAGAGGGTTCCATCAATCAGTCAGATGTCAAGAGAGAAAGGTCTGTATGTTTGTGTGACAGTTGTTCAGGTTGTTGTTTTTCATTTCAAGTTATGGTTAATGTTAACAGTTAATGATAATGAATAAAGGCTGGATCCTAAGATATTTCACTTCAGATTCAACTTCCATTACCAATTCGGCTTAGAGAAATGCAATGTGACTGCTGAACCGCATATGCAAAAATAAAATAAAAAAAGAATTTTTGCCTCACAAAAAAATAATGTTGATCTATCTATCGAATTGAAATATAGAAGCTTTTAGGCTATGCAAACCTCTTTGTCAGAATCATATATCAAATTTAGTTGTTGATTTTAGATTTATAGCACACCCTGTTCTAAGATCTCAGGGTAGTTAAATGCAATTTCACTTGCCACAGATAAATCTCTGTCTCAAAGGGCTCACATAAGCAGGACTTGGAAGGAACAAAAGAGGGCAACAAAGAGAGAGAATTTAAATAGTTTACTTTAAAGGATAGCCACAGCCACTCTTATTTCCCTGTCTATTACCTGAATATATATATTATATTATGATATACTAAGCTATGTGCACAATATTTCTGGGACATATCTCGTAAGATTATTTTTTTTCCTGACAGTCTTATAAACAAAATATTTATTCTCATACATCCAAAAATTACTCCCCCCCCCCCCTCAGTGTTCAGCTTGATACAGCACAGGAGGCTTAGATGTGCACCAATCTGGCTGCTAATACTATAACCTCACCCAAAAAAGATTGATGCTAAAAGACTTTTGAATCAAAGTAAGACATATTTATAGGGTATAATAATATTTATATAGCTTGAAGTCCTGGGTTTATGGGGGGAAATATCACTTCCAGAGCTGAAAAAGTGACCTCCAGTGAGCAATAATGCCCATGGAGTCAGGCAGTATATCGCCTTGTTGGTGATTCCTGCAGTTTTCTCGCGGGTATTTTATCCCACTAATATAAAAATGGCATATCTGATACCTTGCACTGCAAACACGCAAGATGAGTTAGGGTGATGACAATGCTGGTACCAAATTGGAGAGTGCTTTATAGTACAATTTCAGCTCACCTGCTTGGTTTATTTATTTACTCTATGAGCAGAGAAAGCCTATACTGCAATTATGCTGGGACCAGAGATA
This sequence comes from Podarcis melisellensis, assembly GCF_964234715.1. Taxonomy (NCBI): domain Eukaryota; kingdom Metazoa; phylum Chordata; class Lepidosauria; order Squamata; family Lacertidae; genus Podarcis; species Podarcis melisellensis. Next base: position 24,394,490 of record NC_138543.1, read on the forward strand.
CGCTAAAGCTTAATCAGCAGAACAGCCACAGTATCCACTGCATGCTCAGCTCAGGAAGGGAGAAGGAAACCTGGAGGAACGAAAAATGCTGCAAAGAAGTTAGGTGTGTCACCCAACACCCTGTTTCCTACCACCACAACTGAACTTGTGAGCTCTTAAGTAGGCACAACATGAAACCAGCCAGAGATCATCTCTTGCCACCCATCCTATCATTTCACTGTTAGACTCCCTGTGTAGGGTTTACATATTGGTGATGATGTGCTATGACTGGGAGCTAAATTATCTTATACCTTATGCTGAGTCATAGCACCAGCAGTTGTGTAGTCAATTGCATGATGTCAAAGAGAGGAAATATTCCTAAATGAAGTCTGGGGTTGGTGAAAGTTGTTCCACTGATCGGAGCGACACATCAGCTGGAGAGGTAAGAAGGATCCAGGGTTGTACCCTATATTATCTATCCATTAGTGCAAGGTGCCTTGCACTAGTGGTTAGGTGAGTTCTAAGGTTGCACAACAAGGGAAACCAACATAGCAGCTGTACTAGCAGAAACTCGCTGTGAAATAGATTGCAACAGATGGTGCAATCTCTTGTTGCCTTGACAGACACATTCTGAATTCTGGGAGAGCAGTGAAATAATGGGAACAGGACACCAGAAAAATCAGGCCAGTTCTGGGAAACCACTCATGCCTGGTTCCTGGCTGGGGGTTTCACAGACAAGTGGTTGCCCACGGTGAGAAAAGGATGCTGTGAGAATAGGATGCTGGACTAAATTGGCTATTGGCCTGATCCAGAAGGCTCTTCTTATGTTCTTAGAGCTGGAGCTCTGAGATTAAAACACTGAAAGAAAGAGGAAAGAGGAAAGCCTATAAAGTGAAAATCCATTTCATGAAGCGCCAAACTGAGGAATCTTCTCATTGCCCAATGTTGCTGATCTCCTGGAATGATTAAAGAAGCTAACTTGGTGTTCTCCAGATATTTTTGGACTCCAATTCTCATCATCCCTAATAATTGGCCTTCTTCTTCTTCTTTGGCGATCACTCATAGGCAAGTAAGATTGTCTTCCATGAACACAGTCTTAACAGTGAGCCTGTAAGTGACTGTGGAAGCCAATTCTGTGAAAACTTTTAAACGTTGGAAGTGACCATATGTTATGACATGCCACTCCTTCCTGGGTAATCATCCCACACAAAAATAAATGGTTCCTTCCATGGACCTCTGAAGGTAGTCATATTTCCCCCCATACAATGTCCCTGGTAGCCTTAATCCACATGTCTACACCCTGATGAGTCACAGATGGGGCTTCACATTGTGGTGTGAACCAAAATCCACCCCCCATCCCTAGGTTTTGCAATCCTGCACAAGCCACACAACTTGGCAAAATGACCAGAGGGAAGAGTACCAATGGCGCTACTTGCGCAGGGCAGTAGTTATCTCCTGGCCTTTAAATCACCTATAAAGCAGGTAGGAGAACAGCTTGTCTCATTCAGACCTGTATTTGTGCCCCTGCTATGAGAATAGTTAAGAAGGAAAGTGGCATCTGGCTTTGCTGATTTCCAAGGCTTAATCTACAAGTTTGAGTAACAGTTTGTTTTAGTTACAAATATAGGTATGAGTCATAAGCTAATTTTGTGCACAGTGTGTGCTCTGTTCAGCTGAGATGAATGAGAATAATGCCTTTAATTTAAAACAAAGTTATCTCTAAAGACTGAAAATAAACAAGCATGGACGATAAATATTGTTAATAGAGCTGCATTCCCCCCCACTTGGAAGTGATAATTAAGGTTGAAACCTGAACCCATTTACATGATTTCACCATTGATTTTAGCGGGAGTCAATAGACAGTAGGAGTACTGATGAATTCAGCCCCACTCAAAATTTTTGTGTATGTATTTTGGTTGAAACAGAATTTGTATATTATATTTTAATGAATTTCTATTTATAACAAATTGCTACAACACAACATGTAAAGCAATAGCATATATTAGCAGAACAACAATTAAAATATCCCACTATAATTAAGACAACACTGAATGTTCTCCTTTTTCAGTGTTTGGGTCAGGAAAACTGCTTTTAGCAGGAGGAATGCTTACTAACAACAACTCTTAATAAAGATAATGTTCACATTTTTCAGCCCAGTGTCATTTGTTTCTTCTTATCTGCTATGCTGCTGTTTCTGTGCGACTATTTCCTGGATAGGACTTTTTTTAAAAAACAAATCTTTCCTAGAGAAATCCCAGTCAATTTGGGATCACTCAGTAAATATGGTCACAACTCAAGATTACCTATTGAGTCCATTTTGATAATAGCCTTGTGCAAGTGTTACTCACATAGAGCATTCTTTTTCATAGCCAGAGAAGCAAGGCCACACCATTGGCCCCAGCTATGGTGAAGCCAAGCTAACTCTACCTGCCACATATTGAGCATGGTGTTTGAAGAGGAAGCCCCACATGTGAGCAGAGCCCCTCTGCCTGAGTAACTGTGATTGGGGAAACTTCACAACATTGGAGACTACCAGGGAGGGCAGCAGGCTGATTCCTCTACTCATAATACATGAGAGCTCTATATGCAACTTCCATGTGAAGAAGATGGATGAGTTTTCACCACTCAGGAGAAAGAAAACTCAGGATTAAAAAGGACTGGAGGGAAATGGCCTTTCCCAGATTACTTGAGTGTGGCAGCAATACTGTGGAACTCTGTCTATTGACATCACACAGGCACCTTCACTATACAGTGGTACCTCAGGTTACATACGCTTCAGGTTAAAGACTCCGCTAACCCAGAAATAGTGCTTCAGGTTAAGAACTTTGCTTCAGAATGAGAACAGAAATCGTGCTCCGGCGGCGCGGCAGCAGCAGGAGGCCCCATTAGCTAAAGTGGTGCTTCAGGTTAAGAACAGTTTCAGGCTAAGTACGGACCTCCGGAATGAATTAAGTACTTAACCTGAGGTACCACTGTACTCTTTTGGTGTCTCCTAAAAAGTATCTTAGACATGTATAATGTCACCACGTGTTTTAATCTAGCTTTTAGCTTATTGTTGATTTTAATTGCATATGAAGGTTTTAAATAGTTGTTTTTAAATATTTTGACTGATAATTTCATTATTCTTTTTGTAAACCACTCTAAGGTACGTTTTTAACAGTCAATCAAATTCTGTGAACTTAATAAATTCACCACCTTGCTCTGAAGGGCCATTTCAGCAACTGACCCCTCATGCTCTCCACGCTTCAGCGAAATCCTGCATTCACTCCATAGGATACACACACATTTCCCCTTCATTTTTGGAGGGGAGAAAGTGCGTCCTATAGAGCGAAAAATACGGTAAATGCTATCCCATACTGTGGAAATTAGACATAACCTAACTATGTGGAAGCTAAATAACTGGTTCAACTGCAGCCTCAGTCACCACCGGTCCATTCAGCTCAGTGTTGTCCACACTATTGTCAACATGAACTCTCCAGGGTTTCAAACAGAGAACATAACCAGCTGTACTTGGAGATGGCAGTATGGAATCTGGGATCTTCCTGACAAACAGATGCTGTTCCACCGTACTGTAATTTACCAATACTGAATTCCTCAAGCATCTCTAATATGTAGTTTAATAGGCTTAGGAAAACCTTGCTTGCCTATGTTTTGATCTGGCTTTTAACACTCTTTTTTGTTTTTGTTGTTTTAATGTTATTTGTTTTATTTGGCTGTTTTTAATTATTTTGATTGTTTGTGCTCTGAGAATTCTTCAGAGTTGAAGAGTGGAGCTGAAATATTTGTATAAACACATCCATAAATAAAACACCCAATGGGTCGACAAAACTGCAATTCAGTCCAATTACAACCCCCTGCTTCAAGTACAGAAAACAAATAATACCCCATAAGGAGGCCAAAATGTTCCTAAGAAGTGGGGGAAAAGAGAGAACCAGGAGACTAATCCAGTTATTGCAAGGGAAATGTTTGGTAGTTAGGTTGTTGGGAAATCAAAATCCAAAGAATTAGAGGCAAACATTACATTCATCCATGCACATTCAACTATTCAGTGTATGTAGCAACAAGGTAGCTGAACAGAATATGAATTTTAACCTCTGACTTTGAGAGGTCAAGGAAAGCTTTTAAGAATTAGCTCTAGGGAAATAGATAAGTGAGATAAGATTTTTGAACGTCAGAGGCCTGTTTCATTTAGCAGATGAAGGACATGTATGCATTGTCTGAAAAATAGAACATTACTAATAGAAAACAAGGTGCAAGCTTGAAGCTCAAATGATTATCCACTTGAAAATATTGAAGAGGGTCCTCTGAAACTGTCTCCTGCTTCCATGTGGTTTCACTTGAAGCCATTAAGTCATTGAGTTAATAAATATCTGCTGCTGAGGATCAAGAGTGGGAAAGTGCTATTGTACTCTCCTGTCCTGTCCTGCTTGTGGACTTTCCATAAGCATTAGACCAGCCACTGTAGGGACCAAATGCTGGGCTAGATAGACCTTTGGTCTGCACCAGCAAGGCTCTTGTGTTCTTATTGACAACAGAATACAGAGAGATATTCTAGACACAGCCTAAGGATTGAACCAGTTTAAAGGGGGTGTTAATCAAACGCCAGGCACGTACTTAATATGACAAACAAAAGCCCTGCATTTCAGAAGTTATTTACTTCTGCGTTTTCAGAAATACAAATTTTAAATCCTCCTAGATGTGCAGAGCAAGTTTTTTTGGGTTTTCTGAATTATGGTTTGAATGGGTTTTTTTTTAAAAAAAAAAAAAATCCCATAGGATTTAATCTGCATTTCTTTCACAAAGCGAATCAGCCTCCAGCAATTGTGATTTATGATGTTGCTGTTCTAGTGCTAGTCCTGCAGTTGGCTGATATGCCAGGCAACAACAAAGAAAGGTGCTTTGCTGCCTTAAAGCAAGCTTCCCCAACCTGGTGCCCTCAAAATGTTTTGGACTATAACTCCCATCATCCTTGACCACTGGCCATGCCAAGTGGGGCTGATGGGAATTGGAGTCCAAAACATCTGGAAACACCAGAGCCTGCATTAGAGATACCTGAGTTAGTGCTGAGTGAAAGTATTTGGCCTTCAGTTACCTGCCAATATAAAGGTAAAGGTAAAGGGACCCCTGACCATTAAGTAGAGTCGTGACCGACTCTGGGGTTGCGGCACTCATCTCGCTTTATTGGCTGAGGGAGCCGGCATACAGCTTCTGGGTCATGTGGCCAGCATGACTAAGCCGCTTCTGGCGAACCAGAGCAGCACACGGAAACACCTTTCTGCCGGATCAGAACCTATTTATCTACTTCCACTGTGACGTGCTTTCGAACTGCTAGGTTGGCAGAAGCAGGGACCGAGCAACAGGAGCTCACCCCGTTGCGGGGATTCGAACTGCCGACCTTCTGATCAGCAAGTCCTAGGGTCTGTGGTTTAACCCACACCGCCACCCGCATCCCCCTGCCAATATAGGGGAAGGCAGTAAAATATTTTGGGAACCAAATTCTATTAATATTCAGGGGATTGGGTGCTTACCTTTATAAGGTGAAACTGAGGTTCTTGAAGCAGCAGCAGAACTTTGATTAACAGCACAGTGGGGGGTTTCCTCCCTCCATTTGCCACAGAACAATGGGAAGGATGCTATGATATTATGTTCAATCTCATGGGAAGCCTCCCATAAAAATTAATAGATTTCAGCTGCACTAATTGAAAACCTGCCTAAAAAGCACACCATCACTTTCTGGGGGGACCAAAGGACCCTATAAAAGCAAGAGGTGATATTTGGTCCACCACTACTGGATTTTCAGAAGGGGCGAAGGGAGAAAATGTGTCGGTTTGGCATCCAAACATATGGAGAACCAGAATATAGTGATGACCCTTAATTCTATAAGCTCTCTTCTTATCGCAGTCACTGCCAGTTATGGGAGAGGGTTGGGTAGTGTTCTGTGACAATATGTTGTCAGTGTGGCCCTCTTTCTAAAAGAGTCTCCTTCTTTCCACTGTCGTCACTACCCTGTCACTTGGTCCTCCCTCTGAGTCACCTGACACCACCTCCAGAAGGAGGGAAGAAGAAAGAGAGAGGGAAATTCCTTCTTGTTTCTCACTGTTTGCTATCTGATTTTTAAAAAAATAAAAGAAGAATGATTAAAGATTTTCTGGGATTACAAAAGTGCATACTTTTCAGCTGGGCCATCACTTACAGCTGCTCCACTACCGGTTTGATCAGGGGAGGCTGAGGCGGCCCCTGGGTCTAGTAACCCACCGACGTCTCCCGAGCTGCACATGCTAAGGTCTGAGAGAAGGAGAGACCTGAGTACTCACAGGAGGAGTGTTCGCCTTCGGGCGAAACAGAGAGGTGAGTTGCTGGGGGATCAGGACCAGCCATTACCCCGGCAAAGATAAGTGGCTGTCGGACCCCGCCCCAGGTTGTGGGAGCAACATTGCTGTATGCTAGATCCTGCCTGAGATCCTGTACCTGTCCTTGCTTGGTTTCCTGTCTCATGTCCTGCCTTGGCCCTGTCGGACTGACTCCTAGCAGAACCTTTGGATTCTGGGCCAGTCCTGGACCGTGTTTCACAAGTTACCCCCGGGCTCAGCACAGACTGGAAAAAATATAAGCAGGAAACTTTTTCTATTTCTGCCACTGGTGGTTAGGTGTCAGGAATGGCATTTATTTTATGTTTCATTTTATTTTATTTTTTTAAAAAACATGTTATTCTATGTACCATAGCACAGTAGGGAGAAAGTAAAAATACAGAGTGCTTCTCTGTATTGGAACTGCAGTTTAATTGCAAGTTTAAAGTGAAATTCACAAAGCCTCTTTTGCTGTCAGGAGAATAGACATGGTGTACTGGACGTCAGAGGACTGGTATGAATTCTCTCTTTGAGCTGTGGTGATTGGTGGTTGCCACAGTGCTAAGTCTATAATAGTTCCTTTAGTTCCTAAACCACCACTCTAGAATCTGCAATGGCTATAATGCATTCTCTGCCCCCACCCAAAAAAAACCAGGATATTGAAAAACTTGCAAAGTGAAAGAAATCTGAGTAGAGTTGAGGGGGGGAAAGACAATATTGTCATAGTGGAAATGTGGAAATGAGAACATCATTGCATTATGTGCTGCAGAAAAGAATAAATTGTGTACTAAATAGTTGACACAAATGCAGTGTCTCAGAGAATCAAGGGCTGAGGTCACCTATTTATCATAACTACATTGAGATAAATTCCATCTTATTTTAGGCTGCAATCATGGAAGTCCACTGAACTTAGTGGGACCTGCTTATGAGTAGGTATGTGTAAGATTGCTGTGCCATAGCCCAGGTGCTCATCAGCTTGTCACAAAACTAGAACAAGAGTATATCTATCTGCCCATTTAAACTTGGTGGGTTTTTAAAAAAACTTCCTCTTTTTATTAGCAGCACTGAGATTTGCATTGACAATTTTTTAACATAAATCTATTAACACTAGGTGATAAAGAAAAGCAGATAGCATTTTTTAGGATTAGATTCTGCTAATGAAATCTGCTAGTGGAAAAGTACAAATGAAAATTGCACTGAATATAGATGAAAGCTAAATCAACTTTGTAATCTCAAATTCATTTTGCAAAACTTCATCCTTAACTTTTTCTCCAGTAAAGGAATACTCTGATTCCACAGGTAGCCATTTGTTTCCCATCTATGAAAATCAATATTCCTGTAAAATCATTATTAATATAATATTGAGGTAAGGGCCTTGTAAATGCTAAAGCAAAGTTTTTAAATGAGTGAGTCTAGCTCCATTCTCTATGTGGACCCTTGAATCCTATTAGAAGTTCCGAAACCAGTCCATATTTATTTTTTCCAAAGCCACCCAAAATTATAGGAAGCAATTAATGGAATCATTCTATTGCCAATGTTTATTCAGAGAACCTCTGTTTATGTTACCAAAATGGCAAACCCCTTTACAACATGTGTGTACATCAGCAGACTTGATGGAATGTCATTGTTCATAGAAGTGCAAAAAAGGGGGGAACACCTCCAAAAAATTACTCTAAAAAAAACTGAGTAGAAATGAACAAATATGTCTATTTTGATTTTTCAGTCTTGAATCCAGTTTTCCTCATAAGTTTGCTGATTGTATTTTTTAAAAAAATCTTGAAAATTCATCAGCATTTTAGTGCAAATTTCTCCCAAATGTACACATTTCTGTATGCAATTGCACCTAACATACACATTGCTGCAAAATAAATTCCCCTCATTACTTCACACTTTTGTATATGTGTTTTTGTGCATGGTTTACCATAGTACATTCAGTTTTGTACACATTACTTGGTTGGAGGACTGCATTGCAAAATTCAGAAAAGTGTGAATTATGAAAGATGGCTGTGCTTGGTTTCTCGTCTTGCTTTGGAAAGTGTGCATTAAGTAGGCTTGCCTTTAAATGTGATCTAACTTTAATGTCTCCCCCATCCCTAGAACTGAGTATGCTCAGTGACTTCAGTATAAAATGCTAACTGACTGTCAGGGGAAACTGGAAAACTGGTGGGATGTGTGGAAATTGAATGCTGTGTCTGGAATAATGAACAGAAACATTCCACACTGCAGCAATATGCTGAAGGTTCAACTTGTCTATATCATGTTTATATTCTGACATTCAAATGGTGCCATTTATTTTATGAAGCTGTTCCTTTGTTCTTTATCTATGGCTGCAAAGTCAAGGAAGCTCTTTTTCTTCTGCCAAAAAAGTTTCACATGCAGCATTCTCAGTAGCTTGTTTTGATGTATGTACCACAGGGTGAGCTAGCTTTGGACTCACTGTGACAGGAAAAGATGCATCTGCTGAACTTCTCCCAGCCTTCCAGCTATTGACATTTCCTTTGGGTCATGAGTTGGCAATCTTATTCACATGTAGAATGCAGTTTTGAAAATGTACATTAAAAATATGTGCATCTGTAAACATATTCCTAAAGAAAGCCTGCAGTTCTTTTCTGAAATGCATTCTGTAGCATAAAACAATGGTGTTTTGTTTAGCTCCTGGCGCTTACTAACTAAGACCATTTGGGGGTCAATACACCTGAAACTTGGGAACATAAGGGAGGTGCCCTGGGTTATTATTATTATTTTTTAAAACCTGCAGAAGTTCAGACAAATAAATCCAGGGGCTATTGTGCTAGGTGATTCTCCTTTGTTATTAAAAGATGGAAAAGTTACTATGATTGGAGTTCACCGAGAAAATTAGTCCCAGTGTGATTAAAAGCTAGACCTGTCAAAAGAAGAAAATCTCCCCAGCTCTCCACGCCCTCTCCTTTCCTTTATATTCTCACCACTCTCAATCTCTGACTGTTTCCTAGGAAGCTTGGTTTCATTTCCAAGAAAAGAAAAGGAGTGGTGGTTGTACTTTTCACAACTGGCACTGTGAAATGGTCTCCCCCTCTCCACCCTCTGTGCACTCCGTATATCCGTTCTAGGGGTTCCCCCCCCAAACTGCCTGGAACAGGAACAGGAAAGTTCCATGTGAGAGTGAAAACCCTTGAGCTGGAAGGCAACATTAGTTGAATACCACCCTCTAAAGGCCTAGGCAAATCCGCTTGCCTATGGAGGATGAGTAGGGAACATTTTTCTGCAGAGTTCGGCATTCCTCTGGAGGTACTAATTGGGGGGGGGTGCACACTGACTGTGGGTGTGACAAGAGCCAAAAATGTATGATGCCACTCCATTTTGTCTCTGGGTCAGCCCCCTTTCACTTTCTGCCATCCCTTTTCACTGACTCACTCATTCCCCACCTTCCATCTGCCAGGGGAGAGACAGATACGTATTTCTTGCCAGAATTCTGGAGGTATTTCTTATAGAGAGCATCCATTTCAGTTTGCCACCACCCCACCCGCTTTTCCCCTGCTCACTATCCTTCCCCCTCATAGTCTTCCAACCCACATTAGGCCAAGGAACATATGAAATTAAGCAGAGAGTCATGTGTGGCTATCAGCCTGAAAGTGCCACTTCTGTTTCTTGCCTTATGACCTTATGAACTTGGGGTCATAATAATTGGCTATATCCTCTGTCCTAAAATAATGTTTTCAGAATCAGGTTGGAAGAGGATGAAAATACTTTGATTTCCCTAAATGACTGTATTGTGCAAGTGCAGGTGTGTGCCTCAGCACCTTCTGACTTTGCCAGAAGTCTTCAGGTGCCCTCCCGAATTGCATCGCAGGGTGTAATAGAATCATAGAATTGTAGAATTGAAAGGGACCCTGCAGATCATCAACACAGGCGTATGCAGCTGTTCCATACGGGGATTGAACCTGCAACCTTGGTGTTGTCAGCCCCATGCTCCAACCAACTGTGCTATTGGTGTAATAGGGTGCTCATGTGTCTTACTTTACAGAAGACTATCATCTATTTGAAGGGCTGCCAGATGACAGCTCTCTGTCTGAAGGAGTCCTTTGATGGGCTGATCTGCCCATATCTTACTTAAAGTTTAAGAACATAAGAAGGGAAATCAGAGGGTGGTAAAAATTCCCATCAACAGTTACCTGGATTGAGCAGGCCCATAGCTCACCTGATCATAATCTATATTTATATTTAATTCACAGGAATTATTTCTAAATTTGTATCTGTATGTGTAAAGTAGCATATGCAAATATACATGCAAGCCTTCTTTTGTCCTGTTTTGTTTTGTTTAAGTGGTTTCCTCTTTTTTAAGAAATGCATAGAAACCCATTGCATGATACTTTGGATACCAATATTGGAATCTGTGCTGTGTTTTTGCTCTCCCTGCTTAAAATATAGAGTATTCAGGGATCACTGAATTCAGTTATTTTACTCCTGTGCTAAGCTATATAGTAAATAGGTGCAACAGTGTCTGTGCTGAACACACTTCCAAGGTAAGCCACACACAAAAACAGCTCTCTGCTTTGAAAAGTTAAGCTGGACTCTCTAAATAAGATTAATGCTCATGGTCTACACAAATTATTCCTGTGTCAGTCATGGGTCTGCTCATTCCCATGTAGAAGAAACAATATTGGTCCTGGCAAGTGTACAAACACACTTTGAAATGTATGGAGGCAGGACGTTCTGTCTGAAATCTGAATTCAAATTACAGCCTGCATTAATTACAAGTAGTAAAAGTTTTCTCTGATTAAGATTAATGATACAGGCGCTCAGAGTTGATAGCAGGACAATAGCATTTGCATTGTAAAACACATATCTGCATGCCATTACCAGCAGCATTTTACAACGGGGGTGTGCATGGACATGGACCTGTGTGACAGCAGCTTGTGTTAGTTGTGCCCTTTAGTGTCAGCTTTTGGCTGTCAAAATTTATCACAATTTGAATGGGAACATCGTTTCACTAAAACATGCATGCTGAAGTCTTATTGCTTTCCAAAATGGGGAGAACTCACTTTAAAGAAAGAAAAAAAAATCTGCTTTCTGAATGAGGACCCTATAAATAGCAGAACAGGCTGCTTTTGAGTGTGAATCCTTTTGGATACAGGATGGTCCTGATTAAAATGATTTACACATTGTTACACATTGCCTTTCCACAGCGTCACCATCTGGAATTACTGACCATGAAACCTAGGAAGCCATCAATGTAGTGCATAATATTCACTGAATAGAATCATCACCATCATATTCTGATGGCCTATATTTGGGCTATTTTGAAGTGACTCCCTGTGCTTGTTATCCCAAACCTATATGCCAGCAAATAAGTCTCCTTGAACTAAGTATCACTCCAAGTAGACATTCATAGGATTCTGTTGGTGAATTTCTGTTTTATTCCTTTCCATATCTGGTAGCTTTTATATAAATTTATATAATTTTGTTCTGTATTCAGTAATCCATCTCATGCCAGAAAATGTAGACCTCTTCGAGTGTAACAATTACCTTTTCCTCTTTTCCTCTTCTTTTCTTTAAAAAAAGGAAGAACACAAGACAGTTTTTGTGCTTCAAGAAATGCATGTACCATAGGCACACAAAAGTGGAAAATGTAACAGATTCTGAGATAATAGAAACAGAATTGAATTTACCTAGGAGTTCTGTTTATGAATGAACAGCAATATTTAGACTGCTGTGAAGTATCCTAAGGCACCATTTATGATTCTAAAAACAAAATTATCTAACTGTGTTTACTCTTGTTGAGCAGCAAGTATCAGCCATCTTACAAAGTTTAACCTTGCTTTTGAGCAACCTTATAGTCAGAAAATTACTAAATTATTGTATTTTGCATTGCTCTTTTTTATAACTTGCTAGTAATTGGTTTATGACCTGTTGGCATTATATGCAGTAAATATCGGGACTTCGTTTATTTAATAGAATTCTTCTCAAGGAAACATGAAAATCCATTATTTCAACCCCAGAGAAAGTGATTTGTGACATGGTCAATAGCATTAAGATTTGGATTGGACTATAATTGTGCAGAAACACTTTCCTGTGTCATCTCCAATACTTGCAGCCATCATATAAGAAAGGAACCCAAAACATGGATAATTTGTTTTGGTTTTTTTATTTTTCTTTGTTTATTCAACAGGTGATAAATATTTTACTATGATTAAAAGGTAGACCTGGACATCAAAATGAAAGTCCCCTCCCCCTCATCTTCACAGACTTCCCTCTAGAATTCTGTTTCCTCAGTCGACCTCATTTTACTTCTCACAGGAGCAGTGGGAAGGAGACAAAGGCCAGAGAGCCACTTGAAAACTTAAGAGCATCCTCAATCCACTTTCAGATGTCTTGTTAATAACGCAATCTCACCTGGAAGTGTAACAATCTTTCCTGAATCTTCTTGATTCACATTGTAATTTGGTGTGCACAGAGTGTGAAAGCACACCTAATGGGAAAGGAAGAATAATTCACAATGAGCAATAATTCTTACACTGGGGCAGGCAATCTATAATGTGAGGAAGCAGTGGTGACTTTCTTAACTTTCCTACACCATGGGCAACACCACCCTGTCTCAAGGCACAGATCAGCCAATAACAACAACAACAACAACAACAACAACAATTTTATTATTTATACCCCACCCATCTGGCTGGGTTTCCCCAGCCACTCTAGGAGGCTTCCAACAGAACACTAAAAACAGAATAAAACTTCAAACATTAAAAACTTCCCTAAACAGATTTTAAAAGTCAGATAGCTGTTTATTTCCTTGACATCTGATGGAAGAACGTTCCACAGGGCAGGCGCCACTACCGAGAAGTCCCTCTGCATGGTTCCCTGTAACCTCACTTCTCACAGTGAGGGAACCGCCAGAAGGCCCTCGGTGCTGGACCTCAATGTCTAGGTTGAATAACAGGGGTGGAGATGCTCCTTCAGGTATACTGGGCCAAGGCCATTTCGGGCTTTAAAGGTCAGAACCAACACTTTGAATTGTGCTTGGAAACGTACTGGGAGTCAGTGAAGATCCTTTAGGACCGGTGTTATATGGTCCTGGCGGCCACTCCCAGTCACCAGTCTGGCTGCCACATTCTGGATTAATTGTAATTTCCAGGTCACCTTCAAAGGTAGCCCCATGTAGAGCACATTGCAGTAATCCACAGGAGATAACTAGAGCATGCACCACTCTGGCGAAAGTCTGCAGGCAGGTAGGGTCTCAGACTGCATACCAGATGGAGCTGGTAGACAGCTGCCCAGGACACAGAATTGACCTGTACCTCCATGGACAGCTATGCCTCCCAGGCTGTGCACCTAGTCTTTCAGGGTCACAGTTACCCCTTTCAGGACCAGGGGACCCCCACACCTGCTCACACTGTCCCCCCAAAATGGTACTTCTGTCTTGTCACAATTCAACCTCAATCTGTTCGCCGCCATCCATCCTCCAACTGCCTTTCAGTGCCAACTAACCATAAAAACAAGCTGAGGAAGACCCTGCATGCTCTGCCCCATCCCACCTGACCTGATAAGCATGTGATGAGCTGGTGCCCTCAAGTACCCAAGGAATCTCCTGTCCCCACATCCTCTCAGACTGGGTGACAATAAGAAGTAGCTAGAGATGGTCTCCCTTCACTCTCCAGGTGCCTCGGGTTGCTCACCAGAGTAGCTGAGCTTACCAACTTACTTTCCTGCAGCACCTGCTGGTTGAGACAAATTGAAAACAACCAATTAACCACCCAAACAGTATAGAATTGGAGAAAGGTGTTGTTTTTATGGCTAATTGTAGAAACCACTCCCTGCCTCCTGCCCCAGAATCCCACTCAGCCTTCTGTTAGGTAACTGGCTAATCCCATACTCCTAACAAAGCTGAATGGATGGATAAGTTGCCATTTTATTAGGCTGTGCTCCGTCTATACCATTTTGCGACTGAATGATGCACATCACTGCCATGGGGCACACTTGATGCTTCTTCATTCTCCCAAAGGGAGGAGGGTAAACCCATGTCCTTCTGATAGCTAAGGGGCCATCATTCTCACAGTGTGATGGAAAGAATAAGCAGTGTTGAATTCTGCGTAGTAAATATATTTGCATGTCCCTCTGTGCCACTTCCCACATCCCTTAATTATTGTGTTGTTACATATCCTGCTGTTGCATATATTTTATAAACCTAAACTGGGGGAGAGGAGTTAAGTATCTGCCTAAAGGAAAAATTACATTCTCCTGCAAAAATAATAATAATAATACCCAGTGTACACAGCATTTAACTTTTTATGAAAAGGTGATGTTCTCCTCTTTATAGATGGATGACCAAATCTTTCTTTTGCTGAATATTTCCCTTCATTGCCTGCACTCCCTGTCCATATCCACATTAGTCTTCCCATCTGGCTCCCTTAACCCCCATTTATCAAGCTCTCCTTTATTAATGATATGCTCTTCATGTGGGCACACAGGAAGTAAGTAGGGTTTGTTTTTGTGTGCCCCCCCCCCGCTATTCATAATTGCTGTGTTAGTTCAAAGGCTCCCTAATATTTTTATTTTCCTTACTTATACCTTGTGGGTACCACATTCATTTTGCCCTGTCCCTCCTTTTCTTCCCCATTTGTCTGTTCTGTGCCACAGAGCAACTGCAGCAACTTGTAAACTCAATAGTCCATCAATCCTCTGCCGTTGATCCATTCATCCCATAAACACTCTTTCAATCAAATCTCTGCCTGCAATCCATCCTATATTTTCCTCACTGGCTTGCCAATCAGTTTTCTAGTCCCTGAACCATTCTTTGCCTCAATCCATCTCCTGTATCCCAGAACCCTAGATAAATTCTCCCTCTCCATTGACCCCTAATCAATTTTTCAGTTCACTGTCAGCATAGCCTCCGGTACATCCTCTGTCTACTTCCAGCTAGTCCCAGCTATCAACTTTCTATTTTTAAGTGTTCAAAAAGTTAACAAATATTTTATATCATTTCTACTAATAAAGGCAAATATAATTTGGCTAAATTTCCTAAGCTCTTAAATCAAATCTCCCATGCATGGAACCTAGAAAGGAGGACTGCAACACAACACTGTGTTTTGTATTCATTTGGCATCTCTAAAAGGAATGGATTACATGCCCTGGGACTAAATAAATAAAAAGAAGCATTCAATAAATTCTCAGTTACTTTGACATTTACCTATTACATCATCTGGTTTTAGGTACACAGCGTCAGGGGCTTAAGAGTCAGTGGTCATGGCAGAGATCTGATGATATGTAGGCCAATAAAATAAGTAAGATATGATATCATGGACAGTAACAAGAAATCACTTGCCCTTATCAGTTTTTTTTATATAAAAAATCTAGACTGTAATCAATTTTGCAGCACTTTCTAGCACTTTATCACAGTCCCATCTCAGACTGAAAGAAGCTTGAAATGGCAGCCCATGATAAGCCTTGGTGATGTGAACTTTTTTCTAAAGAAGTGTTGCTTCAGAGCGGAATGACCCAAAATGTCTGAATCCCAAGGAAAGGTCTATTGTTTTCTGGGAAGGTCCCACAACAGAACAGCATATTGGGATTGTGTACTGAGTGAATTCTTGGAAAGGCTGACATAGGGTGAACTTGTGACTGATTCATCATTCAATCATTAGTGTCAGGTACTAAGTAGTCCTCCTCATTTTGAACTCCAGCTACCATAACCTCCAACCAACATGTCCAATAGTCAGGAATGATAGGAACTGAAGTCTAAAAGCATTTAGGCCACATGTTCCTCTCTGTGCCCTATAGAATTATCACAAAGATATGGATTAGTATAGCATTCACTGGCGACATCCCACAAATTCAATGTGTTCATTGTCTCTTCAGCACAGAGCCCATATAACAACAACAACAACAACGATGATGACAACAACAAAACAACAATTTATTATTTATACCCCGCCCATCTGGCTGGGTTTCCCCAGCCACTCTGGGTGGCTTCCAACAGAATATTAAAATACAATAGTCTTATTAAACATTAAAAGCTTCCCTAAACAGGGCTGCCTTCAGATGTCTTCTAAAAATCTGGTAGTTGTTTTTCTCTTTGACACCTGGTGAGAGGGTGTTCCACAGGACGGGTGCCATTATCGAGAAGGCCCTCTGCCTGGTTGCCTGTAACTTGGCTTTTCACAGTGAAGGCCCTCGGCACTGGACCTCAGTGTCCGGGCAGAACGATGGGGGTGGAGACGCTCCTTCAGCGTCTCCTGGAACAGGCAAAATGGTTGCCTCTGGACATTGCTGGACAATTTCCCTCATCCCTGATTATTTGCCATGCTTACTAGTACTAAGGGGAGCTGGACTACAATACAGGAGGGCCATTGGTTCCATAATCCTGGCATAGATGATGGTGCTTAGCCTATGCAACAGTAAGTGCAATATATATACTTCTTACACTTTTAACACTCCAGACTCCTCGAGGCCACAGGTTATACGCCCCTGCTAAGTACATGATCTGAACCTTGCAGAAATGCTGGGTATGGATGATGCAGAGAAAGGCTGCACACATTTATTCTGTACACACGCAGGCTAATGAACTAACAAGCGAGGTCTAATGAATGAGGTCAGGAGGCACCAGTGTACACAGTTCTGTTATCCATCCTTCCTGTTAATTCCAAACATATTTGTCCTGTGAGCGCATGCTGTGGCCTCAGTAAATCAGGGAGAGGTCTAGCACGCAGTAATATTTAGGGGAAGAGAAGAATGTGAAGAAACAAGCTGCAGATAGGCAGGATAAGAAGATTTGAGTTGGGTTGGAGGGGACTCTGATAGGCATTATGAAACATCCAAGCAGCTTCCATAGAGTGTCTATGGGAGAAAACTAGAACTCATTGGTCCCCCTGATCACCCTACTCCCTGGCTAGAAGGCTTCTTGCTAGAGATTTCCACCTAGGAGGGCAGTCATGGGGATATAAAAGCCTGATTCAGGGGCTTTCATTTCAAGCCTAAGGGGTCTGAGTTTGTATTATTTATTTTAATGGAAGTATTCATAATCTGCCCTTGCAAAGCCTGAAACAAAATTAAATTAAAACAACATAAAACAACCAGTCTATGTGAAGTATGCCACCTCAAAGTGATGGAAAATAGTTTGACTTCTTAACTGCATGGGGCAGTAGAACAACATGAAGTGAAAAAGTTCATTGCATGAACCCTGGCATTCAAAATCATGTGCGGAAGTATTCTGTCCTGTCCACAGCAGGGCAGGCTGCTAGTTGCAGAACCATGGACAGCTCCAAATGAGCAACTAGCTCTGGTAAATAATTGAGTGGACTGAGGCCAAAATGTCCATCTAACACACCTAAACATTGCCTCTTCTTGCCTGAAGAATATAAAACCTTCAAGGGCTAACACTTTAACTTGAAGGCAATCACTTCTTTCCATGTCTTCTCAAAATGGGGTGCTCCCTGTGTACATGTCACCAAATATCCAGGCTAGATTGACTGGGGGGAACAGATCCCCCAATCCTAGTAATTTGCCATTTCTAAAAAATAGTATCTTTGGAGCTGCAAGACTTTGAATGCATATTTGTTTATCTGCATTCAAATTACTTCCTTCAAGCAACACCTCTTTTTGAATCATTCCACTTACTTTTCTCATTCTGTACATCAGTAATTCACCTCCAAGACTCTTACTTTCTGAATGCCAGGTGTAACTTCTTTCTGCTCCTTTTTCTATGCCTTGTGCTATTTCCAAAATAATCAGTTTCGAACCACTTCCATTTCCACATGTCATTCTGTTTTTGTTTATTCCTGAGGCACTTCACTGGTCATCTAGAACCCTCTTTTATTGGAACTTCTCCTAATTGTGTGTTCATACATTGAAACATATTCAAACTAATACTCCAGATCACTGGACTTGTCTTTCCTTTCCCCTTAAAATAAACAGTAAACATCCCTAGGCATGTTCCCTAAATCATACTTCTAAACCAAAGTACAATACTCCACAGTTTCCAGACATTTTCTAACCATCTACTTGCTTAAGTTCTATTGAGTACAAGCTTTCTACTGCTTAGAGCACTGACATTTATTCTACCTCCAGACCAATATTGGACATGCTGATTGTGCATAAAAGTTAATAACATAGGTTTACATAGGTTTGAGGGCTTTTGTATGTAGCCATATCCATGGAGACCTAAGTTGTACATTCAGCTGCTAAGATCACTTCATTATAAGTAATGGGTTCCACACCATATATTAAAACTCTGGGGGATCCTTGCAGAATAGGGCTTTGAGAGTTTAGACCAACATTTAACGTTTAACTCTTGAAATTCATTTTTCCATTGGGAATACTCAGCTTCATTGCCATGATGATTAAAGCTTAATTTACATTTTTAAAAGCATTACATTTCTAGGAGGCCTATTTTTAACAGATTTTGAAGTGTGACCTCATTCAGGTTGATTGTCTTGCTCTGCTAGGCTTTGCTTTACTAGAAATTGAATATTTATTTTTTTAATGCCAGGTTGCAAATGATTCTGTAGACAAAGAAATCATTAGAGTGCTTTTTTGCTGTGATAAAATTGATAGAGCAAGTACAGAGTTACCAAGTTTCGCCAATTAAGCTCTGGAATAGTTCCTTCATTCTTTCTGAAACTCAATGAAGCCAAAAGGAATTACCCTTGAAAAGAACAAACATTTCACATGGTTAAGTATTCATAAAAATGAGAGACGTATTCCATATCAAGACAAATAATACAGAACCAAAATGAGAAACTAAAGAATAAAAAATAGTTTTCTTTGGTTCCGACAGGCTGATTGAATATTCACCTGTTGTTTTCATTTCTAGTTGGTCTCTCAGCTATATATTCAGTGACACCAATATTTTAAGAAATGTATATGTCACATTAGTGCCAGATTCACGTTCATTTTTCATACTAGAGATTTGAAGAAGGGTAAGAATTAAAAGTGCAAGTAGATAAATAGGTACCGCTCCAGCGGGAAGGTAAACGGCATTTCCCTGTGCTGCTCTGGTTTCGCCAGAAGCAGCTTATTCATGCAGGCCACATGACCCAGAAGCTGTATGCCAGCTCCCTCGGCCAGTAAAGCAAGATGAGCGCCACAAACCCCAGAGTCGGCCACAACTGGCCCTAACGGTCAGGGGTCCCTTTACCTTTACCTAAGAATTAAAAAGCCTACTGGACCATGAAATATAAACACTATATTAAAAAATAGAATTGTTCTCAGCTAATTATTATAATTGTCACAAAGTTTACATTATTTACAATCTTTCTTCCACTCCCATGGTGGCAAGTAGGTCCCAGGTATACAGTGGTACCTCAGGTTAAGAACTTAATTTGTTCTAAAGGTCCGTTCTTAACCTGAAACTGTTCTTAACCTGAGGCACCACTTTAGCTAATGGGGGCCTCCTGCTGCTGCCATGCCATTGCTGTGCGATTTCTGTTCTCATCCTGAAGCAAAGTTCTTAACCCGAGGTACTATTTCTGGGTTTCTGTAACCCGAAGCGTCTGTAACCCGAGGTACCACTGTACATCCCTCCAGATGCCAATCAGATCTGGTTAGCATCAGTTAACCAGCAGACCTAGTTAGCATCAGCAAAGTGGAGATTTCATGTGCTTTTAGACCAACTTCAAAGGGTCCGAGACTTACAACACTGTTCAGGAGATACTCCCCAACTCTTAGGAAGGGTTTTTGTTTTTTAGAGGAGGGGATATGGCAAGCTGTAAGGGAGAAGAGAGAGAGAGAGAGATCAGTTGCACAAGATGCCTTCCACTCACATTCATACTCACGAGTTTGTGAATTTTACACTCGCCTTTGGGAATTTTGTATGTAATTCATGGGATCACATTTTGGTGGGTTCACATATTCCATTCAAACCGCATCAAACAGATGAGAAAGCATAGAACCTCCCTTGCTTAGTTGTGATGTAATGGGAGACTCACGTTCCATGAGGACAGTTTCTCTCACATTTAAATTATCTAGTGGTATCTGACATTTATAACATGGTAAATAAGCTTGGCCTTTGTTTCACAATATTGCCAGAACAATTCTGGTGCCTTCTATACTTGGTAAGCAGAGAACTTGTTAAGAACAAATCCATCTTTTCGATCTGACATCGCTAGAAACCACTTCTATGATGAACATTTCCCTGTAATGGCTGTGCAACAACTCCTGATCCACAAGTTTATTATCATTTGAAATACAAACTTACGACAACAAGAAAAAGAACAGAAACCTATGTCAGCAGATATAAGAAAGCTTCTACTCTCTGCCTTTACAGGGTATACTACTTGTCACAAAAATCAGAAGCAATCAAAGGCCAAATGCCCACTTCAGGCTTTCTAAATGCTGCCATATTGACTCCTTCTGGATACTATATATTTCAAGAGCTTATTCTGGTTCCATGACCTACAGCTACTGTCACAAGATATGCTCACTCAGTGAAACCTTGAGGGCTCCCTGATAGCATAGCCAATGGAGAATGGAAACAGCGGGGATGCTTTTTGGCATCTGAGCTACTGGCAGACTACAGAATTTGTCCGTGTGCAGCAGATTATAGCTCAGAAGCAGTGGTAACAAAATTCATACACATTCCCATATGCTCTACTTCCCTCACTTATTCTTATTGTTCTTACTTCTCTTTTGACTTTCACAGAAGGGTTAGCCATTCCATTAACAGGGGCATACAGGCATATATACTTCACATGTGTGCAGGCTCTGCCTGCAGTATCTATACCAGGGATGAGGAATCTGTGTCCTCCAGATGTTGCGGGACTCCAACTTCCATCATCCATGACTATCAGCCAGGCTGGCTGGGAGCCAATGGGAGCTGGAGTTTAACAACATCTAGAGATCCACAAGTTCTCCAGCCCTGCTCTATACACTCCCATTTTCAGATCACATATCTAGAACTTAGACATATTGGACATGGAGATGCTCCTTTGAAAACAGAAGCTTGAACAAACAGAAGCTTACTGCCTTGGGTTCCTTTAGGAGGAAGGTACATTCAATCCATTTAATAAATAAATAAAACTTGTGGAGGTTGTATATAGCAATAGGGAGAGCACCCCCCAAATTTAGCACTTCCACACATGTTATTCCTAAAAGTCACAGCAGCCAGGGTCACAGCATGAGCTACACCAGGGTAGTCAACCTAAGGCCCATGGGCCGGATGCGGCCCAATTGCCTTCTCAATCCGGCCTGCAGATGGTCTGCAAATCAGCATGTTTTTACATGAGTAGAATGTGTGATTTTATTTAAAATGCATCTCTGGGTTATTTGTGGGGCATAGGAATTAGTTCATTATTTTTTTCAAAATATAGTCCAGCCCACCACATGGTCTGAGGGATGGTGAACCGGCCCACAGCTGAAAAAGGTTGCTGACCCCTGAGTTACACTAATACCAAGCACAGAGTTTTCCCTTCCCTTACTCAAATGAATGGGGAGTATAGAATAGTATTCAGCAAGAAACACAAGAAGATGCAACTGTCTGTTTGGAACAGTTTTCAAGCAAATCCTTTTCCTCCCGGTGAACCGACAAGTTAAAATTATAATGTCAGCAAAAAACCCCAAACTCTTATTTCTTTAAGTAAGTGTAAAAACAACAACAACAGCAACAAAGAAAGAGCTCTGCTTTGGCACAGGGATTTTGCATATCTGTACAATTTATTTTCTATCAGTTCTATATTTATGAAATATTTTTTTTAAAGGCATACAAATGCAACTATTTACATTCTGTCCTGTGCTCTTGCATATATACAAAATCTCAGTTGGGTAGGAAGACTAAGGGGCAGTTTAATAATCTAGTTTTCCACTGTGATACTATATTACAATCCATAAAGAAAGAATATTATTATTATTATTATGGTGTGTGCATACATTGATATATAACTAATTATGTGCACTGTTAGAGCCTGTCTCAGCTTGTGTTCCTATAGCAAATTGTAATTGTTCAAGTTGCTGGAACAAAGCTCTGGAGTCTAGGTAATACAATTCATTAATGTACCGGCTGCCATCTTAGAAGTAACGTATTTACATCAGTTTGCTTACACTTGCTGAACCAACAAATAAGGACTTTGTGTGGAGTGAATCAGCAAGTACTCTAGTGTGGTTGTGTAACTCTGGATGAAGCTGAGAAGAAAGGTATCTTGGCTCCATGTACTGGCCAACAGAAACTTTGCATCTAATGCAGCAAACTATGTGCCATTGTGCAGAAGATCTGCCCCTAACCGGAGTAGTAACTTGACCATATGAAGTTCTCTGTTGAAGTTATTTTAAAAATGCCATTTACAAAGTAATAGAAGCTTATTGCATAACTGTAATCAATGGAGATAAGTGTGGGCCATCACAATCACTAACTTCTGCAATTCCAAATATTCATTTCAAAAGAAGAATAAGAACTATTTATTTCAAGTAGGTTTACTAATTTGGCAAAGGCCATAGGCGAGGCTAATCATATCTCCCCAACATATAAAGTTGCAGGCTTCACAAATCTGGAGGTTTTGGACTTCAACTCCCCTCAGCAGAGACAGATAGGGGTGTGTGACTGCATCAGTCACATTAGGCATAGAGCCTCAGGGGTTGGCGCAACCGGTGCTTTTTTTGGAAAACGTGCAAATGAATAAGCATTTGATGGGACAAGATTAAAAATGAACGTGACTCTCCAGTGGGGGGATGCTGCCTACTATAAATGTAATTTCCTTAACTTCTGATTTCTCTTTCAAGAGCTGCTCCAGCACCACTTTCATGACCTGCACTTCACTCATTGTGACAAGATTTAGTACAGCCATGTGCTTCTTGTTTGCATTCAGCAGATCATACCAAAAGGAAATAGACTATAAAAAACATTTGTCCTGCCCTCCTCCTACACACTGTAAATTTATAATAGCATAGTGGAAAGGGATCTTGCTAATAAAGCCGACCTTTCAGATCTCAGGAGAGGCCCTCTCATCCAAAAGGCTAGGTATGCTGAAAATGTTCCAGTTAGCAAAAAAAGAAAATATTGTAGCATAGAGTGCATTGTTTATATATATAAAGAGATGTTAAGGGTTACAGACAACTATGCCTTCATTCAGGATACCATTCCATTCCTTTCTCTTCCCCTAGTTTTCCCAACCTCCCAAAAGTTGCAGAGAATCCCTGGCACAGAGCTCTATAATGAGCCCACAGAAGTTTTGGCAATAATTGCTAATAGAAAAGTGATAGATGAAATTAAGTCCACAATGGTGGCTCAGGGAGTGGAACAAAGACTGTCTACTGCATGGTCAATCTATTCACAGCTTTTGTGGTCTTCAGAATGGAAGAAGAAGAAGAAGAAGAAGAAGAAGAAGAAGAAGAAGAAGAAGAAGAAGAAGAAGAAGAAGAAGAAGAATTTGGATTTGATATCCCGCTTTATCACTACCCTAAGGAGCCTCAAAGCGGCTAACATTCTCCTTTCCCTTCCTCCCCCACAACAAACACTCTGTGAGGTGAGTGAGGCTGAGAGACTTCAGAGAAGTGTGACTAGCCCAAGCTCACCCAGTAGCTACATGTGGAGGACGTGAACCCGGTTCACAAGATTACGAGTCTATCGCTCTTAAGCACTACACCACAGTGGCTCCCATGTGTGGATGCAAGACCTCTTGCGGAGTTCCTTAGAAAATCGGATGAGATAATAGAATCATAGAATTGAAGAGTTGCAAGGGACTCTGGGGGTCATCGAGAAGTGTCATAATGCTTTCAGCTTGATCCAGTGCTTTTGGTGCTTATTCAGTGATCTCACTGGAACAGTTTGCACTTTGAAGCAAAAACTGTATGCTTAAGAGATATTTTAAATCAGGAGCAGGAAGCCAGCAACCCACAGGCCATATCCAGACTTTGGACCCTTTGGACCAGCCTGCCAGCATCCTTAATGGTAATCCCATCTAGATTGCAAAAGTAACAGCTTCTTGAACTGCCACTTTGAGTGGTAGGTGAAAGGCAATGTGGGTAGAGCACTGCAAGCTTCATAGATGAAAGGTTAAAAACAACAATTTATTGTTGTTGTTTAGTCGTTTAGTCATGTCCAACCCTTTGTGACCCCATGGACCAAAGCACGCCAGAAACTCCTGTCTTCCACTACCTCCCGCAGTTTCGTCAAATTCATGTTGGTAGTTTTGAGAACATTGTCCAACCATCTCATCCTCTGTCATCCCCTTCTCCTTGTGCCCTCAGTCTTTCCCAACAGCAATAGAATTGTCCAATTAGTGAAAGCCAAGGCTTATTTTCAATGTTATGAAAAAGGATTAAGTCAGGGTTATTTTCAGGTTTTGGGGAAAGGCTGGTGATGCCATGTAAGATATTAACTTCCTCCCCCTCCCCCATTTTATGTAAGTAAAGGTAAAGGTACCCTTGCCCGTTTGTGCCAGTCTTGACAGACTCTAAGGTTGTGCGCTCATCTCACTCTATAGGCCGGGAGCCAGCGCTGTCCGCAGACACTTCCGGGTCACGTGGCCAGAGTGACAAGCTGCATCTGGTGAGCCAGCACAGCACACGGAACACCGTTTACCTTCCCGCTGCTAAGCAGTCCTTATTTATCTACTTGCACCCAGAGGTGCTTTCGAACTGCTAGGTTGGCAGGCGCTGGGACCGAACGACGGGAGCGCACCCCGCCGCAGGGATTCGAACCACTGACCATGCAATCGGCAAGTCCTAGGTGCTGAGGTTTTACCCACAGTGCCACCCGCGTCTCAACATGTTATGTAGTGGCACATAAACAATCTGCTAATATATTTCACAGTATATAAAATCAATTGCTGCCATTAGGGTGGTGTACCAATGTTAATATTATCAAATAGCTTCATTGCCATGCTCTTTATGGAATGGTGATGACTTCCATAACAATGTTATCCCATTCTATCCTTCTAAATGCTAAATGGACTGTTTCAGGGAAAAGAAAGAAAGAAAGAAAGAAAGAAAGAAAGAAAGAAAGAAAGAAAGAAAGAAAGAAAGAAAGAAAGAACCTACCATTTTAAAACAAAGTGTGAGCTTGAAAACCAATGTCATTTTTCTTTCTTATTGAGCTGATCCAGAAGAAAAGGAACAAGACAGCATTATAGCACAGTGAAATTTTATCACATCCAGCACCTTCCTCAACCTCTCATTCAACCTTGCCCACACATGCAGATGGAAACAGAGTTATACACTAGCTTCTCCTATCTTCTTTTTTGAAGCCATTCCTCTTACCTGCAGCTGTCACTTCCCCTAATCCCTCTGGATATCAGTGTACATACCTCACTTACCTCTGATCAGCACAAACAGACACCCTAATCAAATGCACAAGGACATGGGGACTCTGAAATATGAAAGCGATCAGCCACCTGGGAATAAAATCTCACCATCACGTTCCGCTTTATGATGATCAGTCTTACAATCTGAAAGTCACATTCAGAACATTATTTATTATACCTTTCCTTAGCATGTATTGTTAAAGCTTCAGAGGTGAACTCAAAGGCTTTTAACCCACCACATCCCCTACGCAAGATTCTTCCTCTCCTGTGACAATGGGGGGGGGGGATCTCTAAGGCTCTCAGAAAAAGATACAGACAACTGGGCATAACTTCATTTCAATAGAGAATCTGTGGTCTACTACAGGGATGGGGAACCTCCAGCCCTCCAAATGCTTTGGAACTCCAACTCCTATCATCCCCCATTATGGACCATGCTGGCTGAGATGGATGGGAGCTGTGATCCAGCAGCATTTAGAAGGCCAAAAGTTCTCCACTCCTGACTTTCCTATTGTACACAAGACACAGACCATTCTTGCATCTGTTCAACTCATCATTGAAGTCTGCATTAGTCAGTATTGACATTTCTTTGTTAAGAAAATGGTCCTCTTTCCTGCACTAAGAACTAGAAGTCTAAGCTGTTTCAAAAAACAAAGAGCCTGAGGCAGCTTAAAGACTTCAAATATATGGTGCCATGAGTTTTCATGGGCAAGAGAACAAAAAAAAAAAAAAACTGGGAAATGATCCATAATAAATTGAAAAACATGTTTAAAAGTACTCCCCTCCCCCCCAAAAAAAACCCCAGAGTCCTTTCTGTTGGGGATAGTTCAGACTCAAATTCCCGGGTGTCCAAAAAGTTTGTTTATGTATGCCACTATTGCAGCTCGTGTTTTGTTAGCCCGAAAATGGAAAACATGTGAGGTCACAACTAAAGAAGAATGGCAACTTAATTTGACAGAATATGCACAACTTGCAGAATTAACATATAGAATAAGAGAACAAGAACAACATACGTTTATAGAAGAGTGAAAAACGTTTTTTGAATATATGAGAAACAATTTTTTGAATATCTGAGAAACAATTGTGTGCAGCTGAAAAAGCTGGCAGCATTAAGATAAATTCAACAGTGTAAACAAGTTTCAATGGATGCAATAATGGAATACTGAATGGTATAGTTTTGTAAAATATGCAGGGATTTATGATATGTAAAATGAACCATGGAAAGAGAAAGGGAAGTCATTGATATCTTAAGGATGTAAAATGAGTAAATTTAATAAAAAATATATAAGAAAGAGAACAAAAAAACTGGACTGTGGAGGTGTTGGATAAATAGGCAGGTTCAAATAGACCAAGGGAGGGTAGATAAGGATCTGTTTTGCAAGATGACATTTAATGAACTATGCCCCCAAAGCAGAAATGCCAAATATTGGATAGCCAACTGAAGACAACCAATTTAATCACTTGGAATCTGCAAACTCACAGTTTGAGGTGCAGCACACCCAAAAAATGAAGCAGGAGTTGGGAACATCTCACCCTCGAGATTTTATTGGACGATAGCTCACATCACCTTGTGCATTGGCTGGGCTATTGGGAATTGAAGTCCAGCAAGGTTCTCCATCCCTGATATGTAAAGGATTGTGCTTAGCCTCCACAAATGCAAGACATTTGCTTGTTGCCCATTTACCACATCCTCCAAATTCCTCAAAGCAGTGTTGGTCTAGCTTAGGCTGAGAGGTGGTGACTAATCCAAAGTCACTCAGTAAGATTCTTGCAGTGCACTTGGTGGGGCTCAGCTCAGCCTTCAACTTCGTACCAAAAAGCAGATTTTGTTAGCATGCATCCTATCACATTTTACTCCTATGGCTCATTCATTTTATAGTTCAATTTCAGAAATGACTTTCCCCTCCAAAGACAGCCAGTCGTTGCTTTGCAATGGAGATTTCATTTGTCCTACTGAAAAACTGATAGACCATCATAAAATAGGTAGAATGGTATGTGGATTTGTTTTCAATGATTAAACACCCACTCACCTTTCATTTTGAATTGCAGTATTTAAACCTCTCTCTGTCTTTGTGTGTGTGTATGTAAGCATCTATTCCTCAGAAATATACAGCCTTATTTATCTTATGTTGCTTTGTGATTTTAGCACTCCACTCAGAGCAACTGTTGAGTGTCTTTTATTTGTAGAAAAAGGGGGGTGAAAGCTTCTTCAGGACCTGTTGTTTTACCATTTTGGCATACTGTTTTGTTCATGGGGAAACAATCATTTGAGTAAAAATGCTAAGTATTTTTCCAGCTTAGCTTAACACAGACTCATCAGCAATAGATGTGCTTATGGTAAATCACATCAAAGATAGCATTGCCACAAGCAGAAGTAATGTCACAAGGGAATCACAATACAGTGGCACCTCTGGTTACGTACTTAATTCGTTCCAGAGGTCCGTTCTTAACCTGAAACTGTTCTTAACCTGAAGCACCACTTTAGCTAATGGGGCCTCCTGCTGCCACTGGGCCGCCGCTGCTCAATTTCTGTTCTCATCCTGAAGCAAAGTTCTTAACCCGAGGTACTATTTCTGGGTTAGCAGAGTCTGTAACCTGAAGCGTATGTAACCCGAGGTACCACTATATATCACTTTCCAAAATGCTGGTGTGCATTGGTCTCAGCTCAGTTCATGTATTAACTTGGTGCTGTGACTGCTGCCAAAAGTATATATCCAAACCTCTTTCACACGCTCCGTGTATGCAAGTGACAAATTCATGGGTCCCTCAGACTGCATGGTCAGTTCCAATGTGGTTCCAGGTGAAAACT
Source organism: Podarcis melisellensis (assembly GCF_964234715.1). Taxonomy (NCBI): domain Eukaryota; kingdom Metazoa; phylum Chordata; class Lepidosauria; order Squamata; family Lacertidae; genus Podarcis; species Podarcis melisellensis. Next base: position 24,422,824 of record NC_138543.1, read on the forward strand.
CATTTCTGGCAAGGGCAGTATTCACACATTCTAGGTGACCACACATATCTTACTGGTGAGGCAATGGAAGTCCAACTATGTGGAAATGGGTTTGGCCTTCAGGGACTACCACATTCTCATGGTCATGTATGCATGAGAAGGGTTGTTTAATGTTTTCCAAAGGTGATGTGGGTACGTCATTTACATTTCATGTGCTTCCAGGGTGTTACACTATTGTGTAACAACAGTGAATGTGCAGTTGTTGAGTTTCAGTCAGTAGACCCAATGAACTCAGTTGATTTCCATGAGTGTACTCTAAGCATGACTTAACTGGATAGAGAAACATAGAAAGCCATCAGACCAATGGTGTATCTGTCTCAGTGTTGTCTACACTGATTGGCAGTGACTTGCCAGGGTTTCAGGCAGGATTTCTGCCAGTCCTACCTGAAGATGCCATGGTTTGAACCTGGACCTTTTGTATACATAGCAGATGCTCTACCACTGAGCAATGACCTTTCATCATCATCATCATCATCATACCCCACCCATCTGGCTGGGTTTCCCCAGTCACTCTGAGTAGCTTGCAACACATATAAAAACATAGTAAGATGTCAAACATACCATTATTCTAATATCACATTGCTGTAGTGTTAGCATTCACGGCACTTTACAGAGCATTTCACAAAGACCAGGTTTCTGCCATGAGAAATTTACAAGTTAGAATTCAACCCAGGAGAAACATCGGAGGAAGGAGACATAAGAAAGGAGAGATAAGAAAGGAGATTCCAACTAAACATCAGGAAGAACTTTCTGACAATAATAGCTGTGTTAACAGTGAAACAGACTCCCTCAAAAGGTGGTGGACTCTCCTTCCTTGAAGGTTTTTAAGCAGAGGTTGGGTGGCCATCTGTCATGTATGATCTAGTTGAGATTCCTGCATTGCAGGGGGTCGAACTAGATGATTCTTGGGATCACTTCAATCCTATGTTTATATGATAGTAGAAGTAGGGGTAAGCAATGATAGAATATGATATTATTTCAAATCCACATGTTTAGGCTTAGTTACAGGGTTAGTTACAGTTGGACATGGGAACTAGAGTGCTGAACCAATGGCTTTATGGAAACTAGGGGGGAAGTTGGTGGGATTTAAGAGTGATGCCACAGATAGTGTGGAGCCACAGTCTTTCGCTTCTTCCCAGCCCATGGGATGGCTTATCTTTCCCCTGCTCATTAACGTTTCTGATTAGTCATTCAGTTTAACGAACAAAGGAGTTTAATTCTGCAAATTCCCAGCTGGGTTTCAGTAGAAACTGGTGCATGTCAAAACTATACAATCAGTCAAATAGAATACTGCTCTAGAAATTAGCATCTTCAGTCTGAAAGTTCACTGTGTAAGTGTTGGCAGTGGTTACAGCAGAGCCATAATTTTGCATTTTCAACCTAATGCACATTTTAATTCTAAAATACTGTGACATTACATTAAGGTAGAGTTTTCTGAACTGCTCCATAGATTTTCAAAGCAGTCCAGATCATCATTATTACTGTATTATATACTTGTCCTTTCTGCCAAGTTTGTATGATAAAATTTCCTAGTACTGCAATTTTGTTTTAAAGAGCACTTCAGCTAATATCTAGGCCACTTATGATGCCTGGTAATGTACATTTGCATGCCAATGTGCTATAAATAAGGCCCAATCCTTATTAAGTATAGTCTGTTTAAGTAACTGATATTTAATGGCATATATTCACGAAAGTGGTCACAAACCACTAAGGGTGCAACAAAAAACAAAAAAACCCCTCACCACTATTTGCTTAGGTGTACATTAAAGAAATATATGATTTACATTTCTCATGCAAAAAGAAGCATAAATCTATACCAAATTTTAATTTTATTCCTGTCCATGAAATACTTATCAAATTACGTACTTGCTTCAGAAATAGTTCATGGGGGCCTGACACTTTTATATTCAAGTTGGACATAAAACCACAGAAATGATTGACTTTTTCTGACCTCCAGAAACCATTACTGGGGGGTAGTTGCTTTTGGCTAATTAAGCTTTCCCAAAGACAACCTTGGTCACATCCTTTAGAGCACTCTTATACCACTTTAACAGCCATGGCTTCCCTCAAGAATCCTGGGAACTGTAGCACTCTGGGGATCTGCTAGCAACTCCTAGCACCCTTAACAAACCATGGTTCCCATGAGCAAAGTTATGCCTGCTAAGGTAGTATAATAATGCTATAAATGCAGATGGGACCCCTAACCCCGGACCATATGGCCATTTAGAAGTAGAGAAAGATGCTTTGGCTTCTATTCAGAGCAGATTTATTTGAACCTTAGTCAGCCCTGCAGCATGTGAAACAAAACCCCATAATTTCAGAAATCCCAGGACCATCCAGAACAGCAGCAATCTATTTACATGTCAGTATAGAAGTCCTCTAAAATAAACACATGCAGAGAGACCAAGAAAAGTAGTGGCAGAAACAGGTAAGGAAAAAGCTTTAGAAGAGAAAAGCAAAACTTCTGACTGCTAATATACCGGTAAGTCTTTGCCCCTGAAAGGCTATCCACATACGGTAATTTCTCCAGATGATCCAAGAGCCTAGAGAAATTTTTCATCAAATTTACAGCCCAAGAATAGGGCTTGGACACCTATTCCTAATATCCCAAGTTCCCAAGTGTTTGTTAGCCATTAATACCTACTGACTTAAATATCTTCCTGCCTGCTGCATTGTGCTGTGTGCATTTGACCTAGTTTTATTTAATAGTGGTTTTATTGTGCTATTTATATTATTGGTGTTGTAAACCACTTTGATACTTTTCAAAGTGAAGAGTGGCATCTATAAATCTTTTAGATCAATAAGTGTTAATTCTGTCATACCATCTGTTCAATAAATTAATTGAATCAAGTTATAGACTGCTTAATATTTATAACAATTTTTAAAGCATTTACAGAGTTTTTAAAAGCCCATAACACCACAAAGCTAAAATACAAATGAAATGAAATACATACTACCAAACAGGTTATCAAAATGCCATTACCTTTGACATCGGCAGCCATCTGTTTGGAAGGGTGAGGGACTTAAAGAAGGTTAGCCCTTTGAAAGTGGCCATTTGTTTGACATTAAAAGTATGAAAATATGTTTGTGTAGCATGCCATCATTGCATGTAGAGATCTGTGTGGAGTGGAGTCATCTTGTTCCAAAAGCTATTTCCCCCCAATTTGCTCAGAAATTTCAAGTACAGAATAATGACATAATGCTATCAACTTACCCACTTTGTAACCAATTGAGACAATTCACAGAAGTAAAGTAAAACTTCGTGTAAAGCAGAAGGTTTGAAATCTTCCTGCTATTTACATGATGGATTAAATGTAGCCTAAATCTAACAGATGAAGGGGTTCTCAAAAGTGCAATATGTCTCGCCCGTTTGATATACTTATAGAATTTTAGTGCTATCAATTCATAATTATTTCCCATTGGCTGTCTAAAGGCCAAAATATGAATTTCAGATAGATTATACTTTTAGGAACTCTCTGTTTTGTATAGCTCATTTTAACAGGAGAAATTTCCATCATTTCTAAGAGTGAATATTTCTTAATCAATATACTGCAGCTCTAAAGAGTGAGTATTTTATACTCCTGTCAGAAGTCATTTGGTGCATGACCAATATCCAGTGAGATGACTCTCTTCTCTATTTTTATGATTGCCTTAGACATGGCTGTAATATAATCACTTATGTTCAGCTAGTCGTTTCTCCTTCATTCTCCTATAACTCTTTGAAGTTACTTTACTTGCACCTTGGAACATTTAAATTCAAGTGGCAATGACTTGCTGAGGAATGTGTGTGTCCCCAAAATGCAGCTGTTATAAATGATTCATGTGAATATTAGTTTAATATTTAATCTTATTTTGTTCTCACGTTTACAATGTTTTCTGCATATTTTTATTGTTTGTATAACTGTGTGGTTGAAGGAACCATCTGCAAAAAAACCCACCTCACTTTCTATCCTGATTTGGGCATTATGCCTAAACAGGGGGTTCAAACACAAGTAGGGGACATTAGAGGTACACATGCTGACTCTGCCCGCCCCCCAATATCCTCACATACATTGGCTCCCATGTTCTTCACCCCACCCTACTTTCTTGCATTGTGCAGGAAGGTCTGAAGGGCACTTAGAAGCCTCTGCATAATCAAGAATCCTACAAAGAAACCAAAGCCATGTTTCCCCTGCCCGCCCCCCCCTAATATTCTTAAGAGGGTCTCTTCTCCAGTTTTCAGAAAGTGGCTAGAAGTGGGAAGGCAGGGAAAGGTCCTCCTTTCCTTCCACTTTGCAGTTTTAATCTGAAAATTTAGGCACAGTACTGCTCCCAGAGCTCAGACACTGCTCGCGCTAATGAAATTCCTAGTCACAAAACATGCCTAGAACATTGGGATTTTCGAACGCTACTTTGAACTTACCCACTTTGTTTGAGACAAACAGAGAAAGACAAACAGATAAATGCTTGTATTGATGATGTGATCTCCTGTTATGTACTGAAGTTCTCACCTTGGGCCAACAGGGGGATACTGTAGATAGTTTCCACTCAGGTCCACTTATGCAAATAAGGGATTGAAAGTGACGTTCAGTGATTGGATAGTTACAGAAAATGGTTACTGTTGCGTTCTAGTGGAGCTCTATATAAGCAGGCTGGCTGAACCCTTCAGTTCAGTTCTGTACTGGCCTGTGAATAAACAAGAGCTGTTTGAAGAATCGCTGTGTCATCTGATATGTTCACCCACAACATAACATCTCCCTAGCCCTACGCTGAATTCCTCCCTCAGGGTATGACGCAGAGCCAGTGAAGGGTGTGGCCTTGGGGAGATTCCTGAGAGTCAGATTGGCCTGGAGGCTGCATTTGGTTACCTTTTATCTAAAGGACAGGGCAGAAAAGGAAATGTATTCTGGATGGATTATATACATCCAACAAGGATGTTCCTCCTGGTCCGTGTTTTTTTTTAAAGTGTATGCTGTCATCTAACTAATATATTCTGATGCTAAGCAGGTTTCGACTTGGAGAAATATAATCTATTTTGCCTTGTGAATTTGTATTAATATGGTTAGGATGTAGCTGTGCACTTTCTGGTTGTTCTGCATAGTCTCCAAAACAGTCATCCACAAGTGTCTTTAAAAACATTACAAACTTCTTTATCCTACTTGCCTGTTCACAAGGAAGGTGCATTGACTATATAGCATAGTTTCTCAATCACCGGCCTTGGATTGCTTCTTCTCATTGCTCCAGACAATGATGATCCACTTTACCTTTCTTTGTTATCGTTTATATTTGTCTCCATTTCATACTTCAGTCAAAATCTTCTAATCATTAGAGTCTAATAGTGACAATGAAAAGTAGCTGTTCAAACTTAAGAGCTTTGTTTTGAGTTCCTCTGCATTTGGGAATATACTCAAGGGAAATACAGCACTTAAAAAAAAAACCTGCTAAATTAGTCCATGCCTGAAAAATATCCAACCATTAGTTTGCCACCCATGTGCTGCAGCACACCCCTGCCTGTTCACCCCTGTTGATGGATATGAGTCTCAGAAAGTGAGGGAGAAACAGTATATACTTCAATGAAGTTCCTCTCTCTCTCATCTTTCTGGTGTCAAGGTGGTGGCAAATAAGCAGCAACCTCTTCTCTGCTGAGGCAGTTGTTGTTGCAAATCAAAAGGAGCTATTATTTTGAGATAACGAGGACCTGAACAGCTATATTCTGGTCGATATGCTTGGCATGTTCTGTTCTGGAATTGTTTTGGCTCACAGGCAGAATTTGAGGACGCAGTAGCTGCTGCCACTTTCCAACTCTGGTGAGCAAAGCTATAGAGGAGAGGCTGATATAATGGAGCAGGCACAGTACACCAAGAGATTGCTGCTTGTGGCTATGAGAGAAAGAGGGGAGAGAAGTTGTAAAAAAAAAAACTACCCCTGTTTCCTCTCCATTCCTTCTGCTAGCCTTGCACTTGCTTCAGCTTCATTAGGTGTCCATTTATTGTGAGAGACTTTTTTCTATCCACTTCCTCCATACCCTGTATCATTTTATACACTCTGACATCTCTTCCTAGCCTTTCCTCTAAACTAAAAAGCCCCCAAATGCTGCAAACTTCCCTCATAATGGAGTTGCTCCATCCAACTTGATCCAACTTACTTGCCTTTTCTAGCTCTAAGATATCCTTTTTGTGGTGAGGCGACCAAAACTGTGCAAACTATTCCAAATGAGATTGCACCATAGATTTGTAGAATGGCATTACAATATTCCCATGAATGCAAATCTCCAGAGCTGGACCGCAGCAGAAAGTCTCACTGAGCCTCAGAAGGAACCATTCCTTCAGCTTTAGTCAATCCCACTGTTAGATACCTTTGTTCAACAAAGTTTCTGGCACAGCTTTACACTGTGTTTATAAGAAAACTATTGTGATGTATCCAAATGGGATCTAAAGCTCCTTCTATCCTGCTCCATTTCCCACACATAGCAGCTTAAAATTCTCATAAGGAGAAAGAGTGCTGTAGACACAAGTAGTATCTTGTTTCAGCTATAGAAGGCTATTTGTCTGAGACATGACTTTGCATTTGTTGTTTACTTGAGGCAATGTGTTTCATTCCATTGTTTCATTCAGTACATTTGGTTGGACACTGGCCAGGACAAAATGCCTCTTGTCAGGTTGATGAGTCAGACTTGATGCTACGCTTGCATGGCTCAATAAATCTGTCATCATCCTTCTTCCCTGATATGTTGCATATGACCCCATTTAGCCTCTTGCTTCCATCTCTTTAACATTTGTGTGTTTGTGTCTGGAACAACTTAAGATTGTAAAGCTTATCTATCTGTAGTCCATGATATTCAATAGGCTGGAGTGCAGCAGGGGGCCTGTCGGTCAGCATTTTATCCAAATGCTGCTGCTTATGTCTCAATCTCATGATCACCACAGCCTTGGCTAAGCAAAGGGGACTAAGATCTGTTTGGTGTGAATTGTGCACAGTGAATTGCCTGAGAACCACCCCGAAAGTGAGACACAATATCCTAATTTCAGCTATCCGTGCATCATATGAATTAGGCAATATTTAACTTTGAGGCTGAGAATGGAAAACTATGTAAAATCAATTCGGCTTACCGTATTTTTTGCTCTATAAGACTCACTTTTTCCCTTCTAAAATGTAAGGGGAAATGTGTGTGCGTCTTATGGAGCGAATGCCAGAGCAGCAAGAGGGATTGCTGCTTTCACTGCACAGCGATCCCTCTTGCTGTTCTGGCTTCTGAGATTCAGAATATTTTTTTCCTTGTTTTCCTCCTCCAAATACTAGGTGCATCTTGTGGTCTGGTGTGTCTTATAGAGCGAGAAATACGGTAAGTGCTCTCCTGGTGGTTGCAAATGCTCACCCCAGCCCTGCTTTCACACCCTATTTCCAAAACCATCTCTGTGTTTGGGCAAGTTCTGAATGGAGAAAGTAGGCCTACACAGGTAGGCTGTCCCCATGAGGTCTTGTGAACACTTTCAGACTGTACTCAAGGCATTGAGTTATCTGTGTGGAAGCAGCATGGGACACAATCTCAGTTGCTCAGGGAGGTGCCTGAAGAAGACTAGGCTGAGGCCTGTGTGTGTCTGAATCATGGTTGTTGTTGCTTTTAGAAGGATTCAATAAATCCATAATGAGACACTAGTTAATTGTCTGATTCACATCTTGACTGTGGACATTCACCTCCCAAGTATAGGAACATAAAATAAGGCAAAATGGATGCTATGATTCTAAACCATTTAGGTTGTGGCAAATATGCTTTAAAGGAAGGGGACAACCGTGAAATGTGAGAGTGTATACACTGATCCTTCAAGCATGGTTTCAAATCCGTGATCACCTGTGCTTCATAACCTCAAACAGCACAAAGCACTCACAGAACGTTGATTCCATTGCCTTGAAACTACACGGTAGGGCTGGACGATATCAACTTTCCAACATTGCAATGTATCACCAGCCAAACATCACAATACAGTGATACATCACAATGTTGAAAAGCAGAGAGAGGAACAAGCTGCATCAGGCCGAACCACACAAGGTGCCAGGGTGAAATCGCCTCAGCTCCCTTGGTGGGAACAGCAAGTGGTTTCACCCTGGTGCCTCGAGGGCCAAGGCTCAATGGAGTTCGTTCCTCCCTCGGTGTGCCGGTGGTATATTGAGGGTGAAACCACCGCTGCTCCTGACCATCATGCTCTGGCCCTCAAACTGGTCCTGGGCAATGTATTGATACATTGCTCAGGCCTAGTACCTAGGACGCCTCAGACGTAGGGGTCAAATGCAGCCCTCCAGGCTTTTCTGCCTGACCTTCTAGACTCTGGCAAGTTCACTCCCTCCTAAGCCACACCCCTCAATGCCCTTATGCTCCACCCTCTGATGATTTTACCTGGCTGGATTATAACCATGAACTGTGATAATACTTCTTAGTTGTCTAGATGAAGCATCCTTCATCCCGGCAGCTAAGAGGTATTATCATGGTTCAATAGCATGTGTCCAGCCACACCTACTTTTGCCACACTTACCACTGTGTACCCATGAAGGAATGCACCCCTAAGACTGATAATGGTCCCATCACCCTTGTCACGTGGAGATGATTATTTTCTACAGCTTTCCTGATCTCTGCACCCTGTTGCAATTTATTTTAAAGGTAAAGGTAAAGGTACCCCTGCCCATACGGGCCAGTCTTGACAGACTCTGGGGTTGTGCGCCCATCTCACTTAAGAGGCCAGGGGCCAGCGCTGTCCGGAGACACTTCCGGGTCACATGGCCAGTGTGACATCGCTGCTCTGGCGAGCCAGAGCTGCACACGGAAACGCCGTTTACCTTCCCGCTGGTAAGCGGTCCCTATTTATCTACTTGCACCCGGAGGTGCTTTCGAACTGCTAGGTTGGCAGGCGCTGGGACCGAGCAGCGGGAGCGCACCCCGCAGCAGGGATTCGAACCGCCGACCTTTCGATCAGCAAGTCCTAGGCGCTGAGGCTTTAACCCACAGCGCCACCTGTGTCCCTGCAATTTATTTTACTCAATGTTAAATCATTCTGAAGGAACAAGGGTCAGGAAACTCTTTTAACCCAGTGGTAGCCTGAAGTGATAGGGTGAAAAGACAAACGCAGTACAGATTCTGTAGCTAGATATGGGATTGAGCCCATGAGCTCTGACCCCATTGGGTGCTACATAGGCCATAGATCCAGACCTGATGAGACATTGCTAAATCTTCCAAGATCCCCTAATTCAATGCAAATCCCAGGCTCACCAGTGTGGGAAGAAATTGCCAACTGTTTCATGAGAGATATCCCTTGTCCTCTTTTCCCCTCCAGCTGCTAATCAAGAGCAACCTTTATGGAGACTGTTCCATTTTATTTTCCCTCTCCATTTACCTCTTCCACTGCCATCTGGTTGAAATATCCTGTTTAGTCATGGAATTGTAGTGTTAGACCCATACATATTCCATTCCTCAGATAGCTTCTGATATAGCTGTGCACTGAACATGTGTGAAGTTCTCCCCCCCAAAAAAACTTTTTCATAAGCCTACCCTGAAAAATGTTCCAACTAATGCTAAGAGGTAAAACAAGAGCTGCTGCTGGGAAAGTTCTTAAGGATGCCAGGTGGGATCTATTCACCAGAGTTTGAAACTTTAGGCAATTTCTTTCTTCAGCTAATGGGGTTCACAATGAAATTTATGTGTCAAGCTATAAATTAGGTACATATAAATTGTATATACCAGAAACTATCTGGGATATATATATTTTCCCCCCACAAAGAAATCCAGCATTACTTTAGCTTTACCAAAATCTCAGAGGGACAGTCTAAGAGCCAACATGGGAACCTGGACTTAAATCTGTAGTTATAGATGAATTATATCCCTTTTTAGTTATCACTTCGGCACTAGTTAGGAAGCCCTATTTCCAGATCAACACTTGCTATATTGATTATTGTTATTAATTAGATGATAACAATGATAGACATGTGAGGAAAATACAAAGCAACTGATGTTTCTGGGTTTGGGAGCCAATTTCCCTTTGGGATAGCTCCATGAAAGAAATATTAGCCTCTGTTTAAGTGCTAATAGCTCTAACTTTTCCAAGTTGTGTTCAGGGCAGGACGAGTTTAGCATTTCAGCACGATCTGCGCTATGTTTCAAAGTAAGTCACATAGCTAACGGGAATGGCAAAGCACTGTGTCTAATGCTAACAGCGTACAATGGAAACTGCCAAAGGAAAATAACCGTGAGCAAAAGGATGCATTTTCCATGAACAAGGGATATGAATTTGGCAGCCTAGCTGTAAATTGAATGGTTTTCCCTTTATTGCTTGCAAGCATTTCTTTGTTGTCCTTTATGTGGAGAAGGTTAACGAGTCAACCTAATTCCTCATACGGGGGAACTTTATGGTTTTTCCTTTGGTTAAGAGCTAATGGGCCACCTGGGAACTGCTAGCTGAATGAATGTATGTACTGGAAAAGCACAGGAAAGGAATGTTTGATGAAGAGGAAAGGTGCCATTGTTGCTCAGCTTTTCCCCACACCAAGGGTGCATTCAGATGCGGGGAATTTTGCATTAGTTTTCCTCATTATAATGCTTGTGCTTCTGTCCTGTTTTCTAACGTTTCTATCACACTTCAATACATGTTGTGTTATGAAATTGTGGCTTTTTGACTGATATACCAGCATGCCAAACTGAATTTCATTCACACCAGTGGGTGTGGTGTGACGCAATAATGGGCATCACTGGACAATACCATTGCTCCCCCGCCCTTTTCACACATACATGCTTCTGTTCCCCCACGACTCCCCAGGAAAAATCTGTATGCCAGTATACTGCCCCAAATTTTGTCACTGTACTCCTGTGAATTTCTGGGTTGGGGGCTGCAAACAGTTTTGGTTTGGGTTTTAAACCAAATAACACATCAATGAGCCCTAAACATACACTATATTCCATTAGTTTTCCAGAAGTGTATTTTATGCCTCATGAAATCTCAAACATAATGCAGAAATTAACAGGGAGACATCAGGGAAATGGAATTAGCTGACACGTGAATGCCACACACAAACACACACACACACACACACAAAACAGAGCCTACAGCAACAATGACTGCAGAGGCTGTAAAGTCAGCAGTGAGCTGGTCTCTGCTTTCTTCAATACCGTCCCACTTTAAAAAATAAATAAATTATAACACCAGAACTTGTGGACATCCAATTAACTCATAGACATCCAGTCTATGCACTCTCCTATGCAAGTCAGTTGAGAGATCTCTGTTGTATGTTGTATACCCAAAAATTAGGGGAGGGGGAGAAGCCCACCCCCCCACCAATGACCCTTGGGATATAGGTAAAGGTGAAAAGGTAAAGGACCCCTGGATGGTTAAGTCCAGTCAAAGACGACTATGAGGTTGTGGCACTCATCTCTCTTTTAGGCCAAGGGATCCAGAGTTTGTCCACAGACAGTTTTCTGGGTCATGTGGCCAGCATGATTAAACCGCTACTGGCACACAGAAGACCATGACGAGTGCCAGAGTGCATGGAACTTATTTATCTACTTGCACTGGCATGTTTTTGAACTGCCAGGTTGGCAGGAGCTGGGACTGAGCAATGGGAGCTCACCCCATTGCGGGGATTCAAACCGCCAACCTTCTCGGATCGACAAATCCAAGAGGCTCAGTGGTTTAGACCACAGCGCCACCTGCATCCTGCTTGGGGTATATAGGGTGCTTGCTGGGAGGATATTTTCCTCGCTCACATCCATGCCCTTTCCCTTCACTATCAGTTCCCGATCTCCATGATTGCTGTTATACCCACCCCAAAATGATAAAGTCTGCCCTTATAGGGGAACCACAACAGCAATCATTCTGAAATTTGTCAGTCTTTATCCCCTCAAATTGCATCCCACTCTGGCAGAAAATCATAAATTTATGGGGGGTGGGGAGTCATAGCCATTTTTCGATTTCCGATTATAGTGATAGGAGAGCACAAAGCTTCCTTTTATATACAGTGGAACCCAACATACAGAATGGGGGGAAGGGAAGGGGGCAGATCTGGTTTTCATGTATAGCTCTACATAAAATATCAATATAAACAATAAAAAAATTTCCCCATCTAGAGAGCTATCAGCTCTAGGAAGGAAGGGGGTATTCTAATTTACAATTATATTAGAATAAATTCTTTTTTGACACTGCAGCAGCAATGGACTCTTCAAGATGCTCTTAAAGTTGATGTCAGTGCCTTCCATGTAAAAAGAAAACGAGGGAAGTTGACCTTGCCAAGAAGTCGGACCGTGTAAAGTGCCATCAACAAGCATTTGAGGACAACCAGCAGCTGTGGACCTGCAGATGCAGCAGCGTGAGCCCATGTAAGTTGATGCATAATTAGCTGTAGTAACTCTAAATTATGGAAAAAGCCACACAGTCTCTTTGCTGCACCTGCTGCAATGTGACTTCAAGTGTTTTCTCATATTTACAGACATTGCAAAATTATATACAGAGATTTTGTTCCTGGGCTACCATAACACTAGTCCTGATATTATTGGACCACTGTGTTGGTTTGGTGTGCATTTTATTTAGCTGTTTTTACATTTGCCCCGCAAAATATGACAGGGGTTACCCAGGTTTTCCTGGACATTTTTGCCGATTTTCAGAAATTCCTCTCAGACACTATTTTCGATGGACAAATCCCAGATATGTATGGCAGCCCTATCTTTATTTCTATTCATTTTCAGACTTAAAGCATGTGATTGATCTAAAAGTGAAATGAGAAGCAGAGGGGCTCTCTGAATTTTCTGCCCATGCCCTCTATCCCACAGCTAACCAGGACAAACAGCGGGCGACAATAGGAATGGGCTGCAAAGCTCAGGAAGGTGCTTAGAAAAGAAGTGCCTATCAAAGCAACTGCCATAACTGTTAACATTTTAATTGCCTTTAACTGGTGCTCCTCTTCAGAGTACTAGCCTACCCCTCAAAGTTTAATACATAAAGTATATTGCTGATACAGTGATACCATGGTTCTCAAATGCCTTGGTTCCCAAACATCGAAAACCCGGCAGTAAGTGTTCCAGTTTTCGAATGTTTTTTAGAAGCCAAACGTCCGATGCTGCTATTGGCTGTTGTTTCTGGGACATCTGCACCAATCAGAAGCTGTGCCTTGGTTTTCTAACATTTCATAAGTCAAACAGACTTCTGGAATGGATTAAGTTTGATAACCAAGGTACCACTCTGTTTGGCGCTTTTGTTTTTGCTATTTATTTTGCATTTTTGTTTTTGAGGCTTTTTCGGTTAATTTGTTTTTGTGGCTGTGTGGAACCTACTTCAGCTGACTGATTGATTGTGTGACTGCGGAAATGGATAAAAGTCCCCCATCCAAACAATGACTACCATCAGTGCAAGAAAGAAAATAATAATAATTTTAATTTTAATCATCTACAATACTGTGTTATTTATTTCATAGTACAGTACATTGATTGTTGCTTTCATTCTTTGGATCAATGGTCTCGTTAGATAGTAAAATCCATGTTAAATTGTTGTTTTAGGAGTTGTTTTTTAAAAGTCTGGAACGGATTAATCCATTTTGCATTACTTTCTATGGGAAAGTGCGCCTTGGTTTTGGAACATTTTGGTTTTGGAACGGACTTCCAGAACGGATTAAGTTTGAGAACCAACACATATTGCAGGAACTGAGACTATTACTGTCAATGGACTGTTTCTCTTAGAGGCACGACTAAACGCAGAAAGGCTACAAGGTAACAGTACTGCACCTAGGGATACTTACTTGATTTGCTTTACTTCACTGTGCCATTGCATTCAGTATGGTGATGTGCCGTAGATAAAGTGAAAGACCACACCCCAAAATACTCAGGAGATAGGCCACTGCCCATTCTGTTGTATTAAGGGATAAAAAGAGCTTGATCTGTAATTTTGCTTGCCAGTCAAGAAAAAGGGTTAGAGCTATGCATAATTATTCCCTGTGATGTAGGGAGCTATTAAGGGCACCCTTCAGCGACCATGGATGGCCTCTCTAAGAGAATTCAGTCCCACCTATCACAGTTCTCAAAGCATCAACTGATGCACAAGAAAGTTTTAAGCCCTCAAACCAATGACACAGAAAGAATCACCATTCTGTTAAATATTTCTAAAGGCATAAATGTTAAAAGGATTATCAACCTTCACACTTCAGGCCTATGGAAACCGATAAGTAGAGTTCAGATGGAATTTCCTTCCTCGGCAATGCTATTATATCACTGTCAATTACGGAAGATTTACGCTTTCCTGTGAAGCATCTGGCTCTGGTCACCGCTTGAGATGGTATTGCAGTCTGAATGAAGGATCTGTGTGATGCATTCGGCCAAGCCATGTGCTCTTGTGTGCCTGGAGATTTACCAGCTGATTTTTCACAGTACACACAGCTGAGCACACACAGCTTGCATTCATTTCAGGTTTAAAAAAATACTGACCTAAAATTACGGATGCTGATCTTCACTGTATGTCAGTGACACCTAGCAATAACTCTGCAGATCCACAAATCCAAACATTTAAGATGGGAGGAGTTCCTGTGCTGGTGGATTTTGAAATGCATGTCCTTCCTATACAAAATTGGATAAGTGCAGCATTCAAAGAAACAGAAAACACATAGACATCTGTGGGAATAAAATGACATTCCATGTGTCAATGTAAGTTTTAGCAAATCTGGGGTTATGAGGAAATTATAACACCCCTTGGCCTGTAAACTCGCAACTTTTCTTCCTTCTTACACAATACTAATTACAGCCACAACACAAAGATAATTTACAAATCTTTTTTTTAAAAAAAAAAAAACCAAAACCATGATGTGCTCATTTTTGTAATCTATCCTGAAAGGGCAGTATATTAAAATGTATTTAACGTTTGAAAAAAAAGGAAAAAGCCTTAATCAACCTAACAACAGTCTTCACAAAAGAAGCCTGTGTTTCTAACATTCTAATAATGATTATTTCAGAACAGTGGTGTGTGAAAATAAGGATAATTAACCTGAAATCGAATTTCTCTTCACTGGTTTGTTTCTTTTTCTTTTTGAGCAGTGTGATGGGTGGAGAGTGGTGGGGGAAATAGCCAGTTTTCCTCTGTAGCATGAATTACTGTTCTAAAGCAAGGCTTGAAACTCCATGATTTAGGAGCTTTCTCCTGAAACTCCACTCTTAAAGCTTTTTTTAAAAAAAATTAGTTTTGCAGGCTTTAGCTGATTTCCCTGTGGAGCTTTTATGCAAGATTCAGGCTGCACTTGGTCTACCTATGGCAATCTAGCGGGAAGAATTCTTTATATAGTCGTGAAGCATAATGGCACTGAGTGGGAAAGGGAAATGAATAAGGACTAAAATCAAACCTAGGTACCACATAGCGAAAACCCAGATAGGATGTCACACCGGCTGGCTTTTAAATGCTGTGCAGAAAATGATGCTTTTTGTTCAAGATGCAGCTGATTAATTGTAGCAATGGAAAGCAAACCCTGCAGGGGACAGAAACAGTTACACTAGAAAGCAGAGACAGCTCAGTTGCAGTGTCTGGGTTATTAAAGCTTCATCTTTGTTCAGGGTGATTGGATACAGGATTTGGTTGGAAGAAGCAAGTCTTCATGCTAATTCAAATTAATCCCACTGAAATTTGGTGACAGACATTTTTTGTCTCACAAGTCATCATTTCAGTGCCTCCTGCTGCCAACCATTGTATCTTCTAATTGAGGGTGTAATGTTTGTTTGATTAGCAACTTAGATGAATTGATCGAAACCTTTTCAACCCATTCATTGAGCGTTGGTGAGTCCAATTAATAGGTGGACATATTTGACCCTGTCTGTCTGTCTATCTATCTATGTATCTATCTATGTATCTATCATCTATCTATCATCTATCTATCTATCATCTATCTATCATCTATTGTATGGGCTGTATTCAACTGTTAGAGCAGACCTACTGAAATTAATGGACTTAACTTTGTGATTTTCATTTATTTCAATGGGTCTGATTAAAACTTAATTGAATGCCACCTTTTCTTCATTTCAACTAATGACAAAGCATTATTTCCTTCAGAGCTGTCATTTTTCATATGCAAATGTATACAGATTGAACCAATTAACTAATAAATTCATCCTGATGCGATCAATTAAATAAGATGTCTATCATCAGGTGAGCTCTAATATTAGCCAGAGGAAATGCTGGACTTCATTACAGACTGCTTGTCAGACAAACATGGATTGGTTAAGTTTAATTGCCTAACAATTCCTATACTAAAGAATGGTTGGTGAGAGGTCAGCAAAGATCTGTCCAGCAATACATACAGGATGTCACTTTCTGCATCGGAAAGGTATATATTTGTGCATGTGTGTCCTTTTCTCTTCATCTCTCTGATTTGTTTACCGAGCGGGCCTTCAGCAACTTTGAAGGCCTTATGTTTGGCGAGGGATTTGGGGCGGCTTTTTCTTCTCCCCTGAAGGTAAGGCCCACAAATACATCAGTCACTCATGTCACTTTCTGACAGTTCAAGTCACCAAAGGCAGTTGGTAAACTTTAATCGCTGTCACAACTGTAAAGGTTACACGAGGGAGTAGAGCACAAATCAATTACAGAGCGGGGAACACAAGAACTGGTGTGTCTCTGTGTAAATAACGAGAACTTCATGGGAAAGTGTATGCTGTCATTTCCCTTTCATATGAGGTAAGAACAAGGCCTGTCTGACAGAGGTATGTGCAAATCTATGAGAAAAAGAAAGACCATGAAGATTTAACGTAACAAGTCTATTTGAAACGGTGAACATGAAAGGTGCAATTATGTTTAAAGTAGGATGAGCATCTTTGAGGTGACAAGAACAAGGAAGATCACAGCTTCATTTGGTCCCTGAACTCATGTAACACCCCCAAACTACATGATTTTTCCCTTCATACAATATTTGCCAGTAATTCCTAATGTGACTCCATTGCTTTCTTATCTGGTATAATACTAGCTAATGGAGCTGAACAACAACCCTGTTCAGGTATTCAAAGAACATGTGAGGACGTAGGCTGGAATGGGCAAACTTTTCTAGCCTGAGGGCCACATTGCTTTCTCTGTAACCTTCTGGGGGCCACCTGCCATTTGTGGATAAGGCCAGAGGCAAAGAGTGGGCACAGCAACCAATACGAATTTCACCTTTATCCAGTAAGCTAGTTTCTTCACACTCAAAAATTATATCCTCCATTGATCCAAGCAAGGAACATTATCAGAGTTCATGGACGTATTTTAGCCAAGTGAAAACTTTCAAAGAAGGTCCCAACCAGCATTGGTGAGGGGTGTGACTTGGCGAGGTGTGTAGCCTAGGGGGTGCCCTACGGGCCAGACAAGAGAGGCCTGAGGGGCCAAGATAAACTGGGAAATAATTATTTTTAAAAATTTGTTTTGCCCCATCCCATTCCAAAAAAATCCCACTAAAAGCAGGGACTGAAAGCCACAAGTACATGGTATCCTCCTGTTGTTGCAAGCCTCCTCAGCAGAGATCAACATGCAGTGTGCAGCTGAGAGACAACAGCAGGCCACATGGGCCAAAGACAAAGGGGAACTGGCCACAGAGGGTGTATGCCTCAACCGCTTCAACCTACAGAACTGGCCCTGCTACAGGTGCCACATAAACTCTGTTCTAAGAAATTGATTTTTTTAGTGTGTCATCACCTACACTTTCAAACTCCCTTCCTATTGACCTCAGGCAGATGACTTCACCGTATTATTTTCGGTACCTGGTTAAAACATTGTGTTTAGGCAAGCCTATCTAGAAATGCAGATGTTGACGCATTCTGATCTCTTTTTCTGTTAATTTTAATTAGTTTAAAAAAAATTTTATTGTGTGTAACTATTATTATTGATAATTTAATTTTTCTTGTAAACCGCTTATATGTTTTACCTCAGTCAAGTGGTACATAATTTTTTGACAGAAAATAAATATAAATAAGCATGCCTTGTCTATAGCATCTGTGGTGCATTCATCTCTGAAAACCAGGCCTATCTCTAGCTCCAAGGGCATGGATTCCACCTGGATCCAGTTGCCTACTAATCCCACAGAGCCATCACCTTTGACTCCCATGTTTCTTTCCCATATAATAGGACTCGGGGCAAATGGGTTGTGTTAGCAAATGCACATTGCAGAGCTGGTGGGCTACTGACTGCATTGCTTTAAGCAAGACTATTTTTCTTTGGGTAATGATATGGGCCACTACTCCGACAAACAATTTAAGGCTTTTCATCGCCTGAAATAATTGCAATAGCACTCTTTCCTTTCCTTTTGCTTGCTTGTTAGGAATAGTTACCAAGACTATTCATTATTCAGAGCGTACGTTGTGTGTGAAAGTCCTGACAGTCTGAACTAATGCAGTGTTGAAGAGTACAAAGGATATGCTTTTGTGATTGGGCCTACAGACCTCAGGTGGTCCCAGAACACTGGCTCCAGTTACCGTATTTGCCCTTGCAACATTTTTTCTGTTGTAGAGCAAAAGATGTGGTTAATGTGGTTGCAGATATAATAAGTCCCAATGTTTATATTAAACATACATGAAATACGAATGAAGCAGGAACCAACCCCACCCCACCCCCTCTCTCTATGTATAAACACTCTATAAATTTAGAGAGGTTTCTTGATGAAGTTCCCATTTTTCAAAGAAAGGTTGAGCTTTGTGAATTACTCAACTCCCACTCTTCCTGGCTGTGTGCATTGAAACCGACCACATTGTCAACTCAGTTAACGGTTTTGGTGAAGGGGCTTTATGGGAAGTGGGCAGCTCCAGATATTCTATCAGCCGAATCAAAATAAGAGTCCCTGGAATCCTCCGTCGGATGTTTTCATTATTTGGTAGAGGTCAAAAGAGAATAAAGCATATCCACAGTAAAATCAGACACATTCTCTCAGACCTTCATTCAGCTTAGCTTTAACAATGACAACCACTCTCTTGGCTGAAAGCTTGGAGAGATTAATACTGGAAGTTTTCCAAGGTAATGTTATCTCTCCTGCATTGAAATAATAAAAAGATAGATATACTGGCCCAATCCCAATCTAGATCTTTCAGACTGTGCCCCTGAGATCACCCAAGGAAAAATACGTTGCAGAAATAACTTTTAACTCTGAGATCATCAGAGATTTGTGCCGGCTTTATTGATTTAGCTCGGGAATTATTTTGAAAAGTTGGTTAACTATTCTATAGGGTAATCTTCACTTTAGGATTTATAATTTGATAGTTTTAGACTTGAGATTTTAAAACCGCATGTTTGCCATATGCAAAAGAATGGAGAGGATAAACAAGAATAATCTCAAAGCATCCGTCAATGCGAATTTGAGTCATTATCCCACTATGGTATTGCAAACCCAAAGCTCCTGGCTGTTTTCCTCAACCAAATCAAGGGGAGGTTTAATTATGTCATTCCAACAGCAAATATTACAGCCATCCATCACAATTTATTGAATATTTTTCAGGCAATGATCCACAGAAATCGAATAACTCCATTTAATGATAATGCATGTTACATATTAGATTTTATGAGTTATATTGGGACAATCTGTTACTAGCAATTAGATGATTGTCTAGTATTTTTAAATATGCCTTTTGAAAGCCTTCATTCTGTTCTGTTTTGGAATGCATTCCATATTGTGTATGCATGCATACACTTAAGATAATTGATTTGGATCAGAAAAACAGGCAAGGTGACAACTTTAAGTGTGAAGTTATGGAAAGTTATTCATCAGCAGACTTGGACAATGATGCCACACAAGGAATATATTCCACAAATAATTGCAGTAAAAAATTAAGAGTCAGGCATTTGAAACATAGGTTCTCTCTCAGAGCTGTAATCATGACCTGGATACAAGCTTTCAATTATGTTTTGGCATTTGACTGAGACTGAAAGTTACACCCTCCCCCTCACCCTGTTTAAATTTGGTTTAGTTGCTCTCAGTGATATTTGGAAAAAAAAAGAAAATGAATTTTAACGTTTTCATAGTCATTTGATCTTCATGCAGATACCAGCCCTGCAAAGGCTTCTCTGTCACCTATAGAAAAACAAAGCAAACAATTTCAGGAGACATATAGTCTCCTAAATACTTCTTTTCTGGCAACCACAGTTTGAGGCCAGGTTATCTAAAGAACCTCCTGTTCTCATTTGTTCTTGCTTCCCCTTTCAGGTTAAACAAGAAAACACTGTTGGGTGTCCCTGTTCCATCTGAAGTAGGGAAAGAGGGAGGGGGGATTCTATTTGCATATCAAGGTGTATTTCTCATAATTTTGCAGTTCAGTTCTCCAGCCACGTTATGTGTACTTCAATGCATATACTAGGATAGTGTCCATTAAAATGCACATTTTATTGAAAAGAACATACAAAAAATAATAGGGGAAACGGTTTTGCAAAAGTGTGCATAGTAGAAAAACTTACATGCACAAAAGTGGATATTAAGATAGTTTTGCACTAAAATACTATGAATTTCCACGAGAACCTTTGTTTAAAAAAGAAAATCACCAAGTGATGCAGAAATGTTGAGAACTGAATTTAAGATTAGTGAAATGGGAGACTGAAGGAAACCAAAATTTACAGGTTCTTCCAGCTCAACTCACTTAGGGGGCAAGCCTGCCTAGCCTCTTCCACTGACATTACATAGACTGGAGACAAGTGGCAAAGACAGCTTCATTTTCATTTTATTGTCTGCTAATTACTCATCACTTATCTTACTTCTGAACATTAACACGAAATATAGAGATGTTTCTGCTCTTTCAGAATTACTTTGCCTATCCTCACTGATTATCATAACTGTAACTATAATTTATATTTTTACCATTAACTTCCGGTGGGACGCCAGGGCTTGAACCCACTTAGAGCCTAATTTTGGCCAAGACACTAAACTACTAAGTGTGGACTGCAAGACCTTAGGTTTCAGAGCCCTCTTCAGGCACAGAGTGGAATTGCAGCTCCTACTACCAGCAGGCAGTTTGAAAGTCTTAAATGGTCCAGTCTGGTATGAACAGTGAGCGTTTGGCCTTCTACCTTTCAAAGTACATTTTAGTGGCCTCTAAATGATAACTGTCAGTGTAAGTCTGCCCTGAATCTTACTTCCACTCACCTCCTTAGGGACAGTGTTCTTTCATCTTCGCTGTGTTTTATCTACAGTGGACAGGAAATGCCGGCTCCACTTCTGTGTGGTGGGACTAAAGAAAATGTTAAAATCCATGATTAGGAGACCAGAGAGCAATTTCAATTGGCACTTTCCTTCTGAAGTAACGCAGTGTCTTGAGGCACTTCACAATGATATATAATAAAAGGCTTTCAGTGCCATTTAAAGAGTTGTCTCCTGCTTTACCAAGTCATTTCCCTCATCTCTCACTTGACCTAAAAGGAAAGGTCATATTTCTCAGTGATTAAATAGAATTGCAGCAGAAGCAAAGTCTACAATAGGTTTTAATAGCGTAGCCCTTTCCATGCCTTTGATGCTTACATCATGTCTGTCTGAATAAGAGTCGAATCAATAACAGCGTAATAGTATTAGTTTATCTCCACGAACATTTCATTTCACCGGGTACCAAAATATGTCAAGTGTATGTAAATCCCAGCGCACTTTAGATCGTTACAGTTGTATGAATTAATTAATTGGTATTTATATGTTATGTTTATTCTGAGTCCCATTCCACTGTCCGCATTCTTACTAAATGGTTAGCCTTTTGTACTGCCTGTAACTTACTCTTAATTGTTTAGCCTTTATAAAAAGTTTGTGCGTCTTGCTTTTTAAAAAACAAGCAGACGTATAAATCAACACGCTGAAGTATTTGGGTCTAGCAAAAACATCAACTTCAAACACACAGACCAAATGAAACAGTCTAAATCCTCTACTGTATAAACCGAAGGCATGAATTCTGTTGAAATAAACAGGACATAATGGGCAAACTATTGTCCTTCATAAACTTTAGGGGACTGTTCTGTAGCTCAGGCAACAACTACCTTATCTCTGCCATAGACATATTGGACTTAATTCTCATGTTACTTTTTGATCTCCAGATGACTTTTTCTCCTCTTGATATTATTGATCCCTTAACCCAGGATACAGAAGCCACAATCATTGGAGAAAGGAACAACTGGAAATTGTATTTTCCCTTCTTTTAAGGCAAGTTCAATCCAAACACCAGTAGCTAGTTAATTGGTGACTAATGTCCAGACTGAGGAAATGGGACTGGGTGGGAGTGAGATATGAAATGATTCTACCATCTTATCCTATGCCCTGCTGAACTAGAGCCAATATGGCAGAGGTAAAAAAACAAAGGAACCGTCTTGTGTGCCTCCATCTGTTTCCTGCTTGCTTGCTTGCTTTGTTTTATACATTTGCCCCCATTGGAAACAATTACAGGGGAAGAGGAGGGGTATATTAAGACTCTCTCAGAAGTATGGAAAGGAAATCTATATTTTAGAAGCAGTATCTGTGGCAGACTTTTCTCTTGGTTTGTTAGTAATCTAGGCCAATGTTAATAGAGTTTAGGGATCAGCCCAAAATCTCTCCTATGTACGTGTGTACAACCACCACCATTCTCCATCAGTTAATGAGAAAAGAATTGCAGTTGAAAGATAAAATTCTAGTGAAGTTCTCATGGGTGGGGTGCAATGTTTTTAACGTACTTTCCTTACTTTAAAGGTGACTGAGGGGTGTGTGAAAGTCCTTTCTTTCATTCTGCAAAATTATCTCATGAGTGGTCTACACTCGTCTGCAGCCTTCCTGGCTTGCTCCTCCATTTAAGCTCAAGAGCGGAGGTTGTTAGGTAATTCCTCCCATGAGTCTTTATCAGAACAGGAATTCAGGTAACCAGAGAGGCCACCGTGGGCTGGACAAATGTTTTCTGCAAAGGAAAAGGAAACACTCACCCTCACACTCACCAAAAATCAAAGAAAACTAAAGTGTTCGGAGAATGGGGCAGAAAAATAGAAAGCCTCTTTTGTAGGGACACAAAACTCTCAAGAAATTAGATGACAGATTTTGTCCCAGCACAGGGAAGTCACTTCAGGGCCAATGTCACTGACTGAATATTTCCTGTGACTGATGCTCCAGGAGGGGGCCATTTGCCTGCTGCACCTGCTACTCCTCCTTGTAGCTTATGGGCTTATTTTCTTGACCTTTTTAAGCAAGGGAGTAGGTGATTCTCCAACCAGGAAGTGTCCAGAAATGCTCACAGAAATGTACCAAGGGCATTATGCTATTAACTTCTCAAGGGTTGACCATTTATCTAGAGCAGCGGTTCTCAACCTGTGGGTCCCCAGATGTTGTTGAACTACAACTTCCATCACCCCTAGCTAGCAAGGCCAGAGCTCAGGGATGATGGGAGTTGTAGTCCAACAACATCTGGGGACCCACAGGTTGAGAACTGCTGATCTAGAGCATGGCTGGGTGGTCTGTGGCCCTCGATAAGTTGACTACAACTCCCCTCATTCCACACCACTGGCCATGCTGTATGGGACTTATGGCAATCCAGTAGCATGTGCAGGATCAAAGGTTAGCCACCCCCGATTTAGAGGATGAAATCTCAGACCCGGCATTGTCTCAAGCAACAGGACAGGATATTTTCCTCCACTTTCTGTTTCTCAGACACCACCGGTAAGTATTTCAATCTAATTTAACTATCTGGAATTCTACTTTTTTTTTTTAAGGTACTTTGTATTCTTTGCCTTCACCTAGTGGCTATGTAACAATTCAATTACTGGAGTTCCTCATCCAGAAAGTGCACTTGGTTTCCTATAATTCTTATTTTGTTTGATTTTTGAAAAAAGAAAGTGTATGTAACACATACCATTTGGAATTGGCTGAGGTAAAACCTGGGAAAAAGGAGCAAGATAAGCTAAGTCACCTGCGAAAGGGTGAGGGATAAGGGGACGTGGGGGGTTAATAAAATAAGAGCAAAAATGGAAAACAAAATTGGAGGTGACATTTCTGGTCAGGAGGCATCTCTTTGCTGCAACAGAATATATGTTGCATATATGAGATAAAACACAAGGGCAGCTGAAGACAAGAGAAACCAGGAAGGCTGTGAGATGCAACCTTTGTGGCGACAACGAGATCATAAAGGGTGTGAATTGGGAAAAGGCAAGTCAGATGGCATAAGGAAGAGAGAGTTGCTAAAAGAACCAGACAGCGAAACGCCAATTAGCAGATCAAAAGGCTAAGAAGCAAGTTTTAAAATAAAAGGATGATAATGTAAGCAGCTTGAAAAGGGGCCAGAACAATGAGGTGAGGAAAGAAGGCAGAAAACTAGGAAGACTGTCAAGAACAGCATAGGCTTTAAAAAAAAATACAAAAAAAGGTGACAAAGGAATGAAAATTGACTGTAGGGAAAGTCTGTTTGCATCTTTTTCACATCTGGATTACTTTGTCACCCTTGAAATCTGTTATGATTCTTGTTCACATAATGAGAGAAGTTTCTTATGTGCCATTTCCCCTTCACTTGCTTTTGTATTGTGTTGGGCTTTTTTCTTTTCTTTTTTAGAATGTGGGTGTTGGGTGTTATAACACGAGGTGGGGAATCCTCTGACTCTCTGCTCTTTCTTTTGTTGATGTTTTGGCAAAGACGGCTTGTTTATTAGGACGGTTCACAATGTAAAAATGCAATATAAAACCACAAAATGCATAATAAAAACAAGAACAAAAACACACACAAACAAACGAAAAACCTCGCCACAATCCCTCCAACAAACACATTTAAAAGGGGTATAAGATATCAATCAGCCCAAGGCCTGGTTGAAGAGGAATGCTTTCACCTGGCTTCACAGAGAAGGCTGCAAGGCTCCCTGGTCCTGAACAGGGTAACCATGCTGCTGAAAGACCAGGTGCACAGCCTGGGAGTCATTTTGGACTCACAGATGTCCATAGAGATGCAGATAAACTCTGTGTCTAGGGCAGCTGTCTACCAGCTCCATCTGGTACTCAGGCTGAGACCCTACCTGCCCACAGACTGTCTTGCAAGAATCATGCATGCCCTGCTTATCTCTCAATTGTACTACGGCAATGCACTCTACCTGGGGCTACCTTTGAAGGTGATCTGGAAACTACAACTAATCCAGAATGCGGCAGCTAGACTGGTGACTTGGAGTGGCCACCAGGACCATATAACACCGGTCCTAAAGGATCTTCACTGACTCCCAGTATGTTTCCAAGCACAATTTAAAGTGTTGGTGCTGACCTTTAAAGCTCTAAACGGCCTCAGCACAGTGTATCTGAAGGAGTGTCTCCACTCCCACCGTTCAGCCCAGACACTGAGGTCTTCCTCCAAGGGTCTTCTGCTGGCTCCCTCACTACAAGAGATAAAGGAGATAAAGAATTACACAACTTTTAGAAGACATCTGTATCAGGAGGCTTTTAACGCTTGATGTTTTATGTTTTTAGATATGCTGTAAGCTGCCCAGAGAGGCTGGGGAAACCCAGCCAGATGGATGGGATATAAATAATAAAATTATTATTATTAGAGTGCTGAGAGAAGTTTGAAGACCCCTATTCCCCTCACAGAGATACAATTCCCAGAGTTCACTGGGAAACTGAATTGATTGCTAAGTCACTCTGGCTACCATAGCTCTGCCTGAATGCCTCCTTCTCTGCTCCCCTTGCTACTGACTACATGCTTAATTAGCTTTTAAACCCCCTGATTAAGCATGGGATCAGCAGGGAGAAGTAGATCTTGCAAGGAGAGTTTCTGCCTCCATGTCTCCTTCACACAAACACGTTGCTTGCTGCTGACCACAGTCATTCATCAAGACTTTGCAAGGCCTGGTCTTATGTCTTGGGTCATGAAAAACACTTCCCTGAGAGATGGTGACATGCCCCGCCAACGGCTAACTTCAAGGCATATAATTCCCTACAGTCCACACTGTAATTTGTTCAATTGCTCAGGATAGAACGGCATATTTAGCATAATCTGGCTGAAATGAGCAGAACAAATCTCAAGTGAGCAGTTTTAGAGCTGTTGGCTCATGGCTGCTGAGTAATTCCCGTAACAATTTTGTTTTTTTAACAGCTATGTGTTGGTGCGTTGATCCAGCAAGCTGATGAACAGTGATCCTGGAGAGAATCTTGACATATACTTAATTGGAAGGAAAGATGCCATTCAATTCCCGTATTATCTCTGCCGTCTATGAAACATTGGCTTCCATGGAAGTAACTGCTGGATTCCCTCTCAAAGGATTAGCATTGCATGACCCTTAGATAAGATATGAATAGTTGTGTTACTACAGTCTTCCATTTCCTTTTTGTTAGTTTATCTAACACCCTGAAGCAAGTTCTGCATTTCTAAGATAATCATCTTAACAATGAGATGCAATGTGTCTCCTGGAGTAAAATGAGAAAATAAGAGTTACGATGATAGCTTGTGAAATGTTTACTTGATAAAACTTATTTTGCATCTTATGAAGGAGGGGAAAAGGGCAAAAGAGAAGACAGGGCAGAGAAATGATTCAGAGTGACGCCTACAGCGGTCCAGAAAATATCTCCTGGATTCTGGAGTAACCAGTCCTCTGATGAATCAGTGGGGGAACTGTGTGTGAATCATCTTGATGCTGGAGCCCCTGTTGAAAATAATGAAGTCAGGGGGGAAAATATCAATGAGTCGGATAATATAGTGGAAGGAAGAGGCTTGCATTTCTCTTTTTGACAGCAGCTGCAAAAAGATATTCAGCTGAGTTAGATCTAACAGAAGGAAAAGTCTTAGAAACTAAAGAAATGAGATAGGCTGTCCTCCCCGCACATGATTTGCTCAGCAGTACTGAAAACAAAAATGGCATTGTACCATCAAGAAAGGCCCCTTCCAAAATCTCCTTATCTGAATTTATCCCACAGAGAGTGAAGCTATAAATTACCTGTCCTTGTTTCCAAAGTGGAAAATGTGATGCGTTTAGAACCTTCTGCTCGAATTTTTGAAAATTCTGAATTTTGTAGAGGGTGTTGTATATATGATTGCTTTGCCCCAGCTTTCAGTTATTTTACTTCATAAGGCGTCTTCCAATACTACCCAACGCAACACATCACTTACCAATGCATGTATCCTTACTGATGCCAAAATTCAAAAATAAATTATTTGAATGTGATTGAATAGGATTTTTTGTATTAGCTGTAGTCAACTTACATACATATGAACTTGTCTGTATTGTTAAGACCAAAAAAGGAACTATAATTTGGTCATTACAGATGCTTCAAGAATCCATTGTTGTTGTTGTTGCTGCTGCTGTTATGTCACTTTCTCATAAAAATTGACTCTACATGACTTACAAAATACAACAGAAATACTAAACCCAATTGCAACAAACACAATGAATTAAAAAAAAACCCTATTAAAAATACACATTTATACAAATAACAGAGAGGTCTAGCAGATCCTGCCTCATCAAGAGAGGCCACAAATACTTTTAAACCCTTCAGACTAAAGACCAAAAGGCCAAGCAAAAGGGAAAGTCTTTGTAAATTCTGATACAAGCTGACATAATCCACATTAATGAACCCAGATTAATGTGTAGACCAGAACTTAACTTTCCACTTTCCAAATATTTCAACGTAGCTTTTCTTTTCCTTTTAAAAAAGGTTGCAAATTTTGAAAGAAAATCTGTTTAGAAAAGCATATTTTGAGAGACAATACATATGAAAGTGACATGAACTAGCAATAGACTGATTTGCTCAACACCAGCCCTGTTCTGATTTGTCCCAGAGACGAAGGAAATCTTGGTCTTCCCCCTTTTCCCTTTGGGAAGAAGCCTCTAGAGACTTACTCCTATTGGGTCAAGGCAAAAACACCCCTCATGAAAACAACAATGGCCCTTGTATTCCATTTCACAAACGTGCAGGAGCACATGCATGCAACAGTAAAGCACAACACAAAAAGACTTTGGGTGCAGTCACATATACCATCACTTAAGCACTGCTTTTTAAATGTGATTTATAAATGCATTTTGTTCGTCGGTAATAGGGAGAAGCAAATGAAAGGAACTGAGATTTGAAGGAAACTGTACATGTTCCAACCCCACAATTAGTTTTGTAAATTATTCTAGTTAAATGGAAATTCAGGATGATTGGAATTCATAGAACATTGAAGGCACAGACGTGGAGTAAGTCCAGCCAAATGTACCTTTCAGTTACTATGCTATAGCTTGTACTATTTGCCAAGTACTCTTACGATTGGTCTAATTTGCTTTAAAAGAACAAATGAATTAAAGCAACTGCATATAACTTTTCTCTTTCCTTGGGCCTTCTATCGAAAGAAAGAAAGAAAGAAAGAAAGAAAGAAAGAAAGAAAGAAAGAAAGAAAGAAAGAAAGAAAGAAAAGTATGCTGCCAGGTGTTCACCACAGGGAGCTTGCTTGCGGAAATTGAAGAAGGAACTTAATTTCAAATTTATGGGATAATTTCCTTCCCACACACGTACTCACACATTAACTAATTTTTTCTTGCTTATCACATCTTGTTCCTAGTTTGGCTTCTCAGTGCCGTTGACTGATGCCTGAAGGATTGCAGTGTAGCTATATCAATACTATTACAACAGTGGAAAATGCACTTAATGTTGTCCTTCATGGATTCTGTCTCTCCATCAGTTTGTTACAGGGAAGAGTAATCACATATTACAAAGGCTAATCAATGATAGCTGTGGTAGCTCTTCACATAAGAAGGAAGAGAAGCATAATGAGATCTCTCAAGAATCGGTAATATAGGAGAACCCAGTACTGAGCACTTGGTGCATTTCATAATCTGAAAACATTTGAATGTGATGAATAACTAATATACTTGTAGAACAGCCTTATTTATCTGAAAGGCCTGGGGATATCCAAAACATTCGCAGGAACAGCAGTTTGCTTTTGACAAGTTTGCAATTTAAATCGGATAATCCCAAAATGTGGGCACATACATATTCAGATAACTGGATTGTTTAGGTCAATGGGTCCAGGCAATCAGGGCTTCACAATCCTGGCAGAAGAAGAAGAAGAAGAAGAAGAAGAAGAAGAAGAAGAAGAAGAAGAAGAAGAAGAAGAAGAAGAAGAAGAAGAAGAGTAGTAGTAGTAGTAGTAGTTTGGATTTGATATCCTGCCTTATCACTACCCTAAGGAGTCTCAAAGCGGCTAACAATCTCCTTTCCCTTCCTCCCCCGTAACAAACACTCTGTGAGGTGAGTGAGGCTGAGAGACGTCAGAGAAGTGTAACTAGCCCAAGGTCACCCAGCATCTGCATGTCGAGGAGCAGGGATGCAAACCCGGTTCACCAGATTACAAGTCTACCGCTCTTAACCATTATACCACACTGACTCCAGTGTTTATTGGAGAAGACTCTAACAAACAAAACCAAAAAGTATAAATACTCAGTACTCTATCAAAGGATCAAAAAAGGTGAATGCAGCCACCATCTGTATTGTGTGGTCTTCCAGGTGCTCATAACTCCTCAGCTTTGCAGTCCTATGTAAGCCCCATTCTGTGGACCAATAAGCATGCAACGCCTTTGCCCAGCAGCGCTGTGGCTCATAGAGTGCAGCAAAAATCTGGGCAAGGCATCTTCTCTGTGTGATGGGCTCATGGGAAAAAGCTATCCCATGAGTCCTTGTTGCAAAGGAGAGGGGAAAGCCTATATAAGGCTGTTTCCCCTGGAACTCACAGACGTTTTGTTTTGAGAGCTTCCCACTAGCCCACTCTTGGGTTAGAGCCTTCATGAGCAATTTTGGGTTGCTGGTTGACAGGCTGGAAATGATTTTTTCCTCTCAACCTGATTGGCACTTGGTGTTGGGGTGGGAGGAATTTAACTTTTCCTCAGTGAAATTATGGCTTTCCTTTGTTAGGCGGAAGAACATTGTTTGTATGAGGGCGGAAATGGCATTGGGCAGGATCTACATACTATAGGGAGGACCCCTATAAGGGGCTTGACAGGAGGATTGACCATGACAATCAGTATCTTCTGGGTTTGAATCTGCACCCTGTTCCCCCAGTGAAAATGTGTGTTGAAAATGGCAAAATGCATATGATGAGCTGTTATGTATGCCATGAGGAATCCAAAGCGACTTCCATATTGCAGCATTTATGCGTCTAGTCTACCATTTCTGGATGCCCATAATGCTATGTTTGAATGGAAACATATTAGCCAGTAAATTGCACATTCATATGCTCGCACCTATTGTGAGATGTAAAATAATTGCCTACGTTGTGTCCATTCCAGAGGATCACCTGCAGGGGGAGGAGATGAAGGGGAAATTATGTTGCATGAGGAGAAATGCATTCCCGTTGTAAATGGGCACAATTTGGAAATACCCAATGTCTTTCAGTGAGGACAATTCAAACAGCCTACTGCAAGTCACAGATAAAAGGCTGTGGAGTCGTCAGCTCTGACCCTATTCAACCCATCTCTTTATTTAATGAAATAGTAGCCTATGGAGTGAAATCATTGTATATCATTGCTAAAAAGGCAAAAGTCAATGATCTCTAATTCTGATTCTGTACATGCTCTGTGATAGCTTGAATTAAATGTTTCCTTTCTCCCTTTATTGTGAGCTCATCACAGATTTTATTTGATAAGATTGATTCGACACCAATGTACCACAGGGAATTCATATAGTAGGTTAAGTCTTTTGCATTATGACTTTGTACAACACCATAATCCATGAAAGCTGATCCCAAGACCTTAGCGCTTGATGTTGTACCATCTACACCAGTAGATAATCCCATTGTAAACAGTGCCTCACTCTTGCACAGGAAACAGGATTAACATTTCATGTTTTCAAGGTAAGCCTATTTCATTTTGTCTGGCAAGAGAAGGCTTATGGATATGCAGGTCACCTCCTGATGAATTCCAATAGCTAAAAATCCCAGGGAGGATTTGATTGCTCCAATAAGAGTAGCTGCCTGCAATGCAGGATGGTGGGCAATTCTGGTATCAGAAAATTGAAAGTGCCATTTACCAGCCTGAAAAATAGAGGTCTGCCATTAGGACATTTCTTCATCGCACCTATACCAGTATTCCCAAGTGAGCGCTATGCCCACATTTATATTTGGGATATATATGCTGTTCTAATTTGGATAGCTATCTATTCTCAAAAATTGTTTGCTACAGAGAATAGTCCCAGGACGGGGAGGGGGGGGGATGAAGACTGTTTAAGTCATCCCAATGGGAAAGTTATGTACATGCTTAAATAACTCACTAAAACCATTGGGATTTGAAAGCTGGTTTTGGGTTGTATGTCCTTCATGTTTATAAGAAAATATTAGTGATAGTTGTTGCAAAGAAAACGATCCCTTCCTTCTTACATTACAACCACCATGGCATTAGGCAATTAATTTTGCTCAATTGAGCAAGCCTATATTAGTTGAACTGAGGTCACGTTGAAATAAATGGGGCAAGTTAGCTATAACCTAACTCTCTTATTGATTTCATTGGGAACTTAGTTTAATTAACTTAATCTGGATCCAGTAAGAAACATTATGGAAGCACGTTCCCCACAATGTTCCAATCATCTAATCTAATAGTGGGGTAAGTGAACTACAAAGAGGAGTTCTCGATATATGAAATGGGTATCTCTGAAAGTTCCACACTTCATATGACAGATGAAATGTATGTGAATGCACTGGATTTAACACCAGTATTTCCAGCTCCAAATACATAAAATGTGAACATCATAGCTTGGTGTTTAAATACCCATATGCATAGTTTGGTAATCCCTAATTGGGATCATTGACCATTTTCTTACAGGTGCTTTTGCATTATGCACCACCAGGGCTTTTTTCCAGCCAGAACTCACAGAACTCAGTTGTGGCACCTCTCAGGTGAGCATCTTTGCCATTATAAAAGAACAAGGGAGACGTTCATGGTGAGTTCCAGCGCCTCTTTTTCTAGAAAAAATAGCACCTTGCAATACCATAAGAATTGTCTACAGTAATTCTACCTGCCGTATA
This sequence comes from Podarcis melisellensis, assembly GCF_964234715.1. Classification (NCBI taxonomy): domain Eukaryota; kingdom Metazoa; phylum Chordata; class Lepidosauria; order Squamata; family Lacertidae; genus Podarcis; species Podarcis melisellensis. Next base: position 24,454,739 of record NC_138543.1, read on the forward strand.
AAATGTAGAGATGCCCTTATTTTGTAGAAACAAGAGGATATTAAATGTAGCTCATTCTGTTTTAAAACCAGACTGAATTCTTAACTTCTAGCAAAATGTAGAGGTTGTAAAATATCTGTATTTTGTGGATGGGCAAAACTATGGAGAAGAGTCCAAGCTCTATTTCAGTTCTGTGTCAAGGAGAGAATGTTAAAATGATGTTGTCTGAAGACATTCTGACTCAAGGGGTCATGCTCCATTAAATGGTACATGATTGTTGACTCCAATGGCTCTGGATTTTAAATGAAAGGTATCGACAAAGGAGACTCTGTAGTGGCGTAGAGCACTGTAGTGCAAGTTTTTAAAATATATGTTCCCCCAAAAAAACATGTTAGTATAGCAAATCAAATAGCATGGGGAAATCATGATGGAATAATGAAGGGAAAGAAGATGGATGATCTGATGGCAAGGGAGGAGTAACTCCAGCAATTTCTTCTCAACATTTCCTCCCCAAAATACCCCAATTCTCTTCCTACACTAAAAGAGAAATTGCCCCTTCATTACTGCCAATCGTTTATGTCCATCTATTATTCTTGAGTTTCATTATTTATATATAAGATTGAAATCCATGGAAACAATTATCTAACCCTCTCCTCGCAAATGAGGCCAGATTTTATGCAAGATGAGGTGTGCATCTGGGCTCCAGCAGGAAAAGCATAGTCAGCAGAATATGTTTCAGCATGTATTCTCTGAAAAAAAGATTTTGCAGGTAGCCACTAATGCACACCGACAGCTCCTGCATAAAGATTACAGAAATGCGAAGATCAGTATGTCAAGTTGCAAAAATATTTTTGTGTGCTTTTGATTCGGATAAAATAAATTAGAGACACTCTATTTTGGTTCTTCATCTCAACTGTTCATTCGTGAATGTCAGTGGAGCTGAAGACTGGAGGTTTGTAAAGGAGACGGATAGCAGAGCTAGAGTGACTGCAACTGTCAGCAGGCTAAATTGTGAGACATATCCTTTGATAGGGAAGATGGTCCAAGAAGGCAAGGTGATGCTTAGATGAAATGACTCATCCTTATTCTTCTGTCTAGCCAAAGGGAGGGGGTCAAGCTAGCTGTGAGTGGAGAACAATAGACTGCAGTTGGGGAAAGGTCATAGATGAGGACAGAGGCAGCAAGAAGTGTGTTTGCACTCTGTAAAGTAATATCATTATGGGATGCTGGCTGCCTCTCTTTTGAGATCTGATGTGGGAGCAGTGAACTGTGAATATCTGTTGGAATGCTTAAGCTCTGCCTCCACCTCAAAGTGTCTATTTGTAAGTAAACTCAAATATTTTACAAAATGCCACAAGCCTCCAGTGCCCTTCTTTCACTCTGAGTCTCAAAGTAAGCCCAGAGTAACAATATTTTCCATCCTAGGAGTCTTATGATTGTAGGACTTTTACAGTACAGTCCTATAATACTTAGAAGCAAACCTCGTTGAGTTCAATCAGGCTTATTTATGGGTAAATGGGTATTGGCACTAATTAATTCCAGGTGTTAATTCCAGAGTTAATTCCAGGTGCAAGAAACAGCCTCCTATTCTAGAACAGGGATAGCCAACATGGGGCCCTCCAGATGTTGTAAGGAAGAAATACCACCTGCCCCAGCTGATTATGGGAACTGTAGTTCATAATATCTGGAAGGATCCACATTGGCTGCTCTTTATTTTATAATATTTTCACATTACCAAAATCCAGTGTAGATCGAATACAGGACAATTTGACCATTCAATGTTAAGCATAGTAAACATGTAGCAAGGTGATGATCTAAGTGTACATATTACTATACCATCTGATCCTATTGTTGCATCATTGGTACATATTTGTTGAATATGCATGGCATTTCGGGATCAGGTGTAGATATTAAGGGTTTGAAGCACCTTGATTCTGTTCAGGGCCTCACTTAGTGATCCTGATTGCTGTGGCAAACCTGAGCTCCAAATGTGGAACAAAACTGAAGCCAGTCCAAGCTCCAAAGTTGCACAGTTAAACATGCAGTCAGCAAGGAGAAGGAAGAGGAAGAATGAGACATACAGGCAGAGACCATTGTCTGCCACCACCAACTGGCCACCACCTAACTCCCCCCTTCCCACTTTTGACAGCCCCCAATCATACCAGGTAGACCTGACCCAACCCAATCTGGGGCTGCCTCAATCCAGTCTAGAATGAATGAACGAATGAATCTTTATTTGCACCTGCCATTGTCCATAGCAATAAAACAACAATACAATATACAAAGAATAGAAATAAAAAGTCAATTATATAAAATACATGTTAGGGTTTTGAATCAATAATCAAATGGTGAATCTTATTCTGATTGGCCCAACTAAAAACCTTGCAACCTTTGCTGTCACCTGTTCATCTTGAGAAAGAGAAAGGACACTGTGGCAGTGGTTGGGTAACTCGGAATGGACAATAAAAGAGGGGTGATAATCTCATTTCTCAAGTCTTTATAAAGAGTGCAAACCAGAAGGGCATGTGCCATTGATTTGGGACTGCCATCTCCACAGGGACATAAGCATTTTTCGTGTGGAATCTGTTGGAATCATCCCTCAAGTACAGCTGAGGGCAATACATTCAATCTTGCGGGAGTAAAAGCATGTCTATATTTTAGAATTGCTAGGTTATGCAGATAGAGTGCCAGTCTAGATAAACCCCAGATTGACTTACATCAGCCTGATTCAGTTTGGGATCCAGTATTTGTCCCAATTAGATGCACAACCTTAGTAGATATCTGAAAGTGCCCATTATTTGTTTGTGTAATATTTAATGTTTAGTCCATGTGCTGTACCCTTGATCCTTCTGACAGAGCAATATACCCTTGGGATGTCATGCTTCAAATCTCTTCTGTTATCAACACCTTTAAAATAGGTAGATCAGAAATGCAGCAAAATCAAGAAGTCCCCCTCCCCACCACAATGTTGGATCCCATTTCCTATAAACTTATTCTTGCTGCTCTACCTTGTTTCTTTATGGAACCAATCTAATTCTGTGTGTGCGTCAAGTATTAATGTGGTCTATATATACCCAGATTGCCTAATTTTAGATGAACTATAAATGAGAAGAGTAATTTAAACTACAAATTGAAAGCTATTCCATTTTCTGTGGTAGCGAAAAAGCCAGATGTGTCTGAATTCATAATTTGGATGCCATAATCTCTTAGTGATATCATTGACCTTCCATGGAAATATCTGTCACATGGAAAAGAAAGGGGAAGAGTATTAAATTGTACTGCATTATGGACAAGCAGTTACATCAAAAAAATTGAACCAATTTAGCAATATTGCTAAATATGTAATAAGTTAACATAGCAGAGCTTGAGTTCTATGGGTTAGATTTCAAATATATATATTCATGGTTCACTCAGTACAGTCTCTCCATTCCCTCTATTTCAAATATTCAGGCATGAGTGCCATTGCTTATGTACGAACATTGCAAAACCCATGCACATAGCGAGAGTATCTACAGGATTGGAGAGTGCCAAAATTTGCAGAAACATAAACACTTTTTTGGGGGGGGAGGACCTCACAAAGAGTCTAATAAGATGGTGTTGTGGCCATGGAAAGGTGGTTGACTGTTCTGGGAAGAATGAAAAACTTGGCAGAAAAGGGAATGGAATGGAGTAATATATTGTGTTACTGCAAATGGTTACCACTAATTTGGCTTGCGATTTTGTGTCACCCCCCCAAAAAAAAATATATTTCAGCAGTTTTTACAGTAACTTGCTGAGGCTCTAGCACACACAAGTAACCACCAGAGGCAGATTTAGGGCAGTGCAAGTGGTGTGGTCACATCGGTGTATAATTGAGGAGAACATCTTATCAAAGTCCAGTAAGCACTTGACTGGCTTTGGGAAGAAGGAATGAGCACTCTGACAGGATCCTAAAGTCCTCCGTCCCCCTTCCCAAAGCCAAGTAAGTGCTCACCAGGCTTTAGGAAAGAGGAAGGAGGGCTCTAGGACCCTGCCAGAGCCTCACACCTCCTTCCCAAAGCCCAGCTTAAGCCAGTACCACGATGTCATGAATGAGCCAGACCCCAGGAGAAGTTTGAAGCTAGCTGCCAGTGAAGACAGGAGCCAGAAGGAGAGAGGGTTAACTGCAAGATAAGAGGATTATAGCTGTGAGCCAACTCCCCCACCCGTAGGAATGACAGCTGATAGCAACGTATTAGAGAGCCAGCCAGCAGCTTGCCAGCATGCTAGTGAAGAGCAAAATCCAGGAGTTAGGAATGAAACCAGCTTAGAAAGCGGGAAAGACTACGGAAGTAGAATCATAGAATCATAGAGTTGGAAGAGACCACAAGGGCCATCGAGTCCAACCCCCTGCCAAGCAGGAAACACCATCAGAGCACTCCTAACATATGGTTGTCAAGCCTCTGCTTAAAGACCTCCAAAGAAGGAGACTCCACCACACTCCTTGGCAGCAAATTCCACTGTCGAACAGCTCTTACTGTCAGGAAGTTCTTCCTAATGTTTAGGTGGAATCTTCTTTCTTGTAGTTTGGATCCATTGCTCCGTGTCCGCTTCTCTGGAGCAGCAGAAAACAACCTTTCTCCCTCCTCTATGTGACATCCTTTTATATATTTGAACATGGCTATCTTATCACCCCTTAACCTCCTCTTCTCCAGGCTAAACATGCCCAGCTCCCTTAGCCGTTCCTCATAAGGCATCGTTTCCAGGCCTTTGACCATTTTGGTTGCCCTCCTCTGGACATGTTCCAGTTTGTCAGTGTCCTTCTTAAACTGTGGTGCCCAGAACTGGACACAGTACTCCAGGTGAGGTCTGACCAGAGCAGAATACAGTGGCACTATTACTTCCCTTGATCTAGATGCTATACTCCTATTGATGCAGCCCAGAATTGCATTGGCTTTTTTAGCTGCCGTGTCACACTGTTGGCTCATGTCAAGTTTGTGGTCAACCAAGACTCCTAGATCCTTTTCACATGTACTGCTCTCAAGCCAGGTGTCACCCATCTTGTATTTGTGCCTCTCATTTTTTTTTTGCCTAAGTGCAATACTTTACATTTCTCCCTGTTAAAATTCATCTTGTTTATTTTGGCCCAGTTCTCTAATCTGTCAAGGTCGTTTTGAAGTGTGATCCTGTCCTCTGGGGTGTTAGCCCCCCTCCCAGTTTGGTGTCATCTGCAAATTTGATCAGGGTGCCCTTGAGTCCATCATCCAAGTCGTTGATAAAGATATTGAATAAGACCGGGCCCAAGACAGAACCCTGTGGCACCACACTAGTCACTCTTCTCCAGGATGAAGAGGAACCATTGATGAGCACCCTTTGGTAAACTCTCAGAGAATGAGGAAGAGGTGGGAGCTGACCCCCTCTCACCAAGGTCTAGGCGTATGGGGAGTCTTCAAGACAGAATATGTCACAAGAGGCAGTTCAGCTGTTTCTGGTATTGCCAAAAACATCTGCCTTAGAAGGGACATCTTTGATTAATGGACGGATGGCTGTGCTCACTGCTCTGATGAACTTTGTTGTTTTTGCAATAAATCTTCCTTTTAATTAACTCTGTTCATTGTGTCAGGCTCCCTGACACACGAGGACTGTGGGGAGGGCATCAAATGGCCTTGTACAGAGTGGAACATTACCAAGGTCCATATCTGCAACCACTTGGGTTTTCCATGGAGTGATTAAAAAGTACATGGATGAAAGAGATGTCCACCAGTGGATGAGTCTGTTGGCTTTCAGTGGCGAAGAACCGGACTCTTCAAATGCTTATACACTCACCATTATGTATTATATTCCATATTTGTGCCCATTTCTGGTGCCCACCAGAAACATTCCCTTCCCATTTATCTCCCACCATACCTAAAAGCATACACATTACTTTTGTATGCACCATTACCTCCTGCTGGCAATGGTAGAAGTTCCCCTAAAACAGGTTCAAACCAAGCCCTGCTTGCACTGTTTATTTCATTTACACTTCAGTTTACCGTACATTTACAGAAAAAGATACATAGTTATGTTTTGGGGAGCTCAGTAATCCTCCTTCATTGCTTAGTCCTGTGAATTCTGAAAGGACAAACTACCGGTCATCTACAAAAGACTTTCTTTTCTTTCCATTGAGCCGGAGCGCTGCGTGATGCTACAGGACGGGGGGTGGGGGAATATAAAAAAGATCCAAAGATGTTTATTCTGTCTGAAGTGGTGAAGCAATAAAGGCCACTACAACCCAACAAAACAAAACAAGTGTCCCAAGATAAATGAAAGCCATCTCAGCTGGTATTCTGTATACAAGATTACCCATCCTAAAATTGCACTAAATTGGCACTAATTTGGAAAGCTCAGCTTTGATATGCTCCTTGCTCAAGAGTCTGGAGATTAGAAATTTAGAGGGGGGTAGTCACACCAGGGTCGAACAAAATATATTTACAACTCAGCAGGAGAAATGTTTTATATTATTCTCACCGTTTTATGTCTTGTTGTCAAATGACTAACGCCAAGCGGAAAGACACAGAAACAAGGATTATTATTCTTTAACACCTTTGCTTGCATGCGATAAACTGTAAAACAGTCATTCTGCGTTAATGAAAATGACAGGATCAAAATCTTTTTTACACATTATTTTAAAAGCGAGACTTTCAAAAATAATGAAATTATACGAGTGTGTGGCTTCCCCAACTAGTTTACTGAGAAGTGTCAGAGTTCATAAATAATAACTAATGCTGCATTAGGACCAGAGAGAATTTGCTTTGTGCTCCTCTGAGTTCCTGACACAGCACTAGCTGTTATGTTGCATTTATGAAAGACGAGAAAGAGAAAGGTGGATTCTGAACTGACATTTCCAAAAGACGTCTTGTATTTTCAAAATAGAATTCTTTCTTTGAGAGTAGATCAGAAAAGAACCATGTCGAGAAACGCAAGACAACAGAACCACTTTTCTTTCTCATTTAAATATTTTTGTGCAACTCTTTGGTAAACAAGCCGAGTGATAAAACAGAACATAAGAAGAATTCTGCTGGAGCTGGCCAGTAAACAGCAGTACTATTTAAAATAATAATAATAATAATAATAATAATAATAATAATAATAATAATAATAATAGTTAAAACAAGTTTAAACAACATCATGGAAATCCTGGTTAAATAGAAAAGGGAGTTGCCTGGTACAGAAGAGGCATCAGGCAAGTTTTCCCGGGAAGGGCATCTCACATGCAGGAGACACAACAGAAAAAGGTTATCTCTCCCGTCACCTTCTATATCATTCCAGAAGGCAAAGAGACTCTGCAATGTCTAAACATGAAATAAAAAGCAACCTCTACTTCCATGCAGAATCTTTGCCCCACACCTATGAAGAAAGCTCAGGAGACCAAACTTTGAGGGAAAGGTTCGATTTATTAAAATATGGCCAGTTGGAGGAAATGCAGATAACTCATTTAAATAACCTAATTCAGAAAGTACCAGCAGATGAAGATTGCATCTGACTTCAGACCTTCAGACCTCCAGCCTGTGATGGAGCTGCAGGTCATGACTCTCCAGCAAAAGATGGGGAGAAAACACCTCCCTCCTTGTTAGGCAAGCCTTGGGTATAAACCCAGCATGTACAGTCAGACCCTGCTGTCCAGCATTCACCTAAAATGTGCATCTCAGGCCCACAGTGCATAAAGCACTGGCAGAACCCTTTGCCAGTGTGTCTTTAAACCAATAATGTCTTAATATAACTAAGGTTTTTCTTCTGTACTTCCTCAGCTATCAGGACTCAGTGCTCACTGAGTAACAGATCCCTGCTGCTTCCACTAATGCCAGATGGATTAGTCCCAGCCGTATGGAGTAGGCAAAAATAAAAATGTAAGAATCCTAAGGTCCAATCTTAAAGGTAAAGCGACCCCTGACCGTTAGGTCCAGTCGTGGACGACTCTGAGGTTGTGGGGCTCATCTCGCTTTGTTGGCTGAGGGAGCCAGCGTACAGCTTCTGGGTCATGTGACCAGCATGACTAAGCTGCTTCTAGCAACAAGCAACAAGAGCAGTGCACAGAAACGCTGTTTACCTTCTTGCAGGAGCGGTACCTACCATATTTTTCGCTCTATAACACGCACCCGACCATAACATGCATGTAGCTTTTAGAGGAGGAAAATCCGTAGGCATGCCACCCGTAGGCATTTCCTCCATAACACGCACAGACATTTCCCCTTGCTTTCTAGGAGGAAAAAAGTGAGTGTTATGGTGCAAAAAATACGGTATTTATCTACTTGCACTTTGACGTGCTTTCGAACTGCAAGGTTGGCAGGAGCAGAGACCGAGCAACGGGAGCTGACCCCGTCGCAGGGATTTGAACTGCCGACCTTCTGATCGGCAAGCCCTAGGCTCTGGGTTTTAGACCACAGCACCACCTGCGTTCAATCTTAGGGCCCCCTAAACATTCCAACTCAGCTCCTTCAACAGGCAACTAGCCAAATTCTGCATAGAGGGAGGGAGGAGGGTGAAACAACATGGCAAAAAGGAAAGGCTTGGGGGAGGAGCAGGCTTTTCCTACCCCTTGCTGATTGGTCCTCAGGCCCCACAAGACCTCCCTCCACTCCCTCCCTTCAGGACCCAACCCCCCAAGTCCTCTTCGCAAAGAACGGGCTGAGGGCAGATGTGCCCTCTTCAAAGTGAGGAAATGACAACATCACAAATATTTTCAATCTCAGGAAAGTTGAGCTGATGCTGTTATAATAAACTCTGGCTCCTCAAAGTCCTGTTAGAATCCCAGGGCTGAATTCACCTGCATTCCCCCTCCACTGGTTATTCAGCACTGAAATCTCCAGAGAACAGAGGACAGGGGGAGACAGAGAAGCCTTAAGTATATTGAAGGCTCTAACCTTCCAAAAACATGCCATGCATTTTCATAATTGGTTAGAAAAGTCCAAACGATGGTTGTGATCAATTTTAATTCCAGCATTGAAACTGCCAAGAGGTTTAGCCAGGTGCACTTTCCAACAGCTGCTGTCACCTGAGTTTCTGCTGCTCCCGTTGTGGGAACCATTTAAACAGCTCTGACTATTCTCAGACCTGGATAGCTTCGCCATCCCCAATTCCACATCATCGATGGCCACAGGAAAGCATCCAGTGTCACAACACAAGGCATGAAATTCTATGGGATGGAGGGGAGCAACTCAACACGGAGAAGCCATTTTCAGCAGCAATCCCACATCTTTCATACTGCAGAGATCAGATTGTTACTATTAATGTTTGATGTTATATTATGTTTTTATGTGTTGGAAGCCGCCCAGAGTGGCTGGGGCAACCCAGCCAGATAGGCAGGGTATAAATCTTCTTCTTCTTCTTCTTCTTCTTCTTCTTCTTCTTCTTCTTCTTCTTCTTCTTCTTCACAGAAACTGCTTACCAGACAGGGTGGAATTACTACACACAAACAGACGGGCAGTTGTTGCTTATGGGGAGCAGCAGCAGAGTGTGGGTTTCTGAAACCTGGGGAGGGGGAATTGTTGTGCCCCCCACAGTGGACTGGGCCTTGGGGTGTGGGCATGCACCAGGAGAGGAACCCACGCAGAGGGTGAACAGAGCCTGTCTTCAGCAGGCGCCTCACCCTCTGCCTCTGTCCACCTGCCTCAGCTGCCAGGGCTTAGTGCCTATTGTGGGGGTACCTGGTTGTGCACCTCAAAACTGTGCGGCCAGGCCCACGGCTCCCCTGCCCCCACCATGCTATGCCTCTGACTGGGAGGAAGAAGGTGAGGGATGATCTTGTGGAGAGGGATCCATAAGTCTCTACTCCCTTGTCCATTTCCCAGCCCTCCCTGCCAGTAGTTCTCAGGCTGCAAATCCTACTACAATAATAATAAAAACATACTCCAGAAGTAAGAGGTGTGTGAGGATTTCAGCTTAACCTCCTTTAGTGGATGGGCGGGGGATGCATAGGGTGGAAAGTGAATCTCTATTAGCTTTTGGTTTTGTCATTTAATCTATGTTACAGCAGCAGAAAATAACCTTCCGCTGTCTCATGTGGCAATGCCCCGAAGCCAGCAAAATGTATTATTTTAATCATATCTTTGACACTCTCCATTTATAAGGCTGTATTTATGTAAAGCACAGACGCTTATTGTTACGAGGCTGTTGATTACCTGAAGGACTTCTCTGCTACTACAGCGATCAGACAGACAAACACAGCAGTATGCCATGTAATATAGCCATTTGACATGTTCTTCTTTTGTCATTGCTGTAGGCATCAGATCCTGTTCCTGAGTCGAGGATAATGCAATTTGAATTTCAAGTCATCAAAAGAAGCACAACAATGCCTATAAATAAGGCTACTGTGTGAATAACAAACTGTTTGTCGTGTGTTTGAAAGAAGGGAGTCACATTTGAAAATAGGATCTTTCAGTGCAAGGCATCCCTATAACTGCAGCAAAGGGCTGTGTGGGGAAAGCAGCTTGTTTTAAAGATTTCAGCAGGCTTGTGTGCTTAATAATTACTGGTAATTTGGGATAGCATTCCCTTTTGCTTCCTCTACAAAAGTGATATTCGACTTTATCCAGACCCTCCAAGGGTCCCTGTTTTCCAGGGACAGTTCTAGATTTACAAAAGCCATCCTAGTTTCTTATTTGATCCCGATACACCCTGGTTTTCCTCGGGACATCCCTATTTCATTGGAGAAATGTTGGAGGGTATGGAATTATCTGCTCCTCCGAGCTATCTGAAGGCAGCCCTGTATGGGGAGGTCTTTTAATGCTTAATGTTTTATGATGTTTTTTGTATATGTTTTGTACCCACCAAGATGGGTGTGGAAGAAGAAGAAGAAGAAGAAGAAGAAGAAGAAGAAGAAGAAGAAGAAGAAGAAGAAGAAGAAGAAGAATTGAAATACTTTATTGTCACTTGTACAACTTGTATACAGTGAGATTACACGAGCACCCCCCACTCAGCTCTCTTAGTCTTAATTCCCCTCGTTTACTGACACACACACACCAAACCCGAAAGTCAGTTGCCCTGTTGTTATCTTTTCATTCAGCAGCCTAACTGCCCACAGATAGAAGCTGTTCTTTACCCTATTGGTGCAACTAATCATGCTCCTATATCTTCTGCCTGAGGGCAGGAGATCAAGAAAGTGTTGACCAGAAGAAGAAGAAGAAGAATGGAATAGGATGTCCCATTTTCATTGGAAAAATGTTGGAGGGTATGCTTTATCTGTGTGAGAAAGAGTAAATGAAACTTTTTTTATTTCATGAGTGCACCTCAATCAAATAAACACATTTACTGACATTGGGTTTCACAGCTTGAGATTGGCCTTGTCAATCACAATCGCCAGGCAATCCATCAGAGGGTTGATCAACTTGTTTTTACTGCCTCCCTGAGGCTGAAAAAATACTTTGCTGGCGGGATCCTATCAAACTGATGTGTCACATGTTGCACCCTGTCACAAGCAATATCTTGCCTACAGTGTTAAGCAATGTATAAATTGCTGAAATGAATTAATAAAACAATGTAAGGCAAATTCTGTTATAAATAAGTCTGGCACTGCATGCTATCTTCTCAAATTTTGCACAAGAGCAGGGAAACGGCCCTGTGTCACATCAAGCAGTTTTTAAATCCAGCTCCAGAATGTCTATGCTGATGGGATGCAGTTTTCCAGGGTATCAGACAGGAGTCTTCCTGACCTTACCTGGATATGCTGGGGATTAATCTTGGCACTTTCTGCATGCTCTATAGGTACTCTATTGCTGACTTTCCATGCTTCCCCTTGCACAAATGCACACACAGACTTCCTTACGTAGCAGAATATTAGTAACAATGCATGCAGTTCAGGTGGGCATGTAGGTATATATTCAAGCTCATGTATAAGTAGAAAATCTCACAGGAGGGGATTGTGAAGGAGAAAGGCTATCTGTGGATTTATTGAGTGCCAAGCAGATTTTGCATTCAGTTTGCCAATGTCTCATCGCTTTCATGTAATTGTATACCTCAACTGGGTAGGTGAGCTCTGGCAGCCCTGCCAGCATTAATGTATTTGTCCACATAGAAACACATAATCCTGAGGCACCCAGCAGAAAAAAAAAATCTTGAGGGAAACGGGGGTTAGGAATGATTAATTTACTGTCTCAAGATTTTCAATATACACATAAAGAAAGTAAAGAACAAATGGCACAAACAGGTGTTTGGAGCACAAACCATACAGGTACACAAGTCAGAGACGTTCAGTAATACACTTGTGGCAAATCTGAGTTTCCTGTAGAAAACAACCCCCCAGACTGGTGTTTTGATGCCACATAATGGAAAAATTCCACTAAGGAATTCTCTTAATAAAAAGCTTAGGAATCTTTGAAGCTGGTGACTCTCTTTGCTTCAGTTTGGCTAAAGTTAAATATATTTCAGTCTGGAAAAGTCTAGCAACCTCTTTAAAATACAATGTGCAATGGGAGGTCCACTCTGCCCTTATCCTGCTTTTACTGATTCATTTCCTTAAGAAGCACGGTGTCCTAGAGAATGCTAGCGTTATGTTCCTATGAAAATTGCATGCAATATTTCTCCATGTCAAGCTTCAACAAATTTCAGGTCAAGCTCCACTATTTAACATCTCCCAATTAAAATGTGCTAGTTGTTTGCATCGTGTATTTAAAGAACAACAAATCTCCCAACTCATTCTGAGAAAGAATACAGGTACAGTGGTACCTCTGGTTGTGAATGGGATCTGTTCCGCAGGCCCGTTCGCAACATGAAAAGCCCGCAACCTGAAGCGCCGTATCTGTGCAGGTGCGCGGTGAGATTTGGTGCTTGTGCGCATGCGTGAAGTGCGATTTAGTGCTTCTGTGCATGCGTGAGTGGCGAAATCTGGAGTAACCCTTTCCGGTACTTCCGGGTCGCTGCAGGACGCAACCTGAAGCAAACATAACATGAGGTATGACTGTACTGTCATGTATGGGATGAATTCACAGAGCTGTCCCTAACTTTTTAGAAGCCGTACATTATTGTGACAGGCAGGCATGCCAGAGCTAATCTACTATACAAATGCAAAACAGTCCTTTGTAATAAACATAGGGTAGGGCCCACTGTATTCCAAAAAATTGGCTGTTTCATAGTCCACTTCTTTTTCATCCTTAACTCTTAAGACACTATTTCACGACTTTTTGAAGGGCAAACATGTAGGCTCTGATTCCCTAGCAGATTGCCACATGTGGTGCTTGGTGCTGTCTTGGGACCCAATTAGCAATAGTTTGAAATTCAAAAGCTGGTGACAGCAGTGGCCGTAAGGATGCTAGAGATAGCAGTGTTGCTTGGTAGGGATCAGCTGTTTCATAGAAAAAGAGAAGAGACCTCAATACTGGTGGCCTTCACTGTAGCTTTGGGGCATCATGCGGTCTAGATGTGCACAAAACAAGGCCAAGTAATAGAAGTCATTCAGTGATCCACATCACAGTATGACAGATCAGGTCAAAAATGATTTGACTGCCTCATGTTCTGTCCCTAATATAAGTAAATTGTTCTCTGTTTCCTTCTTTTGTACTTTTAAAGAAAAAGGAATATTTCTACTTTTGTTTCCTTCGGCTTAATTCTCCAAAGACTTCTATATTATGCTGATCTAATTTCTAAGTAAAAACATTGTTTCCCTCTGTTATTTGTGCAGATTTGAACAACCGCTACAATTTCAGTAATTAATATACAGACTAGTTAACCAGGTCATTCAGTCTAAGGTTTCAATTTGCATCTTGCAGCCCAGTGGTTTCAGAGGGGAAAGCACAACCAGTGTCAAGGGCCACAGGGTCTGTACTGGAGAAGCTGGTCTCAACAGCAAATCCTTGAACTTGGCTTGGTACTTAATGCAAGATCATGCAGAAAGAAATAACATAAGCAAATTAAATTAAATAAGTATAATATGAGAAATACCCCCTTTGTGATAGTCTGTTAAAAAGCTCATGGAAGTAAAGAAAGCTTGACAATACAAGTAACACTTTTATTACCAAAGTATTACTCTCTTGTGGTTGTGGTCTCACACCACTTTGGATGCAAGTTTGTCTTCCACCTAATTATTCGCCTCGCTTTCCACTGTGGCGAAATTATGTAATGTATGTCATTACTTTATTGACCCCATTCATTTCAGTGCAAAGGAGAAAATGCAATGAATTACAGATCATTTGTGGACTGAAAGGAAAAACAACAGCAAATACCAATCATATCTGCAGAATTGATTTCTGTTCTGGCCATAGGTGAATAAGTGGACATTGGTAATTTTTGTTGCATATTCAGACCCAGAGACCTCCCCCCTAAATAAATTCACATATGACTCAAATTTTAGTTTTGGTTTTTGGCAGAATTTAGGCCACAAACTTTATTGATTACAGAAGGTGAGTGGTTGCATAGGCTCTGGTTCGACTAGCTCCCTGCACCCTTGCAGGCAGCACTGACCCAGGGCACCAGCATGGGTCAGCCAAGGGTGAACACCTGGGTAGGTGAAAAGCCAGGAACAGACTATGTTCACCACCCAGATGCCCCCCCCCTGGACTCAGGCATGAGTACAACCCCCTCTTGGGGGTTGACCAAACCAGTTGAGTCCCTGGATTCCTTTAACAGAATACCCTTTACACAGGGATGGTGAGAGCATTCTCCCATCCCTATCACCTGAACCAGAGCCTATCTGCAACCTTACAAGTTGTGATGATTTGCTACGCGGCAGGTGAAACCTAAATGGCAACAGCCAATCAACCAAGTGGGGAAAATTTCTGTTGTGCCCCTGTCCCAATGACAGTCGACACACAACAGCATAACAAGGTCAAGTGCACAAAGCCCTAAAATTAGGGAGAGGTGGGCGGGTGTTCCAAATGCATGAGCCAAAAGAGGAAGTTTTGGGTCATGTGCATGGGTATATATAGGTCCCTTAATCTGTTTAGACTGCGCCCCATTGGCCAGATTGAACCCATCATCAAGGGACCTACCAATTGGGTGTTGTGGCTAACCAATCCAACCCACCAACAACACAGGGGGTCAGTCTCCAGTACTCACCACAACATGTGCCCTCTTTTAGGGAGGACGCGATCTCCTGTTTCGATTTTCATCAAAATCCTCCAACATCCATACACACTACTTCAGGGACAGTTTTAGAGAGAAGCCAGATGTGGTCAGGCAAATAACAGTGTTTTCTAACATGCAAGGAGGTTCAACACTGATATCAGAAGGGCCTAGGATAATCAGCTGACCAATATCAGGGCCAGCCCACCTGTGAGGCAGCTGCCTTGGGTACCCTACATGCCCTACTACTGCCAGAGAAGCAGTGCCAGTAAGATCTCACCAAAATCTTGCTGAAATCTCATGAGGTTTTGCAGAGCACCTGAGATCTTGAGGAATTTCCACAAGGTCTTGCCAGAAGCCAGTTCCACTGCATAACCCAGGAAGGGAGGAGGAGATGGTGATGAAGCAGAGCAGCAGTGGCACTGAGCAGCATGGTGACACATTCCCATTTGCCTCAGGCATTGAAACAGGATGTGCTGCCCCCGACCACTTGGTTTCTTATTAGACACTCTGCTACAATTACATAAAAGTGAAACACGGAGAAATGACTCTTACGTGGCTCTAGTAATATATGGATCATTCCTTCGGGTAAATTAATGCAATGATTTATGGAAGGAACAAGTCTGTATGAAATTGCTTCATATTCTTCCACAGTGGAATTTTTTCTTGTAGAAAGGATCAAGCCTATTACATTATCAAGAAGTATTTGAAGTTAACCATTTTTGTCCCCAGGGCATGGCTGAATATACTTTTTATTCCAGCTTGCACTCTTCAGATAATGTTGTATTCACCCAGGTAAGTTATGCTTTGAACTGCACCGTGTCCGATAGCTCTACTACAGGTATCTTCCTCATGTTAAACTAAACAAGCCAATCAAACATATGCAAGTATAGAAAGGATATTAGCTTTTAGAGATAATGTTCTCTGATGCCTGTATTTCACACACACAGACACACACACACAATATAGTGTTTGTCTCTGCTAGGAAGTCTTTTGTTTTTGTGTAATAGCTAATATTCTTCCAAACAAACATTGTGACCAATCGCTAGTTTCAAATTACTTTTCAATATTCTCATTGTCCATTGCCTCAGAATTGCTTCAATTGATTGCACAGACTTACTCCTTAAACATCTTCAGTGCATTAAATAAACACTAATAGGTATACTGTCCACTGCATCCACACTGCTTCAGAAGATCTCACTGAGTTATTTAGTAAACATTTCCAATATTTTAGGTAAATGATACTCAATTCCACCATATAGTGACTATTAATACACTTCAGAAAGTTGCAGTAAATATTCAGTATTTGAACGAACCTGCATGCCATTCATTTTATTAATTATAAATCCTTGACCAACAAGTAATGTTGCTAAAATGGAATTATCTAAATGGGGGAGGGGAGTCTACCCAGATATTTAGAAAGTTTTGACCTCCTGCACGTTTAAAATATGGTTGTAATTTTTTAGTGGTAATTTTGTTATTTTGATATTTTTGTTAAACGGCTTTGAGGGTTTTCTTTCTGCAATCAGGCAGTATATAAATTTCTATTAAATAAATAAATAAATAAATATACACGCAGTTATGACTAGAAACATTTTGACTTGATATGGATGCAAAATTCACTGTTTTCATCACAATGAGACTTGTACAAGCACTTATTGCACCGTGACGAGTGCCAGAGTGCATGGAAACGCCATTTACCTTCCTGCCACAGTTGTACCTACTTATCTACTTGCACTGGTATGCTTTCGAACTGCTAGGTTGGAGAAGCTGGGACTGACCAACGGGAGCTCACTCCGTTGCGGGGATTTGAACCGCTAACCTTCCGATCAGCAAGCCCAAGAGGCTCAGTGGTTTAGACCACAGCTCCACCCATGTCCCACAGGTCTCATAACAACAGGTGGAATAAAAGCTTTCCTTCCATGGCTGATTTTCTGGCTGCCCTATATGTCACACAGTTTTCCTGCAAATAGGCCCATGGGATAGCTATATTGTATTGGCTGAGACATACAGAGAGCTGACTGGCCAGAGAACAGGGGATTGACACAAATGTTTCTGTAAATTCAAGGATGTATAAAATGTGTGTTGGATAGGGAAGAGTATGTGGCTTTGAGATTTTGAAGAGGAATATTTTTTTAAAAAAAATTGCTTGACATTTTCCGTGGGAGGGCTGTGCCCCAGTGGACCAGCCTCCATTGAATACATGTCAGAATATAAAGGACTGGGTTTGCTGTTTCACATTTAATTATAATGTTAAGATTCTCAAAGGCTTCAGATGTTGAGCTAAGGAAACAGGAACCAACTCTTTGCTCAATAAGTATGTATATCAAAAGCTTTGGTTACTGCTGAGTCATTACTAAATTTGGTAGAGCAAAATAATTTTAAAATCTGGAAATAGTAAACAAGCTGCTTAATATTCATTTTCCAGTCACTCCTATCAGCTGTCATACTATACCGGATCTATTGTTTGTGTGTTTCTCAGACTCCTTACCGGCTGTTCACCAGGCCTGGTAGGCTTTTAGGTTTAGTGATTTTCTGGCAATGTTTGTTATCATATAAACATATAAGAGCAATAAAGTTGTGTAGGCATAGTGAGACATATTTCATGGCTGTGGATGTTTCTCTAGGTGCTTTAAGTATTAAACCTCTGTATTATTTACTTTGGTTCAGAATGTTTGACTTAAGTAAGAACTTACCTATTGATCAAGGATTAAAGAGCAAATGTAAAGGCGACTAGTTTAAAAGGTTTTTTTGCTGTTTAAAAGTTTTGTTTGGGCTTTTTAGTGCAGTTTAAATGTAACTATAGGATTTCTGGGGCAGAATATAGAAGTACAAATAAAAAGGTTGTGAGAGTACATTTTGTAGTTGAAAACAGGTGCAAAGAGTAAGTGAGAGAACATTCTGCGGTTAAGAAGAAAACACCACAGCTTTGGGGACTGTAATAATAGAAAACAGGATATAGTTCTATAGCTCTTGAGGATAATTTGTCAGCTGAGGGATTAGTTGAATGGAGATGTTATTAGAAAATTAATTTGCTAGGTTTAGCATAGAAATTAATAATTATAAGATAAGAAAATAATAGTTGTAGGAGGCAAGATAAATAAGTATAAAAGCAGAACTCAATTTTTATTTGGCACCATTTCCTGAACAGTGGTGGCAAACCTGCGTTGCTGCAATTTGGACAGGGCATGGTCCTTCATAGATGAAGATCTCTGCTTTTCTAGTTACTGCTTTTCTACTTTGCTTTTGTGTTTGTAAGGCTGTACACCTTTGCTATAAAAGGGTGTGAATGGTAACCTGTTTATTTTCTGCAGTTAAGTGAAAGATTTTTCTTGGATTCTCTGTCTCCATGTGTGTCAGCGCTTATCCAATTGAGACATTTGCCAAAGTCCAAAAGCCTACATGTTGAGAGAGGTTGCTGGCAACACAGGAACTGTGGCCCTCTCAAAGATTTCCAGTAAACTTGTTCCAATACTAGCTCCCAGGGCAGGTTAGTATATAATAAGATTGTAAGGATGTCATCACACTGTGGCCGCACAAGATGGAAAGGTTCAACACGGGGTGGGCTTCTCGTGCTCCCCCTGTTGCCACTGCTACTGGGGGGGGGGAACCAAAGGGAGAAAGTGTCCCTTTCCCTCCACCCCCACTTCTCACACCACTGTGGCTGCTGTGGGAAAAGAGAAAGAAAAATGTGTTTTAGTGACACACCACAAATGTTCCATGGATCCAATGCAGGTTAGGTTCTTTTCAAAGGATGAACATCAAAGGCAAACTGCATATTATTGTGCAGTATGATGTTGCAGACAAAAGGGCAGAATTATAGACTGTACCACTTTAGATTGGGAATAGGGTGGAATCATATTTTTGAATGCTCCATATTAAAAACTCCACTCCTTTAGTAAAGTAGCACATTGGATAGAACGTTTAGCAATCTGAAAGTCTTTACTACTTTTACTCTGGGATAATATTGAAGCATATAGCATTTACTCCCTTCGGTGTAAAGTGGTAGAATCCAGAGTTCCATCACTCCATTCGGCAGAATATACAGAAAAGGCTGTAAGGAATGGCCTTGGAGCACCTTAATGTCCTTCGGAGCACTTAAATGTCACATATCACCACATCACCAAATTTGCATGTTCTTTTTGAATCAGCCAAGGTGAAAATCAGTTTTCTACTACACACTGGAAATAAATTATTCAACTTTCCAGTTGCTACAGAAACCTTTATTTTTATTTATTGCCACTTAGTGGGTTTTGTATCTCAAAATTTCACAAAAAGCCTTCCAGAAATCCTAAGTATGCTTTCTCTGAAGGGCATCCTTTTGAATTCAGTGAGATTTACTTGCAAGCAGTGGAGGTTGGTGCATTAGGTCTACCAGGGCACAACCATTCCCAGGAGAATTGCAAGCAAAAAATTATTTATTTTTCCAAAATCGAAAAGTCACACTCTCCCCTATCTCCAGATACTCATATATCCTTTTATCTGAAGTTGGATACTTCTGAAGACATTTCTGTCAATCTCTCATTCTCTGGCCAATGAGCTCTCTGCACCACTCAGCCAATCCTAATCCAAAAGGAAAGGTGATGCAAAGCGGTCCTTCTCATGTATCTCCATGCCCAAAATATGAGTGGATGGCTATGTTCAAATATTATAAATATGTGGACCAGCTCATTCCTTATAAGAATTAAGAACAATTAAATTCTGTAAGCATCTCTGTCCATAATGAGCTAAATTTGTTTTCTGCCCAATAAAAAGCATATTCATCAGCAAACAACATTTCCCCCAGAAAACTTCTCAGATGTTTATTAATTAATTTATTTGGCATAAATAGTGGTAGAAAATGAACAATTAACCATCTGTCCTGAGGAACTTATAAATTCCTTTATTTAAAATTCCAAAAGGCATATGCTAGTTTAGCATCTTGAAATTGTAAGCAGACAAAGGCTTTCTTGTTCTCTAATAGCGGGATTGGTTTGCCCTATAATGAGCATAAGGGGTTGCGCCCAAGCCTTCTGGGCCTCATAAAAAGAAGTATAAGTGAATCTGCATTTGGTATTTTCATTCAGAAGATTTGGATTTTGTGGGGATTATATGCTAATCTTCATACCAAAAAAATCACTTACACTTAAAAGGGCATTCTAAAGCATTTACTGAAAGTATTTTTTATGAATGGTTTAAATTTGTATAAACTCAAAGTATGTGGCAGAAGTTCCTATCATTAAAGCAGTTTCGTTTCATGAAAAATAAATGTGACCGCCAGGACATTAGTCTAATTGCATTGCCATTTTGACAAAAACTGCACTGAGGTTTACTTTTGTTCTAAAAGATTATTCAGTCCACAGACAAAAATCTGTTTTTCTACAAGATAATCAAAACCAGTGTATTCTGAACTTTAAACAGTGACCCGCAAATAAAGGTAGCCAGTAATCAAAGTGTATTTATTCATGCATTCCTTTCTATCCCTCCATTTTAAATATAATCATAACTTTATTGCCATCCCAAGAATAAAGTCATGTGCTGAAGTTCATTAGGGAGCAATGAATCTTAAGAAAGCTGTTAGTGACATACATGAGCAATGAGACATTTCAAAGAGTAATATTTTATTGTTTTGTTTATTGCATTCGTATCCTCCCCTTCTTCCAAGACATCAGAGTTGCATACACAATTTGTCTTCCTTCTTCCAACCCATTTTTAAACCACAACTCTGAGAGGTAACTATGAGATGGTGATTAGCCCAAGCTCACCCAGTGACCTTGAAAGGAACATGAAGTTTGGAGCCTGAATCTCACTGATCCTAGTGTGAAGCTATATGTACATTACTTCCATAAAAGAATAGTGATGGACACATTTGTCCATTTCAGTTCCCTGCATTTCTCATTTTTCCAATCTTAAATTCAGATCCCCACATTTTGTCAGTAATTTACAAATTCTTTTTTTAAATCCTGAGATTTTTCAAATGCAGTTTTGACTAATATGCACATTCCTGCAAGCAATTTCCCCAGTATAATGTTGTTTTGTATGTTATATTTGCACACATTTATGTACATTATTTACACTAGTAACCTAGTATATACAATTTTCTGCATGTTTCTTGGCTAGAGAACTGAATTGCAAAATTCAGGTAAGTGCAAATATTGAAGGATAGTTGTATTTAGTTTCACATCTTGTGTGAATTGAGCAAGCACACCTTTAAATGCTAACTGAATCAAATTTCTCCTCCATCCTTACCAGAGAATCCTGGAAACTGTAGTTTATCCCTCACAGAGCTACAATTCCCAGCACACTTATCAAACCACAGCTCTCTGATTCTTTGAGGGAAGTCATACACTTTAAATATGATTTTAAAAGTATGGTGTGTACGTGGCCTTATTCTAACTAACATTCCCTGACTCAGAGTGAAATCCAGGGTTCAGCTTCTTTGCTAGACATCAGTATTTTCTTTCCAAACTGATTCATAATCCATTTGTTGTCAAAATTAAGTGGTGGGCAATGCTTTTAATCTGTCCAATTTACAAAGACTTTTATAGTTGGATGGGAAAGGTAATTGAAGAAGAAATTATATTGTGGGCACTATATATTTGGGGAGGGGTGTTGCCATCCATCCTTCTCAAGAGACAATGGAGTGTGCCTCCAGGGGTGATGTCAAACCACTGTGTTTGCAGCACTGAAGTGACCGCTTTGGAGCGCAAGACTGGACAGTGTGTATGGAGGTCTTAGGCTGCTCAGATGACAGAACTTCCATCTTGTCCAGAGGAAAGCAGAGCAATATGTTTGGCACCAGCTTGGCTGCAGGAGCTGCCAGAAGCAGGCATTCAAGGCACCACCCAACCATTTTAGGGACGCCACTTCAGATTTGTGTAGGGTTTACTCCTTAGCCTTTTATTCTCTCAAAGATATCCTGCAAGGCAGAAGTTTAGGATCATTTTTCCTTCTCTCAGATGGGCTACCTTTCCAAGTTGATGAGCTCCATCGGCCCGTCATTTCCCTCTACAACACATGTAGGAAATCCGCCTTCTTGACTGTGGACCCACTATTAGTCCCGTTTGCTCAATCCGCCAGAGATTGTCTTTGTATGCAGAGAAAGTTCTAACTTCCAGAGGATTTGAGACCCATCAGCTACAGTCACCTGGTTTAGCTGGCCAATCAAAGTTGTTTCCTGTTGACAGCTTCTAGGAGCCACAGGTGAGAGATGAGTGCAGGGGGAGGAACAAAGACAGAGCATGATGTGTCCCCCACCAGAGGTACTACCCCTCCCATAACACCCATACACCCCATATATATATATATACACACACAAGAAGGAAGAAAAATAAGTATCCAGTATAAACACATAAGAGAGGAAAAAGCAATGCAATGCAGAAGTATGTGTTAGTTAAGTTATTCCTCTAATAATCTTATACTTTTCCCATGATGTTTCAACAAAGGAAGGAAAAAGGCAAATCCCTCGCCTACAAGGCGCTGACATAGCCAAACTGCATTCAACCCATAAAATAAGAAGCCAGTCACTCTGGATTTAGACACACTGAACAGGAGGAGTCCTTGTAGGAGGATGGAAACTGCCTCTGGACCCAGAAATTCTCTTTAGTTAAAATAACAAGCTGTGTAGCATCTGCTGAACCTCAGGCACCACCAAGAGGAGAAGCCTCAAAATCAATGTGTTGCTCAGCTGTCAGCAGCTGAGAGGAATTGGGTGGGGGGATTAAGTGAAGGCTTGATCTGATTTAATGCCTTCATTGCCGTGCCTCACACTAACTGGAACCTATGAAGCAGTACATTAGTAGAGAATAGAGAAAGGAGCCAGTATTAGAAGTGACAAAGGGCCAATTCAGCCTGGTGATTGTTTGGAAAATGAGGGTGGGAATCCTGTTTGAGATACCGTCCGTGGCACTCCAGCAGCAAAAAAAAAAGCAGTCTATATGTAGTCCTGGACAGAAGTACAAAGTTGCTTTCCACCTGTTCAAAAAATTCATGGAGAGGGAAACAGGGCCCAGCGCATTGTCAGACATGCATTCTTTGGTCAGAAGGTCTGGCTCGAGAACCAGTATGTGTCTGAATGTGCAAACACTTTCCTATGTGCCTGGGAAACCTGATTGCACAAGTGGAAAAGCTTAGCATGCATTCGGTTGAATGCTCATAGGTTCTCCTTTCAGATCTTCTGCCCAAGGCACAAAGGTTTGAGGGTGGAACTAGTGAGGCTAGGAATACTGAGGACGAGTCACAATGTGCAACCCCCATCCACACATTTTGGGACTATGTAGAGCAGGAGTCGTCATTGGCAACCCTGAGCAGGGGCACCAGACTGTGACCTTTCATTTTTTCAAAAAGTAAGGTCACATTCATAGCATAACATTTAAAGCACATGGCTTTTCTCCAAAAGAAAACCTGGGGAACTGTACTTTACCCCTCACAGGATTACAAGTCCCAGCATGGACAAACTGCAGTTCCTGGAATTCTATGGGAGAAGTTGTGTGCTTTAAATGTGAATTGAATGTGCTTGGTGTGGATGTGACCTAAGTCTCTAGCCCTCTGAGAAAGTTATAAAGCAAAATGTGCAGGTGCCTTTCTAAATAATTTCTATGAAATAAGGCAGTCTGGCTGCTCTTGCCTATCAGTGGTTTTAGCCAATGAGTGAAATCAGCGCTATGGTTTATAAGTGATTTGTTTGGATACCAGACAAAAGGAATCCCTGAAGTCCTAAAGGGCTGCTATTTTTCCTTCCCATTTAGTGCACTTTTCCTGCTTCTGACTTACTTTCTAATCCTTGGATGCTCCATATAGTTTACTCCTCATTTCCCCCTAGCAAATGGATACAGGTTTCCTTTTGTGGGTTCATCTGAGATCAGGTAGCCCCTAGAATTTATTCTCTGGAAATGCTACTATACAATAGTGTGGGTGAAGGTTAATGGACTCCCTCTCCCCCAAAAGGCAAACATGATAACTTTGCAGAGAGGTTAAGCATGTTCCCTCCTGCAGTTTCTAGCAACTGGTATTAAGAAGCATACTGGTCCCAACAGCAGAGGCAGAACATAGCAGTTGCATTTAGTAGCCACTGATTGTCTTATCTACCATGAATTTGCCTAAGCCTCTTTTAAAGCCTTCCAAGTTGGTGGCCATCACTGGCTCCTGCGAATTAAATGAGCAGGTGGAAAATCATGGACACCACCCTGTGCTTGGATATAAATGCAAAAAAATTGAAATGAAATAATCATGGGCCATTATGTGATTATATGGGCACTCCATTCCCAGTTGCTTTTCACTGCCACATTCAGCCATCATATGAAGACCGCTGTTACTTGAAGCTGAAGCTATGCAACACTTTTTAAAATACATACATTTCCAACATATATTTTAGCATTTGTAACTTACACACATTCAAGTGAGAGCCTTAGTGTTAGCTTTTAATAATGATGATGATGATGATGATGATGAAGTATACATTTGGCATTATCTGAGTTGCACAGGGATTGAAAACTGGAACTAAATGTTAGTGTATTGCGATGTAAAAATTATATTTGGAAAAGAAAGTGACATTTTCATTCCTTAACACAGTCACCTTTTGTCTTGCTGTTTTAAACTCATTTACATCTAAAAAGCAGCATTAATCATTTGGGCTTAGTATGTTTCATCTCTGAATCTGAAAGTGGCTTATAACGTTTCCCAATTACTACTTTGTACTTCAAGGAGAGTTGTTGCTAGAAATGAAGAGACAGAAAGACACAGGGAGCAGTGCATTAAAGGCCTGTTTTCAGAACTGGTGGCTTCTTTGAAACAAAGACAGAAAAACAATCTGAAAAAACAGCCAACAAGCGCAGAAGGTGAAATTAGATTAACTGATTGCACTTATTAAAACCAGAGCTTTAAACAACTCTTGAGATAAAGGATATTCGTTTTAGACAAAGCCTTCAAGCTATCGTAATAGAGCCAGCTTTTAAAAACAAATCAAGTCCTTTTACATCTGAAAAATGTGTAGCGGCTTTAGAGACACCCAAACCCATCTTGATGCATGAAAATTCAGCTTTGATACCGATGGTGTTGTAGTATTATTCAACCCTTCCCCAATATGGCTCTGTTAAAGGTCTTAGCCCAACCCTTTGCCAAAATGGTGACCTCCAGATGTTTTGAACTACAAATCATCGACTGGCTAGGGCTGATGAGAGTTGTAGCCTACAACATCTAGTGAGAACCAGGTTGGCAAAGGTTGGTTTAACCTTTAGTCATTTTGCCTCATGTATCAGATGTACAATTCCATTTGTGCCCCTTCCAGATTTTTCAAGCGGCCATTGGACAACAGCTTATAATCTGCAGTGGGCTCTAAAATTCATAGGCTTGCTAGTAGCCTGATCTTTTGCTTACACATCCCACTTAACCATGTGGTTTTTTGTTTTTGGCCAGTTTCAGACTTTCCATCAGGCATAATCCATGCAGAAGCCAGTCAGGAGTCCAACAATGGTATCCCAGTCCACACAAAGATGCAGACAACACTGTCCTGGATGCCTTGGCAATGTAGCCTTAGAACTAGCTAAGGAAGAGAACAAGATAGTACATAGATATATCTCCGTTGCCAGGCTTCCTCTCCTACTATGTACTTTGGATCTGCTGAAGGAGAGATCAATGACAGGGCCTGCAAAGGAGGATCAACTGCAGAGCTCTTTGTTGACAAAGAGCTAGAGACAAAAGAAAGTTCAGGGGGGAGGAAGACACTGGGTGCCTTAAGCACCTCATTTTCTATCATATGAGGCCCACACTCAAGTGGCAAGGGCTCAAGGCAGGTGTGAAATCCCATCTTCGCCACAAAACCAAATCCAGGGATAACTGCAGCTGTGGAACTCTGACAATGCAAATTTGTTTGTTTTAAAACTGCAGCCATGCAGTAACATTTGAATTTGCTCTTGCTCCCATAGCCAGGCATAGTCATGGCAGGGAAAACCTTTTGGGCCCAGAGTATATTCTGGAGGTATATGATGCAATTCTGGAAGTGCATCTGGTATTTAAGCTACTTGAATAGGATACCACTTGGAATGCATATATAAGATGTCCAGAGTTGTCAAAGGAAGAGTAGAATATAACTAATAACATGAGAATACATCAAAACAAATAATCATCCCTGTTGGCTTCCATGGTGCCATTCAACTGTTGAAGGCGGGAGTGGTTGGCTTTCACTCTGATTCCCACAGAAGTAACTGAATACTGTGCATTTTTGAAAACACCAAGTACAGTTGTAAGTACAGTGGTCTCCATCCACTGACCAGAATGACACTCACAACCCTGGGACCTGGGTATCAGAATCCATCTTTAGCAACCAGATGAATTATGTATTTGTATATGTGTTCATCACATGCAGTTGGTGAGATTCTTCCTGGACCCAGAAGCTTTCAAGGCAAAGTCTAGCTTTCTTGAAACACCTTTAGTACCGACAAGTTTCATGAGTGAGAGCTACCAAAGAATCTTTTGCAGCTGCCCGACCAGTTTTAGCCTATGGAAAAAGTGAGTCATAAGTAAACTTCAGTTGGAACTATTCCCAAACTCTGGCATGGTTGGCCTAACATAAAACATGATATGGACCTCTATAGGCCACTACACCCCTTTCCTTTCTGCTTTAAGCCCTAGGAAGAAAATGACCTCCACTTTTCCCCAGTGATATTGTATCACAATCAGCAGATAAAAAAAGAGCAAAGGTCTTTCCCATACAATCTATTTTGGAATTACAGAGAGCAGTCACTGTGCAAAACGCGTACAGCCCAAATCATGAAGTACGCACTTGCTTCTTCAAATGATTCTCACCTACGATTAAATGTAGCCAGCAATTTCTGAAACAATTGCAATCTATTGTCTAACAGTTTTAAATTCCTTAGCCAATTGTGAAAAGCATCACCTTTTTCTATTGTGTCATCTCTGTCTATGGCACTTTACAGAGAACAAGTTTGATTAGTACCGTATCCAAAAGGCTTGCAGTCTGAAAAACAGAGGAAGGGAAAATGAGGAAGGGGTAAACTAGGAAAGACAAAGTTGCTCTTTCAAAAGCATATACTTCAGCTTACTTAGGGTGTTGCGTCTAGGGGACTGCTCCAAGGCTTTCCATAAAAGGTGGATTCTGAAGAGGGATCTGAAGAAAGAAATGGATGTATTTGGGGAGACTCAGGCTAAGGGAGGAACAAGCAGGGAAATGCAAAGTGATTTCAGAGAACAAGAAAAGATCAAGTAGGTATCGGTGGTGGAGCCAGATGAATGAGCAGGCCAATAAGGGGGAAACAGCTATTCAGGATTTGAAAGTGTTGCACTGGATGCAGAATCAACATATACAAGAATTTAAGGTGATTCAAAAACTGTATTCCTTCCCTAGGGATGGGTGATTATATCAGTTTCTGTTTGTCCTTTTTCCAATCTTCAATTCACTCAATTTCCACATCAATTTGAACATTTTTCTTTTTTAAAAATTCATGTACGTTTTCATATGAATTTCCCCTGTGTTGTGCCATTTTGCGCTCAGTTTTGCCAAACGCGTGCTCTTTTGAAAGCAATCTCACCTAATGCAATGTAGTTTTGCATATCATTTTCATTTGCGTATGCACTGTAGTATGCAAAACGTATGAGAACTTTATCACAACCTTCAGAGAATTGTGAATTTCAAAGGATCGCTGTGTTTCGCTTCCCTTGGGAAATGCGAATTCGGTGGGTTTGTATTCAAATGTGAACCAAACTTAACTTCTCTCCCTTTCTTACGCCCATCCCTACATATATTAGAATAGGCAACAGCCTTTAAATAATACCCATGATCTTGAGAATAAAAAGCTACTAATGGGTTAAGATATCTGGGAGCTGGGGGAAGTGGCTTTCCTTTCCTGACTTGTGAGTTCAGGTTCAGGTTTCCCTTCCTTGCTTGCTTCTGTGTGTAGCGTGTAATTGCTGGTCATCCAGAGGCAGTGGCATTGGCCCAACATTGAGGGGGGGCTCAGTGTCATGTCGGACCTGTGACATCACATGTACAATGTGCGATGCCAGGGAGAAGCCCAGCGCCCCAAGTCTGGCGGAGGACTGGGTGAGCCTACTGCTGTCCAGGCTATGACATGGCTGAAGCTTGTGCACCCGGGGTGGGAATTGCCACTGTAGGGATAACTGAGACGACACGAGGTAGAATGCGAGTGAGCTGTGTGGAAGCAAGCTAATTGGCTAGCTTGGCAGAGCCTCTCTTATTGGCAAAAATCAACAGCTGGAAAGCAGTAGTGAAACCACTCTGAACTTTAACATATTTCCATCTAAGCACATTTCCAGCGTTAGCAAATACAAGTGTCAGCAGGTGTTTCCCTCAAATGTCCCCCCGATACTTGATTACATCTGCGTTCCCCGCCATGCTCCAGCCAAGCGATATGTCTAAGCAAACAATTTGTGAAAAGACAAAAGGTCGGGGGGGGGGACCCTGTTTTCTAGCCAAGAAGGCAAAAAGTCAGGGAAAGCAAGTGCAACGCTCTTTGACATGCTGTGGCACGTCTGGTGTGAGGTTTGCAGTGTGAGCGGCGGTGGAAACAGAGGTGGCAATGGAGCACTGCAGCCGTGGGAGGGTTGGCTGCTTGGGGACCTGCCTGAGCTGTAGCCCTGTGGCAGTGGGAGGAGGAGGAGGAGGAGGCAGGGGTAGCAGGGATGATCCTGGTTCAGCCCACATCATAGGGAAGAAGGCGCAGCTCTGCCCCACACCCCGCACACATTGGTTGGAGAAACTGGGCCTAGCCCAGCACTTGATCTCCTCTGCCATCTCAATTTCCGGGGGGAGGGTGGGCTGTGCCCCCTGCTAAACAACATTGAAGGGGCTGAAGACACCTCAGCCCTAAGAGGTTGGCACCTCTTTGCTCATCTTATGTGCAGAAACCTGTTTAAACCTTATAGCCGTGTTTGTTTTCCTTGAAATAAGAGAAAAGAGCTCACTCTACAACAGGATCGTCCTAGCGTGAACGTGATAGAACTCAAGCTATTCTTTCCTGGCTTTTTTTTCCTGACCCAGCAAAAGTCATTTTTAATGGTAATAGGGCATCAAAAACTAGACAGCATTGTGCAAGAACAAAAAGCAACCTTGTCACTTTTGTGCTGTTAACATTTTCTTTGGGGGGCAATTCTGTTCTCTGTGATATCAGTTTAGATCAATCTCTTCATGCGCCGCACACATCCATGGAAAATCTGTAGTCACTGGACTTAGCGTCAGGATGAAGTGAGAGCAAAGAAGGCACATTTATTCCCCTTAGTAATACTTTCTGATTTAAAACATCATTTTGCTGTTTCTGTGCACCATTTTCTCTAACTAGCACAGAATAGTGCAGGCAGATGAGTTCACTGAGGGAGTACTGTTTGGGAGGAGAGTTTCTTCATATCCAAGTCCAAAGCTGTAATAGAGGCAACTACACCATTCTCCACTTCCTCCCCTGTTCTCCATCACCTGAACTCAACCCACCTACCTTTTGTTGTTGACTGGTTTTTCATGCAGCGCTGCAGGTGTGCAATTTTATGGACTTAATGGCTGCATGTGTTCTTCCTTCTGTAGATGGCAATGAATTGTTACACGCCACCTTAGTTTCCAAGTGGTGAGACTTTCCCTGGGTTCCTAGAACTTTTCTCACAATTTGGTTTCCTTAGAATGAAGGTTAACGGAAACTGTGGTGTTTTTAGGAACGTGAATATATTTACACATACAGTGGTACCTCGGGTTACATGCACTTCAGGTTACAGACTCTTCTAACCCAGAAATAGTGCTTCAGGTTAAGAACTTTGCTTCAGGATGAGAACAGAAATCATGCTCCGGCGGCGCAGTGGCAGCAGGAGGCCCCATTAGCTAAAGTAGTGCTTCAGGTTAAGAACAGTTTCAGGTTAAGAACGGACCTCCGGAACGAATTAAGTACTTAACCCGAGGTACCACTGTATACACAATTTGAGTGTACAGTAGAGTGGCTCACAACATTTGCACCTCAAAAGAACTTGCTTCTCCATTAAGTCACAGCTTTGGATCAAGAACATACCGAGACATGTCTCTGTCTCCAGATTGCAGCTCACACACAACAACTCTAATATTGTTCTCCTATGTAGTAGCTTGGTAAGGTGAGTTCGGAAGAGGCATACCCATTTGTTCTATGGCACATTCTTTGGTTATGCTAAATTATGGTACTTACTGTAACTAGCCAGCCAAATCCTTAACAAAGGAACTGGTTTGGCAAGCTTGCTGCTATACCTTCTACCTCCACAGATATGAGATTCATGAACTGGAAAGGACCCAGTGTACCATCCAGACTAAAACACACACACCCCAGAAAAAAACATTGTAACTATATTTCTTCAAAAGGTAGAAAGCCAACCCTGATGCATTTGAGAACCCACCTGCTCATTTTGTTGAGTGAGGTTCTGGGCATCCACCTCAAAGTCCTGCCTTACAGCACAACTTTTAATCTATTTGCATCTTTGTATCTCTGAATCTTATATATAGGGTTCCCCTTCAGTGCAAGGCTCCCAAGGTTAAAATTATTAAATTCATAACAAGGGTCCTACTAAACATCATAAGCACCATAAAAATCCAGTGGCAATAAAACCATAAGAAGCTGGCTTTGTAAAACTGTGCTCAAACCAATTATTGAAAGCATGCTGATATGTCTGGGATTTAAAAAAAAGAAAAGAAATCTTTTAATGAAATGTTATTCTAAAATAAAGAGGAAAATACAGACAGTGACAAAGAAAAATCCTGACTAAAATGTAGCAGGATCACTCATTCAGCTCACATCCACACCAAACACTTAGACTACTCTCATACTGATTTCACAGGCATGGATTTCCTACTAAGAATCCTGGGGACTGTAATCTGTTAAGGGTGCTGAGAGTTGTTAGGAGACCTCTCAGGGCGCTGCAATTCCCAACAAATTAACAAACTGCATCCCATAGTCTTGCTCTGTCCATCTCTCTATCTTACACACCAAGGAGTCTTTAAGAGAAGGGTCAACATTGAGGTAATGAACGATCAAGCCAGCTGGACCTGTAATCAAACTCTGGTGAGGGAGAAACCAATACATTTATGTGCAGCATATGTGTATTCTCTTAGTTAAATACTGTCAGTTTTTAATTTAGCCCCAAGTTTCCAAACAACTTAACACGACAGTCAAAAACTTATTTCCATCCTCAGATATGAGTATTAAATTTTCAGGTTTACTTGATTGAATCCAAGCAGTTGAGCCATTCAACCATGTATGTTCCTCAGGTCTCTTTACTCTGGGGAAACGCAGCCTGTGAAATTCTTATGGCAGAGATCCAAGCCATGATGAACTGAAGCAATTTCACTTTTGTTGACCATTGCTCCGGGTCATTGTAATTTAATGAGTAGTAATCTTATTTAAAATATGTTGCAGGGAACCAGGTGCCTGCTGGGAGAAAACCGGTACACATGAACAGATCAATATGCATTGTGTGCATTCGACCATTCAATAATCGATTCACCCTTGTTATGAGAATATAAATGCTAAAAGTCCTAAAAGTTAATTTCTATGGAAAGCTTTTACAGGGCTATGAAATTATTAAAAGTTTTCATGGCTTCTGCTTTTATTTCCTTTTTTTGAAAATGTGATGGGTGTGCAACTTCCTTGGGTGAAAAATCATAGCTCCTGGATTAGATTCTAGACCCTGGGAAGAAAAATAAGGCAGAAACTCTCTTTTGAAATGGAGTTGTTATTGGGAGTGGACAGGCTAGTCTGTTTCAAGTCTGTGTCAGTCTTTCATGTGTTCATATTCACAAGCCTGTTCTGTTCCAGTTTTAGATCAATCTGACTTTTTTTTTTTTACACACACACACAGCTTTTTGTAACCTAATATACACATTTTTTGTATAACCCTAAAATACGTATTTAGGGTTTAACACTAAAATATATATTTTAGTATATGTTTGAGGCAAGAACTGTATTTTAACATTCAGATAAATGCAAAAATTGAAAGGTAGCTGTGTTCTGATCTGCATATTAGTCTGGGAAGTGTGTCTCGCGTTGGTTTGTTTAAAAATGCAGACAGAACAAAATCCTCAGTCATCTCTTCTTGATATAGATAGGTGCTACCTTTTTTTGAGAGAGAGAGAGAGCCAAGCAAGATCTTAAAGGGTTGGATCCAGACACACCAGTCCTATATTCCCCGCTGCACAATTCTTCCCTCAAAATCTGCTATTTTTATTATTTTTATGTATTCAATTTGTATACCGCTCTTTATCTGAAGATCACAGCATGGTTCACAACATAAAAATACAAAATGAAAGCACAGAATACATAATAAAACAAAAACCCTGCTGCAACAAACATATTTAAAAGGCCATAGAATATTAATCAGCCAAAGGCCTGGTTTGAAAGGAATGTTTTCGCCTGATGCCTATAAACGTATGGTGAAGGTGCCAAATGAACTTCCCTGGGGTGAGCATTCCACAAATGGGGAGGCAGCTGCCGAAAAGCTGCAATCTCGTGTTGTCACCCTCTAGATCTCTTGTGGAGGAGGAAGAGCCTCAGATGATGTTTGCAGAGTCCAGGTTGGTCTATATGGGGATAGGTGGTCCTTGAGTTATAGCAGTCCTGAGCCCCCAGTTCCACGTTCCACACTGCTCCAGAGGGTCAACCAACCTTCCAGATTTTCACAAGGCACAGACAGAGTTCCTTCCTACAGCAGAAATGTTCCATGACTGGAGTTCCATTCATGGGAACTCTTGATACAACCGTAGAGTGGACGGATGCAGTATGCAGTAACACCTCCTAGACTCCCATTGTGAATGACCTAAGAGAATCTGCTCAGAAGATTTCAAGATCAAAGGGTGATAGTCAACTAAGTTTTACTCAGAATAAACTGAGTAAATTAATGGGCCTGAGTCATGTTTATTAATCTCAATGGGTGTGTTATGAGTACAACATTGCTGAATACAACCCAAAGAATTTCATAGGGCCATCATTCAAGAGTGAATTCCAGAAATACCTCTCTGAAAACTGGGATAACACAACTACAGACAATAAGGGGCAGCTTAGCCTTCTCAGTCTGAATTGGTGCTGAGGGTCACAAGCTACCCACTGGTGTCACAAAGATTGCTCTAAAAAAGAGCATATTCTTGACCCAGATATATTCTTAGGCTAAGGGGGACAATCCAACTCTTATTTGGCGGTATATTACAATTCTGAACCCTAGAGCAGAATATCTTAAGAAATCCAATATACCATTTTCCAATAACCATGTATACATTTGCTGCAGTCACATAAAAGCTTTCTGTACAACACTGACTCTTTTGTGTCAAAATTACAACTATGAAGCTGGCATTGCAGTGCACTCTTGCCTAGCTTCTCCACTGCTGGTGCTAATAGTGTTTTTATTGCTGTATTATAAAGACATATTTCATTTGCTGAGCCATAAACACTACTCGAACAGGCTTTCACAAGGGTATCTCATCTGTGCTTCCTGCAATCTGAAAATGAAGCTCTTCCTGTCTCTCATTGCTGGTCAGAGATTTGCTGCTCTCCATTCATCATGCGGCTGCAATCTGTTCTGGGAAGCAAAATTAAACCACTGAAGTGCAAGCAGCAGAGTGGCTAGAACACAAGAAATATGCCAGCCCTTTGATTTAAATGTTTTGGAGGGGGGTGGAATCCACACCTGATTCTCAGAATCATAACAGCATCCTCAGGCTGTGTTCAAAAATATCCGCACCCTAACTAGCATTCTCGTAACCGCACAATAGTAGTGAGTGATAATTGTCATGTCCTACATGCTAATGAATGTTGAAACATTTGATGACTAATTGTCTCCTTGATCATTTATTTTAAAGCTGTGTTTGCAGTATTTTAGTTTGCAGTGTTGGCCAACCTATTGCAGACCCTCCAAATGTCCCTATTTTCCAGGGACAGTCCCAGATTTACAGAGTCCGTCCCAGTTTCTGGTTTGATTCCAGAATGTTCCAATTTCCCTTAGGACGTCCCTATTTTCATTGGAGAAATATTGGAGGGTATAGAGTTACGCAACCCCTGAGCCAAGGAGATAAGTAACTATACAACCTTTAGAAGACATCTGAAGGCAGCCTTGTATAGGGAATTTTGTATTGTTTAATATATGTTTTTATATATGTTGAAGCCACCCAGAGTGGTTGGGGAAACCCAGTCAGATGGGTGGGGTGATGATAATAATAATAATAATAATAATAATAATAATAATAATAATAATAATAGCTTTATAGCACATCCTTATTTTGATTGGAGAAATGTTGGAGGGTGTGCCATTGTGGAAATGATTCACTTCCTTTGAAGTACAAGGCACCTTCACGACACACTCACACATTTGTTTGTGTACACACACATATACACATGCTAGTTCTCTCTCTCTCTCTCTGACACACACACACACACACACACACTCCAGACATGCCCATTTCCCTGGAAAATGAGCTCCTCTTCTTATTAGTTATCTATGGAATTTCCTTAAGATCTCCAAGATCAGTTCCTTGAAGGGAAACACTCCCCCCATGGTGGAGTGAGACTGAGTTTAATATCAGTGAATAAGGGAAGTGGAAAGACATCAGGAAGGCGATCACAGTTGTGGTGATCACAACTCTAGTTGTATCCAGATCAGTTTATGAAGTTTTACAGAAATGAAGACTGATACTGCACAGTTTCTCCAGCCAACCATCTGAAAAAAGTGGGTTGCATCTTCACGCCCTGTACAGAAGGAGTTTCATTCACATAAAGAGAGGTGCATTAATGGAATAGATCCTTCCACGAATGGAAGGACCTTCTATTCATGGAGCAGAAAAGTTGCAGCCCACTGGTCATATCCAAATTTATTTTCAAACCTCCCAAGTCTTTTTCAAGGGGTGCGGGGAGGCAGAGACATTTGCATGCAAGTTTAGTTTTGCTTCTCTTGCTTCTGTTATCTACACTGATATGGGTGTGCAACAAAATTGAACAGCCCTTTTTCTTACGCTTCACCATCTGAACAAAAGTGACTTCACTGAAGTCTAAAAGAATTGCTACTCCAGCATTCGGTCAGATTTGATATACATTCAAAGTCAGGTTTCCTTCTGTAGTAGCCCCTAAAAAGGAGACACAAGCAGTCAAAAAAGCCATTTGTCATAATTATCCATGTTGGTTCCGTAATCTTACAAGAAAATCACATAAAACATAAATAATGATGGACTGGGGAGGGATGGGGACCTTATCTAGCTTTTTCAAATGTTCCAAAAAGTGTTCATGAAAATATTAGTTTAATATAAAACATATTTAAAAGTATGAATATGAGCTTTGGATCTTCAGTTTGTACCACATGTCAACCTTCTATAAATGACTTGTGGTTGTGTGGAGCTGACTGATATTTACTTTTATGTAATATCTTGTGGCTTCAAAAATAAAAGTCAACTCAGCATAATTCATCAGAATTCATGGTTCATGGTAGGCCATTTGTTGAAATAAAATATGTATTCATGACTATAACTCTACTGTCCAGTGTAAAATCAATAGAACTCTGCTTCAACATTAATTTTATAACCTATTTGCTTTGCTCCTCCATTTTTAAAATTTTAATTAAATTCTAATTAAAAGGTTACATGATTGTAGAGAGTATAAAAGCACAAACATTATCTTGGAATTTATCAAACATTATATGTGCTAACTAATGTATTTCGGAATAGATTTGGTTGTAAAGCAGAATAATTCTTCAAAAATAAGTTAAATTCTAGATGATAATTCCAATTCTTTTCAGATGGTATTACGATGGCACCCTTCCAGTAATAAGAAAAACATGTTTTCCCATGTGATGAGTAATTTGTTTATGAACTCTATACAGCAATGTTGCAAAGTTTCTTGTTTCATGGCTCAGAAATGCAATGATGGACATCAACTTGGATGGCTTTAAAAGAGGGTTAGACAAATTCATGGAGGATGAGGCTACCAATGGCTATCAAAGTTCTGTTACCATTGTCAGAGGCAGTATTCCCAGTTGCTGGGAATCACAAGTGCTGTTGAAGTCAGGTTCTGCTTGAACGCTTCCCGTAGGTTTCTGGTTGGCCACTGTGAGAATAGGAAGCTGGACAAGACAGGACTTTGTTCTGACTAAGCAGGACTTGTTTAACATTCATATGTTCTGGAGTAGTTGAAGACTATTCTGAAGGCATATATTAAGAAGACAGACCAAAGATTATATCTGTATGCAACAACAGCAGCTAGAGTTTTGATAGCCCAAAAGTGGAAGTCACAGGAGATTTCGACTGTAAGGGAATGGCAGATAAAGTTGGTCGAATATGCTGAAATGGCAAAATTGACACACAGAATTCGCAATCAGGAGGAGACGAAGGACCAAAAAGAATGGAGTAAATTTATGGTTTATATAAGTGAGAACTGTAGAAACATGAAAACGTTGGCAGGATTGAATTAAATCTTATGTCACGATATAATTTTAAACCAATGGAACTGTGAATTATAGATTGGAATAAGAAAACATGTGGAAGGGAAGGACGGAAGTCAAAGGCCCTATGGAGCATAAAGTAGGATATATGTAATAAGACTTGATGTTTTTGTTGGTTGGTGTTGCTGTTCTTAAATCTCAATAAAAATCTCAATTTGAAAAAGAAAAAAGAAAAAAGAAGACTATTCTGAAGGCAGCCCAGGGTACTCTAATAGTAACATAACCAAGTCACATGCCATTGTGGCTAGGTCCACCTTCCAGAAACATCACTCACAGCCATAGCCACTATCTGAAAATCCAACATCAAGGCAGGAAGACTACCAAACTGAATCTTATATTTCAAGTTGAGTGCTACTGAATCAGGAACAGACTGAAACCTCCACCTCTTCTCTGTCTGGCTTAAGTTTCAGATTGCTAGCCTTCAGACGTGTGATGGTCTGACTCAGCTATGTTTTCTCAAGTTTTTTTATTGACTTGCAGTGTTATTTTAAAAGTTTAAAATTTTGCATATTCCAGGAGTGGAGAACCTTTGGCCCTCCAGATGTTACTGGATTCCAACTCCCATCGTCCCTGATCACTGGTCATGCTGGTTGGGGATAATGAGAGTTGGGATATAACAGCATCTGGGGGTGACAGATCCTGACCCCTGCCATATTTAGTGCATATTTACATTGAACACTGCATTTCTATAAGCCCACTCCAAAGCTGTTAAATACACACACACACACACAATTAACAAAGATGCTAGTGTTTTTATGGGTTTTAATGCAATAGTGTTTATCCATGAAATTCAGTGCCACAGGTTGCAACTAGGGTTGATCACATACAACAGCCTTTTGAGATTTATGAATAACAATGGTCTCTGCAGTTACACTAAACAAACTAGAATAAAATTACAAGCACCATCAATCTACATGCTTCAAGGTATCAGATAATCACCAGCTGGTGAGAGGAAGAAATTTGCCCCCTCTGGTATGAGTCTCAAACCACAGGAAGCATTACAGAAGTTATATCCTGTTCTCTCAAAATCCACGTCGGTGTCTTGTGGCGAAAGGTTATTAGATTAGATGGACTCTCACTCTCCTTTGCTGAGAGAAAAGTACGTTTCCATCAAATATAATACATCCCCAGTAGGCTATTTTTATTTCAGAAAATGCCAAACCTCTGTGATTACAGATCTTCAAAAGAGCTGTCCGATAAGATGGCTTCACTATTCCAGTGCATAGCTGGCCAAATAATTTTCTCTCTATGATTTTGGGTTTGTTGTTGCTGCTGCTGCGTGTGCTTTCACTAACATTTGCTTTCCAAGAGAACGTCTCTTGATTCAACTCATCCACCCAAAGAAAAAGAAAAAAATGAAATTGCTGTTCTCTTCTCGCCCTCCTACTAAGACTGAAGCTCACAATAGTATGATCATTGAAATATGGAAATATTTTGATTTAAGATAACTCTCTGGCCAAGTCCTTGAGACACAATACCAGAAAACAGGTGCTTTGGATGGAGCACAGTTGCTGCCCTGTGCCATAATGTGTGAGATTGCACCATCAATAACAGCTATCCCACATCATTGCACTGGTTTCACCATTGTCAGATCGATAGTGGCAATGTCCCTAAAGCTATTATGCAGTATAGATCTGAGTGAGGGTTTGGGAACCTTTTTATCCCAAGGGCTGGATTGCTTCATAGGCAGCCTTCTCGACATGGTGGGTAGGATGAGAGTAAAAAATGGCCAGGGAAATAAATGTGACCCTTACCTTTTATATGATAGGCAACATTCCAGCCAGAGAAACATTGGAAGGACACTTACCCACAACATGATTACTGAGTGTAAACTGAATTTATGGGGGCACAAACCACTACATAGTCTCCAACTATGATATTTATTTATTTTAAAGATTTGTCCAGAAGCACCTTAGAGACCAACTAAGTTTGTTCTTGGTATAAGCTTTCATGTGCAATGCAAACTTCTTCTTCTCAGAAGTGTGAGATTCAGACTCCCTCATAGTATCTCACACCCACAGATTTGCAGGGAATTTCCACAAATACATCTCTAACTTCTTCTCTCTCCCAAGGAATTTCATTAGCACATGATGCTAATGTGCTAATGTGCTGGGTAGTTGCCCAGAATGCTACTTCTCTTCAGCTTCCCAAAATTAATTTCAGGCGATGGAGGCCCTGGTCAATAAACCTCTTTCATTGTCTGAATTATTGGTGCAAAGGATAGTGGGAAACCTGCAGAAGAACGGGCTCCATTTTAGAGGGGAAAGTGCCATGTCACACAAGTTAAAGACATCTATGTGTGTATCTGAAGAAGTGTGCATGCACACAAAAGCTTATACCAA
Source organism: Podarcis melisellensis (assembly GCF_964234715.1). Lineage (NCBI taxonomy): Eukaryota > Metazoa > Chordata > Lepidosauria > Squamata > Lacertidae > Podarcis > Podarcis melisellensis. The sequence continues at coordinate 24,493,474 of NC_138543.1, forward strand.
GAACAAACTTAGTTGGTCTCTAAGATGCTACTGGACAATTTTTTTATTTTTTTATATATTTTGACTGCATCAGACCAATACGGCTACCTACCTGAATCTATGATATTTATTACACTGGACAATTACAAGGGGTAGAATTCAATGTTGTGTGAAGACAGACGTTCCATCTGTGCAAGTCTATTAGCTTGACAGACAGAATGATCCCCTCCCACAGTGTGCTGTTCTGAGGGTTCTCCTAAACCCCCAGAACCAATTTTGGGTGGTGCAGGGGGTTGGGAGGTGAGAAACTCCAGTCGCACAAGTGGAAGCCTTGCACAGATTTTCCACTGACAGGATTCATTCAGTGAATCCTGCCACTTACTGTATATCCAGGGTGCTTACCTGGACACTATGGAGCAAGTGATAAACGTGCAGATTCAATCTTTTTTCGTCCAACTATTCTGTGTGTTCTGAATAGCATAGATATTTTATGACATCAGGAAGAAAGTATGTGTGTGTAGCATTCACTGGAGTATTTGGCTCTTCCATTATGGAAGCCAGGGGCACTTATTTATATGGTAGTTTTCAAGCACCACTGAAGCAGCAAAGTTTGCTTATCTAGATATAGATATACATAAAGCATACCAGCACACCAGGGAGGAAAGGCTACACCTAGACAAGAGATTCAAACTCCTAATGAAGAAGTCCTGTTTGCCTGCCAGAAACAACAGACAAATGACAAAGCAATTTCCACACTTCTTAACGAGATCCCAAGATAGTTTAGCTGAATTCCAAACTGTCGAATAGATGAATTTAAGCTTGGGGAGCTTTGCCCCAACCTTAGAACTGGCTTTTGTTGTTTTTTTCCTCACATGAACGGCACACAGGAAGCTGGACAGCAGTGGAATAATGCATGTTTCACATACCTTGGAGCATCGTGATTAGTTAACAAGAGTTCAAGCATTGATTAACAATATCACAATGAATAACAAAGGAGCAAAGAGTGAATTGTCACTTCAGAAATGCAGCTACAATTGCTTTAGAGAGTGTACATTATTAAAACCATTATTTTTCCATAGGAAATATTGTGTACCAGGTTCAACTTATTTTCATTGGAGTGGAACCTGTACACACATTTCTTTATTTTTATTTTGTCACCTGGAAGAATGTGAAATGCCTGGTGATAATAAGACAGTTAAACTCTGGCTGAAGGCAAATCAAAGGAAGGGGCAGATGTTCAGATAAATCTGACTTCTCCACTTTCTATTTCTGAAGCAAATGCCCAATGTGACTGCTCCTCATAAGAACTTAAGAAGAGCCTGCAGGATCAGGCCAAAGGCCCATCTAGTCCAACATCCTAGACGGGGGAGAAATTCGATTCACTATGCATTTGCCCAGGCAGGTACATTATGTGACTCATGAGAGCAGCAAAATAACCAGACTGTACAAAATCAGGGCAAATCTTTATTGACAGCAGCATGCGGGGCAGGGTTGGCTTGGGCCAGATCATCATTCCACAAGCCCCATGTTGATGGAATGAGTCCACTGAGTTTGGACTGCTCCAAACCAGTTCCAAGGCAGATAGCCAGTATTGAACCTTGCTGTGGTGCAAGGTCTTACTGGGCAACCAGGGTACAGATTCCAAGCAGGCAGGTATCTCATCAGTGACCCAAAATAGCTCAGTGAAGGCTCTAACTTGAGGGTGGGGTATCTGCAGGTGGGTGGCCAGACAGGGGCAAAGGAAGGGGGTGTGGTGGGTGCCGGCTTCCCCGGGTGTCACCACTGAGGGGGGTGAATCTCCTAGTAGAGGTTCAGTATTTTGCTGTAATCTATGGGCCACAGCTCATCTCACACTTACTGGGCATGTGACGAGGCTTAAAACCAAATGTATCAAATACAGTGGTACCTCAGATTAAGAACTTAATTCATTCTGGAGGTCCGTTCTTAACCTTGAAACTGTTCTTAACTTGAGGTACCACTTTAGCTAATGGGGCCTCCTGCTGCTGCTGCGCTGCTGCCGCGTGATTTCTGTTCTCATCCTGAAGCAAAATTCTTAACCCAAGGTACTATTTCTGGGTTAGCGGAGTCTGTAAACGGAAGCGTCTGTAACCCGAGGTACCGCTATACACACTTTCTGAAACAATGTGTGAATTGAAACACAGCTCTCCTCGGAAATTCTGAATTTTGTGAGGAAGTTATCCAGCAACCAATGTTTGTAAAAAGGCATATATCTGGGGCAAGTGTGCATAGGAATAAGGGTTCTTATGAAACCAACATGCAAAATGCATTATATTAGTGTTTTAACGAGAAATGTGAACTAAAATGGTGATGAATTTTCATGAAGATTTTTTTTTTAATTTCCAATTGTTGCAAAATGTGGAGAACTGATTGGAAAATGAGAAACAGCAAACTGAAATTGACAGAAGATTCCATCCCTATTTGCAAAAGCTTTCTTTTTTTAAAAAAATCACAGTATCTAATGTCTTACTGCTCTACGTACATCTGCAAAGGTTGGGTCTCCTTCACCCTCTTTCTCAAACTACCTTCACATATGTAGGGTTCAGCTGAAAATGAAGAGGCGTGAGGTGAACAAATTGGAATTATGTGCTTCAATGAAAATAGTTCCTTTGTGAGCCATTATAAACTGAACCAAATTGGAATGGCTGGCCAGGTGACCAAATCTGCCTAGGAGCGTGTTTGAGTCTTCACGAATTGGTCTCTCATTTAAGAACAGAACAGTCTTGTGAGTTCTTCATGTGAGCATTAAGTATATCATTGATGTGCCTGGGGAACTAGCTCACAAGAATCCGACTTAAAGATGTTGTTTAAGCATGTAGCTGTATGTTCTGTAAATAGTGTTTATAACACTCACATCGACTCTTCCATTATTGGCTTCTTTGTGACAGAAAACAGTTATCAATGTGAGAAGTGCATACCCTCCAACATTTGCATGATGAAAATAGGGACATACTATTCCATAAGCATAATCTTGATTTTATTATTTATGCTCTGTCCATCTGACTGGGTTGTCCCAGCCACTCTGGGCAGCTTCTAACATATATAAAAATATAACAAAACTTTAAACATTGAAAAACCCCTCCCTATACAGGGCTGTCTTCAGATGTTTTCTAAAGGTTGTATAGTTACTTATCTCCTTGGCTTGGGGGTTGCATAACTCCATCCCCTCCAACATTTCTCTGATGAAAATAGGGGTGGACTCTGTAAAACCAGTATGGACTCTGTAAATCTGGGACTGTCCCTGGAAAATAGAGGCACTTGGGGGGTCTGGAAGTGTGTTCACCACATGAATGAGACAATGTCATGTGAACCACCAAGTAGATAAACAAAGGTTAGCTAGCAATACCTTCCTTAAACCAGCCCGGTCATATCAAAATTCCCTCATGCCATGGCTCTTCCTGTGACATTTTATTGAATTTTTTAAAAAATAAGAGTACTTTTATACTGCTATATCTTAAAATATGCAACATTAAAACACAAAACACTGTTAAAAGCAATGCAGATAACCATTATAGTGTCTGGCCGATAAAAAAAAATAGACAGCTGCAAAGACCCATTGGCATAAAAAGAAGTTTTCAAGAGATGAAGCTTCAACATACAAGCTTTCAATGTGTGGAGGCAGCAGCCACCAATGGCAGAACACATTGTTCCTGCTAGCTGACTGCTTCAAAGCCTAAACACTATTACCTGAAGAAAGTCTAATTTATTTCCATGAACCTTCATGCTTCCAAGTGAGCAGTTCTGAGTCCTCCATGTTACTAAATGGATTCTTTGGTTTATGTGAAGAATTTATACATTGCCCAGCATTCAAGAAAAGAAATAAATATCGTGCTTTGGGGAAGGGTCATAGCTCAGTGACAGAGCATCGGTTCTGAATGCGAAAGGTCCCATGAATATTTGGAAAAGATGCCTTTTCTGAAACTGTATTATTATTATTATTATCATTATTATTATTATTATTATTATTATTATTATTATTATTATTATTATTATTATTATTATTTACATTTGCATACCACCATATACCCACAGATCTCAGGTCAGTCACAACATGCAATCACAATATAAAAACACAAAACACATAATAAAAATAAAAACAGAAGCAAACCAATAAACCCCACAACTGAATTAGTTGGTCTGATGGTCTGACTCAGTATAAGGCAGCATCCTATATTCTGAAAAACAAAGTTAAAAGAATAAAAATCCATTAAATCCATCTTCAAGACAGCTTAGTCCTGAAGTCTAAGGCAGCGGACATGCTATACCTTTCAAGCACATCATTTTACTCAAAGAATTCTGGGCACTGTGGTTTGCTAAGGGTACCTGGGAATTGTAGCTCGAGAGGCAAACTGCAGTGCCCAGAATTTGCTAAGGGAAAGAATGAGCTTTGAAGGTATATGAATGCAGCCTAAGCTGCCTTATGGACAAGTGTTCCAATTTATGATTTCTAATCACATTCTAAATATGAAAACAGGAATAAATTAATTTAGGGAATATTGCCTTGTTGGGAAGCAAGTGGGATGGGGTGGGGAATAAGACAGAGAGAGAGAGAGAGAGAGAGAGAGAGAGAGAGAGAGAGAGAGAGAGAGAGAGAGAGAGAGAGAGAGAGAGAGAGAGATCCTATACTTTTTGTCCATTTCTTGTTTGCTGTGAAACAGCCTGTTCTTTTCATGACTCTGTTGCATACCCTTGGCAGATTATGCTAGACCTCACAGAAGGAATTTGTTAAAAGGGGTCTGTGAATGATGAATGGGATGTTGCCTGGTGGAGAAGACGTGGGAGACTGTTCCAGAGGCCAGCCGGTGGGTTTTAAAAATATTTAGATACTGTCATTCAAGATTCCCACAAGTGCAAACGTATGAAAGTCCAATTTGCTTGTGATTTGTAGGGGGAGGTTGAGAAAGCTCAGGAGCTTTGCGAGGAGTTCCATTTGCTCTGTATTATATTGTTCAAACACAATACTGTTACTATGTAAGCCATGTGTGATGTGATGTGATGTGTGGAATACTTCATGAATAAAAGGAATGTTTTGACATCAGGCCCCTCTTAGGCCCTTCGGCTTCAAATGAGATATAATCATCACTCTGAAAATTGCAAGCAGATCTCTCCTCTGAAGAGCAACAGTCACTCTCTTTCCCTCTCAAGAAATTACACAATCAATGATATGGTGCAGGACAAGTGACAAAAGAGATGTAAAGATTCAAAAATCTTAAAATACATGTGTTTTCAAGAAGGAGGGGGACATCCTTGCATTAATTAGCTAGCATGCTTTTAATAAATAAATAAACAAACAAACAAGCGCCCATAACATTTTAAACAGACCTCCTGTTGCAATTTATTTTTGTATCATCTAAATGTACATGGCAGTGCTTAGAGCTATTCAGTTTGTGAAGAACAAGCTGTGATGGCATGAAAAAATTCCCATAAACTCTCTTGTCTGGAGGTCTTCAGATCTGTGCCATAAATAGCCTGGCACGTTCTCGTTGAGGCTGCCAAAACAAAATGGGGTGTATCCAAAACAAATACTTGTGTTTTACTAACAGGGATTCAATCATACGAGACGGGTGGGTGCGTGGGTTACTCCTGAACATTTTTAATTTTGCAAACTGATGCACTTCAGAAGATAGCCAAAAAAAGAAAAGAAAAGAAAAGAAAGTGGAGACCTTGTAAATGGCTTTTAAAGATTGATTTTGAAGGTGGGAAATGTAAAGCCGTCATCCTGATTTACAAGTGGAGATTTTACAAAACATTCAACGACGTAAAAATGAAAATGCTCTCTAGTCTGCGCAGCACATTAAGGGGAGCTGGTGCTGCAGTATTCAAGATAATAGCATATCTGATAACACATTACAGGAGAGTGCAAAAACCTGACACACACACAACCTCTCTCAAGTAAAGGTCTTCAAAGCTAAGCCATGAATAGGTTGGCACATTCCAATTTCTGCCCAGTACTCAAGTTCTTCAGGAGACAAAGAGTGGAACAGATGCATGAATCTGTGATCACTGCTAATAATGCTTAATGTGCTCACAGAACACACTGTTACCAGGGTGATTTCTATAAGCCAAACAGGGAAGGGTGGGGAATAAAGAGCAGCTGCACATTTAAGAAAACAGGAGAGTCATGTGGCAATATCATACATGTCATTATGTAATTGCATCTATTCAAAAAGTGTGTGAGACAATTGGCACTCAATTTCCTTATCAAGGTGCCATTCCTTCTGACTTTTAGGTTATTATTTACATGTTCAAAATATTGCTGCATCTACAAACATGCTATAACATGCTGATTATTCAGATCCAACAATATACTTTGGAAAAACACAACCTTAGACGTGTGCATTGACTCTGTTCCCATTCGTTTTTACAGGTGTACGTCCTAGGGAGTTCTCAGTAGGCAAGCACACAACTGCAGCCATAGACCTTTTGAATTGGCCCACTCACATGCTAAGTTCTAGTTATCTGCTGCCTAGGTTCTTCTGTGCTGCCTTTCATATGTTATAGTTTAGGGTTATATTTAAATATTTTCAGTATAAGTGACCCAGAGAACTCTGGTTATGGAGCAGTTTAGAACTGTAAATAAATAATCAAATAGATAAAAAACATTATTTTATAGAAATATGCTAGTTTTTACATTTCCTCATTTCCTGAAGTTTTACTCAATTTACCTTCTCCTCCTAGACTCCTCCTACTGACCTCCGGCTCTTTCCAGCATTTCTCCATATGTCTCCAACCTTCCTCTCCTAGTCCTCAATTGCTTCCAACTGCGCTCATCACCTCCATTCCCCTGCTCTTGGGAATGGCTTGCTTTAAAAAAGAAAAAGAAAGGAAGTCCAGAATTGTTGGGGGAGTGCCAAAGGTGCTGCAGTTGCTCTTGAGGTCCAGCCATTGCCCCACCTGGCTGTTTGTTGCCGCCCTATTGCATTCTGTCTTTCTACTTTATTAGTACTGAGCAGATGAAATAATATCTCCAGATACCCATAACAGGGATGCATCTAGCTTTGTTTCTGAGGCATTGATGTGCTCAGGGTGACATGGACTTGTAGAAACATTTGTCCAAATACTGAAGAGAATAGCACTCTCTAATGCAGGATGGCAGAAAATCAGTTGAAGATGGTGGACCATTCAGAATAGTGGGATGGACATGATTGGCAGCAATGTCATAGGCTTTGGAGTCCACTATGTAATACATACTCTCTAACAATCCTCATATAAAAACTGAGACATTTTGATCTGAGGAATGCAAGGTGTTTCTGACTGGTGAACAAGTGGGGGCGTTGGGGAGTGTTCTATACATGCTCAGAAGCACTATTTCCACCTCTTCATTACTTTGCACGCTACCAGGTAGGATCCTAGAGTTGGGCACCACTCCTCCTTCCTTTCCTCCCACCTTCTCCCCCATCCTACTAGCCACTCAAGTCTCACACACCACCTCTGCCAGCTCCAAACTGCACCACAGCCTTTTTAAACCCACACCTCTTCTCTCTCTCTCCCTCTCTCTCTCTCTCTGCTTCTGGCAAATGGCATCATCAAGCTGTGCCACCAAGCCTGGAGCCAACCGCCATTTTGTATGGGGCAAAGAGGCAGGATCCGTCGCCAGGGTGGCACTGCAAAGGGAGACAAAGGCGCAAAATCAGGACACCTCCATTTCAAGTCAGAAACTGTGATGGCGTTACCAATTCCAAGTCCTCTGGTACACGAGGTGTATGGTACTAGGTGCCAAATTGTACACAATAGTTGCCCTGTTGGACAGGAAATCTTCCTCCTCAGCAACTGAAGTTAGCTTTCTGAATACTCAATAACAGTGGTTGGCCAAAAGTAGAAGTGTTTTTGCTGCGGTGATGATATCTGGGCAACTTAGTGATGGTTGAAGGGTCTGCTGGAATAAAGGAATAAAAACCGAAAAGATCCTGAGAGGTTGCAGAGGGCATACAAAATTGAAAAAAAAGTCTAGAACTGTATTTGGTTTCCTGCATACTCCTAAAGCCGCCTGCCACACCTGATGTACCAGTAAAAGTTGGGGCCTTTAAACAATACTTTATTCTGACCTCTGAAGGAGAATAGCGTTGCTGCATGAGCAGGCCTCCTGAGTCCCATTTTCTGACTAATGCATTCACAAATCTATTCAATTTATAACAAAGAGGGAAGAATAAACAATTAGGCCTTACATTTAGCAATACTGTTACACACCTGGCAACAATTAAACGCTTTAATTAAAAGTCATAGAACAGAGTATGCCTGTATAACCTTTTCAGAAGTCACTCCATCGTGTGCATGGCAAAACTTTTTCTATTAAACTGTTGAACATCAGCATTTACAGCATTTCTTCATAGACAACAGAACTAATGGACTGGGGATGAACGGGATAATGCAAACTTGTTTAACAGCCAGGCTTTAATTTTCTCAAAGAAAAGCCAATTAATTACATCATTATGGATTGAGAAGCCAAAGTCTGCCGGGTCTATACGAGACCTCATATGGATTCGCACAACCATTTATTTTTGTAGTGAAAGAAAACTTAAACACCCGTCACCTGCTGACATTCATGGGACAGAACTGTCTGCAAGGTTTTGCCATAAATCATATTTTTTTATAATTTGCTTGGTGATCACTCCCACAAAGTATTTAAAGCATTAAACAAGGATGACTAACCTATGGCCCTTCAGATGTTGAATTCCATTCTCCATTCAGCAAGGTTATTGAGCAGGGCTGATGGGAGTTGTAGTTTAGCAACATCTGGAGGGTCATAAGGTTCCCGCCCCTACATTTGAGCCTTGGAGATCTTTTCAATATTTTTGTGCATGCGTACTTTTTTAAAAAATGCTATCCATCACTATTGTGGGCTGGATTGGCTCTAGGTATGTGGGTTCAAATCTCCATTTTATAATACCTTATGACCTGCATTTCTGCAGTTTTATTTACTTTTTGTTATTTCATATTGATTTTTTTAAAAAGAATTTTGTACTCCTTACTTTTGGTGCATTACCTAGAGACTGTATGAGGCAATGAATAAATTCAATTCATCATGTTTTAATGCCTGCTTCACTGGTTTGTTGTTGTTTAGGGTTTTTTTTACTGATTGTTGCTTTCTCCTCAAAGAGCTAAAATTCCCAGTGTTTGCTGAGAAGAGAGGCCAACTGATAAACCACCTTGGGAATTGTAGGGGGGAGGGGAATAAGGATTTCCTAACAACTCTTGGCACCCTTAACAAGCTACAGTTCCCAGGTTTCTTTGGGGGAAACCATGACTGTTTAAAATGCCATGATACTGCTTTAAATGTACAATACAGTACAGATGGGGTCTAAGTCTCACTGAATACAACAAGAGTAGCTTCTCGGTAAACATAGAAAGGATTGGGCTTCGCATTTCTTACCTCACCTAATGCCTCAAGTAGATTTGTAAGCCCAAAGGGGCTGTGTTAATACATAAAATGGTAAGCTTCCTTCATGCTATAGGGTGTATCAAGTTTTCTTACTACACCAGAGTACTGATTTTCTCATACTCAGCCTATGCATATCATCATACCCTGTCTTTCTATATTGTTCTTTCATATGAGTTCTCCATTGGACTTTCCCTTCTCTTGCAGACTGGTCTTAAGTTCTTATATGAGTACATACATATTCTACTTCAATTTAACTTCTGTCTCTTCTGCCATGGGAGAACAGCGGGAGAGAGAGAGAGAGAGAGAGAGAGAGAGAGAGAGAGAGAGAGAGAGAGAGAGAGAAGGAAGCTGATGTGAATAACATGGGCAGATGACAGGATTCATCTGCTAACTGGACAGGACACCTGTACACTTCCACTCATTCTTCAATGGAAATGTTTATTTCCAAAGGGAAGAAAGAAATGGTTCTGTTCTCTCTTTGACAGAATGGTGTGGTGTTTACCTCAGACTAGGAAATGACTGCAGCAAACGCTATCAGCATGCACTTTTTCAATAGCCCTAATTGTCCCAGTTGATACGACATCAGCTCTAGCAAACCCATACTGAAAGTTAAGTATATTGGTGCCACTTCTGGCCACTTTTTCACTGAATAGGTCAGCTGGAGGCCAGCTTCTCAGACTTTCCCATTCCTGCCTTCACATTGCTCCATTTGCAACTTGCATGGTCCTTTGGACAGCAGAAGAGAAATGGGCATAAAAACAAGAATAGAAAGAGTCAGAATTTAACTCTTTTTTTGCTGAAAAATATACCTAGGGTATGCCATACATCTAGAATTTCCCAGGAATTGGTTGTCGGAAATGGGCAGAAATCGTTAAAATATCCGGGGAAATCTGGGCATATGGAAATGTAGATTTTGGTTAATTTCATTATTTCATTTAAAAAAAGCTCAACAACTTTTGTGTCTGGATTTTCACTTTGTGAAATAGGGCAACCCTAAATCTGGTCAAAGTTAAGCATTTTCAAGTTTTCTTCAGAATCAGGCTGGTACTTAGCTCTCTCTTAATGGTACCTAAAAGCACTTAACTCTGTGCCTCATGCTCCATTTTAAATAAAACTAAATGATCCCGAACAAGAGTAAGTAAATAAGCTATAATGGTGCTGCATTTTCTTACATTATGACCTCCAGAAAAACAGAATGTTCCCGTTAGAGGACATTTTTTATTTCAAAAATTAATAATGCTAACATATTATTTTTCTTATATGACTTGCCATAAAATTACTTAACAGCTAGAAGTTTAGCTTTAGTCACTGTGTGGGCATGTAAAGTCCTGAGTCATTCTGCCAGCTTTTCTTTAATCCATTACTGTTGATTTAGTAAGTTGCTGCTTTATTTGTATTTAAATCCTAATTTCTATCCTGAATTATTCACTGGTCAAGTCCGCATTGTCTGAGAAGCAGACTGTAAAGTAAATGAACTAGCCACAGCAAGGGTTTTTAATTGCCTTCTGTCCTTGTAAAATCCTACAGGGCCAAAATAAATTGTTCTTTCACTTGCCTTGGACTCATACATTATCCTTAAAAAAAAGAGACTCTTCATCAGTATGAATTTTGAAAACAGTCATCAAAATGTCTTTATCTGCCCCATTTGCTGCATTGTGAGTCATTTATCCTAAATAAACTCTTGGAATCGCTATTTATGAATCAGCTCCCAGGAGTTAGAGAGTTACCTTGCTGTATATAAAGTCATAGCCCTTGAAGAGCTTACAATGTGATCTCTGAAATGGCATGATGAAACCGAGGAAAGAGTGAAGAGGAAAAACCTATTAACAGCATAACGGAGTGAATATTACATTTTAGCTTACTCAGACCGGACTGCTAATTAGGGTTCCGTGGAATATCCTTGCCACACTCAGTTAAGTTTCTGAAGGGGCATGTCAATGACATGAAACTTGGGGTTAAAGTGGATCAGATGTGTTGCATGGCCTTGCAAGCCACATACATCTGAGGTGAACTGATACAGGAGCCTGGCCTGTCTGAAGGTGAGGATCACATCTGGGCCAACAAGGCTACCTGACTGCACAACTGGAGATACAATAACCAGTAATGTTTATTCCATTAATAGCATGGTTTAACAATTAGAATTTTTTTTAAATACTGAACTTCTATGCTTTCAAATAAGAAGTGCAGATGTGGGAATGAAAGGAAAGTTGTGAGCAAAGTTTAATATACTATATTGGCCCAAAAATAAGCCACACTTTTTTTCCCAAATCCCAAACGTGAAAAGTTAAAGTGCGGCTTATATTTGCGACCTTACAAAAATTACCCCGTGCGTAGTCCTCGTCCTCTCCCCCAAGGACGGGAAGGGAGAAAGCGAGGAAGGGAGTAGCTTATATTTGGGTATTGTCTTTTTTTCCTTTTCTCCCCTTGACTTTTAAATGTGCGGCTTATATTCAGGTGCGGCTTATATTTGGGCCAATACAGTATTGCTGGGCTAGGGGGAATCTTGCTGGCTAGCATTTTTTCCCTGGCTCCTAAAAAAAATGTTTATTGTTCCCTCCCTGCAATATTTTGTTGCATGCCATTTACATTAGCATGTTGATCGTATTGTTCCCTTCGCTGTCTTTACTTCCTGAGCCTCATAAGCTCATCCAAGTAGGCAATTACCCTCAGAACCAATCATCAATACATGAGAGTTGTTACACTGTGAGTGCTGATCCTAAGAGGTGTCTGTGAGGGTATACTTGTTACTTTTCCTTGTGTGGCATATCAGAAAATTAGATCCTTTATGAAAAATATGTTGTTCTAGAAACCAGTTCCGTAGTTTTTCTGCACTTCTGACTTACCAAAAAATATTTGCTCCATTCATTATCATGGTTCGTCAGTTCTTCTTTACAAACATAAAAACAGCTCACAAAAAGTGCAACATGGTTGATGCTTTTGTTTTTCTACTTATCGCTTTCTGTCCTACTACTTTTCAGCTCTCATGTTGGTTCTTGCATGCTGGACAAACACATCTGCAAAGCTGCTGAATAAAATGTTGATGAAAAGATGGGTGCTGCTTTGGTCATGAAAGACAACAAATGAGTTCCTGGCAATGCCAAATGCTGGTGAATTTTCTTTGTAAAGAAACTTCTCAAGCTGTGGAACCAGTTTTCCAAGACAAGATATTGATGTCAGGTTGTTTCAGACATTTAGGATGCAATACTACACACTGACCTAGAAGTAAATCCCATAGAAATGAATAGGTGCATTTGCACTTTACAGTAAGCCATAATTAATGGTTTATTGTGACTGCCTGAAATTTGATAATAAAGGGTGGTATATAAAAATGTTAGCACAGATCGCTCCCACTACTTATTCTTGCCATCAACATGGGTATTAAAAGTATTGACTGAATGAAGAAAGGTGTTGTATTTGCTCTCATAACTGCTTAGATAATTGCTTAGATGAATAGGACTTTGGAAGCAGGAGCTTTGCTGTGTGAGAGAAATTTATAAAGTTTACTCATCAATGTGCAATCATCTTCAGAAGTCAAAACGGAAGTATATATTGGAGAAATGTTTATGGAAACCAAAATTAGTTGTCAGAAAGCTTTCTTGCAAATAAAACCCAGTCACTGGATTCTGCCCACAGAAGGAATATAAAATGAATGTGACCACAACGGCAGATGGATCTTCCAAAAAGAATTCAGAGTGAACAGTTTGTACTATTTGCTTAGCTGTAAGGTCTGGTTCACTTGGAACACTACTTCCCTTTGTTATCTTTTGTTCTGTATGCTTAGGCATGCACAAACCATCAGGAACTCTCTAATATGGATTTTAAAATAGCCTCCAAGCTGACTCTTTATGTCAAACAGAATCTCAAACTGTCTTCCCATCTCTGGCTTAATTGGATGACTGCAACAAAGAACTTCCTATGGCATCTGCAACAGCATGGTCCTCAAATAGCTTGTCATACCTCATTGGAAGACCCACCGTGAGATACTACTGTCAGCTTTTATTTCAGATTTGCACGACTAAGGCATTTTACAGTGTACATATTCCACAACACAGCAGGCATATTAAACCAAAGAAGTTAATAAGCAACTGTCACCTATCTTTTGGACCGCTGTCTTTGATGACCTGATGCTGAAAAATATCAGCAGGAACTACATATTATTCCAAGCACTGTGCATCACTATATGGTTTTTTTAAAAAAAAAAATTAACCATTGTGTTACCTGGAATGCAATGCTAAATACTTTCCTCAGAGATCTGCCACCTTTTGACCTTAGACTCACCTAGAAAGAAGCTTATTATGATGGTAGAATTATACAGTACCCAAAACATGGCATATCTAGAGCCCTCTTTGGGCAAGCAGAAGAATATGTGGGTGCTGAAACACAGAAGGGGCATGGGCCCTGCCTCCAACATCTCACTGCATGCCATTCCTATCCCTCTCCTCTGCTAACCTTCGTACACTGAGCATGAAAGTATGCAAGGGGACTCTAACCATGGTCAGTAGAAACTGGATGTGGGTTCAGGTTCCTATAGGCTTTCATGGTTAACACACAAAGGTTGGGAGAAGAGGGGATGGGGTGGCAGTTTGGGCTATTTTGCTGGTGGGACTGGAGAGGATAGAGAACTTGACACTGAGATCCAGTTTTCAGCAGCCTCTTGCACTGAATAATGCCTAGTTCTGTCTTGAGTAGTTAGAATGCAACCTAAGAAGGACTCTGGTGTGTTCAACCAAAGTCCAATCAGCGGAAGGGCATTAAGGGATTAGCACCCCCTGGCTGTTGCCACACCACCATGGCATTTAGTGGTATACTCTCTCTGGAATGGAAGGGATATATTGCCCTCTTACCTATAAACCATTGGTAGATGTATCCTAAGTGAATGTTGAGGCCACGTTCTAGGCACCTGTCAGTGGTGGCCAGGAGTTGGGGAACAAGGTCACGGAGCCACAGCCAAGAACAAAGAGACACACACCATAACCTAGAAAAATAAATTGTTCATCCCAAGTGCAAAGGTTATAACAACCTTGGCTTCCTGTCCAGAGAGACCCAGTGCCCAACCTGGGGATTTGGAATCTAGGGCCTAAGAAAATGCCTAAGAAACTTCCTAAGAAACTTCCACATTGCACACCAGGCTGACTTCGAAGCTGGACCAGAAACTTTAGTTGGTTCAAAATACAGCAGCTGGATTACTGACTGGGCCTAGGGGTATGGAATGTTTCTAACCAGCAACTACCTTGGCTCCTAGTCCATTTCTAAGTACCATTGAAAGTTCTAGCCTTAAGCTTTAAACCTCTAGACCAATGTACACAGTGTACCTGCTCCCACATGAACTTCAGATGTTCAGACCTTCATCCAAGGTCCTTCCTAAGGTCTACCTGCCTTCAGAGGTGACATAATAGGAATTCACCTCTGATAAAGCATTTTCAGTGCTAATGCCCACCACTGGAATACCTTCCCTCAGGCACCGACTTCCATAATGTCTTTTGTTCCAGAGGAAGATCATAATTTGACGAGGGCTGGATCTGAGCACATCAAAAAAAGTGTTTCAGGAAAACGTGTTGTAAACATTATAATGGGAAATCACATTAGTGAAAGACGGGACTCCACAGTGCATCTGGCGCCACAGTGTTATAACGCATATCACGTTTTCTTTACTAATGTAGCTGAGTCCACAATCTGTTTTTCTTGGTATTTTAATCAATATACTGTACTGGGTTTTAACATCTATTTTATTGTTTTAATTAATTCTTAATGAGTTTGCAGATTGGTTTTATTATGTTTATTGTTATTTTGAATTCTGTGATCCACTCTGAAACTACTTTTAGGGCTGAAGAGCAATATAAAAATATTCTAAATAAAATTTCCTGCACAGATTTCTGTGAACTAAATAGTATGTGAAGCGATTTCTCTTACCTGTCTTGAATCTACTGCCAATCAGTCACCAAGTGTTATCAAAGAGGAAGAGGAGGGAATCCACTTTATCTACTTTCTCAACAATCTTGTAAATATTGATCATATCTTCATGTGAAGATAAGGGTGAAACACCTGCCACTCCCCACATGTGGAATAAGTGTGGAATAAGACCACTGAACTTAGTAGGACTTACTTCTGAATAGACATGCATAGAATTGCATTGTTAAACATTTGTTTAACTTGATCATTTTGCAATATTTTTCAATACCTACTAAAACCAGTGTATTTCTGTTTTCATTTCAAGGGTTACCTGCCCAAATTGTCAAGTTGGCATAGGTTAAATTAAACATCAAACTAAAAAATAAATGCTATTAAACTGACCCAATCGAATGTTGTTCACAAAATCTTGGATATATGCAGTAAATGTTTGATTTTGCCTGCAGTTTTTAAGCACTGTCTGTTGTTATAAACAATGGCAATTATCTTCAACCACATACAATTTATAAAGCCCTAGGACAAAGCTGTAATTGCATTTTAAGACTAATTTAACTATATCTGGAGAGATTTCAAATGTGCAAAATTTGAATGAGAGAGGGTCCAACTAAGCAAGGATTAGGCATAGAATAATCCACAGTTTTTATTCTGAAACTTGCCTCAAGTGCTTTCACATAAGATCTCTAAGAATTTACAATGCCATTATCCGCGTTGTTAATATCTTGGAATTTATCAAAATCACGCTAGAGACCAAACTAAATGCCATGTAAATATCTGTCTGACCTATAAATAATAGTGTCATCTCCACAGAGATGAAATGTTGAGATTTAAAAGCCTGGATCAATAACATTAATATATAATGATAAGGATAACAAGCCAAGAACTGATCCTTGAAGGACTCAGGGATCAGGCAAAAGGTATTCTTCCAACACATTGCTTTTATAAAGCAATAATGGATGTAAACATAAAATATTTAAATCTATGGTTCCTTTGGAGTTTTTAGTCCACAAACATTGTTTTTTATCTAAAGTTCCAGGGTCAACCTAAGTCATTTCCTTGTTTATCTAATCTAAATGCCGGCACACAATTCATACTCTCCCCTTCCTTGTTTTCATAAGTTCTGCCTCATCCACCGCTCTGGAAAGATCTCAAGAAGAGTCTCGCATTCTTCCAGTAAACTTGAAGGAGATCCTACTGGTTTGACAAATGGTTTGCACTGAAGGCGAGAGTAGGAGACATCATGGCATAGTCAGCCAACGCCAACAGATTTGTCCTCTAATCCAGTGCTACTCAGAGAGGAAGTCCGTGGGCCAGTGCTGTACCATGGCTGCTGGTCCATTCCAACTATGCCACAGCCTAGGTTGCATATGATGCTTAAGGGACCAAATGGGATCATCCTCAGAAGGCAGTCCTTCTTGCAACTAGGCCCCTGGACACACCCCTGACTAAGTAGGTTTCGTTTCTAGGTCTAAGTTTCATTTCTCATGGGTCAGAGCCAATCAGGAAAGAGGTGGGGGTGGTTAAGGAATTATATAAGTATCAGTGCAAGAGTGCCTTAGGCACTTGATTGGCACTGCTGAACACCCGCCCTTAGTGTAAGTTCTCAGCCTTGCTTTGGACTATGTGTGAGTCGCCTGTCTTGGGACAGGGGCTGGGTAGGAATTTTTATCCATTTGGCAAATTGGCACTGGCCACTTGGTTTTTTGCCTACCCCCTTAGCAATCATCACAACTTTCCAGCTTTGGCAGTTAGGTATTGGCTTAATTTTGTGTGTGGAGGGGAGGTGTGGCCATCACCTGCCCCTCAATGATCAAAAGGTATTCCATTAAAGGAATCTGGGGGTCCCGGATCTCATCCGAAGTCCGTTTGATAGGCTAGGGCCATGCCAGGATCACAGGAACCTCACAATAAACTTCTGTCGGGCAAAACCCCAATGTTGCTGCCCCGATGGGTTTACCTACATAGACTGTCAACTGGGGCAGCAGTCTGTTATAGTCTTCAGCCAATGCCTATACCAATACCACTCACATTTAATTTGCAGTCAATAAAGTTGTGGCCTTAATGTTACCCATCAACCTTAGTTCTGTGTCCATGTATAGTTATTTCATGGGAGGCTGGTTTGGGACCTCAAGATGCAAACATGGTACCAGTCCCTGGAACAATAGGGTGGGGGAAATCGACAGCCCACCACATCACATAGTTGAGAAGTACTGCACTAACCATCATGCCAGCTGTTTTGAATGTAGTAACGGCCACCAGGCTGGTCAGCTTAAAGAGGGAATGGATATATTCATGGAAGGTAAGCCATTTTTATAGCAATCAAGTGTTATATAAATGTCGTGGCTACTATGAATGGCTACTAGGCATGATGGCTACATTGCCTCAGGTATCAAAGGCAGGATACTTCTGAATACCATTTGCTGCAAATCACAAGCAAGAGTCCTATACTGCCTGTGTCCTGCTTGCAGGCTTCTGACTGGCCTCAGATTGGCCACTGTTGAGGCCTTTGGCTAATCCAGCTGGTCTCTTCCTTGGGTTCTTTTGGCTGTAGCATTGTTATAAACAAAGATGTTAATTGCTCACACAGAAGCTGGAACGCGAGAAGCTTATAACACAATAAATACCCTTTGAACCAATCTTTGTGTGTTTCGCGTCTCAGACAAGTATGGCACTCATCCTGGTTCCATCCAAGGTGTTTCCTTTTATATTTCAGCCATTCCATGTCCCTGGTCTGTTTCAACTTCCCACACCTAGACCGAAATGCTATCCCCACTTAGAAAATAACAGAATTATAATGGTAGTCCAGTAGCACCTGGCCACAGGAACATTATACCCTAGTTCAGTAATGCCACATTTAGGAAAATGTCATTCGAGGAGGTGTTTTGCTGAATGGACTCAAACTCACTGAAATCAGCACAAGACTGTTAGCAGAGCAGACTTCATAATGTTTCTGCACTTTTACCCCAGGTCAACGACTTCTCCATATGGTCTCTATGACAGCTGTAACAACTAACACTATTCAAGTGAATCTGAGTGTTTGTTTCCTTTGGCCAATACCCTGATCTAAATTCACACCACATTAATCCATGAAATTATTCAAATCTGAAATCCAGCTTTATTTTTACTCATTTATCTTTTCTTATTTTTTTCCCAGTGTGTACTCAAAAGCACTTTTCAGTTTTGATCGAATGCTCCCCCTTCTAATCCTGGGCAGTAAGTCATCATTCTCTTTTCATCTAGGGGAAGGCTGAAGCTGAGATGTTTCACGTTTGTGAAGTGATTTCCTTTTTGGGTTCCATTTTGGGGTTAATATCAACATGGAAAGTATTCCTCAAATTCATACTATCTGGCTTTTAAAATACAACTAACTTCCCCAGTTTTCTAAAACAAGACAAGTAACTGGGGATGTGCTTTTTTTAAACATCCTGTATAATTTGTTGTAACATCCTGAAAGACACTTAAGAGGTGTGCTTTTGTAATTTTCCAGTTTTATTTCAATCACCATCTACATTCATCCTCAGGAAGTTGAGAATTAACATTTTAAAAAACTGTTTCAGTATTCTATTTTTGGGGGGTGGGGTAGAGAGATTCAAATCTTGGTTTTCCATCAAAAGTGATGCTTCACACATGCATTTTTAAATGTTCTGGAGATACTCTATGAAACTTCATGATGGCGCAGGTGGTTTCATCAGATATATTGCAACATATCAGTTTCTTATTTGAGAAATAAGAAGCAATTAAAGCTAAGCAATTAAACCCAAGTAGACCCCTGAGTCACAAGTCAAAAACAGAGCTGTGCCCAATGTTCTTTCAGTTCAAAAGTAGGAGCTCCGGGGGCAAACTTTTTCACAAACCACTAAGAGCTATGATCACCATTATTGCCTTGTCTACCTTATGGTCCTGTCAACAGTAGCATTTCCACTAAAGGCTTGTTCTTCTTCTTTTGCCCTCACTGTTAAGCATCATTGCATGACATTACTGTGAAACCAAATCTTCTTGCCCTCACGTTAAACTTTTGCAGGCTGACAAAAAAGTGTGCCAGGTAGTAGCTGGGAGCATGATACCTGCCAGTGACTTTTCCCTAAAAGTCATCTCTGTGAGTGCGCATGCACACACAGAGATATCCAAAATGGCTCCTGTGAATGCAACCTGTGACTAGAGTGGTGAAGCTGGAGTACATATTTCTGCTCAGAATTATGTAACAAAGCTAAAGCTGCTGCTTCTTCTTTTAATCTGGCAGATCTAATTGCAGCCATTGTTTTTTACAATGTAGCTGTTCCACGACATGTCTGTAACCAGGCTCATGTGTGGCTATTCTGACATTAAAAATACAGACCTTTGGAAATTTTCTTCATGTATTTTAAAGACCCAAAGAAGGCATCAGAAATGGAACTAGCCCTTAAAACCTTGGGATATTGCATTTGAAGTTTAAAGATAATAAAAACAGAAGCCCTTTCACTCTGCTTTCCAGTTTCTCCTAAAATGCTCTAAACCTGCCCATTGTGGAAAGAAAAAGGCTTTTTCCCTACATGATCAACAGCACATGGATTACATAAAAAAGAAACCCTTTTCTGGAAATGGACTATTAACCATTCACATGAGTAATCCTTTAAATGTCCAGAGTATTAAAATCAGGTACATCTATATCAGGGCAATGAAACATTATTTCACATGCACACACATAAACCAGCAAATACTGTATCCTAATGTCTGGTTTGTTTCAAACCCAGTGTATTGTTTAACTTAGGAACGATTTTCTGGTTTGCCTTGCTCCCAAACAGAATTATCTTTATTTCTCACTTGAATGTTGAAATTTATTGGTCCAGAATGCTGGTGAATTGCTGTTTTTCCTTTCATGGAATTTATACCCCACTTTGTAATTGTCAGTTGTATAATAATAATAATAATAATAATAATAATAATAATAATAATAATGGCAGCAACAGCAGAGTGGCTGGCCATGTAGCCTACTTTACGCATGACAGTCCTCTATTCTGAAGGCCTGCCCAGTTGAACTCCAGTATAAAGACAGAGAACCACGCAAAGAGAGACCAGGGATTTTGAAGCTGTCCATCAACATGGAACATGTTGGCAGCAGACTGCACAGAAACGTGGCACATCTTGTCACAGTCTTTCCCAATATGGTGATATGTATTGTGGTTTCCATTTAAATGATAGCAAATGTCTGGTTTCCCATACCTTCCCCACACAGCCCCCTTGCTGCCCCTCAGACACTGCCCCTCCCCCAGAAAACCCTGCTCTGGAGGCAACCAATTTGCAGGAAGGAGATATAGGGAGAGGAAAAGGAAGTTCTGCTGCACAAATGGAATCTGTTCTACCATGAATGGATGGTCACCAATGATTCCTAAATTTGCATCCATGCCAATTTTCTGTAAATAACCAGATGCACTTTAGAAGACAAACTTAAAATCCTGGAATGGCAAATATCAGGAGATATGCTCCTTTAAGTATTCAGGACCCAAATCATTCAGGGCTTCATCAAAACCTTGAACTGGACCCAGTAACAAATGAGCAACTCATGAAGTTCTTGTAGGATCCTAAGTATATACACAGCTCACCACTTTGCCAGATGTTCTGTATTAGAGGCAGCTTCCAGACCTGTATTCATGGGTAGCCCTGTGTAGGGCACATTACAGTAATCTAATTACGCTTTCTATGTGAGCAATACGCTAAATAGCCTAATCAGTTAAATATGGAATTGCCAGTGCTTATAAGCCCATAAGAGCATTACATAAGAATCCAAGAAGAGCCTTCTGGATCAGGTGAAAGGTCCATCTGTTCTCACAGTGGCCAACCAGATGCCTATAAGAAGCTTGTAAGCAAGGCCTGAGCACAACGCCACTCTGGCTCAGACCAGGAGAAATCCCTTTACTTCTGCAAGATCAAATGGTTTCCCTCAGTTTTTGCAATTACAAATCACTCCGTGGAAACATTTGTTACATTGAAAAGAAAGGCTGTTTTCTTCGGTTTCCTTTATTGTAGCTGCTTCCAGTCTGTGCAAGATAAGAAGCAACATGCAGATTGGAATCAGTACATATACAAGATTGTTATGAAATATTTGTTTTTCACTTAACAACTCAGTCGATCAGAAATAACATGAGACTCCAGTTTGGCCCCAAACAAAGATTTCTGCTGGATATGATTTGTTTTGTTTTTTACCTTCCTGAATAATATTTTATTCTTAAACTGGTTTTTTACTCACATCTACACACTTGAGAACTGTGAGTCATAGAATGTCACCTATAATTTGGGTGTCAGCTCTTCTGAAAAGCTTTATACCTTTTCAAGAACAGTTTTTTAAACTTTTCCTCTTCAACTGCAATTATTAGGCACAGATTAAAATATACCTTTTCAGTCCTTGTTTCTCTCACATGCATGAAGGAATACAGTGTTAAGTCATCTCGGTTGTAACTTTAATCACTCTGAGATTTAAATGATACTCCTTGGTATTTAAGGGCAAAATTATTCTCTTAGAACTTGAAAATGGTGATTACAGTTTTCCCTCCGATAGCTTAAATGATTCAGTTGTGTAGGCTTTCAAATGGTATTCAAATCCCTCTTCTCATCAGAAAGTGGTTTTCTGAGAGTCATTCTCTCTGGCTCCAGCAGGACCATATCTCAGTCTGATGTTCTTATTCTTAAAAAACTGCATTCACTCATTAGATAAAGACAGAGGGATTCCGTGTTTGCACCAGTCGCAGCATCTGGTGAAGTGTTTTGATGTTGTTCAGTTTTTCCCACATTGCTCCCCTAAACCCTCTAAATTCCCTCATTGTTGGCTCCAATAGTCCTTGTGATTGGGGCCTGTAGTATCTTCAACCTTGAAAATTCTGCAAGATCTGCAAGATTAGAATGAACTATTTGATTAATATGGGGAGGAATTCCACCCCAGGCCACAGCTATGGCTTTTGGTGGGGATATAGGCTTTTCAGAGCGAGCCCAGGATCTGCTGCTTTCTAGTTGGTTCCAGGCCAACTCCAGCAATAAAGGGGGCCTCTGGTGGAGGAGTGATCCTTGCAGACCTTGAAATCTGTGAGCTGGGGTTCTAGCAGCAACGAATCCACCTGGCTGTACTAGATCCTGATTTGCAATCTCCAGTCCTGAAAAGGGGCAGTGGTTGCACCTGACCCTCACTAAATTAGAAACCTTCCATCATGCGTGTGGAGTCTGCTTCACATTACATGACCAAAGCTTTCTGATGGTGCTCCTGCCTTGGAGGGCCATTAAGATGTGAATGGGGTCTAGCACAGCCCACTCACACCCCCCCAAAAAAAAACCCTGTTGCACTGTAGATGCACAGGACACTTCCTGTGGTCCAAGAGGTTTTTTGTTCTTCCCATCGCTTTCCCTGGAAAAATCCACTGTTTGCCACTGCAGGCGCCATCTTCCGAAGAACACTGAGGGGGTCTGTTGCAGCATCTTGACGTGGCTCTGTGCCTGGTTTTGTGTTCGGCCTCAACAATGGTGGCCAAGCCCCCTCAAAAAAAAAAGATTAAGGGGGGCCCAAAGGTCTTGGCCCCCTGGAGCCAGTGCCTATATTTACCACTGAATCAGAACAAACCCAGTCCACAGAAATTGATGTTTGTTCTGATTCAATGGTGGGCTTTCCTGGGGATGGGGAAGAAGAAGAAGATGAAGAAGAAGTAGGAGAAGGAGAAAAGAAGAGTTTCGATTTGATATCTCGCTTTATCACTACCCTAAGGAGTCTCCAAGCGGCTAACATTCTCCTTTCCCTTCCTCCTCCACAACAAACACTCTGTGTGAGCCTGAGAGACTTCAGAGAAGTGTGACTAGCCCAAGGTCACCCAGAATATGCATGTGGAGGACTGGGAAGTGAACCCGATTCACCAGATTACGAGTCCACTGCTCTTAACCACTACACCACACTGGCTCCCAGAAGAGTGGGGGAGCATTCCATCATGAAAAATCAGTGATGCAGTTAAACACCATCCACTCACGGGAAGAGAGGGCTTCAAGTCTAAAGAGACCTGGCCACCTGAGGGCTCCTGGCTCATCAACACCTCTGTCATCCATTCTGGAGTCCACAATGGGTGGCAGGGGTAGATAAACTGAAGGTAAGTCTTTTCAGAAATGCTCTGAAGGTCAGCCACGACTTTTGTTTGTGCCTTGATGAAGATGGCACAGGCAACTGGGATCCTGTCTATTCATTCTGGCACAGGAAGCCAGATTTCTAACTGTCAGGGCATTTTGCCCACACTGAAGATTCTCGCCGCACCAGTATTTCAGGGTTCATATTCATACATTCCGCATGCACAGCACACACACTGCCCTGGACCATCATGGATTCCTGTGGTGGATCAAGCTGTCAACATGATGCATTTAAATCTATTCCAGTTCCACTGTATTGTGCAGATGGCTGTTTGTCGTTAGATTGCTTAGCCATTATAAATCTTGTTGTCATGATGAATCGGAATTGGCTAAACCAGTCATATACATGCATTGTATGCACTACTCTCCCTCCTTATGATTAATTCTACTAGTGGTACCAAATTTGCATGAATGAATGTCAGTGTGTTTTCTGCCCCGAACATTTCCTCCTGGCTTTGACTCAGCCCGGCTGACATTTATTACGAATAATAGCTAAATATTCTTGATTTAATGGCTGCAGTGGCTCCACATCTGAAGGTGATGTTTGTAATAAAAGAAGACAAGACTAGCTTATTAAAAAAAAATACTAATCAGATTGTATTTGTGCTCATAATGGATAGAGTGCATAGTTACACCAGTATAATGGCATGGCACTTTTTAAAATGCAGCTGTTAGGAGTCCAAGTTCAAGAACATATTGACTGCTTTATTTCCTCTCCTCCCCTTTCCCTCATTGTGTGTGTGTGTGTGTGTGTGTGTGTGTGTGTGTGTGTGTGTGTTTAGGTAATAGGAGAGAGAGAGAGGAAGCTGAACAGCAAGGGGGAGGCATGCTTGAATAGTGCCTCTGGAAGATCAGCAAATATCTATAGAGATATAAACATTGTAATATAATAAAAATGTAAGAGTGTCATCACGTAGCCCTTAATGGAGGATCTGTAGTGCTGCATCACAATCCTGGATTTGCATGAAATCAGGGTGGGATTGGGGAGTAAAAGAGAATGTAGGTTGCACAACAGCAATGACTGTGGCATGGGAGTGAGAAGGGAGGGACACTGAGATGGGAAGGGTGGTGCTTTAAAACAACAGGAGAAATCCTTCACACAGTGTATTTCACTTCCCATACCATGTGTCGTCTTCAGCATCAAGTACCAGGTTCAATGTAGTAATTTAGAGCAGGTATTTTATTAACAAACAAAGAGCATTATAGGTACAACATCCATCCACTGAAGATAACTTTTTTTTTCTAATTGAACAAGCAAACCATCAGCCTTGCTTCTAAGATTCTCATCATCTTGAAGATACAGCAGCGCATATAATTACAGGCCCTGTGTGCAAAGGGGGCTGTAGAAGAGGAGAGAAGGGGAAGCATGGAAATGAAGGTGGTCTGTGTGCAAGGGGGAGTTGAGACAATGGAGGAGGAAGAAAAGGGGGATAACGGTGAAAAGAGAGGTGCTAAAAGGAGGAAGTAGGAGGCATGGGAATGGAAGTGAAAACAGAAATATGGAAAGGGCTGCAGAATAGAAGGGGGTGGTGGCTTCATAGCTGGATGGAAAGTAAAAAAGGTGCTTAGTAGTTAGAGTTGCCATAGGCTTGTTGTTGTTTTAGGTTTGCCCAAAGGTTTTTAGTTTTGCAAAATTACAAAAGAGAGAGAGAGTTTTGAGCTATTTTTTAATGAAGTTCTCCAAAATCTACACTTCCAACATGGGTTGCTATACATATGGATTTTCTAGGACATTTCAGCAATTTCCACCCAGTGGCCAGTTCCTGGACATATAGCAACCCTATTGGTCATTGCAACGTGTGGGAGGAGGAAGATGCAGAAGGTTACCATTGAGTGGTTTGTGTGCAATGAGGAATTTCAGAGAAGGAGGGGGAGGAGGGAGCGTGGACATGGAAGTGAAAGAGAAAACAGTTGCAAAGTGGGGCTGCAGAATACAGTATAAAACAGTGTGTTCAGAAATTTGGTTCTGAAGAGGGTTGGAGAGTGGAATTATCAGGGACACAGTTGTTTGTTTGTTTGTGTGTGTGTATCATACATGATAATTTGCACATAAACACAGATTGAACTAAATTTTTCTCCCATTCCTAACCACAGGAAGGAAAGTTATAATTCAAACCCAAGATTCACCATGTTGGAGGTGTCTCAAGGACAAGAAGTATAGACAATGAAGTAAAATGTCAGGGTGAGGGCCCAAAAACCATAGGACAATACTATTTTTTTGAGAACTATTCTTCTTCACCATTCTAAAGAAATAAATATGTATTGCATAAAGTCCATTGTAACTTGAAAATGCTCCAAAATCATGGCTCTAACTCCTGGTCTATCAGGTTCTATCTCTGAGCCATCACCACCCAGATGCTCTCTGCCAACTCACTAGTTACAATCCCCTCACCCCACCAGTCAACAGCAGGAAAATATAAGCTTTCATTCAATCCAGTATAAATAAAATTCCAGTCCAATCTGTAGTGTGTTGGCCTCCAAATACCAGATGCAATAGTGAAACTGTTCTGGAACTGGACTACTTCAGACTGCAAGTGAAGGATTATGATGAGATGCTGTTGCATTTTTAAAAAAATAAAAATGTATTATGAGTCTTTGCTTTTGACCAGAAAATCATTATCACACTTAACAATATTCTTCAGAGCTCATTTACAACTTGATGTAGAGAGTTCTCAAGCACCCAGGCTCAGCCTGTAAATAATAAGCCCTCTCTGAGGCAGACGTGCTTTATCTATATTTATTGCATGTGTCTGGCTACTTATTTATATTTTTTTCCTAACAGGCACCAACCAAGAATTGTTCACATCAGAGGTTTTAATTACTTGAAATACTTTTTTATTGATCACAGACAGCAAAGTCATTTTTGTGTTAACCTTTCAAAATGTCAATTTAATTTATGAATACAATAATTTTTTAGCTCTTTCCCTATGGATGATGTATGCTGTGCTCGACCACTGTTATAAAAGGATGCTTTGATTATAATAGCAGAAAAATGTTTAAGACTGAAGATTGAAATAGACCTTGAGACATAAAAGCCCAATGGCCTATCTTTAGCAGAGCTGGCAAGAACTATTGTGGTAGATTTTTACAGGGGACGCTTAATGGTTGTCCATTTCTTGTTATAGCCAAATCTGGGTAGTAAGAAGGTTCAATATCCCAGACTGACATTAGCTAGATTTCAGCAAGTTTTTCATATCTTAGAGATGGGTGAGAAATTCTGTTCGGTAAGGCAAGCCTACTTAATTTCCACTCCTCATAATTTTAAAGTGCAGTTCTCCAACAAAAAAACCCAACCAACTCCATTTATGTGATGTGTATATTAAGGGAAAGTATCTATTAACATGCATATATTACTGAAGATAACATACAAAATGCATTATATTTTGCAAAAATGTGTATGTTAGAGGAAATGTGCGCTAAAATACCTGAAAATTTTCCTGCAGGGTTTTTTTAATTGCAACCTGATCTGGAAATGTGGTGAAGTGAATTTAAGATGATGAGCAACTGAAACTGACAGATTCCCTAGCCTTATTTACATACCAATAAAATGGAAATGATTTTCCCCTGCTCAGTGGCCCTGTGCATTCTGCACTGTTCTATTACTCTGAAACAGTAAATAAGACTATGTAGAAACACAGGAAACAACCTTATCTTTTTGTCCGTCTAGCCCAAGATATTCTCCTCTGACTGATAGGTCCTCTCCAGGGAAGGGGGGGAGTCTCTTTTCCATTGCCTGCAACCTGATCCTTTTAACCAGAGAAACCAGTGTCTGAAAATGGGAACTCTTTAATGACAAGTTTTAGATGATATCAAGAGGATTAATGGATATAAGATTCCAAGGCATCAAATAAAAATACTTAAGAATCACTTGGAAGGATGTGTGGAGGTTGTGGATGTGGAAATGGTCGCCAATCTGATAGCACAAAAGTGATGATTGAGGGAAATAAATCACCCTCCTTTGTCAGAATGGTCCTTTAGAATATGAGGTCTAACAATAATGTCTAATCTAACATAGGGTTCGTAAGAGGCCTCTATTCCCCTCACAGAGCTACAGTTCTAAGTTCCCTGTGAAGAGCATTTGGTTGTTAAATGACGCTGAGAATTGCAACTCTGTGAGGGAAATAGTTATAAAATCAGTATAGATCCCAAAGTTGGTTTAGCTAGGAAAACTGTGTGTGTCAAGACTCCCAGATGATTTCTCTAAAAAGATTTGTGCCTTTGGCTGTTTCCCTCTATATCGTTACCCTCATCTCAAAACCACAAACAGGGCATGGTAATGTCAGCAGTGACCAGTGTTAGAAACTCAGAAATATAAGCTAGGCACTAAAATGGCTCCTTAAACCAAGATTGCAGTCACCAAAATGGAATGTCTATTTTGGGGGATAAGGTGGTTCTAAAGTCTTCTTTTTCAAATGATGGACTGACAGTGATTGATTCTCATATACACATTTGGCTAGTTCAAATGACCACCTTGAGGTACGTTAAGAGCTTTGAGAACTTAAAAAAGAAAAATCACTTAATCCAGGGACAGTCCCAGCATATATTGGGATAATTCGACCTCTTTGTCTTTATGGTGACTGCTCCTTCTCAGGCTGCACAGAAAAAGCAATTTGGTTCAAGAAATTCATTCCCGTTATGCAGATAAATTATAACAGAATTCTACAAGATGGGGTATTAGTGTGTGAAAACAGTCCAGAGCCAATGATCCCCAGATGGTGGAGATGTCAGGCATCTTCACTTGGTCACAAGTGGTTGAAGGCCAGGTCAAAATGCACCTAGAACCTGGCTGATTTTGAACACTGGCAGTGACTTTTTAGTGACCTGCACAACACTTTGCCTCTACCAGCATCTTCTAACATCCATTTTTTATCCATTACATACACAGGAATAGGGAACCTGTGGCCCTCCAATTCTTGCTGGACTACAGTTCCCATCATGCTGGACCACTAACTAAGCAGTAAGTTCAACAACATCTAGAGGGCCACCTTTTCCCCACCCCCGATGTACTATCTCAAGACCATCATTCTTTGATTCTTGTCATTTTGGCCCCCAACAAAAATGCCATGTTCTTTAAGAACCCAAATCTTGGAAGGAGAATGAAGTGGTCCCAAAACAGGCACAGTGTATGTTTCTGGGTTTATATAGCCGCACATGGCACACTGAAATGAGAAGTTCTTATACTTTAGGTTCTTTTATGTTTAAAGAGGTTTCCAGGATAAAAGCCCTTGGGTGGGATTCAACTAAGTTGCTGTGTGTGCAGAACAAGGTTTGCTTGGGCAACAGGACTTTTCACTCCTTTCTTCTTCTTCTTTGACAAAGTAATAATCATAAATAAATAAGAATAAAAATGTGCACCCCGCCACCAAGACCATTTCATTGCAACTATCCAGCTTCCCAAAATTTCAACACCTCTTGCAAATGGTTTGACCCCTTTTTGTTTTAACAGTACAAATTCTATAAATATCTTCCATATATCCTCAGAATCATTTCTCCTGCATATACCCCGTCCTACCTTAATGGCACATCTTAATTTATTATTATTCACTCCTTTCTTCCATCTGCGTACCACTGCAGTCCCCTCAATTTGTTTTGGAGGTTTGGGGGGAGCCCCAGAACATGTCTAGGGATATACATGAGGAGGAGGAGGAGGAGCGGAGAGGAAGGTCTCATTGCATGAACGGACCTCATTCTGCACCTGCAGCAATTTAGCTGAATCCTGCCCATAACCCCACCTATCACTACACTGAAATCCACCTCAGGTTTTAATTTCTCAGTGTCACAACTCTGAAAGGAGAAATATGCTTCTATATAGTTCTGCTAATGGGACGGGGGGAAGTGCTATACAAAAATAAAAGAGAAACCATGGGATCCTTGCATGAGACTAAAATATTTCCTTCAAAGCAAGTTATCAGCACAGTATTTAAAATAAACACCCGTGTGTGCGCCTCATGTTTTAGATTGATGTATAGGACTGGGAACTGAGAAACTCCACATTCCTCCTCTAACATTGCCAAAGCAAATTGGTTCTCACAATACATTGTGACATATTCTTAAGTAGCTTGCCATCGTGTCTATTGTTACATTTGGAAAAACATCATGCTGATGTATTCATTAAGGCTGCATTCACAATGAGGGCACATATGTTTTCTCTCTCTCCAAACCTCTGCAAGCCAGGTGGGAAAAGTCAATCGCTCTGGTGTATTTCTACAAAAGGGCAGGCTTCCAGGTTCATATTTTGCATAGCCTGGCTATTGTATAGAAAACAACATTGGCACTGGAAGCTCTTGATGCATAGGAAATAGAAAGGGTGAGAAACAGCTGTATAGCACATGAAACGGAGCCTGGTTAAAATGCATTCCTTTGGAAAATCCATTCTGATAAAACAGCAGCAATGATAAAATAACAATGCATTTAAAGTGTATGTATGTGCGAGCATGCATACATTTTGTAAAGGCCTGTGTGTGTGCATCTGGCTGTTGAGTTGTAATGTGATTGGATATTAGCAGCTTTTTCTTTTGCCTGGACTTCCATTGCCAAACAATTTATCCTGGGGTATTGTAGCAAGGACTTGCCATGCAGGAAACTGTTTCTAAAGGGCAGTCTGTAGCATGGACAAGAGTGACTAGGCTGGATCAGGAGCCAAGACTCAATAATAGAGGGGCGTATTTAACTCCTATACCCGCCCTTCTCCTCTCTCCTCCTCTGCACACACGCTGTATGCGCTGCAAATCTGCTTCTTAGTTCAGATATTTAAGGTTGGCACTAATGATGCTTCCCAGTGTAAGAGCCCCTTGGGTGAAAAAGAGCATGTGAAAAAAAATCCCCATGTTTTTGTTTTCATTTCAAAACAGAAGAGGACCGACAGTGCTCAAAAATGAAATGCTACGAAGTAAATGAGATTCATAATGAATCCAAAATAGCGCTGAATTCTCTTTGAACAATGTGCGCTGGTGGAAGGGTAGAGGCTATACCTGATTACAGCCAGGAATTCTGGGAGGGGAAAATCGGAGTAGACTCTGTTCCTCACTTGACAGCTGCCTGTCCACAAATCTGAAGATGACAAGCTAATTGGGCTAAGGACTATGAGGATATGAGCAGGTCACAGCAAAATATGGGCTCTCTTGACACTATTTCCACATACAAAAAGTATCTCAACTCCAGAAAGCTGTTTGGGTACATAGAATGTGCAACTTTGGAACTTGTATTTACATTGTATGAGGAGGATGTAAAGCCATTGGGTCTTACATGTTTATATTTTACACTGCATAAAATATGCTGGAAATTCCAAAGGGTATAGTACAGAAGTACATTCATCATACTGAGAGGAGTATGTGTTTTCTCCTGAAAGGGGGGGGGGGAATGAAGGGAATATATAGTAAATATATATGTGCTGTAATGCAATGAATTACATACTACTGGTCTACTACTGACCCCTACTGGGCTGATGAAGAAGCTTTCCACAGATATAACTTGTAAACTTTCATGGGGAATTCACAAATGTGTTCACACGGTCATGAATTTAACTATGAATCTGGCTAGCTTGATTGAAACCCAGTGGTCTGAACACAGTTCCTGTGTGAAGACAGCAAACACAGATCTCCGAATGCATCATTTGCCACTTCTACTTGGTAATCTGATTCCAAGAAGTGTAAAAAATGAATGTGATATATATATATATTTAACAATACAGTGATACCTCGGGTTACATACGCTTCAGGTTACATGCACTTCAGACTACAGACTCCGCTAACCCAGAAATAGTTCCTCGGGTTAAGAACTTTGCTTCAGGATGAGAACAGAAATTGTGCTCTGGCGGCACAGCAGCAGTAGGAGGCCCCATTAGCTAAAGTGGTGCTTCAGGTTAAGAACAGTTTCAGGTTAAGAATGAACCTCCGGAACGAATTAAGTACTTAACCTGAGGTACCAATGTATAAGCTACCAATTCCCAAATGGTAAGTGCCACCAAGCTAGCAGCATGGATACTGAAATGAGGTTTTCCCCCTTATTATGTGAGATAATATGCCAACACTCTGGACAGATGGCAATGGCCTTGATCCGTTAATTGCTATTACGTTCCTGGGAAATGAATTGGACAAGCTAGAGGAGGACGATTTTCAAGAGAGGAGGGCAGACTTTTTTCCACATCTCACTCTTTCATAACAGCTTTTTTAATAGCAGGGGAGATCTGTTCAATGAAGGCTGTTGTGGCTCTTGGTGGATTCCAGAATGCTCTGATGAATCTTGGGTAGATGATAGAACTTAAGAACTTAACTTGACATGCAGAAGACCTGCTGACCACAGAACAGCTAGGGGGACAGCTTGATCCCATTTGAGAATCTGTAAAGTAGAATTGGTAGATGCAAAAATGTGTTTCATCTCCCCAAAACATTGCATCAAACAAATTGTGCACCGAGAAGCAGTAAAGGTGGTAAATGGGCTGTATTGCCCTCATTGTGAATATTCGCTGTGGCAATATTTCTGTCTCAGTTCTTGATGTAAACGCCACTCTGATCCAGCCTAGCTCGGGTAACACTTTTCTTCAACACTCACCTCTGAGGAGGCTGACAGGGTGCTTATAGGGTGCTGCTTTGGAAGCACTTGATTGGTTACTGAGTGATCTCTTCTGGGGATTTTGTTGTCAACAATATGCTGGTGTCATTCAGCTCAATGTTTCATTAACTAAGCAGTTGGAAGCTGCTATCTTGGTGCGAAGCCAATGTCTGGGGCGGTGCTGTGCCAAAATCTGCCCTCTGGTTTCTTGAAAGTTTCATTTCCCTGTAAAAGAAGCATCCACTTTTTAAAGCATCCTGTATTTGCAGGGCACTTGAGAATTTCTTTATCATTTAAGCGGGTTTTGAACTTATCATTCTGAGTTGGGTGGAGGTGATGTGGTCAAGTGAGTGAGAGTGAATCCATACAAGATGGAAGCAATGTTGGTAGGGAGACTGGATGTTCAGAAAGGAGTGGAGCCTTCATGACCTCTCTTCAGAAGGGCCTGGGGATATTCCTGGGGGTATGGAGGGGTGGCCATTAGCAGCTTTTACTAGTTGCCTCTTTATGTAGAGCACACCTCTTCTCAGAAAAGAAGCACCTTGTTACTGCAGCTAATTTTGTAGCCACCTAACTGGCTACCATTTGGCAACCAAGGTACTGGTGTTAACCTTTAAAGCCCTTTGTTGCCTCAGAATTACACGCCAAAAGGGCTGTCCCTCCCAATATGCTTTCCCTTGCCAATTAAGACCTACCTTCCATCGCCGTGTGAGAGAAGTGAAGATAACTTCAGCGAAGAACAGTCCATTTGGGGTGATAGCCTGGGGACAGGAAATGGTCTCCTGGAAGCTCTTCCTTGGAGTACCGTATTTTTGGCTCTATAAGACTCACTTTTTCCCTCCTAAAAAGTAAGGGGAAATGTGTGTGCGTCTTATGGAGCAAATGCAGGCTGCGCAGTTATCACAGAAGCCAGAACAGCAAGAGGAATTGCTGCTTTCACTGCGCAGCGATCCCTCTTGCTGTTCTGGCTTCTGAGATTCAGAATATTATTTTTTTCTTGTTTTCCTCCTCCAAAAACTAGGCGCGTCTTATGGTCTGGTGCGTCTTATAGGGCAGTACATCCCTGATGTCCTGCAGAAGTTGCAGCAAGATATAACATATTCAGGAAAGCTGATGTCAAATTATGTGTCTACATAGTGTCCTTGGGCTTGTGTGCTTTTAAAATCTCTTTAGTTGTTTATAAGTTGCGTTGAAATTTTGGTTACTGTTGTGAGAAATCTTGAGAGCGAAGGATACTGTTGTGGCGGTATAGAAGCCAATGAGGTTAATCTGAGGCACAATTATTGCTAATTAAGAACCTTTTCTTCCTGGTAAGTATTAGCTCTATCTTTTCAGTGTCACAAGTATGAGATGGCCTATAAATGCTTAGCTAATAAATTTACTCCACTCACATGTCTTCAATAGCATGCAAGCTGCTGATACATTCTTGGGTGGTGCTTTCAACTCTAAAAGCACTTCAGCCATTTCTGCATAGCAGAACTCATGCAGTGCATCCATGGCTAAAGAGTATATAGTAATATAGAGAAGTGCATGGAACAGCCTTTTCCCAGTTTTCCCATTTCAGTTTTGCATGTTTATCTCCACAACCCTATTCCATTCATTTCTGCCTTACTATTTTTAAAGTCTGAAAATGAGCATTTAAATACATATGCCAATATGTAGTTGAACACACATTTTTTTAAAAAATGTGTATTTAGATATGTAAAGGTAAAGGTACCCTGAACATTAGATCCAGTCACAGACGACTCTGGGGTTGCGCCGCTCATCTCGCTCTATAGGCCGAGGGAGCCGGCGTTTGTCCACAGACAGCTTCCGGGTCATGTGGCCAGCATGACGAAGCCACTTCTGGCGAACCGGAGCAGCGCAAGGAAACACCGTTTACCTTCCCGTTGGAGTGGTACCTATTTATCTACTTGCACTTTAAAGGTAAAGGTAAAGGTACCCCTGCCCGTACGGGCCGGTCTTGACAGACTCTGGGGTTGTGCGCCCATCTCACTTAAGAGGCCAGGGGCCAGCGCTGTCCAGAGACACTTCCGGGTCACGTGGCCAGCGTGACATCGCTGCTCTGGCGAGCCAGAGCCGCACACGGAAACGCCGTTTACCTTCCCGCTGGTAAGCGGTCCCTATTTATCTACTTGCACCCGGAGATGCTTTCGAACTGCTAGGTTGGCAGGCGCTGGGACCGAGCAGCGGGAGCGCACCCCGCCGCAGGGATTCGAACCGCCGACCTTTCGATTGGCAAGTCCTAGGCGCTGAGGCTTTAACCCACAGCGCCACCTGCGTCCCTTACTTGCACTTTACGTGCTTTCAAATAAACTGCTAGGTGGGCAGGAATTTAGATATGTATTATATCTCAATGAGCATGTTTTTTTTAAAAAATCTGTATTTTGGCCCAAAGTATGCATTTTTATGCTGTTGTTTAGTGTGCCTGTAACACAAAATTTGGATAAGTGTAACACCTGAAGAAAAAAATTGTGTTCTATGTATTAGTCTGAAATGTGCAAATTAAGTCTGTTTACTTTAAAAAAACACACAGACCAAATGAAATTCTCCTTCATCCCTAGCATTAAAGGGTGTGTATATATAGTATTTTGTTGACCAGAGATATGCTTTAAAACTTAGTAGCAGAGATAAAATGGAAGTTGATAACGGCTCAAAGGCTCAGGACACAGAGGGATCTAAGGATAAGACTTTTCTGTGATTTTCCTTCTCCATTGCAGTGTTCCTGCCCTAAGTGATTACTTTTCCAGCCTCAGATAATAGCAGCACACGAAAGAAAAAATATATACAAAACAACAGTTCCAAATGGTCTTTGATGTATATTGCCTTGTATGTGGTTTACTTTACAATGGAGAGGCTTCTTTCAGAAACTGTAAGTGTTCTAAAAACGTTTTAATAAATATTACAGAGGAAATGAAAGGAATTCATGAGTTCAGAAAATATGAGCTATATATGGGCTTCTTGAAAATCGGTCCATTTGTAGTTTAACACTAACATTCAGTGTGTGCATAGACCCTGGGTGCTCCAGCCCTCACAACATTCCCCATGAAAGGGCCGGGCAGCCACCAATTTTTGTGCTCAAGCTATGCACACCATGAGGGCAGGGGTCCCCGATGTCAGCACAACCACTGGTGCACATGTGCGATGCCAGCAAACATCAGGGCATGCTGACATCAGACACACATGCGCCCACGGCGTACAAGGCCCTGGGCACCCATGGTACCAGGGCCAAGCTGGCGAGCCTGAGTGTGTGCATGTATATCCATTTTTACAAGGAGAAGAACTAGCTTAGTGTCCATAAAGGTAAAAGGTAAAGGGACCCCTGACCATTAGGTCCAGTCATGGCCGACTCTGAGGTTGCGGCGCTCATCTTGCTTTATTGGCCGAGGGAGCCGGTGTGCAGCTTCCAGGTCATGTGGCCAGCATGACTAAGCCACGTCTGGCGAACCAGAGCAGCGCACAGAAACACCATTTACCTTCCTGCCGGAGCAGTACCTATTTATCTACTTGCACTTTGATGTGCTTTCGAACTGCTAGGTTGGCAGGAGCAGGGACCGAGCAACAGAAGCTCACCCTGTAGCGAGGATTCGAACCGCCGACCTTCTGATCGGCAAGTCCTAGGCTCTGTGGTTTAACTCACAACGCCACCCTTAGCATCTATACTACAGGAATAAATACACAAAGGAGTATTAATAAAAGGCCACAGCTTTATTGTAACTTATCGGAATCGGCAATAAGCAATAAATCTCTGAAACTAGTTAAGCTTTTCCATCCCAAGGGTACGGCACAGCGGCATAATATAATAATACAGCAAACAGAATATTGCAGCCCAGTATTTAACACCCCAATGCAGAAGAAACCTTTGGGCTGATTGTGCCTGGCAAACTATCCCGAGTTTTCCAGGATGGCCCTGATTACCTGTTGATATCCTTGACGGCCGTGTGAAATATAACAAATGTAAACCTTTCTGCTACACAAGCATTAGAATCTCTATGAATTTAGGAAGTTGCATGTGGTCACTATAAACTGCACATGTTGTTGCACCTTTTATTGAGAGATTTTCAAAGATGCAGGGGCCTAATGATCTGAGGCTTGGAGCTGTTGCTTTTTAATTGGCACCTATTTGACATATGCTTTTTCCATTATCTTTTTCTTTTTTTCAAAGAAAACTATTGTCCAGGACCATTTTCCATATTCGATGCTACCAATTATAATCAGTTCTGGCTGCATCTCTTAAGCTGATTAGGAGAGAGAAAATCTTTCTACAGTTTGATCTACTTTTCAAACTGATCAGTAAAAGTTTCCATCCTTATGTTAACAAGAAAATACGGTTATTGTGATTAGCTTATTTGCAGGTACAATTCAATAAATATTGATAGTTCTCAGCCTTTGCCAGCCTCATCCAATTACCATGACAGGAAGTGTTAATACCTTTTTATATTTCCACCAACCAAGCAGAAGATAAATACACTGTTATATAGCAACAAAATTTCCAGCATCGACCATCGGTTCATGTCACAAAATATAGGATTAGAACATCAGGAGAAACTCTGTGATGTTTTAATACCAAACTGACAACCTCCCCTTCTCTCGCAAAAACTGGACGACAATCTCCTTTGTTCACAAAGCTCTAAATAATTCAGGTCCAAAGTATCTAAGGAACCACTTGATTCCTTCTGCTCCACCTCAGTCACTGAATTTCTCTGATGGGGTGTTTCTGGTGGTTCCCCATGCCCCTTAGGTATGGTCAGCCTACACTAGGGAAAACATTTCTAGTGTGGCAGGCCTGGCCCTATGGAACTTTCTACCCTTAGAAGTTCAGCAGGAACCATCCCTCCCTTCAGACATTTTTTTGTTTAGACAGACTTTTAATACATGGTTTTTCTCCTTTTAACTAACTTTTTTGTTGATGCTTTCAAATGTGCTTTTATGGATCTTTCGATTATCTTTTCCTTATATATTGTTCTCCGCTTTGCTATGTTTTTTAAATTAACGTATGGATTGTAAAATTGTAAATAAATAAAATAGTATGTCAATTTTTCTTTCAGTATTTCCAACCTTCGGTCCTCCACATTTTCACATCAGTTTGTAATTTGCTTATTTAAAAAAAAAAAATGTCCCCATGAAAATTCATTGGCATCTTAGTGTGAGTTTCTCCCGATATACAAGTTTATATGCTATTTCCCCCAACATACACATTTTTTGCAAAACAATTTCCCCTAACATATCACTAATATATGCATTTTGTAGACACTTTACCCTCATATATGCATCTTTGGACACATTACTTGGCTGCAGAATTGCCCTGCAAAATCCAGTGATGGGGGGCTGTGTTTCAGTTTGCATATTGTTTCGGCCTTAGGTCGTTTTGCCTTTCATTGCAAGCTGAATCAAATTTGCCCCTCATCCCTTTGCTTATATTCTCCATAAAAAACTCGCTATCTTCCCCAGCCTACTCAGTTTCCCAGCAAATGTGATAGCCGAGTACAAAAAATGGAGGGTGGGGAGGGAGTTGGATATATGAGAAATGTCAGCATAGGCTATATTTCAAGCACAAGACATTAAGAAAGATCATCTTCAGGAGAAATTCCAACTTTCACCGCTCACCTTTTTTCTTTCGCTAAGGTTAAACATTACAACAGCACTGATGCCTGGAGCTGCCCGAGATCAAGCTATAAGTTTTGTAATTGTACCGTATTGCTTCATTCTCAATGTTGGTTCTCCCATGGATATGTTGCATGGTAAAGCCCCATAATGTAATATTGTCTTTGCCTCCCTGCAAGATGTGCTCCTAGCCGTTACCTTATGTATCCTATTAGGCATTCAAGGTTACAATAATGAGAGCATGTTGACATTGCTAAACTCTGCAAAGAAGCGCAGGAGCCTATCCTCTTCTGCCGCAGAAGCTTTGGGAGTGAACTTTATTCTAATAAGCAGTGGGAAGACACTAGTGGGAAGATTCTTCTGACATGCCCAGCAGAAGTGTTCTTTGAATTAATTTCATACTGAATGCCTTCCTTATACTAACCGCAGCTGACAATTTTTACATGCTTTTTCAAGTATCATCATATTTATTAAAGTATCTTAGCAGATTAGAAGTCACTTACATCACTTCAACTGTGTAAGCACTGGCTCTCTGAAATCTGTTGTTACCGAGAGAGAGAGAATGAGGGGAGGGGGGAAAACAGAGATACCAACCCAGGAAAGACTGTATAAAATATGACAATTTGACACTGCAAATGTATTCAGGAGAGCTGTTAATCTGGCTCATTGTAATTCTGTATATCTTTTTTCACCCCTTCTATAATTCCCACAGATTCGCTTTGAGGGTATCGTGCCCTTGTAAAGTTCAAGACTTTTAAATTGGACACTTTTGTACATGGAAAAAAATGGGGGGGGCAAGCCCAAGAGATAGAAATATGGATAATGACAAATTTAGAAATGCCCTGAGGGGACTAGATCATTGCTTGCAACAGGAAACAGAATGCTCGGAATGGGAATGCTGACAAGTCACGTTGGGGTGACAGCCTTCACACACTGAACAGAGGATATCCATTTTCATGATGGCAATGAGAAATTCTTTGCATCTGGTGCCTTACCCTAAAGCAACCTTTTCCTAGTACCATCAATAACCATGGGAACATACAAAAAAAAGCAAAAAAACCCACAACTCTTTGCTTCAGCTAGAACAAGCCATTCTTAGAAAACGGAACGACAGAGCCAGCCAGAAGTTTGAGTGTTAGTTTTCACCCTAACGTAAGTCTGTGTGTGGGTCCTATGGGGGCAAATTCACAGCTGAAATCAATGCAGCTATCATATAAAGGTTGCTGATGTAAATCTGTAAACCGAGCGAGGCTACAATCCTCACCAAGTCTTCTCAGACGTAAGCCACAATGAATCCCATGGGGCTTACTGCCAGGTAAGTGAGACTTGGACTGCAGCTTGATTATTTAATATCTTGCATGCTCCGATTATTATTATTATTATTATTATTATTATTATTATTATTATTATTACTATTACTATTACTACTACTACTACTATTTCATTTATACAAAAAAATACGTTGGGGACAGTCCATTTTCCAGGACCATGTCCCTGGTAAAACACTGGTTCTATTTGGTCCCACTGTGTTTTATGCTGGGGTGGGGGATCTCAGTGAAGTCTTTTAGAAATCTTGTAAGTGTGCACATATGTGGACGAGAGTGTTTCAGATTTCAGACCTCCTCCCCAAAGTGTCTATATGGATCTCTGAATGGAAGACAGTCTACTTTGACTTGACTGCAAATAAACTGAAATGAAAAATGTTGTCACCTGTGGAGCATACACCTCAGTTTCCGCAACTATTTGTGGAATTTGGTTCAGTTTGGGGAAGGGTCATAACTCAGTGACAGAACACATGCCTTTCATGCAGAAAGTCTCAGTTTCCCCTGACATCTCCAGTAAGGGCTGGGAATAATTCCTGACTGAAACCCTACTCTGGAGAGCCAATGCTCATCTGTCAGGCTTCAGGGAATCGGCTTCCTCCCCCGTGGCATTAGATAAACAGAACAAAGGAAAATGAGTCTTCTTACTAGCTAGAAAGTTTAATAATCACAGCGAGAGAACAAAGAACCCATCTCCTAAAAATGGTGCTCCCAATTAAGAATCCCACCTCCTTCCGTCCCTATTAGTCCACATCACAGCTACGTTCTGTAATTTGAGCTTGTCCCCTCTATGCTTGTGTGCTTTCTGTTCTGCCACTTTCTCAGCTCTTCTTGACCCTGGGGAGACAGATGAATGCTTTCCAGAGCAGTGAATCTGTTAACCCTCTCTCTTCCAGTGTTTCTTCTCCTAGGTGTTCCCCATCCAGTATTTCCCAGCTTCTGCCTTCTGAAGTATGTCCCTCTGCAAACCACTGTTCCAAATCTATACTGTCCTCCTGCTTCTGGGAAGCTTCAGGATCTAGATCAGGATCAGGGGGATGGGGAGGCTCCCACCATTCCTCCACAGGGCAGCCCTCCTCAGCATGGTCCCTGACATCGTCTGTGTAAAGTGGACAGCACTGATCAAGAGACACCAATGATCTGACTCTGCATCAGACAGTTTCCTATGTAACCTCCAACCCCCAACTATCATCCCACTTATTTTTGCAAGACTGGACACCCATCATAGCCTCTCCCCTCCCCCCCCAAAAAAAATTCCCTTTCCACTTTTAGCAAGAATAGATGCATACCTGAACTCCATCCAAAAGTCTCTCATTTGTATTGAAATGAAAACAATGCCACTGTTGCATTGTTTCAGATCAGCAGATGCATCTATTGATGTTTTTCTTCTGGAATAAGAAGATGATTTAGGGTTTTGTTTTGTTTTTTACATATATCAAGATCTGTGACTGACTGCAATTATTATTCACAAATGCCCCAGATACAAATCAGTATTATAAGTTCTCTGTAGTGTCTCTCAGTCCACAGCTTTGCTCCATTCTTTCCTCCAAGGCTAGATGCTCATCTGAATGCCAAACATCACACAGTGTATCCTACCCATTGCTAAAGGCTTTTCTCTACCTGGTGTACACCGTATTCATTTAGAGAAGCAACCTATTTCTGCCCTGGATGCCAAAAGTCGGAAGAACAAAAATTTATTATAAGATTAGATATTCTATTAAACATTCTTAAGTCGAAAACAGTAAACTGTTATGGTCATTCGCTAATGCACTCTGCTTCCACATGTAGGGCAGAACAGGCTGTTTCATTGCAAATGAATCCAAGGTAGAAGAGCCTTTGGCAAAGTATAATAGTATTTGAGTGAGACGGGCAGGCAGGGATCTTTTGTGCAAGGATAGGTCTGTTGCTTGAGGAATTCAACCTTTGTTAATTCCATAAGAGATGACCAGATCCACACCTCCAGAACTTAGCTATGCGCACTGCATTTACCTGAATGTTGTGGTACAGTTCTCAGCAGTTTAACCATATCAAAATATGCATGTAAATATATTATTTGGAGAGGGATTAAATTAGTATTAAAGTGCTTATTTAAATACATATTATGAAATGTTTTCTTTAAAATAGATCAGAGACAGAATGGAACAGAATTATAGGATAGGCCCACTTTTGTAAGTATGTGAACGTGACATGGGATGGAAGCAGACAGATTCCTCTCTGACTCCCAGTAAGTTAGCAAAAATGTATAAGACAGGTACAAATATCTGTTGTAAAGAAAGGGAAGGCATCTTTTATCATATGTAGAGGTCGTGAAACGTGGTAAAAGCATTCTGGGAAATGATATATAATGAGATTAAAAAAATGTTTTAATTAACTTTTGCAAAAAACAAACAAAAAAAACCACAACAACCAGATGCTTAGGAATTATAGGTGCAGATATTCCAAGGGAGGAGGAAAGACTTTTAATGTATGCGATGACAGCCACCTGGATGTTATTAGCCCAGAGATGGAAAGAAGATAAAGTCCCTACCAGAGAAGAATGACAAATTAAACTGTTGGACTATGCGAAACTGCCTAGAAAGCTCAGGAACCAAGAAGACCAAAATGTTAACAAAGAATGGGGGGGGGGAATTATAATTTATCTTAGAGACTACAGTTAGCAGATGAAAACATTAGCGGGATTGCAATAACACTTACAATGTAGCAAGTACTATGGAGATACAGTGGTACTTCTGGTTACAAACTTCAATCGTTCTGGAGGTCCATTCTTAACCTGAAACCGTTCTTAACCTGAGGTACCACTTCAGCTAATGGGGCCTCCCACTGCCGCCGGTGCGCAATTTCTGTTCTCATCCTGAGGTAAAGTTCTTAACCCGAGGTACTACTTTCGGGTTAGCGGAGTCTGTAACCCAAAGTGTTTGGAACCCAAGGTGTTTGGAACCCGAGGTACCACCGTAATGGAGTTATATAAAATATGGATATTGAAAAAGATGCAGTAGAAAAGGTTATTAATAGATCCACAGAGGGGAAGGTGGGAAGTCTAGAGATTTAGAGAAATCTTTAAATGTGGATGTATATGGTTGTATTGTTATAATTTTATACTTGTAAAATAAATAAATAAATATATATTTTTTTAAAAAAGGAATTAGAGAGATTCCTCTACCTAAATGTCCATCTGACATATCCAAGCATATCCCCATTTTCATTTGTGAAATGCTGGGAGAGTGTCATCCTATACTTTCCATTTTCATATACAAATTTCTTTGCTATCTGTATTTTATTTATTTATAAGAATATTTATATCGCCCAAGTTATATATAAAATAGCAACGTGGCGTACAATATACACAATCAAACATAAAATAATGTTAATGCAAAACCATGATTAAAATGACTGGCTAATCAATAGCGTTTAAACAGCTACATAGGCTGTTGACGTAAAAAGATCTGCAAGAGATGCCTTAAAGTCAATAGTGAGGATGGCAGCCGAATTTCTCCTGGAAGGATATTCCACAGCAACATTAAATGCCTGGCTTCTAGTTGAAGCCGCTCAGATTTCTGAAACATGGGAGACATCTAACAGTCTTCCTCCACATGATCTCAGGGATTGAGCTGGGATATAAGGAGTGAGGTTGTCCTTAAGATATCCTGGACCTAAGCTGTTTTGGCCTTTGTATATTAACACAAGAGTTGTGAACCTGGCCCAGTAGTATACTGTTATGGATTTGCACCCACCCACCCAACCCTAGACATTAATAAATGACAGGAGTTTGATTATTTGTGGTATGAAGGGAGAAATACAAGTTGCAGAGGAATTCCTGAGCTAGCCTATGCAAAAAAAAAAACTGACCTAGCCAAGCTACGGCCATTAAGAAACAATACAGGGCCATTGAAGTCCATTAGCAATGCAAGA
The DNA here is from genome assembly GCF_964234715.1 of Podarcis melisellensis. NCBI lineage: Eukaryota > Metazoa > Chordata > Lepidosauria > Squamata > Lacertidae > Podarcis > Podarcis melisellensis. Next base: position 24,536,269 of record NC_138543.1, read on the forward strand.
AAACTGTCCCATCAAGACAGAGACTGTGGGGTTGGAAGGTTGCCAGGGTAACTGAGTGGGAGGTGATGGGAAAAGAGAGTTTTTTAGCATGATCTTCTGGGGGGGGGGAGAGGAGGAGGAGGAGAGAGAAAAAACTGAGATCCATCTTGGGCAGGCTGGCTGAAGGCTGGCTGCACTGCTGTGGGAGACAAGTCCCTCTTGAAATGACCATGCTGTAGGATCTGGACTCCCTCCATGCAGACTGAAGTTGTAAATAGGTGAATAAACCATATTTCTTAAATTTACAACAGTCTCTGCTGTGTCTCAGTTCTCCAAAGGAACACAGACCCCGGGTGGGGGCCTGGAACCCCCAGGGATCTTGCAGAGAGTGTGGGGGGGTGACACACGACTTTGTAACAATATTTTATTTTGCCTCGCAATGCCTGTAAGAGGTACTGCACAACTCTTCTCATTTCTCCCCTGCTACCCTCCTATTTTTACCCATTAGCATTCTCACTGAGGTATACTAATTAATCTGCGTCAGATTTTTATTCTCCTTATAATATTATTATAGTACTCTTGGTCACTGTGTAAATCTCATTAGTTTAGTGATTAGGAGCCAAGATCATTTCAGGCGTGAAAGAAAGCGCCTATCAAATGCACAGCAATTGCCACAAAATTATTATAGATTGGCCTTTTCTTTCCTTTTTTTTTAAAAAAAAACGGTTGATAAAAATGGTACATCTCTGCACCTGAGGGTACGATACACACACAAACACACATCCTTCAGCTGAAACACATAAATGCATTTTAATGCAGTTTAACCTTTTAGTGCTTAAGCCAAAGCCTGGATAAATCAATGAAACATTCTCCTTGTAAGAAGATGGTGGTGGCAAAGGCAGCAGCATGGTGAGACCTAAGTGATGTGAGAGAGGAAGCAGGGAAATAAGAAAGTAAAAGAGGCGGCACCTGGGGACATCTGGATATTAGAACCAGCATTTTGAATGTATTCGGAGCAGGGCTGAATCAACCTTTAAGCAAAATAGGGATGTGCTTGGGGTATCAATGGGGGCAGGGCAGTACAGAAATTTTCCATTGCCGGATTTTTAACATTAATGGTCAAAAATTGCTCAGCTCAATGTTCATTTTCTCAGCTGAAGTATATAAAAAAATCCCAACAGAACAACTATGCAACAAGGCAGGCTGGGTGCCTTATCTCTACTACAGTAAGTATAGACGCAGATGTGCAACTAAAAGATTGAGGACCTGATCCAAGTTAGAAAAAGTTGGATAATTTTTTTAAAAATATAAATAAAGTGGAAGTATACCAAAATAAGCATTACTTTTCATCTTACTGTAGGGTTTGTTTCATTTTGAATTTTATTTATTTATTTTACGGTTTATATTTTGAATTAAGAGATAGAGGGGGCCAGCCAAATCTTTTAAGTGCTTAAGGCAGGGGTCAGAAAACTTTTTAAACAGGGGGCCGATCCACTGTCCCTCAGACCTTGTGGGAGGGCTGGGTTATATTTTGGGGGAAAAAATGAACAAATTCCTATGCCCCACAAGTAACCCAGAGATGCATTTTAAATAAACATTTACATTCTACTCATGTAAAAACATGCTGATTCCCGGACAGTCCGCAGGCCAGATTTAGAAGGCGATTCGGCTGGATCCGGCCCCTGGGCCTTAGTTTGCCTACCCATTGCTTAAGGCCTTCAAAGGTCTTAACCCAGACCTAATTTGGAAGATTTGTTCTAACATGAGTTTCTTTTCTTTCTTTTTTTAATAATTTTTATTAACTGGCCAATCAAATTAAATCACATCACATAAATTCCGAATTACAAAGCCGAATTTTAAATTTTTTGTTGGGAGGACCCATATTTCAAGATCCGAAGGGGGATTCTGATTATCTTCTTGCTACTGCGTTAATGTCCAAATCAGTCCAAATCAATCCAAACAGAGTTCATAATTCTATCCAGTCTTTTCTTGCTGTTTTCACATCACATCTTGTTCATATATTTTCTCTTTTTTCTTTATGATCTCTTCTGATAGTCTCCTTAAGCCGATAAACACCAATAATAATCCTGTGTGAATTTTTCCGTTCTTCCAATCCTCAAATCGAGATGGTTTCCATATATCATCGCCTTCATAGATAACATCGCTCTTTCCATCATTAATCTCGCAAAACTGTCGCTCTTAAGTCCCTCTGAGGAGTTTCACCCACAATATATAAACAGCTCTATTTCTCTATTTCTCCTCTCAGACTTAAGTCCTCCGACAGAACTTCCCAATATGGCGACGGCATTTTAAACTGCGTCATTCCAAAGCTCTTATACATTCCACGCTCTTCTTAAAACATGCTTTGGTTCGAAAGTTTATCTCCACACAGCCTTAAATCCACAGCTTAAGTCCTTAATACGACATTTCTGACTTGTAAGGGGAGGGGATTCTTGTATAATCACATAAGGAAAGAAAGGAAAGGTTTTTTTTCCTCCCCCATCAGTCATTTGCCATACCGAATCTTGGTGTATCTTCTCATGATTTATTCTTGTTCCTCCGACTCTTCTTGTTTTATCAGAGATCTCTTCTGTTAGCAGTCTTTACTCCCCCTCCTTCCTTGAAATATGTGCATTCCTTCATCCAAATTGTTTCTTTTGAAGTTCTTGCAGCTAGTGGCGCGGATCAGGGATGGCGTCCAGGAGCGCCAAAATCCCACAGGAGGGCTTTGTGCCTAGTGCCCCCATCCCCACAAATTTGGGGGTGGTATAGGGCACAGCAGGTAAGGGCAGTCCCCCCCACCACCATCCTGGGGGGGGGGGTAGGGAGGCTAATTACTCCCATCATAGCCTCCAATTTACCTTGTGTGAGTCGGAGAGATGTTATTGTCAGCCATCTTCTGATGCGCCCCCTAGTGGCCCCCCTAACATGGGTTTCTTTGGGTCTTATTTGCTGCCATGGGTCTAGCTTGAATTAATTTCTCTATGTGCATGTGACATTGTTTCAATAAATCGTGTCCTCCCTAAAAGAGGGCACGTATTGCGGTGAGACCTGGAGACTGACCCCCTGTGTTGTGGGTGGGTTGGCTTGGTTAGCCATAACACCCAATTGGTAGGTCCCTCAATGTTGGGTTCAATCTGGCCAATGGGGCACAGTCTAAATGGATCAAGGGCCCTATATGTACCCATGCATGTGACCCAGAACTTCCTCTTTCAGCTCGTGCATTCGGAACACCTGCCTACCTCTCCCTAATTTTAGGGTTTTTGCAATTGACCTTGCTATGCCATCGTGTGTCGTCTGTCATTGGGACAGGGGCACGGCAGGAATTTCCCCACTTGGCTGATTGGCTGTTGCCATTTGGGTTTTGCCTGCCGCGTAGCAAATTGTCACAACTTGCAAGGTTGCAGAAATGCACTGGTTCAGGTGATAGGGATGCAAGAGCGGTCTCACCATCCCTATGTGAAGGGTATTCCGTTAAATGAATCCAGGGACTCAACTGGTTTGGTCAACCCCCAAGAGGGGATTGTGCCTGTGCCTGAGTCCAGGGGAGCATCTGGGTGGTGAACATAGGCTGTTCCTGGCTTTTTGCCTACCCAGGTGTTCACCCTTGGCTGACCCATGCTGGTGCCCTGGGTCAGCACTGCCTTCAAGGGTGCAGGGAGCTAGTCGAACCAGAGCCTAAGCAACCAAGTGTGAATTTATTTAGGAGGGAGGGAGGTCTCTGGGTCTGAACACGCAATGAAACGCGGGAGGAGAGAACTTTTTGCTTGGGTGGTACTCTGCATGCAAGCTAACTTCTGCCATGCAGCACATCACTAGATCTGGGCTATAATATTTGACAACCATGGGTGCAAACTTCAGCTTTATGTATTGACACATCTACTACTAAGCTGTAGCTGCAAGTAGAATAGGCTATAAATCTAAATAAATAAGTAACATGCAGAGAGATTGTAGTCATTACCTACCATAGGGTAAAAGCTTTTTTTTTTTTTTAAAGGAATTAAATTGGAAACCAAAGATTGCAATGGAGGACTGGTTTCTGCTTTTGCTTGGACTTGCTGGCAGCCAGTGACTTGAACAGTGCTAGAAAATTTATCTGGGAAGCGAGATTGGTATGTAATAAGAAAAATGATCAGATCCTCTGGTGCTGTAAATCAGCATATAGCTCCCCTGAAGGCCTTTCTAGAATCTCTAGTTTTACAAGGAATACAGATAAAGATTAGCAAAGCAATAAATAAATGTTAACACCGCCACCTGATTTGCTAGATTTACAAATGAGTGCTCAGATTTAAAACTAACTGGCTGAATTATTGCCCGAGGACAAACCGGAATTAATAAAAACAGCCTTGGCAATACTTTAGAGTCTCTGCCTGGGAAGATTAATACCCCATCCCTAACTGACCCATATTAAAAACGCTAGGAAGCACATTCCATCACCCTAATCTCTTTCCTTGTATTCCAGATTGTACACCATTATGCTTCGTTAATGAGGTAAACATATCGACTCAGTTGTTTGAAATTATTTACATTCCAAATTTTATTATCATTTATAAACAGTTGCGTTGCCCATGAAGCACAGGCATTGATCATTAAGGGTTTTTAGGCACTTGTTCTTCTCTGTTTATTCATTGCTTTGTCTAAACTGCACCACTTAACAATGAACTAAAATATGATTAGTCTTCCCTAATCAAGGTTGATTTATTAAAGAAAATGGCCTTAATTAGCTTGTCATGCAAACTTCAAAACAAAGAAAAGAAAAAAGAACATTGCACATCTAACTTCCAAGCTTGCAGGTATGAAATTTGAGATGAGTTACAGTTGAGTTAAATTATTTTTGTGCATCCAATTCACGATTTTGCAGAGACTATTAAGCAGGCAACAAATTCCATTCTCCACCAGCTTAAAAGAGGCCCATTTTCACAATGGTAAATTTTCTGTTACTTCATCGCAATGTTACACAGAAGATCATTACAGATGCTCAAATGTTAAAGTGTCCCCGCTGTTCACCAAACCTCTTCCCTTGTCCTGTTTCCCATGTACAAATGCACACAAACAGAAACAGATACGCTGTTTATCGTGACAAATATGGTCATCAATGGGCACAAATGTGAATCTGTAACTCCACGTTTGTTGATTCACAGGAATGGGAAAGCAAATGTCTACAACAAATTCCTTCTCCCCTAGAACTGTGGCTATAATCTAAAGGGAAGTTCCTACAATAATCCACATATAAATGTCTGTTTTTTTCATTTCACGTCATATCACCTATATTCACAAATTCAAAAGAAGCCTACATTAAGGACAAAGCTCTCTCATTTATGACAACAGACCTGAAACAAGTAAAAACCTACTATGTTTTTACTTCATTTTCCTAGCCAGGTTTCAAGATATTCATTGCTAAGTGCACACAACAGAGCAGAAACCTTTATTAAAAGAGCTTCCACAATGGGCAAATTCTTTTCCGTTATCATACAGAAGAGTCTGTGTGCATACAGTTATGTCCATATGGCTTTCTGATCAGAGAACCTCTGAGGAATGCAAAGAAGTTGGGTGCAGGGACAGGAAGTACACCACAATCCAACTTTCCTCTTCTATACATTGAGCTTTCATGCTTTCAAAGGCATGAACAAGACTTTGACTTTTTGGTGAGCCCGAATGCACCATGAAGATGTCCTGATTTTGGACTTGCACTGAACAATTTATCAGATGCAATTAAAGAAAAAGTTAATGAATTCTCATCAATGGGCAGAGCAGAGTGTGGGTGGAATATCAACTTGCTAAGTGTGTGCATCAACACCAAGTTTGTGTCCAGGATTTTGGAATCCATGTTCACCCTTCTGCTAGAATCATGGATTCAGTACAAGTGACAGAAGGTGTGAGGATGGCAGAATACACAAACCCCAGTATTATGCATCCTGATTCAATAATAATAATAATAATAATAATAATAATAATAATAATAATAATAATTTCTTTATACCCCACCCATCTGGCTGGGTTTTCCCAGCCACACTGGGCGGCTCCCAACAGAATATTAAATACATGATAAAACATCAAACTTTAAAAACTTCCCTAAACAGGCCTGCTTTCAGATGACTTCTAAAAGTCAGATAGTTGTTTATTTCTTTGACATCTGTTGGGAGGGCATTGCACAGGGCGGGCGCCACTACCAAGAAGGCCCTCTGCCTGGTTCCCTGTAACTTCACATCTCGCAGTGAGGGGAAATGATGAGTTTGAAATGGGTGAAATTAAAAAAAAAAATGTCCAGTAGGGTCTCTAAGGTGCTACTGGACAATTTTTTATTTATTTTGACTGCATCAGACCAACACAGCTACCTACCTGAATTTGGAATGGATGAGTTCACCTTCTGGGCATTCCCCAAGAGTTTTTAAGGTAACAGGCCCATAGGCTGATACTCAGATGCATAGAAATAAGCACATCTCAGTTGTTTTGCATTTGAAAACATTATCTATAGCTCTTGAGAGGCAGTAGGAAAGAGCTACCCCCATTTCGTGGATGGAGAAATGAAGGCCAAGCTAAATTAAATTCCTCGTGCAGTGTTCAACAAGAAGTCGGTATCAAAGAAACAGTCTTCTTTCTGCACCAGTGCATTGAGTCAGCGACAGAGATGAAATCCAAAGCACTTACCTTTCAAACTTGCATTTTGCTCGTGTTTCTTTCCTCGTCGCCGTTTATTGTTTTAAAATGGTAATCCCCTACAAATCACTTGCCATTTGCTATTATGATTACAAGGTCAGGAGAAAAATGCCTACCTGGAAATAGCAAAGCAAGATTTATTGTGCTGACTTGCAATAGCTTGTTCAGCACATAAGTTACAGAATGAACATGAAAAATAAACTAGACACATAATCCACTTTTATGTAAAATAACAGCACTTAGCATTTTGAAATGCAGCTGTGCAAAGTTTATGATGAATATTCAGCACAGGGGAACCAACGCATTTATCTTAGCTTTTCATTGTTAAGTGTTTCCATATGACATTTGGCCATTTATATCATTAATTATATATATTTCTTCTGCAAGAAGGCCTGTTTACGCCTTTCCTTCTCATTCCTAGAAGAAGCCAGTCTTCGATGCTCTCTGTTATCTATAGTGTTAAATTCCTGCACAGAAAATGGATCTCATTATGATGAGAAGAAAGCAAGGAAGATTGCAACCCTATCAACTCTATTCCCTAATAGGTTCTTTTGGTCATTACCTTACCTTCAAAGCCACGTAGCGGACTCCTTTGAAAAGCCGGCATTTATCTCTCCAGGTATCTATGGTAACTGCTGCATCTTCTCTATAGTTGAAGAAGGTTCCATGGTTACCACAATTACTACAGAGCAATAGACTTGCTTAGTAGCACAGGTCTAATTTGATGACGGCATGAAGATAGACATCCTGTTGTTACTCCTAAATAAATGTGAACCTTACCTAGCAGCTTCTGTAACATGTACAAACTGCGACCTGTGCAAACAAGAGGGTTGGGACCAGGAGAAGGCGACAGTGTTGAGTATGCTCTGGCTTAACCAGAGTTCATTTCCCCAGGTCAGGAAGAGGAAATGGTAGGAGAGGACCCAAACCAATGGATTCAAATTACAGGGATGGAGATTCAGACCCAACACCAGGAACAACTTTCTGGTGGTAAGAGCTGTTTGACAATAGAGCAGACTCCCTTGGGTGGTGGTTGACTCTCCTTCCCTGGAGCTTTTGAAACAGAGGTTGGATGGTCATTCTTTGATTCCTGCATTGCAGGAGGTTGAACCAGATGACCCTTTGGGTCCTTCCAACTCTACAATTCTATGATTCTAGGATGGCTGGAGCGCAGATGACAGCTTTTGATTCAACAATATAAAGCAATTCCAAGTGGGATCTTATGTAAAAGTATGGGGGCAGAAACCAAGAAGGAAATGGGCCTCCCGCCCCAAAAAATATCAGAGCCCAAGTGGATTTGTATGAGAGGATACTGTATTACAGATTATAAAAGGAAGGCCAGAAAGAGCCTGGGTTTCACTTTCCCTTTCTATCTCTTTTCCTTCTGATGTCGTGTTCTGTATATAGTGCTAAGGTTTTAGACTTATTAGAAGTTATTGTAAATTTAAGTTAAGTCTGCTGCAACTGGATTTCTTATGGACAGTGCTACTCCTGAACGTACTGGATTTGTGACCATTATGCTCATTTGCCTTCAGTAGCAGTAAAGCTCTGCTGGATGAAATACAATTGTCTCTGGTCTATTTTTTTGGAATCCTGCAACGTGTTTAGGTTTTTCCTCTGCTAACTATATGTTGGAGTCTGCTCTGGATCAATATTGAGTAGAATTCCATGACACAGATAGCCTGAACCTAAGCCATATACTGTAACAAGCACTTTGAACCGACTTCTTCTGTTTTTGTTTTCATCTTTCTCCTGTTTCTACTGTGTACTGAACATGCATAGGGTTTTTTTTGGGGGGGGGGATAGAACCTGCATTTGGGATCTTCTCCCCACCACCACATACATACACCATTCAATTTGTTTCTATAAAATAGGTTACAATTCATCAGTCACAGCGAGGAGTCAAAAGGAGCAGCAGCAGTATTCTAAGATTATAACTAACTGTGGCTTCTGAAATCAGTGAATGCTGAAACAAATGCATTGCTAGATTAAGAAACTGGAGGTCCTACTTTCCACTTGGATTAAACGCTGCTAGGAATCTTCTTTCCTTTTATCTAAGCATCTGCTCTCATTTAATTTTGGACTTATTCTTATTATTATTCAAAAAGATCCATTTTCATTCATCTGCAAAAGCGCCTAAAAGACACATTTCGCTGATGGACTATAATGATTCCTTTGAAGCCACTATGGTCTGCTGAATAAATATACATGTTTGGAAAGTGCCTAAATCCTTATAAAGTCAATAGACTGCAAATTCCATAAAAAGCTATCAAGCCCTTTCCTGGAATGTTTGGTCTTTATATTTCTGAACTAAGTATTTTTTTATATATATAAATGTTTTTTGTCAATATATAAACAAGTATTTAGAACACTTTTATCTCTTGTTTGTAGTGTAAAAAGAAAATAATCTACACCTGGGATTTTATGCACCTAGGCAAGATGCGCTATAGCTCTGGACCCTGGCCAGCATTCAAGTGTATTACAAAATCAAAATTCTGTGCCAAGTTAACTCAGAGCACAATGAAACATTATGTGTAATTATGGGATTCTTTTTTTAGAATAGGGTTTTTTTTTCTTGCAGACAACACAGTCACTAATACTGTAATTTGAAGGGGAAAGGAAGGGAAAGAGGCTTCTCAAACCTGTTGCACCACTGAAAACCCCCCTCATCCCAGCAACTTTTTAATACACTGGGGAAGAGATATAGGAACATTTTCAGCAATGTGAAACAACTAAAAGGCCTTGATTGCTATACTGTAGTTGCAACAGGTGCCTGGTATGGAATACTAAAATGGGAGGTGGGGAAGTGGAAGTAGATGTAAGATGTACTTCCATCGGAAACTTTCTCTTTTAAAAATGGCTGAACTCTAGTGCTATTTTGCTAGAAAAAGAGGTGCTGGAACTCAACATGAATGCCTCCCTTGTTCTCTTATACAGTGGTACCTCGGGTTACATATGCTTCAGGTTACCTTCGCTTCAGGTTACAGACTCCGCTAACCCAGAAATAATACCTCGGGTTAAGAACTTTGCTTCAGGATGAGAACAGAAAACGTGTTCCGGCAGCGCGGCAGCAGCAGGAGGCCCCATTAGCTAAAGTGGTGCTTCAGGTTAAGAACAGTTTCAGGTTAAGAACGGCCCTCCGGAACGAATTAAGTTCTTAACCCGAGGTACCACTGTAATGGCAATGGCACCCACCTGAAAGTTGCTGGAACTGAAGTCTGCCAAGTCCCAGCTGGAAAAAAGCCCTGCTGAACTTTGCCACTTTTGTAACATATGCAAGTGTGCATATTTTGCACAATTTATTCTGATTCTCCTAATTATCAGTAACTTGGGTAGGAATTAATCAGGGCATTGAAGCTCTTGACCCTGGCCACTAGTAAAATCCTTATTCAGCCATAACTTGCCTTAGTAATAATAATAACAACAATAATTTATTATTTTTACCCCGCCCATCTGGCATTAAAAACTTCCCTAGATGTCTTCTAAAAGTCAGATAGTTGTTTATATTCTCGACATCTGATAGGAGGACGCCACTACCAAAAAGGCCCTCTGCCTGGTTCCCTGTAACCTCACTTCTTGCAGTAAGGGAACCACCAGAAGACCCTCAGATTCCTTCTCATTCTAGCTAAATGAAACAGCCATGTTGGGTATAAATGTGTGTGATGGAGAGAAGGGGGAATGGGATGGGATTGAGTACCTAGTTGCAGGAGGTGCGGAGCCCAGCCAGGCTGGACCAGAGGTGAAATCAGGCACAAGACAACAGTTTTTGGGTTGAAGTAGGCCACAACCTCTTATTGATTACAGATGTAAATAGGCTTTGGCGAAGGCATTGGGTATGAATCTGACATCAGCTGGCCCATCTCCTGAATGATGCAGGGGATGATTCAATTCTTGGTTGAGGGTCACCCCATAACATGCTTTAAATTGGGGTGAATCTCTGAAGACTGCCATTCGGAAGGGTGCTATGGCCCATTGACTCCCAGACAGAGACTTCAGTTTCTGGACCCTGACTAGCAAACGTCTCATACCCTAAACTAAGTACTGTTTTTCTAGAAAAAGAGGTGCTGGAACTCACCAGGAATGCCTCCCTTGGCAATGGCGTCCACCTGAGAGCTACCGGAACTGAGTTCCGGCGAGTTCCGGCTGAAATAAAGCCATGGGACATTTAAGATTAGGGTATGAGAACTTTTCTAACAATTTGTGGCAGCTGTACCAATTCTTGGCACAAGTATGGTACTCTGTTTACAGACTAGTTACCTCAAGTAATTGTCAGAAGAGGACAATGGTCAGAAGAGGACAATGAAGTGTGGCTGTCGATGGGTGCATGTGCTCAAATGTCTACTCAAAATGTTTGATTTTTTTAATCAAAGTTTAATCGAATATTCCATCATAGGTTCTCAATACAAAAAAATAGTTTTGTGCCTTTAAAAATGTTTACATTTTGCACCCAATGGAAACATTATGGAATCCGTGAAAATCGCTTTCTTTACTGACTGCCATTTCAGTGTAGTCTGTGCAGCCTATGAGTGATAGTTATTTGTACTGTTGCTTCTGGTAGTTGATTCCCTGTAATACACAGAGCGTACAAAGGAATTCAATCTGAAAGCTTTTAGTTGTCTGACTTCCTTAATTTAAGCTCATGTGCCCTTGTTCTGAGCCTTTCTACTGAGACAAATAGCCTATTGCATTTTCAGAAATTGTATCTTGTATCTCCTTGAGGTATCATTGTGTGTGTATATGTGTGTGTGTGTCTTAAAGCACACTAACAACAACAACATCCCTAAGTCCTTGTTTTAATCTGGTTGCCCTTTTTGTACTGTTCCCACATTTTATTATTTTACAAGGCATTTGTTATATTAAAGTGAAAACCAAATCAGACGCGGTAGTTCAAAACTGACCTCTTAGAAAAAGAGGAAATCACAGGAACATAGAAAACTGCTTTATACTGAAGGCCCATCTGCACTGAACACTTAAAGTAGCGTCATACCATATTAAACTCTCATGGCTTCCTCCAAATAATCCTGGGAACAGATGCTGCCAAGGAGTGTGGTGAAGTCTCCTTTTTTGGAGGTCTTTAAGCAGAGGCTTGACAACCATATGTCAGGAGTGCTCTGATGGTGTTTCCTGCTTGGCAGGGGGTTGGACTTGATGGCCCTTGTGGTCTCTTCCAACTATGATTCTATGATTCTATGTTTGTTAAGGGTGTTCAGAGTTGCTAGGTTTGTTAAGGGTGCTCCTGCTGTTCCCATTCCCCAGAGTTCCTTGGTAAGTGGGATTGACACTGTGGGAATTCTTGAGGAAAGTCATGACTATTTGAAGGGCTATTATACTCAGGGCTTTTTTTCAACAGTAACACGTCAGAGTGACATTCTGGCACCTCTCAGGTGGGCCCTGGAAGTGTGGGGAGAGACGTGATCAGCCTTAGCAAAGCCCTGCTGCACCTACTGAGGAGACCTTCCCCAAAGCCCAAAGGGGACATCGTCTATGGGCTCCGGAGAGGGTCTCCTCATGGGCCAGAAGTGCAGAGGGGCTTTGCTGAGGCTCTTCAGCCTCCCAGCTAATAGCTGATGTGTGGGAAAGCAGACCTCCACTGAACAAGAGGAGGGGCCGGAGTCTCCCTGCTCCTCAGCTGATCAAGTCCCAATGCCACTCTGGCGTATGTGAGTCAGAGGGGTTGGGGGTCTGCATTAAGCTGCTTAGCTGAGGTGCAGAAGCCTCCCTGAGCTGAGCAGTCTCAACAGGCCTCTGAGCTGGCAAGGAGACCCCCTCCCCCTGGAGCCCAAAGTGGGTGGGTCTTCAGAGGGAAGTTCATTCTGGCACCTTTCTTATTGTCAGAAAAGCAGTGTTTAATGTCTGGACAAAATATAAAGACTTACTGGAAAATAAAACTCCAAGGTGGCTCTCACCTTTGGAAGCTAAGGCCTGGAAAAGACCCAATATGGAAGCCTACTGGCCAAAATATTGGGAACTGTTAGAAAAAGACGGAGATAATTGGAAATTGCAGAGTATGGAGAAAATGAAGGATAAAGTGCGAGACTGGTTACATTACGCTCAGATTAAAGAAATTTTTAAAAGTGACAAGAAGTTAGGGTTCCAGGTGGAGAAATCGAAGTTGGAAACAGAATTGTTAGAACCTAAGACTAAGGTACTTTCAAGAATGTATAACTTGCTGCTGAAATGGAATACACAAGACGAAATGGTTAAGTCGGCTATGATAAAATGGGCACAGGACATTGGGCATAACATTATGTTTGAGGACTGGGAAAGGTTGTGGACCACTGGGTTGAATTTTACTGCATGTAATGCTTTGAAAGAAAATGTAATGAAAATGATATACAGATGGTACATGACCCCAGTTAAACTTGCCAAAATATACCATTTGTCCGATAATAAATGTTGGAAATGTAAAGAAAATGAAGGAGCATTCTTTCACCTCTGGTGGACCTGCCCTAAAGTGAAGGCCTTCTGGGAAATGATATATAATGAGCTGAAAAAGGTATTTAAGTATACCTTCACCAAGAAACCAGAGGCCTTTCTTCTGGGCATTGTCAACCAGAAGGTGTTAAAGAAAGATAGAACATTTTTCATGTATGCAACAACAGCAGCAAGGATACTACTCGCTAAGAACTGGAAAACTCAAGATCTACCCACACTGGAAGAATGGCAGATGCAACTGATGGACTATATGCAATTGGCGGAGATGACTGGCAGAATCCGAGACCTGGGAGAAGAAAGGATTGAAGAAGATTGGAAGAAATTCAAGATTTATCTACAAAAACATTGTGATTTAGTGGAATGTTAAGAAGGATGCTTGGTTATAAATAATTGGCCATCACTAAAATAGATCAGAATTTGATGATAAGAGAGATTAAGAGAAACAAAATTTGTAGGAGAATTTTTTTATGGTATTTAAATAAGTGGTTATAAATTTGGAAATAAGATGATAATTTGCTTGACAAAAATTTATTAATGATGCAAGTGGGAGCGGGAGACGTGAGGAAGTCTAAGGATGTTATGAAATTTTGTAAAAACAAAGCAACACTGTCTATTATTATTGTATTTCTTTTCTAAAAACTCCAATAAATATCTATTTAAAAAAAAAACATTCTGGCACCTTTCTCTGGAAAAACAGTACTGATTATACTACTTTTAATCAGGTCAGGTCATTGGTCCATCTAGTCCAGTGGGTCCCCAGATGTTGTTGGACTACAACTCCCATCATCCCTGAGCTCTGGCCTTGCTAGCTAGGGGTGATGGGAGTTGTAGTTCAACAGCATCTGGGGACCCATAGGTTGAGAAAGGCTGATCTAGTCCAATACTGTTTATACTGACTGGCTGTTTCAGGCAGGAATCTTTCTCAGCGCTACCTGAGACACCAGAGATTAAACCTGGGACCTTTTGCATGGAAAGCAGATGATCCACCACTGAGTTACGGCCCTTCCCCCATTCTCTCATGCTGGGTTAGGTGCCTCTGTTTATACTTTGCAGAGCTTTGCTTGACCAAGGAATCTGTATTCCTTTTCCTTCAGTTTGCCCTTAACTACCTAAACATTCCTCGCATTCCGTTCCCGTGAGTGAGAGAATCCCTTTTTATGCTCCTGCTCTCCAAGTGTATCTAAACTGAATTGGACTGTGTTGCCCTTCTTTGTTGCCCAAGGTTCCCAAATCAGCTCAGCAGTCTTACAGAAGTCCCCACCTCCACCCCATGTCGGAGACAGAGAACTCAATGCTGAGTCATTTGCTCCAGGGCAGTTCTTAAATACAGTGGTACTTCAGGTTAAGAACTTAATTCATTCCGGAGGTCTATTCTTAACCTGAAACTGTTCTTAACCTGAAGCACCACTTTAGCTAATGGGGCCTCCTGCTCCGGAGAACGATTTCTGTTCTCATCCTGAAGCAAAGTTCTTAACCCGAGGTACTACTTCCAGGTTAGCGGAGTCTGTAACCTGAAGCGTATGTAACCTGAAGCGTATGTAACCCAAGGTACCACTGTACTGGATTGGTTTGTTCAATTGTTCAATTTCTTTCTTTCAATGGGCCCAGTTGTGTTTTTAAGTAGGGCACTATTGAAAACATAGCCTATAATACAACTGCGTATGTGCCCAGTCCCCAGAGCCCTAGATGCCTGGCTCCCACATTTTAAATGAGGGGGCCAGGCACCCACAAAGTGTGACACAGCTGCACACGCATACCTTAGGGCACACGCTACATAATCATGCCAGAGGGGTGTGATGATGTAGCACACATATGGTGGGGGTGTGATGGTGTATCAAGCGAGTGCCCCCAGCCTGTGTGCACACATGTGGCCCCGCTCACCCACAGTTGTGCTTCTCAACTACATCAAAATCCTTATACCCACCATTGGAGATTGCTTCCTACTACCAGCTATATCCTGCCTTCAATTCAAGGCATTTCCACCCCCTAGTTATAGAGATATGAGTGATTATTTATTTATTTAAAGCGTTTCTCACTCACTCTTTAAAAGGCTCCTGGAGAGCACTAAAAGGACCAGCAGGAGAAAGATAATAGCTACCCTCAGGCTTATAATCTAAAATACATGACATATGAGGAAAATGGAAGGAGGGGCGCGAAGCAAACTTAGGCACCCATTCTTGAAGTTACAGTTGTTAAAGCTGGAATGGGATGGAAACCAGCTTTTGCCAGCTTCAGTTGGTATGGCAGCTGCAACTGTTCCTGTTTTAAAGTAGCTTGGTCATGGTGGTCTAGGCCCAGTAACCTCATAACCTCACAGAGATTTCTGCTCTATATGAGACTGCCCTTAAGGCCGGTTTGGAAGATGCAGCTGGTGCAGAATTCTGCAAGTCCACCTGTTGAAGGGAACTGGTTATGATCAACACCTGAGATCACTGCTGAAGAATCGCCACATACTTTCAATATAACTAGCGGGCCAAATTTAAGACGTTGGGATTGGCCTACCAGGAAGGGTCTCTATTCTCCATCAAGCCTTATTATATCTCTCAGATGATGGTGTGGTTGCTCGAGAGCAAACAGGCAAGACTCCGACCCATATTTTCCAGGCTTTATTCTTAGTGCAAAATATTTACAATGAAGAGCATCACAAGTTCATGTCTGGCTCAGTCGCTAGCAGAATCTGGGAGTGGTCGGTCCTGGTACCTCCCCCAGCATAACAGTCACTTGACCCCCATCCTTCTCCTCCCCTCCCTGCGCCGAAACTTACTGCGCAGAGTGGGCGCTGGCAAAAGGGTGCTTCCCTCCTCTCCAGCTTGCTCAGGGTCGGTGTTGAGGCTCTCCCTAGCATCCCCACCACCTCCTCCCCACTGGAGGTGGGGCTTTCCTCCTCACCAGAGGAGGAACTGCTTCGCAAGACTTTCAGAGGTTCCCTATAACACAACTGCCCTTCCACCTCTCGTGTCTGGGCTGATGGCAGTTCCCTGACAATATCCATCTAGTGGCCACAAGTAATAATATTTAGGATAACACAGTCACAAATTTACAGAAGCTTTCCCAGTTTCTGATTTGATCCCACTTCTCCTTAGAGTGTCCCTATTTTCGTTGGAGAAATGTTGTAGGGAATGGATTATGTCACACACACACACACACACAGCCAAAGAGATAAGTAACTATATAACCTTTAGAAGACATCTGAAGAAAGCTCTGGATAGGGAAGTTTTTTAATGTTTAATTTTTATTATGTTCTTATACGTGTTGGAAACCGCCCAGAGTAGCTGGGGCAATCCAATCAGATGGGCTGACCAGGACTTCCCTAGTTTGGTGGTACCTCCAACTTTCTCCAACATATTTCTCCTCAATTATTTTTAGTAGTTCTCCTCCTCCTCCTCCTCCTCCTCCTCCTCCTCCTCTCTCTCTCTCTCTCTCTCTCTCTCTCACACACACACACACACACACACATCACACCTACCTTTGCCTGCCTTTTGTGATTCCCAGGTTTAGTCATTAATTGTACTGCTATGGAATATTCATGAACATTTTTTTCTGCAGAGGGCAAAAGCTCTTACACAGTTTAGTTTTTATGTTAATCTGAACCTCACCCTATCCTAAAGGTTTGGCACAGGAAATACTCCAGTTAAGAAGAATGATTTTACAAATATCAGAATTAAAATTGCAGGGTTGCAATAAACAGGCTTCATACACATAGTATAGCAAGTGCTTTTAGAATAGCAAGGAATTTTTGTAAACGTGGAGTGAATTCTTCTTCTATTTATCGAAATAAATATGGAATTGAAAGCCATAGTTAAAAATAGCCGTCAGAGTGTTAGCAGATGCTACACTAGCTTCCCTGCAGAGCTCTGGCAATGTATCTCAGTCTTGACCTATAACACCCCTGCTATTCCAGATTTGGACTTCTTCTGTGCAGAGACTGACATCACTTATCTGCTATTGTGGTTTTGTGATGTGGACAGATATTCACTAAGGACTCAAATGGAGGCTAAAAAACTCATTTCCGTTTGCAAGTTCAGCCAGGTTGGTGCCCAGAACTTCGCTGTTAAAAAGGTTGCTGCATTAACAAGCAGCATCACCTTTTGGCTATAATGAGTTAGGAAATGTGAAAGAACCCTACAGCCTCTATCTACATTCCAGAAATAGCAAGAAATAAATCGACATTAAACATTATTCACAAGAAAAATGTCACTGTTAAAAATAAAGAGTGTTCTGAATAATGAGTGCAAAAAGGGAAAGAAAGGAAGGAAGGAAAGGAGCCCATTCTTAAAAACAAAGGGCAAAATGTCATTATGAAGTAGATGTATATATTGCATATCTAATTCCTTAAAAGTTTAAAACTAGGGTTGCCATATATCCAGAATTTCCCTGACATAGCCAACATTCGGCTTTCATAAACAGTGGAGATCGCTGGAATGTCCGGACATATGGCAATTCATGTTGGAAGTGTGTTTTTTGGCAAATTTCATGGATAGCTCAAAAATAGCTCAAAAACTGTTGTGTTCTTCTTCTTTTAGATTATGCATGTCTCGCTTTGTGTGTGTTTTTTACAGATTTTCTGTCACATCAACAGTGAGTACCAGAAAATGAATGAAGGCAGGCTGCACTCCTACATGTACTTGTTAAAAAATTAACTTTTTCATAAGCAAACTTGCTTAGAACTGGACAGTTAGACCGATTAGTGACTATGGCTGTAATTCTGTACACAGATACCTTGAATGAACTTAATGGGGCTTGCTTCTGAATAGACAAGGGTTGTAGGGTAGCACTGTTAGAGCCTGCTTACACAATCAGTTAGCCTGGGTTACAATCTTTGGTCTGACTTCAATCTCTGACTTGTTCACAGGTTTGAGGGTGAATCAGAAATTAAATGCCATTAAAATTCATGCTTCCTGGCCACACCTAGAAACCTTGATTTATCTCTTTTTTCCCATTCCCACTCCCCCAGTGGTATTGCATAAGCTGCCTAACAGCCATTTTAAAAAATGAAACCTCTGGCAACCGGTCGTTTATAGTCTCTGGTCATGTAGTAACTGTGACCTGTTAACACACTTGCTTCCTCAGTTTCTCAAGACAATGTTTTCACTGGTCACTAATTGTAGTTTTCAAATAATCTTCAAGGGCAACCCCATGTAGAGCATTGCAGCAGTCCAATCTTTACGTGATCAAAAGCATGAGTGACGAAAAGCATGTGCATCAGCAGGATTCCCCCTACTGGTTGTTAACCCTTCCCGGACTTGTGTTGGACACAAGAATGTAAACAAGATGATAAATTGCTGGTAAAAACTTACAATGATGAAAGTGGGAGCGGGAGACGTGAGGGAGTCCAAAGAAGTTGTGAAACTATGTTACGATATACGTTATATTGTTTATTATCTATGCACTTGTATTCAAAACCTTAATAAATATTTATATATAAAAAAAAGACAAAAAGCATGTGCATCAGCAGGATTCCCCCTACTGGTTGTTAACCCTTCCCGGACTCCCTGCAGATGGGCTGGAGTCAGATATAGTCGGTTAGATCCAATGCCTAAGCCAATACCGCTCATCATCTGTAACCAATAAAGTTATGGCTTTTTTTAGCCCATTAACCTTAAATCAGTCCTGAGTGCTCACTGGAAGGACAGATCCTGAAGCTGATGCTCCAATACTTTGGCCACCTCCTGAGAAGAGAAGACTCTCTGGAAAAGACCCTGGAAAAGACCCTGATGTTGGGAAAGATTAAGGGCACAAGGAGAAAGGGACGACAGAGGACGAGATGTTCTCGAAGCTATCAGCATGAGTTTGACCAAACTGTGGGAGGCAGTGGAAGACAGGAGTGCCTGGCATGCTCTGGTCCATGGGGTCATGAAGAGTCGGACATGACTAAATGACTAAACAACAACAACAACCTTAAATACTTGATTCATGTGTCTTAATTCAACCGGGGTGGGGGGTGGGACCTTGGAATGCAACTGCATGATGCAAGCAGTTGTGCAGCTGCTGCACAAGTTAATGCTAAGCAAAGGCTACAACTTCCACTTGGGTGTCCAGGAGTAAGTCTGGGTCCAGGAGCGCTATCAAACTGCAGACCTGATCTTTGAAGGGGAGCACAACCCCATTCAGTATAGGCTGTATCTCCAAGCTGAGAGGAGATCACCCATCACTCAAGAGGACAGCCATATATGCAATGCATTAAAAATACAGCTAGTATATATCCAATGGGCTGGCATAGGTTCATTTCTAATCTACACAACTGGATTTTCTGCAACATTTTTTCCTGGGAACGAGTTGTTGCAACTGTTGCCTCAGACATTTTGCTTCAAGTAGAAGATGATTACAAAATGAATCCAATTTGCCACCCTTTTTTAATCTATAGATTGACTTCTCCCCAAGGTACCGAACATTTTTTTTATTTTTGCCCTAAAGTGCTTTCAGTTACATTGGAATTGCTCTTCCCGGCAATTTTATTGCATAGTTCTTCTGCTTTGAGAGTTATAGCGGGTAACATTAATTTCTTTCAGACTTACTTTCCACTCTTTCCATTAACTTGTTTCTTCTTTTCCTTTCATAGCCTTGTCGTTTGCACTTCCTGATGCTAGCAGTCAGGTCGGGTACTCCTAATTTGTTTCCACTAGTTCTTCCACTTATTGTAAATTACATAAAATAATTCCCTTTCTGTATCAGACCAAAAGGCTATCTTGAGCCAGAACTCCGTCTCCAAGAACAGCCAGCAAGAAAACCCACACCTTGTGAGTGTTGACATCCCTGGTCAAAAACAGCCTGTATAACTGAGCAGAGCAACTGCTCAACAAATCTTCAAGAACATAACATGTTTGGAGATAATAGAAAAATAACAAGACTGCAGAATTGCACTTGTGGCTACACCATCTGCTTGCAACTGCCCTCCTAACCTGACCAGCATAACAAAATTTCCATATGTTCTTTAGAAAACTTATTTATATCCTGCCATACATAAAAATGAGTGTATTTTTTTTGGACATTTCAAGCATCGAAACTAATAATTCAAGGGGCTTTAGAAACCGAGGATCATTTCTTCTTTTTAAAGAAGACCCAACATGGAGCAGGGAGAGAGGGCTGCATTTTTCCTCATACTACTTGAGTCAATGCAGGAACTGAAATTCAAACTTTTCCAAATTTTGTAGATCTCCAGTCAAAAAAAAATATACAACATGTCTATATTAGGTTAAAATGTGC
Organism: Podarcis melisellensis; assembly: GCF_964234715.1. NCBI lineage: Eukaryota > Metazoa > Chordata > Lepidosauria > Squamata > Lacertidae > Podarcis > Podarcis melisellensis. Next base: position 24,556,543 of record NC_138543.1, read on the forward strand.
ATGAAAACGCATGTATTAGGGCAGTGGCTCAAAAAAATTTTTTTCCATGAACCATTTGAAAATTGCAGATGGTTTTGGAAGATCGCTTAAAGTTTTTTGCTACCCGTTGTTGCAAGATGTTGTATGTTTTAAAATTATCTTTTTGCTATGGTTCTTTCACTTCAATTTTTACTTTTACAGTGAAGTTGCAAACTTCGGAAAACAAACATTTACCACTGAAACACCAGTGACTTTTAATTTATAGTGATTACAATGAAAATGACTATTTGGAGTTTACTGCTTTCAGGAGGGGATAGAAAGAGATGTGATAAGTACTTAGAGCTAATGCATCTCTGCATACAGAAGTAGATTTCAGCCTGATTCAGTAGACAAGCAGTTTAATTTGAACTTCAGCGGTGAAGAAACCTATTTCCTCAATTATTGATTTCAGGATAACGTCAATACAAAGTAAATTCAGAGATCTTTTTAAAAAATGGCCGTACCTTTGTATTCCTTCCTAAACTAAGTTTAAAACAAAAAAAGGAAGTTTCCATAACTGATTAGGAACAGCATTAAATATCAAAGGCTAGTTCCATTGTTTCACCCATTCCAGCCTCCTAAACCAAGGCTGGCATACCTAACTCACAGCAAAGTATCCTAAACAAAAAATATTAGCCATCTTCAGTGAGTTTACATTACTACCAAAATCACTGGAGGGCAGAAGGTGGACCATTGCTCAGTTTCCATTGGGCAAACCTGCACTTACTGGTTGCTGGTATTCTTACAAAGAGAATGTTTGACTGGGATAGCTCCAGTATGATTCATCAGTGGCCTTGTAAAGCAGCACAGTTATTAACAGATCCTGGGCTGTATAAATTTAAAGTGCATTTGAAGCACAGCCCCCAAAAAGAATCCTGAAACAAAAAAAAATCCTTCCAGTAGCACCTTAATGACCAACTAAGTCAGTTCTTGGTATGAGCTTTCGTGTGCATGCACACTTCTTCAGATACCTGAAGAAGTATCTGAAGAAGTATCTGAAGAAGTGTGCATGCACACGAAAGCTCATACCAAGAACTGACTTAGTTGGTCTTTAAGGTGCTACTGGAAGGAATTTTTTTTTGTTTTGACTATGGCAGACCAACACGGCTACCTATCTGTAACTGGAATCCTGAAACAGTTCTTTACGGAGTTCAAAGAGCCACAATTCAGGATTTTGATAGATGTCTTTGACATCATTAGGGCTGTTTCCAGATGATCTGCTTACTGAGTTGTTTGATGGGAGGCTAGGCAATGGCTGTGTACACACTATATGTCTTTAAAGCATATCTGGAGCACAGTTTGCTGGGAATCAGAATTCTGTGAGAGGTGAACTACAGTGCCCAGAATTCTTTGGAGGAAAGGATGTGCTTTGAATGTGCTTTGAAGATATGGTGTGTACGCAGCCAACACTGCATCAAAGCAAGTGTTATCCCACACTTTCTAATGCATTTCCTCCTCACTTTCCTTACTGCAAAAAGAACAATCTGGATTTGTTGTGCAAGACTTCCTGATTCACTTTTATTGAAAGACTTGAATTTTATGGTATGTGACTGATTCCTACCCAATAATAGTTACAGTCTCCAAGCATCCCGATCTCTGATCCCTTGAACTGCAGATGGCAGGGACTGAACAGCAATCTGGATTATATATATTCATCCAGAATGCAACATTGGTATATCGAAGCCATGTTTATAATGTGACAATTTGGTTGTGTGAAGTTCGCGTTTGCTTTCTGGAAGAACCGTATCTCCCATGGAATGCAAAGTCTGGGCACTGAAGCAGTATTGCTACCTCTGCAAAAAATGGCATTTTCTGTTCAAGTGAATGGGACAGTTCAGGGGTCTTGATCTGCACATCCAAACTCTGGGGCCAGAAGGGGAAGGAAGGCAGAAATCTTTTTTATGAACCTTTTCACTGGCAATGATGATGCAGGTTGGATTAGAGACTTAAAACCCATTTAGCTCTTAGAATAACTGCTCTGTTTAACCTTGAAAACTTGCCTGCATTGTTTTCCCCCTGCCTTTGTTTGCTTTCAGGAATTTACCTCCAGTTTAACATTAATCCCTTTATATCTCCTACTTCATCTCTGCAATCTGTAAAGCGGGAGCATCAATTGGCCCGCGCACGTTACTCTCTCAAAGCCTCCCATTTACAAACACAGATAAAATATTTGGACTAGAAACAAAGTTGAGTTAAAATTATAATTAGCCCACGAACATTTTATCCATTTAGAGAGCAGCAACAACAACAGAAATCAAACACGTTGCAAGACAACTTGTTGCATATTAAGCAGGTGCTTCACACAGGATGCTCAAAACACTTACGGTTATCAGTTTCACTCGCGTCAAGGTGACAGTTGTTTGCATCAAGCAGTGACATTCATTTCCACTTGAGTTCTTTAGCATGGATTGGAAACATAATGCCATCAATTTCTCTTAAAGAACCATAGGGCGGGGGAGAGAATTACCAGGCAGTATGGAACTGAAGTCTCATCATGACTTATGAGTCATAAAAACAGCAGTTGTAAACATTCTCTAAATATTTGTCACAGGGTAAAACAAGGAGGGCCTGCAACAGGCTTTGGCAGTATGGAGTGCTCCTGTACAGCATTCCAACCAATCATGCCCTTTCCCAGCATACTCCGTTCCAATATGCTTCCCAAACAGTGGCATGGAACCCACTGGTGAGTCTTGTGCAAGTTTCAAGTGTGCCTTGGTACCACGGCCTGCCCACTGCCTCCTCATTACCTGCCTTGTTCCTAAGCCATGCAGTCTTAGGAAGTCTCCTAAGCCTTTTGGGTGGACCAAGGGCAGTGGCATAGCATGGGTTGTCAGCACCTGGGGCAAGGCAAGTAATTTGCATCCCCTAACCCGTGGATTTGCGCCCCCTAACCCTAACCCCCAGATGTTGCGCCTGGTGCGGCCGGGCCCCCCTGCACCCTCCACACTACGCCACTGACCAAAGGCAGCACCAGCAACCCCTTGCAAGGGAAGGAAAGTCTTCCTCTTTTGAGGGGAAAGGTCCAGAGGACATGTTGAAGGAAAATAAAAGGGTTTTGTTTTGTTTTTTGTACTTACAACAATAAATTGAAATATAGAACAGAAGGGAATAAGAGAGGAGGATGAAGGAAACTACCTGGAGATGGAGGGCAGGGGGCAGAAAGTACGTGCTGTGTGTGAAAGGAGAATGGGAGAAGAAGTTACAGGAGATAGTGAAAATTACTTTGAGAGGCGTTTCCAACAGTGGATTAGAAAGTGATGTCAGTAATTCTTAGACTCTGCCTCCATCTATCTCTGTTTTGTGACTGGTGTGCCTCAGAAATAATTTTCAGACATCTCAAGTGAGCCCTGGCCGTAAAAGTTTGAGAAGTCCTGCTCTAGTCCATTCCCCTCCTCTCCATGTTTTGGGGTCGTCCCCCCATCATCATCTCTCTCTCTCTCTCTCTTGGTTTGAGGTTCCCACAGAATTGGTCTTTCATTGAATGTAGAAGCTACATTCAGGGAAACATAGCTTTCCTGAACTACAAACTATGGAAACACTGTAGCTTATCATGTTGCTTTCCCATAAAAATGTTCAGAAGGACTGTCTTCGTGAGCTTATAAAACGTTTTATATTGCCACTGAAAATATTAAGCTGCTTTAGTGCCTCTGTGTGGTATTCTTGTTGTAAACTGTTTAAACTTGGCAATAATACACTGTAGCATTTATTGTTACAGGGGTGGTCTTATAATATGGAAGTTATTTTGCATTAAAAGTACTTGAGTTCCAAAGAATAAACTGAGGCACATTTTTGCCAAGTCTAAAAACGGGGTATAGAGACCCGAATACATGAAAACAAATGCAATGCTTGTATCATCTCCAGGCCATGTACTGTATAAGTTTCCTTAATTTCCTGTTCTTTGAATAGGAATGTTTGCCAAACGTAGAGCAAATTTTACAAGACCAGTGTAACCTCAGTTTCAAAAAAAAACTTAAGAGGATCTGGGAAATTACAGGCTTCCTAGACTAACCTCTATCCTGGTAAATTTGTACAAGCGTTCTTAAAGGCAGAAATATTAACCGTATTAAACAATAAGCCTTGCTGAGGGAAAAATCAACATGGCTTCCTGAAATGGTTCACTAGCATTCACACCTGTGAACATTAACAGTCTCTTGGTAAGCGATAGGTCCCAGAGTATAATATGAAGGAACACAAGGCCATCATCTTGCTGAAGCTAAGCAGGTTTGGGTCTGGTCAGTGCCTGATGGGTAACTGCCTGAGATCCACATTTTATTTTATTTATTCATTTATTAATTGAATTTATATGCCACCCTATACCCAGAGGTCTAATGTATGTTTCCTTGGGCTCCTTTTGGGGAGAAAGGCGGGATATTCATGTAAACAAAAAAATAAAATTTAAAAAATCACTCACGGGAAGCTGAAGATACTATTACTAAATCTGAATTATTTCCGTCCTGTTGCTGTACATAGAACTGAGATTGTATAAATCTCAGGTTACTGAACTCAGATTAGTGTGTTGCAGCAGCGAAAAGGTGAAAGGAATTGTGATGAAAAGGAACTACAGTGGTACCTCAGGTTAAGTACGTAATTTGTTCCAGAGGTCCGTTCTTAACCTGAAACTGTTATTAACCTGAAGCACCACTTTAGCTAATGGGGCCTCCTGCTGCCGCTGCGCCGCCAAAGCACAATTTCTGTTTTCATCCTGAAGCAAAGTTCTTAACCTGAAGCACTATTTCTGGGTTAGCGGAGTCTGTAACCTGAAGCGTATGTAACCTGAAGCGTCTGTAACCCGAGGTACCACTGTAGCTGTAAAAGTGTTACAATTCAGTTATATAAAACCTATTCTGTACCCAGTTTTGGAGTTCTGCCTTCAGTAGTAAACTCCACCTCAGAAAGAATAATGTAGAGCAGGGGTGGGGAACCTCCATCCTTCAGGCCCAGTTAGGCCCAGCAAGGGGCCAGTTTGGCATACAAAGCCATTATCTCCGCACCACACCAACCTGCCGCACATCTGAGTTCATTGGTCCTTTGCAGTTGGGGCTTGTTAATAATACAAATCAAATAATTCCTATGCTTCTTCCCACAGCCTTTACATGTTAACACCTAATCTGAAGGCTTGGAGAGAGTTCTGCTTTGTGAGTAACGTGGCAAGTTACTGTCAAAACTGGTTCCCAGGTTTACCTGAGGGGAGGTTAAAATACACACACACACACACACACACACACACACACCATTGTAATTTATGAATCCAATTATTGTATTCTAGGATTACTATGGGAAGGGGTGAAAAGATGTGAAGGAGAGACTCATTGGAGATTAAATAATGAAAACAATTATTTGAGAAAGGTTGGATTCTTCGGCTTCTGTCTCTTTTTTTTCCAGCATAAGAACAGGGCTGTTGTATTTAAAGCAGTTGACTCAAGACAAATTAGCCTAAGGAATTACCACATGACATTGTGATGATCACTGACATGAAGGGCTTTAAATGATGAGATGAAATTCATGGAGGATACATCCACTAGTGACTATTAGCTGCGAAAGCTAGAAATGCATCTTCCACATTCAGAGGAAATATACTTCCGATAATTGGATGCTTGGAGACAAACAAGGGATGTCTGTTATTATCTCGCCCTGCTTGTGAGCTTCCCAAGGGCATGTGGATGATGGGCACAGAGTGCTAAGTGGACTTCTGCTTTGACCCACCATTCCACTGCTTATGTTCTTATAATGTCTTGCCTAAAATGCAATGCAGTTTAAAGACTATGATAGAATTTCGCAATTATATAGCATTTTGACTGCTCAAAGTGCTTGGCATTCTTGATTTTGCTCGCCTTTATTAAAGTCCAACAGAATCTTTAACAAGCTTATATCCGCTGAGTGAGGATAGCTATTAAATTCTGCTTTGCACTTCAGTGGTAAAATGATCTTGAGGTTTCACAGTCATGGTGCCTGCTGTATGGCACATTGCTGTGCATTGCTGGTGTAACCTCTGTGATGTTGGGGTACTGCCAGCTCAGTGGGCATGGCTTAGGAGCATCCTACCCACACTGGTGGGCAGTCACAGTTACCAGGGATGCTTGTTGGGGCTACAGTAGATGTCATTATATTATTTATTCTTTCCGCTTGTATTGCTGTGCTCTCCATACTGCTGCTGGGAAGGCACAGTCATACCTCGGGTTTCAGCCGCTTCAGATTGCGTTTTTTCAGGTTACGGACCACTGAAACCTGGAAGTACCGGAACGGGTTACTTCCGGGTTTCGGTGGTCACACATGCGCAGAAGCGCTAAATCACGCTTTGCACATGCACAGAAGTGCTGAATTGCAACCTGTGTGTGCGCAGAGGCGCCGCTGTGGGTTGCAAACATGCATCCTGCATGGATCATGTTCACAACCCGAGCGTCCACTGTAATGCCAGAGTAGCAGGAAAGACCAGCCTGTGTGTTCACCCTCAAGAAAACACACAAAAAAACCACAATCAAATATCTTAAGCAAAAGAGAAAAATGGAATTGCAACAGCTTTCTGCAACTGGACCCCTGAAATATTGCCATTTTCCCCCTTTACTAATTTAGTTTCTCTGCACAAAAGGACAACTGACACATGGAAAGAGCAAATCTCACACTGAAAAAGATACAAAGAACCCTGGAGAGGCAGGAAGAGACATCCAGTTTGTTAAGAGTAAGAACACAGGATAGCACCACTAGTTAAAATGGCTGAGATGTGAGTGGGAAAATGTGGGTATTGTGCCTAATGAATAGGAGATGCACTGGTGGCCCTGGAAGATATTTCTTCACAGTACAAGTGCCGCATAAGAAGAGGAGCAGCTGCAGTGCACATTTCCTCATGGATTCCTGGGTTCATGCAGGATGAATTATCCTCTCTCTAGAAGGACTAATCTACCATTGTCATGTGCCAGCAAGTTCATTCTTTGATTTTGCCAATAGCATATTGAAGGTGATGTGTTTGCAGAGTAAGAAAGAAAAAGCTTTATTCACACTGTACAAAAAAATGTGACTAGCACTGACATCCCCTATTAAAACCTCTGTAAATGTATGTGCCGGAAAATTGTATGGAAACAAAAAATGGGCGGGTGGACTTTGGCAAAGGGAAATGGACCCAAATCTTGTGATAATTCTGAATGCCAAAAAACCGAGACAATGGATTATTTAGAGCAGGGATAGGCAATGTGATGCTCTCCAGATGTTCTGAACTACATCTCTCATCATCCTTTCCTGGCCACGCTGCCTGGTTTATAAGGTTCTGCATCTGGAGGGTACCGCATTGCCTCTCGTGATTTAGACTAACTAACGTTTAGTCTTTGAACCACATTGAATTATTCTAGCAGGATGTTCAGGAGGAGGGCAAGCAGAGAGGGGAAAAGATACATAGTATCTAGTCATGAAATTCAAACGAAGATGTGCATATCTTTATTCGTCACTCTATCCTGGAGGGTCTCTGTACCAGTTGTGGGGAACACATAGGTAGTAGTGAGTACTGTTGGACTCAGGTCATGTCTCCAAAATTTTCCTAGGCATTTGTTTGGCCAACATAAGAGCAGGATAACAGACTAAGTGGCTCTTTGGCCTGGTCCAGCAGACCACTTCTTAAGAAGAGTCAGTGTCCCATCTAATCCAGCATCCTGTGGGAAGCCTGCAACATGAGCGCAACAGCACTCTGCCCAGCCACAGTCCCAACAACTGGCATCCAGAGGTATAATACCTCTGAAAGTTGAAGTTGAGCACGGCCAACATGGATAGAATTATCTGTGGCATCATTGCAATGCGCTTGTAGGCATCCATTTGCTAAGCAGGAACAGCAATATAGCCAACATGGCTGATAGCTGTTGATAGCCTTGTCCTCCATGAAACTTGCCTGATCCTCTTTTGAACCTATCCTAGTTGGTGACCATCACTGCTTCCTATGGGAGTTATATAGTTTAACTATGCACTGCATAAAGAAGTACTTTATTTTGTATTGTATTAGGTTGTGAATAGTTGAAGTGGCTGTGGGACTAGATGGTGAAGGTGCCGTTATCGTGTGGATTGGTTGTGTGAATATGTGTTTCTCTGTTGGTTGGGAGTTTGTGTCATGGTGCCTGGAACTTAATTTTACAGATACAGTTTTAATGGATATGGGTGGTGTATATTGATAGATGCATTTGGATTGTTCACTATTATAAAATGCTTTGAGATCTGAGCGCAGCAAGCTGTCTATAAATGGACCAAATAAATAATTGCATGCTTTGATTGCATGCTGCGACATCAGCAGATGCTATTTTCCCATGCATCTCCTTTATGAACACTCTTTTTTTACAACACCATGTATCATTTATACACTCCTGGAAACTTTAGATAGGTGCAGGTTTTAAATTCTTATGAAGAGCCTCCAAATGATGTTTCAGAATCTCAGAGCCACTGCCAACTGTTTTAACTAAATGCACAGATTGGAAAGCAATGGATGGCGGTAATTGGGAAAGCAATTGATCTTCCAGGATATATAGCAAGCACTATATTTCCAGTTCCATCTAAGACATTATTTGTCTTTGGGGGCAAAAAAAACCCCCTGCCTTTCACTTTCAGGTTGCTAGTGCAGCTAGAAATTCAGATGAAAAATTAGCTAACAAATAGTCCCCAAGACACATTTGTTCAAAACCTGCTTCATCTTCAATGGACACCCAAGGAGAAACTAGTTAAAGGCTTGACAGATTCAGCGCATGGCAAGCATGTTTTGCTGGTAATATTTTAAGTTGGTATGAAGAAAATGTATCATGGAATCAGAGATGAGAGCATTTTTTTAGAACTGGTCCTGGTTCTAAGCTGGAAAAGGGACAGTAATGGAGAATCAGAGTGCTTAGTAAACAATGGCCCTTTCAGAAGACAAATCTTCTTAAGAGACAATTGCTTTTATGGATTCTGCTATATTTTAAAGAGAAGCTCACCAAAAAAATAGTTGTTTTCTTTTGCTGTATTACTGATCACCCAAGCGCACGGCAGGAGATCATGGTGAAGGAAGGCAGAATTAGGCCAACACAATTTATGAGTCACCGAGCTGAGAACATAAGGCATCTGTGCATCCTACTGAGGTTTTTGGGGGGAGGTTGATACTCCCAGACAGGTGGAAAGAAACAGGAGACACCATTCATGGAAGGTGGACTGCATTCAGCCTGGTGAGTCACAAAATGCTCTAGGTATATACTCTTTAAAAGATAAAGTATTTCAAAATGACATCAGTGAAGCATTTACGAAAGACAATAAAGGTGGCCTGAAATATTTGAGCCATCTTTTTCATCACATTTGGGAGTGAGGGGGTAAAAACCCTCCGCACAGATTAGGGGAGGGAATTGGGGATGAGTATCAAGAACAAAGACTTGAGTGTGGGATGCTTAAAATCCTACATATTGGCCTGGGCTATTTTCCCCCTCATCCTTTATAACTTTACTAACAAAACAAAGAATTACCGGTATCTTGTTACATCTTCACCACTTCCCTCACCAGTGAGAAGTCTTAGGGGCAGTTCTTACCTGTGTTAGGTTCTACTGGAGACTCAAAATGATTAGTTAGGTCTTTTTAGGCCACCCTGATGTTGGGAAAGATTGAGGGCACAAGGAGAAGGGGGCGACAGAGGATGAGATGGTTGGACAGTGTTCTCAAAGCTACCAGCATGAGTTTGACCAAACTGCGGGAGGCAGTGGAAGACAGGAGTGCCTGGTGTGCTCTGGTCCATGGGGTCACGAAGAGTCAGACACAACTAAGCGACTAAACAACAACAACAACAGGTCTACAAGTTGAGGAAAGGTGCAGACAAAGATGGCATAATGTTCCTACAAGCAGCAGTTCTCTAGGTAGACACCTCAGCACATCCAAGACACTTTTCAGCAGCAACTCTCCCTGCCTTCCCTATCTCTCCATTTGTCTCAAAACCAGGTCTCCCTCTTTCTTAAACCAAGACTTTCCTTTGGACCCTTGTACACACAGAGAGAGACCTATATCACATCATTTCCATCTGGAAGAAGTAAGGGCAGGACTTCTTTTTTCAGTCAGAACTTGCCAAAACTCAGTTCTAGCAGCTCTCAAGTGGATGCCATTGCCATTCTAAGACAACAAGCGGGCATTCATGGTGAATTCTGGCACTTCTTTTTCTAAAATCATAGCACTGAGTAAGGTTACATCTCAAATGCTGGTAGCCCCATTCAGCAAGCTCAACAGACATCGCAGTTACATGTTGGCTTTTCAATCAACCTTTTTAATGAAAGGGAGACATGGCCAAAGCTGGCAGGCATGATGAGTATTCCTAACATTACATTTATGCCCCTCCTAGACTCTTTTGGGCATCTGATCAAAGCATTCACTCTACAAAAATAAGAGTGATGGACTAACTAGATTTGTGGCTTGATCCAGCAGGTCTCTTCTTACATTCTTGTGAAACACATGTTGCTATTCCCCCATGGCTCTAGCCAGGTGCTGGCAAAAGTTCACAAGGTGTACAGCGAATTGACTCTGTTACCATATTAATTCTTACTGCAGCGTTCATTTAGCTCGTTTGCAGTTTAGAGAAGGGAAACATCAAATTATTTTGGCAATATTAGCTGATGGAACAAAATCGACTGAAGGTCAAAGCATATCCACACACTTCTCCTCATTAATCATGATGTAGTTTCCACTGTTTTCCTCCATATGCAAAGGAAACTCACATTCCAAGAAATAAATCTCAGTTTTCACTTACACCATACTTGCCTTCTACAAAACCAAAATGGAAGGCAGTGTTTTGAGATATTGGCATATGTTCAGGGATAGGGGGCTGGTTCTGGTTCCCTCTGTATTTTGCAGCAAACCTATCTATGCCAAGCCCCTCAGACTCATGCAAGGATCAGAAAATAGAGCTGTGGAATAAGTTGCATAACCCATTCAGTGGCCTTGTAATGCTACGTGAGATATTGTTTGGGAGGTGGAATGGCTGTCTCCAGAGGTACATGGAGGCAGACATATTTTTCTGCATACAATTATTCAGGAGGGGGCTGAACAACAACAGCAGAAAACCACTAGTGCAATGGGCCACTGTGTCTGGCTGTTAACCAGAAGGTTGGTGGTTTGAGCCCACCCAGGGACAGCTGTGGGCAGGATCCCTGAATTGCAGGGGTTTGGACTAGATGACCCTTGGGGTCCCAGCCAGCTCTACAATTCTATGATGCTATGAAACCTTTCTGCAAGAAGAAAACTGACAAAACAGGGCTTGACTAGGGAAGAAAACTGACAAAACAGGGCTTAACTACATTTGTAGTTTTTAAAAAAGCATTTTAAATGGGTTATAACACTTTGACACAAGATGGCGATGTAGAATTCAATCCTTTGGCAACATGATTTCTCATTATGAGATTTACAACACATTTCCCCGAATTTTTTTTTTTTATGCGTCTAGAGCCAGTCTATATCTTTCCTCCCTGCTATGTTCCTTGTACTTCTTTATTTATTTTTAAAGGGAGATTTGGGGAGGGGGGGTTACATTAAAAATGGCATTCCTTGCACCTAGAGATTCTAACAGCTCAAGTTTCTAGCATTGTGCTGTTTGTGTGCACCAAGCCTTATATGCGCAAATAGCTGTTATGCAGCATTTATTTTATTTTACAAAAAATATATATACTGCAGTTCACAAAAGAAATAAAACAATAAAATTATCAACATAGATTTCTTACAAATGCTTAACATGGCAGCTGTAACTGTACCAGTTCTGCAGATTGAAGTGGTCAACTAGGGATATACGGGCTGGATCTACACTGATTGCAAAAACGCTTTTAAAAAAACCTGTAATAATACCTGTCAATGCAATTTACCATTGACAGTGGATCACTGCTTTACAGCGCCCTCTGGTGTCACATTTTCACAACGCATTTTAACGTCATAACAACCCAGTGTAGATTTGCCCGTGGAGTAAGGCAATCTCTCAAGTAAATTGGTTCCAAGCTGTTACTGGCTTCAGTGCTAATAGTAACTTGTCCTCTGTTCAAAAACCAACGCAGGTTTCTGAGCAGAGGTGTTATATGCTGACAGGGTCCCAATCCTGTCAGCAACCATGCTGCAGCATTCCACACTAACTGTAGCTTACACTCCAAGCAAGCAGCTCCTTCGACTAACGGCACTCCTAATAATGTTTTGCATGTCTCTAGCATACGACAACCAAGATCTTAAATAGTTTAAAAGTAATTAGCTAATTAATCCCAACAACATCCCTGAGCAACTGGCGAGGGATTTTTGGAGACTGACTCTCCCACCAGTGAAAGGCTCAGCTTCTCTAAGGGGCCTCCTGAGCAGCTGCTTAACAACACTCCGTAGAACAATGCAGCACTGAAGGTCCAATCCTGCGCGGGAGAAAGAACCTTAACTCATCAAGTTTTTCAGCTTTGCTGAAAGTGCTAGGTTGAATGCACTTTAAAAATAAATTAATGGACTCAGGAGAAATTTGTTCTGCGCAGGAGAGAAGGCAGGCATTGGAAAGCAGAAAACAAAAAGAGTTCAAAGTTTTGTTGAGATTTTATATGACAAATCTGGGGTGGAGGGAGCCCAGTGAAGTTGGAAATACACTCAAGTTCTTTTGCTTTACAATATGTTTTTGCATTAATCCATTAGGGCCAGAGCACACATTACTATTAGATGTGATCCCAGTTGAGCTCAGTGATACATAATTCCAAGTAAACAGTCATATGACCAGGCTTCCTGACTTCAATCCCAGACCCTCCAAGAGTCCCTATTTTCCAGGGACACTCCTGGATTTAAAGAAGCCATCCTGGCTTCTGATTTGATTCTGGAATCTCCTGCTTTTCCTTAGGACATCCTTATTTTCATCAGAGAAACATTGAAGGGTATGCAGTTATGTGACCCCTGAGCCAAGGAGATAAGTAACTATACAACCTTTAGAAGACATCTGAAGGGAAGTTCTTTTAGTGTTTAATGATTAATTATGTTTTTATATATGTTGAAAGCCACCAAGAGTGGCTGTGGCAACCCTGTCAGATGGAGTGAGGGGTATAAATATCATCATCATCATTGAATAGGACATCCCTGTTTTCATCAGAGAAATGTTGGATGGTATGCAATCTTATGCATGTTTACTTGGGAGAAAGTGCTATTAAACTCATTGCAACCGTTTTGGAGTGTTTGTGTATGTGTGTGTGAAGAGAGAGAGAGAGAGAGAGAGAGAGAGAGAGAGAGAGAGAGAGAGAGAGATGAGATAATCGCAAATGACCTATACAGTGGTACCTCGGGTTAAGTATTTAATTCGTTCCGGAGGTCCGTACTTAACCTGAAACTGTTCTTAACCTGAAGCACCACTTTAGCTAATGGGGCCTCCTGCTGCCACCGCGCCGCCAGAGCACAATTTCTGTTCTCATCCTGAAGCAAAGTTCTTAACCCAAGGTACTATTTGGGTTAGTGGAGTCTGTAACTTGAAGCGTATGTAACCTGAAGCATATGTAATGCGAGGTACCACTGTACCAGTGTTTCTCAAGCATCAGGCAAAGACCCACCAGGGCTGCTTTCAGCTGGGGCTGAGTGCTTCAGTCTTCACAGACCTCTTCTCTTGCTAACCAATGCCAGAACCAGCGATCCCTTGCATGTTGAGTAAAGGTGCCCAGGAGACAAAGAGGTTTTGGGTGTGGGGAGAGAGAGAAGGTCTCCTCCATCTATGGACAGGAATGGGAACCATTTTTAAAATTCATTTCTGGGCAACTGCCTACAGTCTGTTGGCTACATACCAGACGTGAGCAGGGTCAGAGCAAAAGCGGGCACAGCAATGAATACCCATTTTAAAAGTTAAAAACAACTATTTAAGACATTCCCCAAAAAAAATTAAACTCAACAATAAACTAAAAACCAGAGTAAGACACTTGCCAATTTTCTTCCTTTTTGGATCTCTCATTGCACCACAAAATGTTCTCCCCTTCTCCTCCAACCACCCCTAAACTGGCTCTAGATTTTCCCCCATGGACTGCAGATTTGGGGCATACAGGTAATGTGGCAGAAAGGCCAGTTGCGCTAGTGCTGATCCTGATGGTAAAGCAAACATTTAGTTTAATACTGCCCATAATTTCACACTTCTCCAAATGTTGTGATGCAGTTCTCAGCTCCAAAATATATTAAAACAGGAGAAACCTTTTGCAGAAAAACAAATATTATAAATACAATAAGGTGGTGAAATGCAGGGCAGGAGAGTTGTTAGGATTATGTTTAATTGTCTTATTATATTTTGTTATACATCTACAAAAGACAATGTCATTTTTTAAAGTCTCAAAATGATCTAAATTAATTTAAAGATGTTTAAAGATATGTACTTTCAAAGAAAAAATTGATTTAAAAATCAATTTTTAAATGTAATATAAATTTAAGAGTGAAGTATCATGGGGATGTTTATTTAAATCAAAGAAATGTGGCAAAGCACACCAAACACAGGATGAAGCTGTCTGCCCATCCCATCCCTACCTGCTAGACCTCTGAAACATGATGAACCAAGTATAAAGCATAGCAAAACTTATTAACCTCCCTCTCAAAGTCACTTGAAAATTAAATGTAAAATGAATGACACACATCCATTTTAATACCGTTGTGGGAGGAGAAGGTTGAGGTATCCTCCCAGTTATTCTCCAAACAGCATCTGAATATTGAAAGGGCCCTACCGTATTCGGGTGATCTAAAATTCTAAGTAATGCACTTCTTCTCTGTTTATTTCACAGCATGCACGAAGAGGCTGAACTGAATAGAGTTCCACTTGCTATTATAAATAAAACATTTCCCAAAGTGTAAATGTTTGACTTTGCAACCAACATAATGTCCTTTTAAGATGGTTGCGTATGTAAATATGGTAGGTTTTTTTTTTAAAAAAAAAGAATTCTAAAAGCAATGCTTTCATTAATAATTCAGATGGAGAAGCCCACCTTACTGCTTATGTTTGATGTCTCTACATGTCTCTTTTCCCCTTTAAAATGAAAAGGTTCCACCAAGGAAACCTGCACTTTTGTCACATCTCCCATTTAAGATAAGGCATTGGATGTGATTCCCGGAGTGACTGCTCATTTCAGAGCTTGGGTGTTGAGTGATTCAGCTGGTTGGCATTCTGTGTGACTGCATAACCCCATCCCTCCTCTCTCTCGCCTTCTGGGCCAAATGAATATGGCAACTGTGTAATTGGTATAAATAAGCGTGGGGCTTCAGTCTAGATCAGGACAATGGCAGACCCTCCAAGTGTCCTTATTTTCCAAGGACAGTCCTGGATTTACAGAAGCAATCCCAGTTTCTGATTTGCTCCTGGAACATCCCGTTTTTCCTTAGGATGTCCCTATTTTCATCGGGGAAATGTTGGTGGGTATGGAATTAAGTGACCCCCAAGTCAAGGAGATAACTTAACTATACAACCTTTAGAAAACATTTGAAGGCAGCACGCTATATGGAAGTTTTTAATGTTTAATGTTTTATTATGTTTTTATAAGTGTTGGAAGCCACTTAGAGTAGCTGAGGCAACCCAGTCAGATAGGTGGGGTATGTTGTTGCTGTTGTTGTTGAATAGGATGCCCTTATTTTCATTGGAGAAATGTTGGAGGGTATGCAAGGGGAATGGGGCTTAATCACTTTCTCAACTAACCAAGATGGCTATGCTCTGCCTCCACAATCAGAGGCAGCAATGCTTCTGAATAGGTAAAGGTAAAAAGGTTAAGGACCCCTGGGTTGTTAAGTCCAGTCAAAGGCGACTATGGGGTTGCAGCACTCATCTCGCTTTCAGGCCAAGGGAGCCAGCGTTTGTCCACAGACAGCTTTCCAGGTCATGTGGCCAGCATGACCAAACCGCTTCTGGTGCAACGGAACACCGTGACGGAAACCAGAGTGCACGGAAACGCCATTTACCTTCCTGCAGCAGTGGTACCTATTTATCTACTTGCACTGGAGTGCTTTCAAACTGCTAGGTTGGCAGGAGCTGGGACTGAGCAACGGGAGCTCACCCCGTTGCAGGGATTCGAACTGCCGACCTTCTGATCGGCAAGCCCAAGAGGCTCAGTGGTTTAGACCACAGAGCCACCCACATCCTGAATACCAGTTGCTGGAAACTATAGGAGGGGAAAGTGTTTTTGTGCTTGGGGCCTGTTTGTGAGTTTCTCACAGTCATCTCGGTGGCAACTGTGAGGACAGCATGCTGAACTAGATGGGCCATTGGCCTGATGCAGCAGGCAGTTCCTATGTGCTTATGATGTAACCTCAATCCCAATTGAGTCCTCTGTGCCTGCTATCTGTAGCAAAAGGTGCGCTTCCACTGGGGCAAGTGAGCATTCTTCCAGTATTGCTCATGCTCATGATGATTTGAATTGCCTTTCACATTAGCCTCAATCACACACTAAAAACAACTAAAAATATGTTTAAAACCCATACAAGCAACAACCAAAGATAGGTTTTAAAAACCATGCTACTAAACATGCTAGGCAGAAACCTAAAAATAATATCTTTCATCCTCATCCCGCTGGGAAAGCTTGTCAAAACAAAAATGTCTTCAATTGTTTCCAGAAAGTACAAACAGAGAGTGCCTTTCATATCACAATAGGGATGCTATTCCACAGAACAGAGGCAGCTGCACTAAAAGCCATTCTCTGAGTTGCTATGGAGTGGTTGGCATCCGTCTGCCTCGAGAGACAATGGAGTATGCCTCTGGGAGTGAAGTCAAACCGCTGCGTTGGCAGCCCCAAAGTGACCTTCCCTGAGTGCAACCCTGGGCAGTGTGTATGGAGGTCCTGGGCTGCCCAGACGACAAGATACACACACCTCCTTGGCCTCGCTGATGTAGTCCAAAGGAAAGCAGAGAAATACGTTTGGCACCAGGAGTTGCTGCAAGGAGGAGTACAATTTGGCACCCAACTGTCTTAGGGACTCCAGATTTGTGTCGGGTTTACTCCTTCGCCTTTTCTTCTCCCAAATATCTCCGGCAAGGCAGCAGAGATTTAGGATCAAAGTTTTCCTTCTACCTTCCAGGTTGATGAGCCCCATCTGCCCCTCACTTTATGATAAGAGGCCAACTTCTTCTTTCCAGCATCAGTTCCACTTTGGTTCCCTGTTGTTCCCCGGCTTCAATCTGCTTTCAGTGCATGAACGCTCAGCTGTCTTCGGGTGTGAATATTCTCTTACTTGACTTCAGCATCTGGCCCCAATAACCAAACTCACTCTGGCAGGTGAAGGAGAGAGACCAATTGCGAAAAACGCACACGACTCACTGCAACGAAGCCATTAATAAAAGGGTACAGGGAAGGGCCTTTCTAAGCATTTCATTTTATTTCCCCCCTAAATTGCTCTGTCTAAACACCTGCACTCCATTTGGAGTTATTTGGTGTGATCGAAAATCCTTCAGCAGATATCATGACTCTAAAATAAAATATGTAAAGGAAGCTGAGGGGGGCAGCCTGCTATCCTTTAAATACCTTATCCCTTTCCTCACCTCCCCACATTTGCAAAGAGAAAGAAAGAAATGCTATCGCAGCAGAGAGGAATTTCCTTCATTCCTCAGTCATTTTTTGTTTAATGTTGAAAGTACACATGCCGCTTTGATCATCCTACACTGCCTTTCCCTCTTTATTCCTTTCCCCCCACAAAGCTCTTGCTTTGTACTTTTGATAAAACGATAGATATTACTCACTGCTTTTTAATGAAACCATTTTTTAAAACTGTAGGGTGAACCCCTGGCACATGTTCAAGCTATTTCAGACAGCCTGGAACTAATAGAAATGAATGAATTATTAGAGAACATCTGTGTAAATTATTCAGGATCAATCAAACCTGAATAGTTAGGGTTATGCCTTGCATACCGGCAGGGAATGGGGGAGAGAAGCCCCTCTTTACATCCTTAAGCTTCAGTGAAAGGCCTTTGCATAGCATGGATTTGTGTTAGTTCCTGCCATTTCAAAACGTTTTCCGGGTAGCTTTGCAAATTGTGAGAAAATGTTTCCTCCTTAGATCTTAGGATCTGGAAACCTTCTACAATTCTCCTTGTCCATGACCTTGCTAGATGGTGCTGATGGAAGCTGAAGTTCAACACCATCGGCTGACCTCCCACCCTCTCATTACAAGAAAGTACTCAGAAAATGGGTCAGCTTTGTTTGTGAAAACATTTGAAAGTGGTACCTGCAAAAAAGAAAAAAAATCTGTTGCAGCATGGAGGACTTCTGCTCAGAATTCTCACTCTGTTTCATTACAACCAAGATGAGCAAGGGTCTGGAAACCAAGTCTTATGAGGAAACGTTGAAGGAACCTCTGTTTTTTAAATGATGCCATGTTGCTAGATTTGCAGTTGTTGTTTTCCTATGAATACAGCAGTCTTGACTGGGTATTAGGGAAGCAGGTGGCGCTGTGGTCTAAACCACTGAGCCTCTTGGGCTTGCCGATCAGAAGGTCAGCGGTTCAAATCCCTGTGATGGGGTAGTTCCTGTTGCTCTGTCCCAGCTCCTGCCAACCTAGCATTTCGAAAGCACGTCAAAGTGCAAGTAGATAAAAAAGTACCACTCTGGTAGGAAGGTAAACGGCATTTTCGTGCGCTGCTCTGGTTCGCCAGAAACAGCTTAGTCATGCTGGTCACATGACCCAGAAGCTGTCTGCAGACAAACGTTGGCTCCCTCAGCCAGTAAAGAAAGATGAGCGCCGCAACCCCAGAGTCGTCTGCGACTGGACTTAACAGTCAGGGGTCCCTTTACCTTTACCTTTAAGTGAAATAGAGTTGTTCCCCTCTCCTCTCCTAGGCTCCATTCCCTTTAAAATTTCTCAGGAATGGTGGCATGAATTGGTGCTTGACTCCACATTGAGGTGGACTGGTTTGTACACAGGAGACAAGGGGAAATTTAATCATTCTGGAAGTTGCAAGTCATTAGATCTTTGTTTCTTTTTAGACCAAACATGAATTGGTCAAGATTACTTTTTTCCTTCTGCCTGGAGGACAAGAATTAAAACCAGTTACTTTCCTCCTGCCCTAGAAGGCTTAAGCTAGAGGAAGCCCTGTCCCTAAGTCTCTATGAACTCCAGCAACTTCCATTCTGGTTTACCTCAGTGGTTGCTGCCTTCTCCTATCTCATCTCCTAACATTAAAAGGAAATAAAGAAGCTGCTGTAGGAAATGGTGGACATGACTCAGCGGGCTTGCGTAATCTCTCCCAAAATTAATTTCAGAAGCTGTTCAAAGGAAGAAAATACACAATCTTTTGGGCCCTCCGGTGATCTGCAACAATAACCTGATCGTTAATGAGGGATGTGTGCTGCAAAACCAACATGATCAAACACACCTTGATGTATCATGACATTTAGGATCCGATTTTTTCAAAGGATTAGCAAGAATAATTTGTGTTTGTGAGTGCACGTTCTTCACATTTAAATGTATTTGTGTCATTCTGAATCATTAAAGTTTGGAGGCAGGTAACTGGAGATTAGGTTTCTGTTGTGTTTAATGAAATGCAGAAAGATAAGTGTCACATAGCATTAGTCATACAGCAGTAGTTTGCTTGAGTGAAGGGAGCTCTGTGAACCTAACCAGTTCCAGTAACTGTGGCACACATCCTCTTCCATTCTTCATTGTTTTTTCCTGACATTGAGACTTCAAAGAGGAAGGTAATTAGGTGAAGGTCCTGTTATTGCCACATCCTTGTTAGTCCAACTATAGTCTACAGTTACTTCCTTCTAGAAGGCATCTGGTTATGCCATAAGCAAGGTTATGCTTAAAATTCTACAAGGAAGGCTCAAGCAGTATGTGGACCGAGAACTCCCAGAAGTGCAAGCTGGATTTAGAAGAGGCAGAGGAACCAGAGACCAAATTTCAAACATGCGCTGGATTATGGAGAAAGCTAGAGAGTTCCAGAAAGACATCTACTTCTGCTTCATTGACTATGCAAAGGCCTTTGACTGTGTCGACCACGGCAAACTATGGCAAATTCTTAAAGAAATGGGAGTGCCAGATCACCTCATCTGTCTCCTGAGAAATCTCTATGTGGGACAAGAAGCTACAGTTAGAACTGGATATGGAACAATTGATTGGTTCAAAATTGGGAAAGGAGTACGACAAGGCTGTATTTTGTCTCCCTGCTTATTTAACTTACCGTATATGCAGAATTCATCATGCAAAAGGCTGGGCTGGATGAATCCCTAGCCGGAATTAAGATTGCCGGAAGAAATATCAACAACCTCAGATATGCAGATGACACAACCTTGATGGCAGAAAGTGAGGAGGAATTAAAAAACCTTTTCATGAGGGTGAAAGAGGAGAGCGCAAAATATGGTCTGAAGCTCAACATCAAAAAAATGAGGATCATGGCCACTGGTCCCATCACCTCCTGGCAAATAGAAGGGGAAGAAATGGAGGTAGTGAGAGATTTTACTTTCTTGGGCTCAATGATCACTGCAGATGGTGACAGCAGCCACGAAATTAAAAGACGCCTGCTTCTTGGGAGAAGGGCAATGACAGCATCTTGAGAAGTAGAGACATCACCTTGCCAACAAAGGTTTGTATAGTTAAAGCTATGATTTTCCCAGTAGTGATGTATGGAAGTGAGAGCTGGACCATAAAGAAGGCTGATTGCCGAAGAATTGATGCTTTTGAATTATGGTGCTGGAGGAGACTCTTGAGAGTCCCATGGACTGCAAGAAGATCAAACCTCTCCATACTGAAGGAAATCAACCCTGAGTGCTCACTGGAAGGACAGATCGTGAAGCTGAGGCTCCAGTACTTTGGCCACCTCATGAGAAGGGAAGACTCCCTGGAGAAGACCCTGATGTTGGGAAAGATGGAGGGCACAAGGAGAAGGGGGCGACAGAGGACGAGATGATTGGATAGTGTTTTCGAGGTTACCAGCATGAGTCTGACCAAACTGCGGGAGGCAGTGGAGGACAGAGGTGCCTGGCGTTCTCTGGTCCATGGGGTCACGAAGAGTTGGACACGACTAAACGACTAAACAACAACAACAACAACAACAACAAGAAGGCATCTGAGCATACTCTAGATCAGGCATAGGCAAACTCAGCCCTCCAGATGTTTTGAGACTACAACTCCCATGATCCCTTGCTAACAGGACCAGTGGTCAGGGATGATGACCACTGATGACATCTGAAGGGCTGAGTTTGCCTATGCCTGCTCTAGATGATGTAGCCAAGACACTGTCTTTAAGACATCCTTAAAGGATGATCTAAGCTAAACTTTGGCCTTCTAGATGTTGTTAGATTCCACCTCCCATCAGTCCCAGCCATATCTGGAAAGCTACAGGTTATCTATTCCTGATCTGAGCACTGTTGCATTATCACCATCATCATCATCATTATCATGCCATCCTTTATCAAAAGATCCCAGTGTAAAGGTAAAGGGACCCCTGACCATTAGGTCCAGTCGCGGACGACTCTGGGGTTGCGACACTCATCTCCCCTTATTGGCCAAGGGAGCCAGCATATAGCTTCCGGGTCATGTGGCCAGCATGTCTAAGCCACTTCTGACGAACCAGAGCAGCGCATGGAAACACCGTTTACCTTCCCACCAGAGCCGTACCTATTTATCTACTTGCACTTTGATGCGCTTTCAAACTGCTAGGTGGGCAGGATCAGGGACCAAACAATGGAAGCTCACCCCGTCGCAGGGATTCGAACCGCTGACCTTCCGATCAGCAAGCCCTAGACTCAGTGGTTTAGACCACAGTGCCACCCCCGTTAAAAACACATGGCAGAACATCAATAATAAAATATAATAAAAAGCATACTGACAGACAAATAATAAAATAGTTAATAAGAGTCCTCTCCTCACACACTTTCACAGCCCATAGATTATTTAAAAGCCATAGGCCTGAGTAAAGAGGGATAATTTTTGCCTGGTGTAGAAAGATATATAATGATGGTGCCAGGTGAGCCTCTCAGGGAAGAGCATTCCACAGTCAGGGAGCCAGCACAGAAAGGGCCTGTTCTCTTGTTGCCACCCTCCAAATCTCTCTGGGACTAGGGACATAGAGAAGGGCCTCAGTTGGCATGCTCAGAGTATGAGTTGGTATGTATGGGGAGAGGTGATCCTTAACGTATTGAGGATAATGATGATAATGCACAGAAGTGGATTCTATGGATGGAGGAATCCACTGTCCATTATCAGCCTTCTTCAACTTGGAGACCTTCCACATGTGTTAGGCTGCATCCCCCATCGGCCCCAGGCAGCACAGTTCTAGTCTAAAGTATTTGGATGGTTCGTGGTTACTGAAACACACATCTAGCTCTGATGGAAAGGGTCTATCCATCAAGATCCATCAATATCTCCAAGCTGAATGTGTTTGGGGTTATTCCCACAGGTGATTTTCAGATATAGGAATTATTCACGGAAGTATGCGAAGGGAAATCCTCTTTTGTGCCTTGTGTGGGAATCAGCTTTCCAAATACTGGGTAGCCTACGGTTCTAGTAATGGAAGATCATTTGTTTTGC
The DNA here is from genome assembly GCF_964234715.1 of Podarcis melisellensis. NCBI lineage: Eukaryota > Metazoa > Chordata > Lepidosauria > Squamata > Lacertidae > Podarcis > Podarcis melisellensis. The sequence goes on from NC_138543.1 coordinate 24,579,001, forward strand.
CTCACAGCATAAACAACTGCAGGGACCGCATTGCAAAAACAAACATATCCAAAACGTATATTGAATTTTTCATTGACTCTGTAGCACAGAAACTAATGCACTTTAAAGCTGCAAGAATGGGTATGTGAGTAAATGAAAATGAAAATTTAGGAACTGTTGGCAGTGTGGGGAGAAATCTAACCTTAAAATTTACCTTTAGTGTACCTTTAGTGTACTCATTTATAGAATCAGGAAGAAAACTAAAGAAATGTTCTGCAAGCCTATGTCCTTCCCTGGAAATGTCTGACATTCTGAACTTCCTCAGACAAGCATCTTCCAGCTCTTTATACAATAATTTAAGCAAGGGAGTAGTTATATATTTCCAATACCTAGGTAATGTGCACCCTCTAGCGGCATACTGGTGTATCGATAGCAGTTTAATTCCACTGGAGTGATTCTAGCTGAACAGTAATATTAAGATTGTACTACCGATATTTCACGCCAGGAGCTTAGTGAAGTTTTAACTAAAGACAATGATGTACAACAGGTGAACCGATTAATAATGGGAATACATTAACAGAAGAACTGGCTGGCTATGAAAGCGCTGACATACAAGCAGCCTGAACAAAGCTCCATTGAGGCTCATGGCAAGACTATAATTGACTGTACTGATATGGGGCTATCTGTTTAGCCCATTTTAGTGTTGGCTAAGTGGCGCTGTGGGACGCAGGTGGCGCTGTGGGTTAAAGCCTCAGTGCCTAGGACTTGCCGATCGAAAGGTCGGCGGTTCGAATCCCTGCGGCGGGGTGCGCTCCTGCTGCTCGGTCCCAGCGCCTGCCCACCTAGCAGTTTGAAAGCACCCCTGGGTGCAAGTAGATAAATAGGGACCGCTTACCAGCGGGAAGGTAAACGGCGTTTCCGTGTGCGGCTCTGGCTCGCCAGATGCAGCTTTGTCACGCTGGCCACGTGACCCGGAAGTGTCTCCGGACAGCGCTGGCCCCTGGCCTCTTAAGTGAGATGGGCGCACAACCCCAGAGTCTGTCAAGACTGGCCCGTACGGGCAGGGGTACCTTTACCTTTACCTAAGTGGCGCTGTGGGTTAAAGCCTCAGCACCTAGGACTTGCCGATTGAAAGGTCGCGGTTCGAATCCCTGCGGCGGGGTGCGCTCCCGCTGCTCGGTCCCAGCGCCTGCCAACCTAGCAGTTCGAAAGCACCTCCGGGTGCAAGTAGATAAATAGGGACCGCTTACCAGCGGGAAGGTAAACGGCGTTTCCGTGTGCGGCTCTGGCTCGCCAGAGCAGCGATGTCATGCTGGCCACGTGACCCGGAAGTGTCTCCGGACAGCGCTGGCCCCTGGCCTCTTAAGTGAGATGGGCGCTCAACCCCAGAGTCTGTCAAGACTGGCCCGTACGGGCAGGGGTACCTTTACCTTTACCTTTAAGTTCTAAAATCTTCCTGGATGTTTTAACTGTGTATTGACAAATGTATTTTTTTCTGACTGACGGTCAAATAAAAGGTTGATGGAATGTTTCAGTTTTCGGACACCGAAAACCCGGAAGTAAATTCTTCCATTTTCAAATGTGCCTCGGAAGTCAAATGGCTTCCACTGAGTTGGTTTTCCCCCCAATTTTCTCCATTGAAATTGCAGACTGCCCTTTGCACCTCGGTTTCCAAATGTTTCGGAAGTTGAACAGTCTTCCAGAATGGATTACATTCGAAAACTGAGGTACCACTGTATGTTGGAAGCCACCCAGAGTGACTGGGGCAACCCAGTCAGATGGGCAGAATATAAATAGTAAAATTACTGTTATGGAATAGGATGTCCCTATTCTCATCAGAGAAATTTTGGAGGGTATGAGAAAGGGCTGGGTGGGAGTACTCTAGAGCTTCTACTTGTGCCACACCAACTAAAAGATGATGTATAGGACTGGATTGTCTGTTGGTTTTCATTTGAAAGTATGGTGCTGCTTTTTTTAAATAATAATAATAAAAAAAGGGCAGGTATGCTGCAACACACCCTAAAAGGTTTTTATTTGAATTGGTATCTTACGGTTTGCTTCTATAGCAAAGCAGCGAAGAGCATATTAATGCAGCAAAAGACACAATAAAAGCACAGCCCATCAATCATTAAAACAATACAAGGCAGCAGTGTCACAAAATAGCTGACAATGGCCTACCTACACTGTGAACCAGCCAATTCGTGATGGCAATGAACTAGGCAAGGCTGCCTCACTCAGCTCTACGCTGTGCCTCTGTGGTCTGAGGCAGGAATGCCTCTGAATATCAGTTGCTGGAAACCACAGGAATAATGATGATAATAATTTATTATTTATACCCCGACCATCTGGCTGGGTTTTCCCAGCCACTCTGAGCAGCTCCCAACAGAATATCAATAATAATAATAATGATGATCATCATCATCATGCAATAAAACATCAAACATTAAAAACTTCCCTAAACAGGGCTGCCTTCAGGTGTCTTCTAAAAGTCAGATATTTGTTTATTTCCTTGATATGTGATGGGAGGGTGTTCCACAGGGAGGGCGCCACTACCGAGAAGGCCCTCTACCTGGTTCCCTGTAGCTTCACTTCTCTCAGTGAGGGAACTGCCCGAAGGCCCTCAGCGCTGGACCTCAGTGTCCAGGCTGAATGGTGGGGGTGGAGACACTCCTTCAGGTATACTGGGCCGAGGCCGTTTAGGGCTTTCAAGGTCAGCACCAACACAGGAGAGGAAAGTACACTTGAGGGTTTCCCGCAGGAAACTGGGTGGCCACTGTGAGAAGAGGGTGCTGGAATAGATGATCCTTTGGCCTGAACCAGTAAGTTCTATTTATGTTCTTAACCTAGTCACCAGCTTTCTCTGCAACCTTCAGCCCTCAACCTTCAACCTGTAGTCGCTATTCCCCTGTAGTGTGCAAGCCGATCCTCTAGCGCCACCCCTCTCACCTTTGTAATGTGCTCAAAGTGAAGAGTTGGTCTAATCAGGGCCAGCCCTAACATTGGGCAGAGTGAACCAGCTGCCTCGGGTGGCACACACTGGGAGGGCAGGAAGCAATGGATAGAGAGCAGCAACAAGATATTGGAGGAGAGAGCTGTGTGTGGCATGCAGCCTTCCCTTGCCTCAGAAGCAATGGAAGTCACTGTTGTCACCAGTGTTGAAGAAAGATTGAATTGCCAGTCTGGTCAGCTTTTGTACATGGAATGTGAAGGGGTGCTTTCTTGTTCTTTGCTTCAATTTGCAAAATGTCTTGGGCTGGCCCCGGGCATGAGCTTAAGAAGAAGCAATTTGTGCTCCTTGGTTTTGTTGTTGTTTTCCCGCTCAAGGAGGCAGAAGAGGAAATGGAGGGAAATAAATATATCAGAAGCAACACATCAGGTAAAAAAACAACAGCAACTTGTTCCAAAGCAGCCTACATTATTCACATCTGATAAGTGGATGTTTGGGGCTTATGGCTCTTGCAATTGCAGCCTGAAATGAAAAGGCAGCGATGTTTCACTGGAATCCAAAATTATGAATAGAAAGAAAGAAAATGGACCTTCTTCAAAGAACAGCTGCACTACCTGGGATTCCCATTGGCTGCTCCACAATTTAATATTTGGCAACTGAAACCTCTTATTTATTACAATCACTGCTTGGGGTTTTAATTTTCAAAAACTCCAACAAATATCAGTGGTAATCAGTGCTCCTTTGTAGCAGACAACTATGTAATCTTGCCAGGATCTGGCTAGAGCATAAAAAAAAAAGAAAAGCGTCCCAGCCACATAAAAAGTTGTATTGATAGAAACAATACTAAGTAATGGGTAAATTTCAAAGGATGACGCTGGGTTTGTTTTATATTTGTTTTTGGGGACAGATTCTTTTTTGTAATGGAGATTCTTTGCTTGACTGTGTTCTAAGCTACAGGTTTCATCTCTGCAGATCACCTACAAAACATTGAATGTATTTCAAAAAATAATAATCAGATTTTTTTCAAGCTTGGCCTATGGTGATCTAGGTTTTAAATTAGAGCACAACCCACTTCAGATCAATATCATGAATTGATTTGTACACATTTCAAGCAGGACTGCTTCCTTTAGACTTTGAGTGCTCAATGCACACTGCAGTTAAAGCATCTTTTCTATGTAATTAAATCTATATTGAAATGTTGAAATGGACTTTTAAAAGCTGAAAATGTAAGTTAAAGCAAAATTATATGCAATGATCAGAGACTTCTTGACATAACTATTGCCATTTTATAATGCTGAAACACCATTTTGGGAGTCTGCCTTCCTTTTTCTTTGCTTCCTAGACAGCAAAAAAAAAAAGTATCTTCCCCTTCCCATAGATTGTCCACTGTCCCCTAAATGGCTAAATTCCTCTGCGAGGCTCTAGGGAAATTTCCAGATTTCTGGATAGTCTGGGGAGAGGGAGAGAGAGGGAAATTATATATTCTCCAGGTCCAAGAGTATTTACAAACTGTGAACCTGTGTCCAAAAAGGTAAACAATAAAAGTCTGTACTGTATATATAATCATATACACCAATAAAAGCCTACTGAGATTGCAGAAATTCAAGAGATGGTAGTTCTACTTTGGGAGAAAGATTCCAGCTAAGTTTGTCCAAAACATGTATTCTTTTCTATATTTCAACTTGACCAGTTCTTGAGACTACTACTATATGTATTGTCTAGTTAGCAAATTCAGAAGCTGCAGCTTATTTTGAAACGTCCAGTTCAGGAATTGACACAATTGCCTATCAGGCAATTTTTATACATGAATCCAATAGCACCTTCAAGCTTTGTTAGCAGTGCCACCTGCTGTTGATAGGAAAGTTGTCTGGAGCGAAACCAGCTGTAAGGAACGGAGTCATCAGCAACAGCAACATTGATTTTATAAGTCATTTTCAACGCAAGCAATTGTTGCACATTCCCTCGGCAGCTGCTAATGCGAGTGTCTCTGCCTTGTGTTATTTTCACAGGTGATTAAACAGAACAATCATGGTAGCAGTGATGATTTGTAATTTGGATGCATTTAGAAAACACTAAGATTTATAAACTGTAAAGGAAAACCAGTAATCTGAGGTTTACCAAGACCTACACCTGTGCCTCTTCTCCACAAAGTTTATTATTTATTTCATTTATAAATGGCTTCCCAGTAGATACTCCTGAAGCAATTTATAAATTCATGGAAAAAGAAAAAATGTTTATGCATATTAAAAACAGTTTAAACAATTGATATACAAAAGCATTTTAACAACAACAATTACAGCAGATATTAAAACCTATTCAAATCCAATACAGAGCCAAACTGGGATTAAAATATCCATTCAGAAGGCTTGTTGAAAAAAAGAGTATCTTTTGCAGGTGTCAGAAAGACAATAGAGAAGAAGACTGTTTGATATATTATGGGAAATTCCAGTGGCTGGGTACTGCAACACAAAAGCCCGATTCTGACATTATGCAGACATTAGGCCTCCTGATAGGATGGTTTCTTTTGCCCTCTCTTGCAGAACACCATGATTGTTTGGGAATATAAGTCTTGAGATAATCTTTCAAGTATCTTGGTCCCAAACTATACAGTGGTACTTTGGTTCTCAAACTTAATCTGTTCCAGAAGTCCGTTCTAAAACCAAAGCATTCCAAAACCAAGGCGTGCTTTCCCATAGAAAGTAATGCAAAATGGATTAATCCGTTCCAGACTTTTAAAAACAAACGCTAAAACAGCAATTTAACATGAATTTTACTATGTAACGAGACCATTGATCCATAAATTGAAAGCAATAAACATTGTATTGCAGTCACACAATCAATCAATCAGTGGCTGAACTGGGTTCCACACAGTCACAAAAACAAAACAAAAGAGCCGCAAAAACTAAACGCAAAATAAATAGCACAAACAGACAGACCTCAGCTTAACACCAAAACGGAAGTGTGGCACTCAAAACGGAAGTGTGGCGCTCAAATTGGAAGAGTAACACTCAAAACGGAGCACTTTTGGCTTCCGAAAAAAGTTCACAAACCGGAACACTTACTTCCGGGTTTGCAGTGTTTGGGTTCCAAGTTGATTGAGAACCAAGGTACCACTGTATAGGGTTTTGTACACCTGGGATAGCTCAGTCGGTAGAGCATGGGACCTTCAATCTCTGGGTTTTGTTTTTCTTCTGATCAAACCATTACAATATAATACAGTGGTACCTCGGGTTAAGAACTTAATTCGTTCTGGAGGCCTGTTCTTAACCTGAAACTGTTCTTAACTTGAGGTAGCACTTTAGCTAATGGGGCCTCCTGCCGCTGTGCCACCACCGCGCAATTTCTGTTCTCATCCTGAAGCAAAGTTCTTAACCTGAGGTACTATTTCTGGGTTAGTGGAGTCTGTAACCTGAAGCGTCTGTAACCTGAGGTACCACTGTATTCAGTAGGGAACCTTCGGTCTGCCAGATGTTGCTGAACTACAATTCCTATCAAGCCTGGCAGCAAGCATGTTCAATGGCCAGGGATGATGGGAGTTGTAGTCAAGCAACATCTGGAGGTCTCTGACACCTGCATTAGCTGCATCATTGCTTTATTTAGCATATTCTATTTCCCGCTTTCCGTTGTGAGGCTCCATCATGCACTCCCCAAGCTGAATCCAGGCACAGAGCAGACTCGGGCAGGCTTAGCTTCAGTAAATTGGCTGTGTCGCTTCTCTCCTACAATAAGGGAATATGCATGATCTGGTACTCTTTTATGTGGCTATAAATCATGAATATGAATGGAAACTTGCTTTTGTTAAACCGAGATCTGGCTTATTAGAACCTCAAGCATATTGTGAAGTATCTATTAATTTCCTTATGATAACACTTGAGGATTACTTTAATCTTTGCATTGTAGGTTCAAGACCCACATTGAGCAAAGGATTTCTGCATTGGACTGAATGACTCTTGTGGTCCCTTCCAACTTGACAATTCTATGATTAAAAAAGCACCTTGAACTCTGCCCAATAGCTAATGGACAGCCAGTGCAATTCTTTCAGCAGTGGAATAACATGACAGTAATATTCCGCCCCAGTGAGCAGTCAAGGTACCATATTAGTTGAGCTGCACTAGCTGTGGCTTTTGAGTCAGCCTCGAGGACAGTTGCATGCAGGCCCCATTGTAGTAATCCAGTCTGGAGGTTACTAGCTTATGGACACAGTGGTCAGCCTATCCCAATCCAAAACCAGCCAGAGCTGTACCGTCAACCAAAACTGGTTAAGGGCACGCTTGGTCACCATAACCACCTCGACATCTAGTAACAGCAATAGATTCAGGAGCATTCCTAGGCTATGAACCTGTTCCTTCAGGGAGAAGATAAACCCATCCAAACCAAACCACTGGCCAATTATCTGAACTCAGGAACAAATCACCCTCTGTCTTGCCAGCGTTCAAAATCAGTTTGGCAAATAAAGTCCAAGGCTGACGACTGTTCTAAAACACAATGCAGGAATGAAGACAGATCAATACACATTGCACATACATCTTTGCTACTTACAGTGGTACCTCTGGTTACGAACTTAATTCGTTCTGGAGGTCCGTTCTTAACCTGAAACTGTTCTTAACCTGAGGTAAGGGGGCCTCCCACTGCCACCGCGCCACCACCACGCAATTTCTCTTCTTATCCTGAGGTAAAGTTCTTAACCCGAGGTACTACTTCCGGGTTAGCGGAGTCTGTAACCTGAAGCGTTTGTAACCCGAAGCGTTTGTAACCTGAGGTACCACTGTATTTTTAACCATCAGAAGTGGCTTCACAATTAAAACCTGTATGATTTCACAAGAGACTGAGACATATGTGTGGAGAAATGGCAGACCAGAGCTGCCAGCTTGCAAGGCTGAGGTGGTTGCTTATTAGTCAACCCGGATTTCTCGGTGGTTTTTAATATATTTTAATATATTCTCTGAATAACATGGCAATCAGCATTGCATTACTGTCGTAATGATACCTTGGAAGACAGCTGAAACCTTCCCAGAGATGTTAAAGATCAGACACATTAGGGACTGCTGACACGGCACTGTCACTGGGACTTTTCTCAAAAGTAATGAGGGAGGAAGGTACCCTTCAACTAGCATGAAACTTCCTCTCTTTTAAAATGTTATTTCCAATTACTGTTTTCTACTTCTTCCCTTTTAAAATGCTTAACTTGATTTAAGACATTTCATTATTTAATGAAGAAGGAGGAGGAGATGTCCTGGTTTTAAAATATCAGTAAGCTTTGAGGGCAGTGTTGGAGCAGAGCTTTGATGGTCAATTTGTAAAACAATCACTTATCTCAAGAGCACAAAATGTTTGAGCTGTGGCCTTAAATGATTGCAGGGGCAAACCAGTTTTAGGATTAGATGGAAGCAGCCATCAGAAAGCTGCTGATTTTCTTAGTTATTAAATTTATTGTTAGGTTTGTATTTTACCAGTTATGTGATATTAGTTTTTGTATCGAACTCAGTTACTTGTAAGTCATCTTGGAGGTTTTTAGGTTCCAAGGCAGTATATATTTAATAAACAAGATAGAAGGATGATGATAGATGATAGATAGATAGATAGATAGATAGATCAGATAGATAGATAGATGATAGAGCTAGACAGCTGCATTTTATAATTTGAAGAACATGTTTGTTTTTGACAAAGCCTTTGTTAGAAAGCTTCTAGAAGATTTTATACATAAATTACACTGGTGTAAGAGGCCAGCCTCTCTCCTCCCAATAAGTGGTGCATGAGTTTGTTCTGCCCGTCAATTAGTATAGGTGCAATCTACATAAGCTTTGACAATGATGGCAAGTTGATAATGGTGGCAAGATTCCACCTGATTTAAAGATAAGCTGTACTACTATAGTTTATTCAGAATTTGCATACTGGCTGTGAAGAACATTTTTTTTCCACTATTTAAAACAATTTTAACCTGGTGTTTGGAACTTAGGTGGGATGGTGCCTGCTTTCTAGAACTAGGGGGCTTACTCCCGTGTAAGTGAGTTTAGGATTGCAGGCGGGAAACCTGTCCCAGCAGAACTCAGGAGACCTTGTTACTGGGTCGGCGTGCATGAATTGTGCTGTAAAAGTTACTCTGTTAACCTTTAATGCTCTAGAAGCATTTCTAAAGCAGTACATGGTCTACATTTAGATTTTTGTTGTTTGCACAGATTTTTTCCCCCTGACAGCCAACTCGTGTCACCTTTTGCCACCAGCCCCCAATCATAGCTGTCAACTTTTCCCTTTTCTTGCGCGGAATCCTATTCGGAATAATAGAATTTCCCTGTAAAAAAGGAAACCATTGACAGCTATGCCCCCAATCCGTTTTTAGCTAGACTGCTGCCTCATGCCAGTCTTAGGGGAGGGTCTTATGGATTGTTATTATCATTATGTCCACTGAGCTTACCATTTATTCCACCGAGCTCACCATTAATTTATTGCAAAGAAACGAGAGCCAAGGAGAGCCCACTCTGCTTTTTAAAAAAGACGCACCACCATAGAAGCTTTTTTTGTTATTCTCCTCCCCCCCCAAAAAAAAAATAGTATACAAACACCAGAAAGAATAAAGGAAAGCATCCCGTTTTATTTTCTTTTTTTAAAAAAAAATGCAGATGTTTAAAATATCCTGCACTTATTTGTATGAAATAAAGTATTATTAGAGGGCTACGGAGGGACCCAGTTGGGAGGAAACTACAATTCCCAGGATGCCTTGCTCCGTCTTCCGGGAGAGGGCGAGGCCTGCCCAGGTGATCCCGGAAGGAGGTGGCCGCGAGCGAGTTACCTAAGCGTTCCTCGGAGGCGAAGGGCCACAAGGTGGTGTAACGGTCTCTTCCAGGGTCCTTCCTTCAGCGCCCTTCCCCTGGTCTCAGCACCTTGCTTCGGAGGCCTCCCATTTTAACCCATTTTAAAGGGGTCCACATCTGCCTTCCCTTCGCCTAGACTAGAGCGAGTCTGGCTGGACTTTGCCTCCGAAAGTTTCCTCTTTGGCGAGAAGGAGGATCCAGACCCTGGTACTATATTATATGGCAAGAGGAGGATGCCAGAGGGGGTAGCGAGCAATCTGGGGGTTGCTGTCTAAAAAAGGGGGGGCGCTTCTTGTTCGTCAAGAATATAAAAAGGATTGGAAAACGTTTGTAGAGTAGTTTTTTTATTAAAAAAAGAGTGAACAGATGAGCAGGACTTGAATAAATTCAGCAGTATAAGAGGAAGTCAGAGAAAATTAGTAAGAGTACAACTTGGGAACTTAGATGGGAAAGAAAGGACACCAGAGAAGGAGAGGAAGCGAAGTCCTTAGGTTGTCTTTAAGTTGTGTCCTTGTTTGGTTGTGGTTTTGCTTTCCTTTCAATTTGTAGTTATTCTTTTAGAACTATGTAAAAAAGACCACATGTAAATAAAGTTATTAAAAAAGAGGGGTGCAGCGGTCAGGACAGTCTGCAAGTTTCACCTTTGGAATGAGTTCTAGGTGGCACTTGTCACATGATACGAGGCACTCTTTTTTTTCCCCTCCCCTGATTGGTTTAAGTGACCCAGCACTGGAATTTGGTATTGGAAACCTCTGCAAGAGCTGACTGCGTTTCCAGATATATGCGGGGTTGCAGCCCTTAAGCTGGAAGCACATCCACTACAACTGCGGAGTAACTCTTCAAGTTACTATTCGAGCCTTTAGCATGAGGTTCTTAATCCCAGGGTTGTGTGTCCAAGCCCCACGTTGGGCAAAAAATTCCTGTATTGCAGGGGGTTGGACTAGATGACCCTGGTGGTTCTTTCCAACGCTATGGTTCTATGATTATCTTCAGGGTGTACAAACAGCTAGCTATCACCTCCCTCTTCTGGTGACTGTGCACATTTGTGAACCGGTTTAATGAAAACAGAAAATGGAAGAGTTCTGTTTTATATGGATTGTGCAGCCTTACGTAGCCCTATTAGGTGGCAGAAGTTAAAAAGAAAACATGTTGAGTGTGCTAAAGAGAAAGTGCTTGCCAAGTGAGCCCTGGAGAAGTCTCTACCTCTGCTGGTGGTGGTATAAGCTGAGGAAAGCTTATGAGTTACAGTTCTGAGTTGTTTTTTCTGCAAACAGCCTGAATGGCTTTCCTGAGAATAATTTGAGGATGAGAGTTGTGCCGGTTACATTTAGCCATTTCCATTATATTGTCCTCAGTGTATATTGCAATATAATATTAAACCAGATCAACACGCTGCATACCCTGTTCATGTGTTTAAAACTTTGTTCACAGAAAATGCAAGACGTTCAAGGGAATCCAAAGCAGCAGTTGATTTCGGAGCTTCACAATTTTGCTGCTGTTGGAGACAAGACCAGGCTTGCAACATTGCTCAGTCATTCTCCCTCGCTTATCAATGAAACTGGGAAGAATGGTTGGACAGCCCTGATGTATGCTACTAGAAATGGGCACTTTGAGACCGTGCAGGCTCTGCTTGAAAAGGGGTGAGAAAAACACAGCCAACTAATTTATTCAAATTGTCTAAATATATTTGCTGCCGTGTTGCACAACACAGCGGAATGATTATATGGGGATTATATGGGGAAACGGAAATTGCTTATCTTCGTAGTTTTAATCCTGATAGAGCAATACAGACTCCTGAATTTGGGGCTAACATTGAAATACAAAAGTAAATCAAATCCTCTTTTATTTCAAACTCTCTTATTCTGTGAACATCATGTACACAGAGATGCTTCCATTGATCATTTTGAAGCCCGGGGCAGGGGCTGGGGAGATTAATTGTGCTAGCCACCATTTCTTGAATTGATAAGATTCACAAATTAATAACTTTTTGCAAGAGAATTGGTGTATTTTGAGAGCAGGGTTTCCCAAACTTTGGTCCAAAAATACCAGTGCTGGGTGCCCTTCATTCAGGGGGCCCACAATGTGTCTAGGAGTGGAAGCAACAGCTGTGAGCAGTGGGTGCAGTGCATTAAGTATTCATATTGATTTTTAATTGTATCTTAATGGATGCTTTTATTTCTTACATCAAATGCTATTATTATTGTATGTTATGTTGTATCCTATGAAATTCAAATTATAATACATTAAATACAATACAGGCCCACACATCCTCCAAACTTATGCACATTCCACTTGTTTGCAACTGCATTTATGTGGGTTGCCGCAAAATAAATGAATCAATTGAGTGGCCCTCCCTCGCTCAGAGCTGCTGCCCAGAAGTGAGCGAGGGAAGGTGCATCGTGCAGTGGTTTTATGGTACCTTATATGTTTTGAAGTTCTATATAAAAATGTTGCTTATATTAAGGTATGTTAACAATTTTTCATTTCATTTTATTTTTTTGAAATAAGGTGTGATAAGTCCATGACCAATGCATCCAACCAGACAGCACTGGACATTGCTAAATTTTGGGGCTATAAGAATATAGCTAACTTATTAGCTAATGTGAAGAGTGGACTGGAGCCATTTTTCCTGACCAGTGAAATTGGAGAACGCGAAATCTATTTTTGCAGGACATTGCTCGATAGGAAGAGTGAGAAGAGAACAGATGCTAAATGGTTGAACATAAAACAGAAGCAGACAACTACTGTATACATCCTTTTTTCAAATTTAAGTCCATTAGTTGCATCAGATGATAGTGAAGATACCTCCCCGTTTCCAAAAGTTAAACTCCATAAGCTTTCTTACAAGGATGTAAAGGAATACCTGGAGCAGCCAGAAACCATCACACTGATTTTTCTTGGAGTAGAACTCCAGGTGAAAGGCAACTTGCCTCCTACTCTGAAGGGGAAAGAGGCAAGCAAAGGTGAAGAAGATAGTTTGGTTGCTTGGTTTGCACTCAGTATGGATGCTACTGCTGCTGATAGATTTATACAGAAGCATCAAGAGTGTTATTTTCTTCATCCACCTATGCCTTCCTTGCTGCAGTTGTCTGAAAATGAAGCTGGTAAGATACCTAAGTGTTTCTCTTTTAGTAAATAAATAAATAAATAATTGTCCAGTAACACCTTAGAGACCAACCAAGTTTGTTCTGGGTATAAGCTTTCATGTGCATGCGCACTTCTTCAGATATTTATTTCGACTGCGTTAGACCAACACAGCTACCTGCCTGTCTCTTTTTAGTGCTGGGAGAAAACTGGTTGGTTTTATTTATCCTTTTCAGTTCTCATTCCTAGCAAGGTTTTTCTGCATTCAATTTGTATTGTGGGTTACTGCTTACTGGATTGCCTGTATTGAGCATAATTCTTCAGCGAAAACCATAATATTGTTCTAGGAATAAAGTTATCGCAGTCACTGCCGCGGACACAGCTTGATGTGTCTTGCTTGCCCTTCTTGTCCCCTTTCCTTCCTTGTTCTCTACTGCTGCTCCTCAACATGCAGCTGTATTTTGTTTCTTGGCTAAAGAAAGTTAGGGCTGATTTTCCATTGCCCTTGTCTGCTGTCTCTCACAGAAGCATTCTGGTTACATGAACCGCAACCTCATGGGTCTTTAGCTTGGCTGTTTTGAAGATCAGGAGCATTTCAATGATACGGAAACCATGCTGTGGTTGAGCTTTCAAGGCTGTCATCTCACACCGTACTTTTGATGTAGTAAATCGCCCCCATATGTAAAGACCCAAAGTGGCCAAAAGTAACACAGTATTAGAACAGGAACTTCTGTATCAGCTTTAATAGCCTAACATGAAAGGGTTCTTCTGTTGATTTTCATGGTGAATTGGAATGCTGATGTTGCAATCTGTGCTGTAGAAAGAACCCTGCATGTTTATTATTTGCTCTTTGTGGTCGCTTTTTTAAGGAGTCATCGCCCAGGCTAGATCTGTCCTGGCATGGGATAGCCGGTATCAGTTCTGCCCAACATGCGGCAGCGCAACCAAATTAGAAGATGGAGGCTACAGGAAATCCTGCTTAAAGGAAGACTGTCTCAGCCATCAGGGCATTCACAACACATGCTACCCACGAGTCGGTAAGAAAATTGCAAATGCGTTGTTTTCTCCCCAATAGCGGTGCAAGAATTTCAGCCCACTGTAGTTCCTAGCAATCTGAACTTATTATCTAGTTGAAACCAACCTACCAAAACTGCACATGCTGAAAGGGAGAAGGAAGGGACTGTGGCCAGCTGGAATAATCACATTAAAACATTGGTTCCTTGTTTATTTTATTTTTTTGTATTAAAAACAGACCGTGCATGACAGCTAGTATTAATCATCCCTGGAGTAGATCCATTGAAAAAAGTGGTCTTAAGTTCATTGATACCAATGGATCTATCCCAAGGATGACTTAGCTCGCCATCCTATTCCTGTCAACTTGCACTCAAAACATATTCTAGTATAGATATTCTTTTAAAAGTTTTTATCTGATCTTTTGCATGCATAGTCTGACATTGCTTCCACATTGCTTTATTGCCATCTTTTTTCTTTCCTTCCTCTCATAGCATGTATTTTCTTTTGTTTTTAATCGTTTGTTATTTATTTTGTCCTCGCGAACTTGACTGATATTACCAGTTCTGTATTATTCACAGAGAAAGTTAGTTGGATGTGGTATTAAGTGGTTCTTCAGAAGCTTAAACAAAGGGAGTTGTGAACAGAAGGAGACATACAAGACCGCTGAGCCAACAGCTGGTGTTTCTAGTGACATTTCCTTAACAAAACTAGAAGTCAGCAAGATTTGAAACCTTTGCTGGATGCCTTGCAGCATATACATTTTCCACAGGTCATCAGTCTTTGAAACATATTTACCTAATGGGATTGTCATATCCGTCATTTTGACAGCAAGGAAACAGTATAGGTTGAGCAGCCAACAGAAAGGGGAGAATGCAGCAAGAAGGTTGAATATCAAAGTGCAAAAGGATTGGCTTGCTACTTAAAAGATGGTGCTCAGTTTGTTTAAAAGCCCACAGATTAAAAGCAGAGTCACAGAACGGTTATGAACAACAAAGCAACAGATGAAAAGCTTGAATGAAGCCATCAAATGGTGGTCAGGCCAAAGGCCTGCTGATTTCTCCCCCAATCAATGATAGTTTGACATCAGAGAGGAGGGCAAATGAGAATCATTCTATAATAATTCACACCAAAATATAGACAAGAGTCACAGGGTCCGTTCAGATGCAAAATCAAACTATAGTGTTATTTTTTGGGAATGAGCAGGCATAAACCTCAGACTCATATCCTCCCTCGCACACTCAGAGAAGTATGTTTTGTACAAACTAGCAGTGCAAACCATGGCCATCACCTGAGGGATGCCTTAGTAGTGTTAGGGCCGTCAGAAAATTGTAAGGACTTTTCAATGTACTTTTGTTGTTACTGTTACCATTTACATTTATACCCCAATTTTCCTCCAAGGAGCTCCGGGTGACGTTCATAGTTCCCCCGACGTCATCCTCCCAACAACCCTGTGATGTAGGTTAGATTGAGAGTGAGTGAGTGACTTAAGATCACCCAGTGAAAACGCACACTGGAGAAGATTATTCTATTCCAGAAAGGGACTCTGGAATAGATAATTGAGAGAAGACAGTAGAGAATCCTGAAGCATAAGAGAGAATCCTGTATCCAACCAGACCTGGAAAACTTGCTGTCATGACACTGCTCTGCAGGAAGCCGAAGCTGACTGTACTTTGAATTGTGCACTGCACTTGAAAATGTATTCTACTGGACCATTAATCTGTGACTGAAGCTGAAGGCAAGAATTGTTGCTGATTAGGTCACTGCTTTCTGTCGAGTGTGCAACTAGGTCATTTACTCCAGTATTTATGCCAAACGCATACTGCAGCTCAGGGTAATTTATCTCCCAAGTTCACTTTTGGTCTAGGCAGGTATATTCCCGCAAGACATTTGTGTTACAAAAAACAGGTGGATAAGTATTTTTAAGGAACCTGCATTAAGATTACCGTCTGGGGGGCTTGGAGAGAATTGGATTTCAGGCTTTTAAAGGAGATGATAATGCTGAGTGAGAATGAGCACACTTATGTTCTTTCTTGCTGTCTTTTGAAACAGTTTAAATTTGAATACATTTCTCTCACTTGAATTCTAGATCCCGTAGTGATAATGCAAGTTATTCATCCAGATGGTAACCACTGCCTTTTGGGAAGAAAAAAAAGATTTCCTTCAGGCATGTTTAGTTGCCTTGCTGGATTTATAGAGCCTGGTGAGTTCTCTTTGTATATATTGTTTCTTTCCTTTATTTCCATCCCAGATGTTAAATATAAAACTACTCCTTTGCCCTTTGATTTCTGATTTTGAACTTTGGCCTGCAGCAAACCATATTACTTTGTATAGACATACCTGGAAATATGTTGGGTTTATTTTAATAATTCACTAATTTGTATACTCTGGGCTGGTTCTGAAGTTGTGTAAGCAGACTGGGGTGATTTTTGTCCCTTTCTCCTGTAGCTTCTGGCATCCCCAAAAAGAAAAAAATAACCAATTTCCCCAGGACTTTGGTACCCCTTCTGTGAAAGACTCCTTCCGCAGAGGGGTTGCCATGGAACTAATAATCCATTGTCAGTTTTTTGGGATGTCAATTCCGCTTTCTTGTAACATACATTGTGGTCATTAAGTCTTTTTATGCCTATATTGTCTTACGTACCTTGAAAAGTGAAGGCCATATGACATCCAAGATGTGCTCCAGGATTGCAGCGAAATAGTTCTAAGGATATAACTGCACATGACTCTAAAAGCATGGTAAAAAGGTAAAGGACCCCTGGACAGTGCAGTGCTCATTTTGCTTCAGGCTGAGGGAGCCAGTGTTTGTCCACAGACAGCTTTCTGGGTCATGTGGCCAGCATGACTAAACCGCTTCTGGTGCAGCAGAACACAATGATGGAAACCAAAGCACACAGAAACACTCTTTACCTTCCTGCCGCAGCAGTACTTATTTATCTACTTGCACTGGCATCCTTTCGAACTGCTAGGTTGGCAGGAGCTGGGACAGAGGAACGGGAGCTCACCCCATCACGGGGATTTGGACCACCAACCTTCTGATTGGCAAGCCCAAGAGGCTCAGAGATTAAACCACAGCGCCACCCACGTTCCCCCTAAAGTCATGATGTCAGGGTGGCTATTATAGATGCATTTTTATTGGAAATATTGCCTGCCTTTTATTTGTGATACTTATGATTTGTGTTCTGATCTGTGCAGAAAGTTTCAGATCTTTTGAGATGCTATAAAGCACAGGATGTGATTCTAGCTTGGAGCTTTGTCAGTTAACTGTTCTTTCCCTTCTTTGATTAGGTGAGACAATTGAAAATGCTGTTCGAAGAGAAGTAGAGGAGGAAAGTGGAGTTAAAGTGGGCCATGTTCAGTATGTCTCTTGTCAACCATGGCCAATGCCTTCGTCCCTAATGATTGGCTGCATAGCGGCAGCAGTGTCTACAGAAATTAAAGTTGACAACATTGAAATAGAAGATGCCCGCTGGTTCAGTAGAGAAGAGGTAAAGTTCAATTTAATTTCCTTTCTTATTGATTGCCCTCTGACTGTATTGGTTAGAGCATGCAGTATGGATATGCTTTTTTTCCCCAGGCAGATGAAAGAGTCCTCGTACTCCTTATTGTACAGTGATTACGTTGAAATTGAAAATTATGTGTTGCTAAAAGAATTGGTATAGACAGTTGTTCTTGTATTGAGCCCATAGATCTTTCCAGTAAGTTGCATAGACAAATTTCATAAAAAAGCTCTAAAAGTCCTGTAGACATAGCAATCATTCGGATTTGGCTTTACCTTTTGTGCCATCCTGCTACTAATAGAGATGAAAATAGAAGAGGTGATCCTCTTTTTATAATAATAGCTTCCATTTGTATAAAAGTATTCAGACTCTCAACTTTCAGGATAAAATACCACTAAAAAGTTGAATCAGATAAATGCAATTCAGAGACCACCCAGCTGCCCTTTGCTTATACTCACCGAAAAACAAAGTGTAATTGGCAAACGTGTCGGATTACATACATACACCGAGGCCTAGGATATATTAGTGTCTTTGATATTTTCTAGAAAAGGTCATGGAGCATGCGTGTGGTTTTTCTCCCACAGGTTTAGTCATACATTCAGCAGAGGGAAATAGTAAACGATTAATTGCACAAGGAGGAGTGAGCTCAAATACTTTATGAAACAAATTGGGGCTAGCCCAGTTGCACATCTCTAAAGCAATTGGCTGCTAGCCATAAAATCCTTCATATAGTGGATCATTAACCTGATGAACTACGCAAATTTCTTTGCTGGATTTAACTTGCTCAAATATGATATTTTGTATATTTCAGGTTTTGGGAATTCTGAACAAAAGGAACCAGAGTGCCTTCTTTGTGCCACCACATCAAGCCATTGCACACCAGTTGATAAAGCACTGGATTGGAATGAACGCTAATCTTTAAATCCAGCGAGCTGATTTATCTGTCTTGTATCACTGCTGTAGCTGCTACTGTCTTGGAATTAAACTAGATGTAATTAATCATTCAGCATCACATGTGACCATTTTAGGGATTTTGCAGTACAGTTGTGCATGTGTACTTTCTTTGAGTACAGAGGTCATTGCTCCCTGGTAAAACGTGTTAGGATTGCAACCTCAGTCTTTTAGTCTCCAGAACATATTTGTGCATACGGTTCATTTCTCAAATCGCTCAAGGTCTAACATTGCCTAAAGGGGATGAGAGAGGACTTTTTCAAATGTAACTTTTCCCACCTGAAAGTTGCACTCGCTTCCAACTGGTTACTCTTGATTTTACAGAGTTTACTTACACCTCTCTGATTTTAGCTTTCCCGGGCTGTTGCTTCAGGCTATGATACACTTGCAGCCTAAATCATTCTACCTAAAGGCATTCAGCCGTTTCTCAAAACCAGAGCAGAAAAAAATAAGCTTTCTCTGGGCTGAAAAAACGGATTGCAAAGAGCTAATGCTTTTGTATACTGGAGCAGGCTCTTCAGCCTAACACGTGGATACCTGTATTTCAGGGACTTTTTTGCTTCACAGACGAGCCATTAGGATAGAGGAAGACTGGGAGGGATATCTACTAGAAGCAGGTATTCTAAGGCCTCTGTATCCCTCAGCCACAGGCTGCTGCAAAAGCCACTTTTAAATAATTGGAGGACAGTGCCTTATGATTTTTCCACATAAATATAAATCTCTTCATTCCTATGATAGACCCCAATGAAACAGTTACCCTGCTGTACTTCGGTTGCCGGAGCCTCATTTGCACAAATGGTACACCAAATCCAATATGGACAGTAAGTAAGGTTGACATTTGAGTAAGTGAGGCTATACATTGCACTTCATCACCCCTTGAATACTCTGCTGAAAGCTTTTGCCGCACTCAATTTCTTTATTTGTAGTTTGCCACAAAAGTATTTGCTGTTGGTGTTTTATTGTGATACAGTCTTATTAAATATCTTTTGCCTAAGATGTTGCTTAAGTTTGCCCTAACTTTGTTTTTAAAAATAAGAATTAATGCAAGAAAAAACAACCCTGGCATTATCTTTCTCTCCCCCCTCAGTCTGTTAAAACATGTGTAGGAAAAAAGGTGGGTGCCAATAGGCTGATTAAAGGTAGGCCATTCTTGAAGCTCCATGGAATTAAATATACTAATCAGATTCTGAGCTTATGGGACAAAAATAGCAATGGAAAGAAGTAGACCAGGCCAATGACACTTAACAAGACTGTCTCGTCTTTTCGCTTTGTTTGGATGCCAATTTTTGTTTTAACCTCCTTGAAAAACTAGGAAGACTTTATATAGAATTTGCTCAGGTAAGTTGCTTTTCTTGTTCTTGCTACACCACTGACAATAAACTATATGCTTTTTCTCCCTCACCAGTCAGGTGGCTAGAGGAATTCACTTGTGCTGTTATTACTCACCCAAGTTTTACAGTAAAAAAGGGGGGATAAGTAAAAGGAGAAGAGAAGAGACAGTGGGGGAAAGGGGGTTGAATAATAAACCACAATAAGTTTCCTAGTAGATCCACATAGTGATCTTAATGCAACAACTGAATCATAACTTGGTGGTAGAGTATTTGCTTTGCATCTGCTGCCTGCTTTAGCAAATGGGAATCATATCTAAGGAAAATATTTAGCTCCTAGTAAGTATTTCTCTTTGTATATCACTAGCCAAATGTCAGCCAGATCTGATGCGACAATATAATTCTGTTATTTCACCATGTTTGCTCCTATGAAATGCAAGCATTGTCTAATTTTCCACGATGCGAAAATCAACTCCTCTTAGCCATGAAGAAAATTGCTTTTGAACAAATAACTTGCAATTCTAAAGTGGCACATTTACATAGAAGTCAGTCCAATTGAATTCAGTCCAATTTATTTCTGGGTAGAACTGCATAGCATTGTACTGGAATATTGTATGGGGTATAAATAAATATTATTTTTATTATTACTATTATTATTATTACCGTTGATCAGCTTCAGAGTATAATTAGTTCTAGGTTTTTAAGTGTGTTTTTTTATTATAAAAAAAATTACTCAGCAAGTTCAAGCCTAACCCAGTTTCTTTGTAGCAAATCTTATGAAATGCAATGCTGTTTACTTCTGTGAATAAGTGTACTTGGGATCGTTGCTTACTTCATCAAGTGTGTAATTTGATTATATCAGAATATGCTTTTAAGTAAATCCTGAACATCTTGTTAGTATTATCAAAAGGTACACCACACTTTTTAAGATGATTTGCTGTAGTGGGATCCGAAATTCACTTCAAATTTTGCTTTGAGTGATATCTAGGAATTTAGGAATATGCAACTCCACCTCTGAAAAAATAGTTATCTGTATATTTGCTTTCAATTGTTTTCTGCTGCCTTTGAGAGCAACTCATAATTCTAAGATTTACACACACACACACACACACACACACACACACACACACACATATTCTATACCACAGTGTGAAGTGGGAAATTTTCCAGTGCTTTATTTTTCCACATAAAAATTTCCATTTCATAAGTTTATTAATGAATCTATAGGTATCAATTGCAACTCCAATATTAGTCACTCTTAGCAGTTTAAAAGTTTCTAGCTTTCTATACTAAATACAGGTAAAATAAAAATGCTAAATTGGAGCACTCTTCAGCACATCAGAAAAAGCTTGGATACAAATTAAACTGCATTGGAAAATTTTGCAATTCAAAATTCTCCAGAAAACACACACATCACATGGCTCTGCACCTCTAATATGAATGAAAAAGCAATAAATCATGGTACGTATCTCCTACATTGGTCTCTATAGCCACAGCACTGTTATTCTACAACAGTTTTGATTTATCCCTGAAGACGCACTGTTCCATTGTCTCCTGAGACAGACAGATGCCAGGAACCTAGAGAACAAAATTATGATTTTGTCTAAAATTAAAGAGTCTTCATACTGTTTTCAGGGAATAAATCAAAACTGAAGAGAATATCAATACTGATAATTATTTTCAACTCCAGTTAATTAGAGTACTAGTTTTGATGTCTTCTCAGGTTCTACTTGGTAAGTTTTTCAGTTAATAACTACATACAACCAACACACCTGGGCTGGATTGATGGTCAATGCAAAGCTGGTAAGAAAGTTCTGGCTAAGATAATTAGGGATTCTCAAAGGAATCCATTGGAGGAATCCTTGGTTTGAATCTGTGTTTAAATTTAATCTCAGTGATGAGTTCCGAGTCAATCGAGACGTGAAGTAGAAGTTTCTTGATTGGAACTTCTGGGGTCTGGGTTCTTCCATGGCTGCATTTTTTTTTTAAATTAAAATTTAAAAATCTAGATTGGAAACTTGGAAAGTGATGTGAGGTTATCCCTTCCCCGCGCTGCCATTTCTCCATGGAAAATCATATTTCCACCAACGTTGTTGTTTGCCCTTGTTGGGGGAAGAGTACACAGAACCAAGTTAAAATAATTTTTCTCGGATCCAGATTTTAATTTTGCTGTTAAAAATAATTATCTATCACTGGAGAATTGTAAAGCTAGATGAATGAAATTTTGAGACATTCACAACACTTTGTTATTATCCATGCCTCCAGAGGGGCATGAATAATAACAGAGATTTTCTAGAAGCAATACAAGCAAACAAGAAGGAAGTTCTCTGCCTGTGGTGCAAGCTTTGGTCTGTTGCCTAGTATATTGTATTGTGGAGGAAACCGCAAAATGCAAAGTCTGAAAGAGATGAATAAACCAGTGGAAAGGAAGAGCTGTTAAAAAGTGGAAGGTGTAAAAGACCAGAGTGGTAAAACTCGATCATTTTGAAGGGATATATGCTTTGTGCATTCTATGATGCTATGACTGCACTTTGGTTTTTTTAGTGAAAGAAAAATGCTTTATTGCACAGAGTCAAGATTGTAGAGTTGGAAAGGACCACAAGTACAATCTAGTCCAACCCCCTGCAATGCAGGAATTTTTTGTGTAAGGTGGGGCTCAAACCTATGACCCTAAGATCATAGGTCTCTTGCTGTACCAACTGAGTTGTCTAACAAACTGCAGATTTTAATACTATGGCTGAGATACTATGAATGTTTTATGACTATAAAAGTCATATTTTGGAAATGTGCTATTTTAACCAAACTTCATCACAGGAGAAAAGTAATGACATTATTTTATAAATAATTTTATAAAATTCCACTCCATTTTTGTTCTTCTTTTGTCATTTTGGCCCTCTTCTTGATTTTGTTTGTCTTCTCTTTCCAGCCGATGCTCCTCATTATAAAGTCATTTTTCTCCTTGTTTTTCAGAAATAAGCAGTTTAGAAGCTAGCAGCTTATAAATAAGGTTTCATGCTAGGGCAGGTATTGCACATAATGATAGGTGCCGTAAGAAAAAACGTGAATGATTTGGTGGGCAAATATTAGTAACTTCTTTGTTACTTAACTGTTTATTCTGGATCCAGCCAGAATGCTGCTACTTGTTTGGGAATAACCTTGTGACATGAACACTATTTCCATATGGCATGAGTCTAATCTTGTAAATGGCTGAGCAGCACTGCCATCTTTGAGACGAGGAAAGTAGGGTGTTAGGTACTTTCTAAGTTTAGGAGCTGGATAAGGACTTGATCTTGCAATCCTCATTCATTCATGTAATCCTTATGGAAGTCAATGGGGCCATTCATATGTCTGAGGATTGTTGGATCAGTGTCATTCCCATTAGACTCAACGTACCTTGAAGAGAAACCTGCAGTGTGGCAGGTGGCAGGGAAGGAAAACAACTGAAGACATCCGGTGCAGTTCTTTAGAAGGCTACATAAGATGACTGCACACACGTGTCGGTATTGGGTACGTTGTCCGCTGGGAACAATGCCACTGTGAGACTCTTCGGCAGTATTTTAATAAGAATGTTCCTATCATACCATTAGGGACGCGGGTAGCGCTGTGGGTTAAACCACAGAGCCTAGGACTTGCTGATCAGAAGGTCGGCGGTTCAAATCCCCGCAATGGGGTGAGCTCCCGTTGCTCGGTCCCTGCTCCTGCCAACCTAGCAGTTCGAAAACACACCAAAGTGCAAGTAGATAAATAGGTACCGCTCTGGCGGGAAGGTAAACGGCATTTCCATGTGCTGCTCTGGTTCGCCAGAAGCGGCTTAGTCATGCTGGCCACATGACCCAGAAGCTGTACGCCGGCTCCCTCGGCCAATAAAGTGAGATGAGCGCCGCAACCCCAGAGTTGGTCACGACTGGACCTAATGGTCAGTGGTCCCTTTACCTTTACTTCATACCATTGCATGCAGCTTCTTGCGAGCTCACGCAACCAATTGCCAGGCTTTTAAGGTTAGCACTCTTTCAACTCAAGAAATCTTGATTTTAAAAACTCAAGGCATTCCACCTGATTTCACTAAATTAATGGCAGATTGGGAGAGCACAAACTGCTTCTTAAAGCAGTAAACCCAGATGCCAACTTTGCTGCCACATACACCCAGACAACACCATTACTGGCCCCAACAACATCAAACATACCATCTCAGGAATATTTAATTGTGTATACTATCATTGTGTATGCTATCAAATGCCAACAGTGCCCTTCAGCTCTCTATATTGGACAAACAGGCCAAACCCTACTCCAAAGGATAAATGGACATAAATCTGACATCAGGAATCACAAGACAGAGAAATCAGTAGGAGAACACTTCAATATAGTGTTCCAGGACATTCTATACAAGATCTCAAGGTAGTTGTCATATTACAAAAGAATTTCAGAAATAGACTGGAAAGAGAAGTTGCTGAATTACAACTTATTACCAAACTTGGAGAGACCTGGTCTGAATAGAGACATTGGATCCTTATCTCATTATACATGATAAAGCTATTTTGAGCCATCTCACCCCTTGCTTTTTCCTGTAAGACCAATTGCAGTCATTAACAGTCGTCAACAGGTTTACCACACCTATCAGCCAATCACCCATTCCCACCACCCTTCTGAGTAATATCCCTCCCCACCTTCTCACTATATATAAGGGTCTGGTGACTTCTGTTTCAGTGTATCTGAAGAAGTGTGCACGCACACGAAAGCTCATGCCAATAACTAACTTAGCTGGTCTCTAAGATGCTACTGGAAGGATTTTTTTAATTTTGTTTTGACTACGGCAGACCAACACGACTACCTACCTGTGTCTGCTTCTAAAAGGATCATCTGTTTTATGCAGGGGCAAGAAGAAGGGCGTCTGAAGTTTGGGCTTCTCTGTGAGGTCTGTAAGAAGCCAGGCTAAATTATTTTTTAGGAGAGCTGGATGCAGATGGTCTATGGACATTGATCTTCACATGGCCTTGCGGAGTGTGGTAAAGGAACATTAATAAATTCCAACAGAATCTACCGCGATTACAGCCAACACATCTGTAAGATGTAATAAGCTTTCTGGAATGATTTCTTCCTCCTCCAGCTATATCTTTATATAGTGTACTGATCGTCTCCTTGCTGTAGAAGAGGGAAGCAGAAGAAACCCATGAAACAAATAAATAGAAATATGTTCATGCACCTCATATGTTTTCTTACCATTTGGCTTCATTGAATGACCCTGTATTCTGGTCTTATGAGAGAGATGTTTCCCTACGCACACGAACATTCCCTTTAATGTGAACTGAAAGTGCCAAGGAGATGTCGCAAAATTCACTTTGTTCCGGGTTTGCTTAACCTTTTGGGTAGCATCCAGACATTCAAACCAAGATTGTTCGGTCCTAGAAAAATTCATAGATAAATATCATCCACCTGGTTTTGATTAAGTCCATTTCTGCCTCTATCAGATTTGTTTAGCCAACCTTTTCGGGGGATATTGTGCAGCCCATAAAAAGTTATTCCCTAAGTGGAGATGTTAGAGACATTCTTTAAGGGGGAAATTGCTTAAAGTATCAGTGTGACTCTTCGATCCATAAGAATGATGAATCACACTGTTACTTGTACAGAGCTTTGAAAGCACCCATTTTAAGTTGATCCTTTTAAGATGGCTGTACTTTCGAAAAGGTATATATTGCTATATTCTACTATTAAGAGTTAAGGGTGGAGGGGAAACTCACGCAGTCTATCTTTTCATCATCTGACAGTTAAAGTGTTCTGTTTTTTAAAAATAGAAATTTTTCTACGTACCATGTCAACACAAGTGACAGAGCTAAAAACTTCCTATCAACACCCTTCAAAAAACGGATATCTTGAGTTCTGTAGCAGCTTTTTATATTTATAATCTGACATTATAAAATATTTTACTCTTGCAGTACTGTCAATTAATGCCTTGGACTTTAAAATTGCACTGCCACTGAATGAAACTCATCATCATTTCATGCAGTGCCCACAGTGGCACCTGGCAAGCTCCTAAGCTCTGTATGATTTTAATCAGTAATTAAAGCACTATATTCAGCACTTTGCCAAACAGAGAGGTTAAACAGGGAGAGCCCTGCTAGAATTACCCGTGGGATTAGAAGGGATGTTTTTTGTTTGTAGAGAATAACACTTCTTAAATTAGCCAGTGGATGCCTGTTCATGATTGCTACTGTCTTTTTTAAAAAATAAAAAGTGTCAAACATAATATTCAGGGACTACAGTTTCTCCCCCACCTAAAGTGATTGACAAGGCAGTGGTCAAGTGTTGGGTGCTCCAGCTCAACCAAGCACCCCATTGTGGGAAAACCCAGTGAAGTCGTGTTATTTAATTCATTTATTCTATCCTACTTTTCCTCCTAACAAGCTCAAGGCAACATATGTTCTCACCCCCCAATTTTATCCTCATGACAATAGCTCAGTTGGTTAAAGCGTGGTGCTGATAATGTCAAGGTTGCAAATTCAATCCCTGTATGGGACTGCTGTATATCCCTGCATTACAGGAGATGGATAAGATGATCCTCGGGGTCTCTTCCAACTCCACAATTCTATGATTCTATGACAACCTTTGAGGTAGGTTAGGCTGTGACTGGTCCAAGGACATCCAGTGTGCTTCATGGCTGAGAGGGGATTCAGGAACATCAGAAGCTACCTTAGAGAGGGCCAGACTATTGGTCCATCTAGCAAAGCAGTGTTGAACTTCTGGTTTGCAGATTAATGTGGAATAATGGAACAAATCTACTATTTCCATCTACTGGTTCAATCTGGAGCCAGACTAAATTAGTTGAGCAGAATTCATGGCTAACTGGTCCCATTGGTTTCAGGTGGAACCAAGTATGACTTAGTTTGGATTCAACCTGGTTTGTCAAGATATACAGTATCTATCTGATCAGGGGGATGTGAATAACTTGCTGACCATTCCTAATACTTCCTGAGCCTTCAAATAGTGCTTTGGAAAAACTGAA
This sequence comes from Podarcis melisellensis, assembly GCF_964234715.1. Taxonomy (NCBI): domain Eukaryota; kingdom Metazoa; phylum Chordata; class Lepidosauria; order Squamata; family Lacertidae; genus Podarcis; species Podarcis melisellensis. The sequence continues at coordinate 24,605,607 of NC_138543.1, forward strand.
TCGGAACAACATAACATTCAAAAATATGAAATTTTGCCAGTGAATAGAGCATTGCCCCTCAATCTGGCCTCAGCAAGCCCCACCTGCCTGCCTTGTTGCCTACAACCAGGGGGTAGCATTGGCTGGTAGGTCCTTAGATGTCTTTGTACAACTCAGTGGAGACAAGGATGGAGAGAAAACTAGAATTAAGAGCAGCTGGATAGCTCAGTTGGTAGAGTGTAATACTCTTAATCTCAGGGTTCTGGGTTCATGCCCCACCTTGGCCAAAAGATCCCTGCATTTCAGGGGGTTGGACTAGATGACTCTTGTGGTCTCTTCCAACTCTACAATTCTATGTTTCTAAGTAGCTCTGCCTATCATTGGTTCTGGCTCCACCGGCTGTTGGTCTCCCTTTTATCCACTCTACCAGTTCCATTGAGAACCAGCCAATTACAGTGGTACCTCGGTCTACGAACAGCCCTGTTAATGAATGCTTTGGACAACAAACTCTGCAAAGGCGGAAGTAGGTGTTCTAGTTAGCAAACTTTGCCCCAGAAGACGAACAGAAACTGAACACCAGCGGTGGGAGGCCTCATTAGGGAAAGTGCGTGCCTTGATTTAAGAATGCTTTGGTTTAAGAACGGACCTCCGGAAAGGTTCATAACCCAAGGTACCACTGTACTGCATTTTGCCAACATTGCAAAGGAACTTGGTGCTGTATCAGATGATAGGTGAAGCCATTCAACATACTGTCAGCTTGGGCTTCTTGTCTAGTTCTGAATTTATCTGTGGATATTGACCTGGAAAAGGAGACAAATTAAAGAGGAGTGCAAACCTGAAAATGAATACTTTCTAATGATTATCTCCCTATCCCATTGCAGAACAGAAGAGCACTAAGAACATTCAGGCCTCCAACATGAGCAGGAAAAGGAGGAGAAGCTACAAGAGCAGGAAAAGCTCAGATACCAGGGAAAGTAAGTTTGTAACAATGGTTTACTTGATAATAGGGACTAGGGTGGTGATCCTTGAAAACTCCTTCCCTTGCAAGCTCCAGTTGCCAAAAATGTGGCCTGTGCTGAATGGGATGGGGTGCATCCCAAAGATAAATAATGGGAATCAATATGGTGCAGCGTCATAAAGCTATTTTCTGCTGGAATTACTGATGTGTTCCATATGCTAATAAGAGCAGTAGTCTCGTAATCTGGTGAACCGGGTTTGCTTCCCCGCTCCTCCACATGCAGCTGCTGGGTGACCTTGGGCCAGTCACACTTCTTTGAAGTCTTTCAGCCCCACTCACCTCACAGAGTGTTTGTTGTGGGGGAGGAAGGGAAAGGAGAATGTTAGCCACTTTGAGACCCCTTAGGGTAGTGATAAAGCGGGATATCAAATCCAAACTCCTCCTCCTCTGAAAAAAAAATATAAATGGGAGCAGTAGGTTTATGAGATGAGGTTTCAGCCCTGTGGGATTACAGTTTGTTTCAGGATATGCACTTTTCAAAAGGCTGTTTTTAACTCTTTCACTTTATGCTTAATAGGTGAAATGCAAACTCTGTTCAGTTCAGTGTCCAAATTCTCAGTTAGTTCAGTCACCACTGAATATTTCGTGTCCTCAGATACACCACTGTGCAGTTTCTATGCTATATACTTGCTCTTGGTTGTTTATATGGAGAGCTTATAGGATTTATGTAAGCACACACAAGTTTTTAATGCTTGATGTTTAGTTATGTTTTTATATTATATTGGAAGCCACCCAGAGTGGCTGGGACAACCCAAGCAGATAGGTGGGCTGATGATGATGGTGGTGGTGATGATGATGATGGTGATAATGATATTTATCACCCCTTGTGATGAACAACATGGCCTAAATGGAGGGCAAGATGGCAGTCAATAATAGGAGACCATGGAAATTCTATGCAAACCAGGCTCTCTCGCAACTAGAACACCAAAAGAGAGTTTTTCATGCCCTTTGCAGTGGAGCTAGGTCAATTACACTGATTGTTTGGCTTCCTGCCAAAAGGAAAGGCGACCACCCATTGAAGGGACCCGAGAGAGAAGTCATCATGCTTTCCAGCTGACTTGTATTGGTAGATCTATAACAATTCATTTATTCTGGATGTGGAATATTATGACTGAGCGTAGTAATGACAACTTAGTTGCTATTGATGAATTCATACAGGCAGGGTGTAGGGGCCAAGGGAAACGCAGCTGCTGCCAAGTATGACAAATGATGGCTTCTTGTGAACTGTGGGAGCAGCTGAGCATAATAAGCATGTACCATATAAGTGGGGTGTACTGTTGAGCGGCGGCGAGGGGGGGGAGAGACGCAGAGAAATCAACTGTTTGGCATATTGCAAGTCAGCAATTATAAATGCATGCACCGCTTCCAAAAATAACCTTTCGTAAGATTAGTAGAGTTTGTGGAAGCTCGCAATAACAATGAAGACAGGCAATGTTTTCGAGACAATCAAAAGTGGTTTGAGAGACTTGTTATTTCCCAAGGTGTGCCCAACACATTGATGATGATGGACCCTCTAGCATAGTGGTTCTCAACCTGTGGGTCCCCAGATGTTGTTGGACTACAACTCCTATCATCCCTGAGCCTTGCTAGCTAGGGGTGATGGGAGTTGTAGTTCAACAACATCTGGGGAGCCACAGGTTGAGAAAGGCTGCCTAGCATCTCAGGTCGAATCAGAGCTTCCAGACTGTTTGAAACAACACAAAAACCTACAAACCAGCTTTACTGTAAATGTAATCCGCATATACAGTGGTCACGCTCACGTGTAACAAGCTCCCAAGGAGCAGATTTGCTCCAAACCTGAACCTTTTAGCTCAGCATGGCAAATAAGGCAAGGTTTGGTTTCGTGTGCCGTCTGAATTTCGGCTTGTGGTTAAAGCACTCTCCTCCGCAAGGGCTGTGGAAGAGCAAAGCAGGTGTAAACTCCTCTCCAAGAGCCAGCACATTTGTGTGGTCCTGGTAAACCAAAGTTTGGTTTTCCACGTTGTGCAAACCAGGTGACTATGAGCAATGTATCCTCATTCCAGCTATGGCCCCATCTGCACTATACATTTAAACCAGTACCATACCACTTTAAACCACCATGTCTCTCCCCAAAGAATCCTGAGAACTGCTGTTGGCTAAGGCTGCTGAGAGTTGTTAAGAGAACCCTAGTCTTCTCCCAGAGCTACTGGGAAGAGGATTGACTGTTACACCAGTCTTGGAAGTGTAGCTGTGTGAGAGGAATAGGGATCTCCTAAAAACTCTCAGAAACCATAACAAACTACAGCTCCCAGGATTCTTTGGGGGGCTGTTTAAAGTGATATGATATGGGTTTAAATGTATAGTGCAGATGATTCTGACTCTCCAAAAAACAACAATAACCACCACCCAACCCAGCCTAGATTTCCAGGTGTTCTTTAAAAATAGTAATGTTCTTCTTCCTTTACTTTTCACTCTTCAGATGAACATATGCCAGTCATCTGCAGATGCCAGCAAAACACTGAAGGTGTTGAAAGCAGAGGAAATAAGCACCCAGTAGAAGCTAATAATCATGGAGCTGAGGACATAGGACAGTCAGACAAAAATAGAAGCAATCATTTTTGCACACTAGAGAATGGGAGAAAGAACATTGAGGGTGCTCTTGAAAACAGAGAAGAAGAAAATATATCTGACAGTGCAAAAGAAGGAAAACAAGAAAAAGATTGTCCTTTGCTGGCTTTTTCTACTCAGCAAGATGAAGTCTTAGCAGTGATAAGTGTTGATGAATCAGAAACCTCAACAGGAAACATCACACTGGAATGCAACTCCGACAGTGTGCATTCTCCTCAGTCGGAGAATGTATTTATTGCAGAAGTGAAATGTGGTTCCTTTAATATGAAAGTGGAAGTGAAGAAAGATTCACTTCCTGGAGCAGACTCCGCATCTGGAAAATGGAAATGTCCTAAGAATAGGTGTTATCATAAAGGCCACTGTTGTAAGCAGCACAAGGAGCGAAGACCATCCAGCAATCTTTCTGGAAAATATGAGACACCATCTAAATGCAAGATCCAAATGGCCAGTAACCCAAATCCATCCATGTCAATTAGCATTGTAGGGAAGGAAATCAAGGTGCAATATATCAATAGGAAGCAGAAACTAAGGGTTAGTATTGAGCCTGGTGTTGAAGCAAGGAAATGTGATCCGGCTAGGAGCTCAAAATATGGAAACATGTCCAGTGATACAGATTATTCTACCACCGAGGAATCTTATTCAGATTTTGAGTCAGATTTTAGCTTTCAGGAGAAGGAGGAATCATTCACAAGTTACATGGGTCCAGAGTGGTATGCCCCGATACCTCCACCAGCTGAGTTTGCTGACTCTGAGGAAATCTGCTTAGATAGTGCCACTGAAGTTGTATCCTTAAGTCCAGCAGGTGACATGAATATGTCAGATACTTTCTCAGCTGCCTTAAATTGTGGAGAAGGAAGTGATCTCTGTCAAGAGAAAGGTGACAGAAGGAAGGAGTGTGCCAATGGAAAAGATTTCTATAAAGAAATTGTTTTTACAGAATTTAGCTATACTGGAGAATCTCCTCTAGAAGACTGCAGTTCCAGAGAAATATATCCTGGAAAGAAACCTAATGATGAGATGGGTGATGCTCACCAAGTAAGGAACAGCAGTCTAATAGACACAAGGAATATTATGCGTGTTTCACACATGGAATCAAAAAACACAAGAAGCAATTCTTTCCCAGCCACCCCTGTTGATATATTGTCATCATTTCACCCTAGAAGAGACTCTGGTTTCTATTCAATGCCATCTTTATCCTTAAAAGTGCTACCCAATCCAAGCCAAGCATTGAACCCTTACAGCAAGAATGCCCATACGCCTACCAGCTGTACAGAACTTTCCTCAAGTTTTGCATCATTGTTTGGTAATTTCAGAGATCTTAAATGCTGCTATTCCTTCACCTCGTATGACCATGAAATGACTGTGTACCATGCTGAGCTGGAAGAAAACCTAGGCAATGCTTTTTTCATGGATCACTCTTTAGAATACATAGAGGACTGTAGAGAAATGGATTGGGTAGCTGGAGAGGATTTTCATTCCATTCCCAATTCCAATGAAGAACATAAGGAAGAATGTGGACCCACTGAGCTTCTGAGAACACTAGATGTATCTGAGGAATACACAGAACTCACAAATGGTGGAAATGAATTTGAGGTTCTAAGCAGTGATCACTACAAAGTCCAGGCATACATAGAATTACAGAATGAAGAATTATTAAATCAAGTTTCCTTGCATTCTGGAAACCAGTCTAGTGACGATAAAGATGACAATAACATTGCTGCTAAAGAAAGCATCCAAGGCCAATTCTCTGCAGAACAGCCCAATGGAAATCATCAGCTGAGTATTGCAGAGTCTGATATAACGAAGAAACGGAGAAGATCAGTGATGACTGTAATAACTGGAGAATTAGAAAGAAGACTTATCATTCAAGGTGACAGAAAGTCTGTGGCAGAATCTTTTGACTTGGCAATAAAAAAGGAGCCCTTATTGCCTTGCAGCATAAGAGAAGCATTTATGTCACCTCTGTTGGATGCTGAGGAACCAGATTTTGATAATGAATCCCAGAGCTTTGCAGAAGTTGAGGAGATGCCCGAAGACATGCATGAAGATTGCCAAGATGCTTCTGCCCAGGCTGATGCTGAATCTTGCTCTTTAGAAGATGAGCAGGTTTTGGCTGATACTGAAGCACCTGAGATGCTTTCCAGCAAACAAGATATATGTTCGTCTGATCTTTCTGGAAAACGTTTAGCAACAGATCAAGTGCAGGAGTTACTCAAACCTAGTTGTGAAAAACCAGAGGTACAAAGTGAAATAAAGACGGATTTGGGCCAGAGCCCAGACACATTGCCACCAAACAACCAGACAGGTAAGTACTTCCAGATTCCTTGGAAACAATACTTTGTTCTTACTTTATGCATCAAGGCAAAGGGTTGCAATGAAATGTCCTTCTGAGAACTAGTCAGCTTTGTTAATCATAAAGGGACCCCCTTCTTAACTCCAATGGAGGAGCAGTCTAGACACAACTTGCAAGTTTTACTCCTGCTTGAAGGACACATATTTTTGCTGCCTCATCTTAATGTTTGTGCAAATACCTTCCTTGACCCAGTGCCTTCTGAAAGTAGGCCTCAGTTGTTCTAAGTAGAATTAATACTAATATGCTTTAAGCTCAAAATGTCACATATTAGCAAAATAGAGCTGGACTTGGGAATGCTGGTAAGGTTTGTAAAATGCTAACATGATCCTTCAGTAAGGTATTTCTTTCTCTAATCCAGTTGTTTTCGAATTGTGTCCAATGGGGTTCCCAAGTTAGCAGGCCAATAATGTCAACTTATCTAAAATAGAGTTGCCCATCTTTCCTTAAAACATGGAACTGCATGGGGTCACTGGCTGAGTCTAGGCCTAGACAGCATCTGTAGAAAATGAGAGTGCACCTGAAAGACTTCCCAGAATTCACTGTAACATACAGCTAAAACCATTTGATGTTACATCAAGCAATTGTTATCCAACACTTTCCATTGCGTTCGCCCATCACTGACCATGAAAAGTTAGGTTTTCATTTTTAAATGGGTTTGTTGCACAAAAACATAAAATCTATTTGGATTGTGTATTGGCCAGTGTGCCATTGAATCCTACCTGCAAAAATAGCAACAGTCTGGAAGGCCCCTGGCGCTTATTCCAAACACTACAATTTCCTCAAGGCCAGTTCAGACAAACAAGTAGCGCTTTCTTCAGATGGCCTTAAATCCATGTGTCATAGCAGGCCAAATAGTTATTTATATGCGGTCCAAGCCAGCTTACTATCCTCCAGATGTGTGTCAAGTTTATTTTGAAACTTGAAAGATGGCAAGGTAAAAAAAAGGGGGTAGAATAGTTTCATAACCTATGTCAAATTTTAGATATTTCATCATTCTTTATACTTGGTTGTTCCCCTTATCGTGCTGTGATTCCTGATGCATATATCATAGCCGCCTTAATTTATAAGAACATTTTAAGGCATAAATAAAGAAGAAGAAGCAATAATCTAAAGGGCACATGACTGGCTTTATAAACCCTGCTCCTGGACACTATGCTGCAAAGGCAGCTTAATAGAGATGGATATAAACAAAGAGGCAACCAAATATTCCCTGTGAGAAGGAAAGGAAGTTTTTAGTTTCTGGAAAGTGTATACTGTACCAGGAAGAACACTGTATCTCAAAGCTCCACTCCCATCCCTGTTAAAGAAGCAGCAAAGTGAATAATTTCTAAATTATTAAAGGGCAGCTTGGTTTTCCTCTCCTCGCTGCAAACTGTTGTCACTTTAATATTTCTTTTTCTTGTGCTTTAAAACCTGCATAGTTTATTTTCTGTGTATTACTAGTTCAATTGGTTACAGAATGGTGCTGATAATGCCAAGGTTGCAGGTTCGATCTCCATATTCCTGCATTTCAGGGGGTTGGACTGGATGATCCTAAGGGTTCCTTCCAAGACAATTCTATGATTCTATGTGTTTTGAACTAGTACTCCCACCAGTGTGCTGTCTGGAACAGATGGACGTTGTAACACAAACATCCCACCAGGCTGGGAAAGGCTGGGTTTAAACCAATGTTATGAAAACAAGTTCCCTGCAATAGGATTACACCTCCCGGTGGACACTGCAGCAAATTGGTGGCACTGTGGTCTAAATAGGAACCGCTCCGGCGGGAAGGTAAACGGTGTTTCCGTGTGCTGCTCTGGTTCGCCAGAAGCGGCTTAGTCATGCTGGCCACATGACCCGGAAGCTGTACGCCGGCTCCCTTGGCCAATAAAGCGAGCTGAGCGCCGCAACCCCAGAGTCGGTCACGACTGGACCTAATGGTCAGGGGTCCCTTTACCTTTACTTTCACAGTATCCAGAAGTATTCAGAATAGGGGTCAGCAACTGTTTTCAGCTGTGGGCCAGTCCACCGTCCCTCAGACCATGTGGTGGGCTGGACTATATTTTGAAAAAAATAATGAACGAATTCCTATGCCCCACAAATAACCCAGAGATGCACTTTAAATAAAAACACACATTCTACTCATGTAAAAACATCAGGCAGACCCCACAAAAATCCAGAGATGGATTTTAAATAAAAGGACACATTCTACTCATGTAAAAACATGCTGATTCCCGGACTGTCCACGGGTCAGACTGAGAAGGCGATTGGGCTGCATTCGGCCCTCCTGGCCTTAATTTGCCTACCCATGATTCAGAAGAACCTCCAGCGCAGTACATGGGAGGAGGGGAGGGAAAATAGTTTGGTCAGACAAGGTGGAATGCGTTCGCAGGTGAAACAATTGGAAGAGTGTAGCATTGAAGTCCATCCACAGTGTTGAGTAGATTAATTGGTAAAATTTCTCAGTTCAAAACTTTCAAGAGATTCCAATTGATTTCAGGGAAGATTATTTTAAAAACTGAATATTCAAAATACAAACACTTGTAAAAGATCAGCAGATAAAAATCCCCATGCCTACTGTGACACATGCATTCAATCCTAACGAAGTGTATTTAAAAAAATACAGGATCTCAAAGCAGCTGTCTTATTACAATAGAATTTCAGAAATAGACTTGAAAGAGAAGTTGCTGAATTGCAACTTATTACTAAACTGAAAACTATGGAGAGACCTGATACAGTGGTACCTCCGGTTGTGGACGGGATCCATTCCAGAGCTCTGGCCGGATCCCAAGGTTTTCGCAACTGGAGGTGCCTATTCTGTGCATGTGTGTGATGCAGTAGAGCGCTTCTGTGCATGTGCGTGTGGCAAAACCCAGAAAAATACTTCCAGGTTTGCTGCGTGCATATCCCGAAGGATTCGTAACCAGAGATGCTCATAAGCAGAGGTACCACTGTATTGGATTCTTGTCTGATTGCATATGCTAAAGCTATTTTTGGTCATCTGCATACTATCCCTTGCTTTTTCATGTAGGAATAATTGCAGTCGTTTAACAGTCGTCAACAGGTTTACCATACCCATTGAGTCAATCACCCATCTCCTACTACACTTCTGAGAAAAACCCCACCCCACCCTCCCACTATATATAAGGGTCTGGTGGCTTCTGTTTCAGTGTATCTGAAGAAGTGTGCATGCACATGGAAGGTTCTACCCAGAACAAACTTAGCTGGTCTCTAAGGTGCTACTGGACAGTTTTTTAATTTATTTTTAAAAAGTTATTTTCTCTAATGTGCAAATTTAACACTATATTTAACCAATTAATCACAACTAAAACACATATATTTATCAACTAAGATTTCTTTCATTGGGTGATAGCCTTAGAAATAGTTACTAGCCTTTGATTATTTAGGCTGCAATCCTATATACACAAATAACTTATCTGGGAGTAAGCAGAACTGAACTCAGTGGGGATTTCTTCTGATAAGCATGTAAGCGGGCAAGTGTATAACACAGATAGAGCCACCTGAATACATATTGCCCAGTCTATATTCAAATATAATTGTAAAATTTTGCATTCAACTAAGTTTTACACAGGGTAGAACCATTAAAATCAATAAACATAAGTTAGCGGTGTCCATTATTTTTAATGGGTGTATTCTGAATAGGACTAGCAGTGGATGCAACCCTTTATTTTGATTTGCTTAGAGCAGGCTTCCTCAACCTCCAGATGTTTTGAGACTAAAATTCCCACCATCCCTGACCACTGGTCCTGCTAGCTAGGGATCATGGGAGTTGTAGGCCAAAAACATCTGGAGGGGCGAGGTTGAGGAAGCCTGGCTTAGAGTACTGAAACTGTACATTGATTTAATATTGTTCATGCCTGTTCTGGTGGGAGCCTCACTCCAGTAAACAAGTGTTTTTGCAGGCATCCGTGCTTTGGACTAAAGCCCAAAGTTATAAAAGCAAATGGCTTTGCAACAGAGTTTTATGTTGGGCTCATAGCTGTCAACTTTTCCCTTTTCTTGTGAGGAATCTTATTCGGAATAAGGGAATTTCCCTTTTTAAAAAAGGAAAAAGTTGACAGCTGTGGTTGGGATCCAGAGTGCAAATGGAGATCCTGATCTCTTTAAAGAAAGTGGGAAGATTTTATGTTTGCAAAACCCATGTAAAGTAGCCATTGCTTCTTCCTTCTCAAGAAACAATGGGCGCTTCTATAAACAAAGCTTTACCCCAAATGTTCAAGACAGGTTTTTCTCCTCTTTGGTTTCATTGAGTGATTCCCATTTAAAAAAAAAAAAGGATCTGCTAATACCACCTCTAGCTTCCTCCTTTGAAATAATGCTTGGTATCTCTTTTTTTGTTGCGGGGGTGGGTTGCAATGACAGAGGTAAAAGGTAAAGGGGTAAAGGGACCCCTGACCATTAGGCCCAGTCATGAACAACTCTGGCATTGCGGCGCTCATCTCACTTTACTGGCCGAGGGAGCTGACGTACAGCTTCTGGGTCATGTGGCCAGCATGACTAAGCTGCTTCTGGCGAACCAGAACAGCGCACGGAAACACCGTTTACCTTCCCGCTGGAGTGGTACCTATTTATCTACTTGCACTTTGACGTGCTTTCGAACTGCTAGGTTGGCAGGAGCAGGGACTAAGCAACGGGAGCTCACCCCGTCACGGGGATTCGAACTGCCGACCTTCTGATTGGCAAGTCCTAGACTCTGTGGTTTAACCCACAGCGCCACCCGCATCCCTTCTGTGAAAGTATACAGAAGTAAATCTCTCATTTCAACATAATTTACTTGCAAATAAATAAAAGTAGGCTTGCAGTTTTATCCTGATGTAGAAAAGGGAGCATGGCTTGTAACATGTATTTAATAGTAAATACACTTTGCTTTTTTTCCCCTCCTGAAAATTGTGCAATTATGTAGCTGCTGCATTGGAAGACACGGGCAAAATACTGTCTGATGAGCAAGCATCAAATGACGCCAGCAGTTCCCATGAAGAAGCAGTAGATCGTTGGGCCAGACGAAGGAAACAATTCCAAAACAGCAAGAGATGTGGTTCGGCTGGTGGGAGTTCCATAATCAGCAGTATCACAGAAGGATCAAGTGAGTGTTCCACATTTATTGCATTGGTCAGGAAAAGACATTTATACAGAGAGCTATGAATAAATTCTTCCAGTTTGAAGGGAGGAGCGCTCGTTGCATGGCATGGCATTTTCTTGTTCTAAACAGCTTAGATGGGATGGGAAACCATGGTTTGAACAAAACACGGTAGGGGAACCATAGCCACATGTGCAGAAGAGATGAAAGGAACAAATGGGCATGACATGTGTTCTAAGCTTTATAAACCATGGTTAAATCTGGGCCCTGTTCTCTTTTAGCATGCCTCTCCACCTATTTATATATAGATATGGGGGTCAGTCCTGCCAACCTAGCAGTTCGAAAGCACACAGTGCAAGTAGATAAATAGGTACCGCTCCGGCGGGAAGGTAAACGGCATTTCTGTGTGCTGCTCTGGTTCACCAGAAGCAGCTTAGTCATGCTGGGCACATGACCCGGAAGCTGTATGCCAGCTCCCTCAGCCAAAAAAGTGAGATGAGCGCCGCAACCCCAGAGTCGGCCACAACTGGACCTAATGGTCAGGGGCCCCTTTACCTTTACCTATGGGGGTCAGAGTCTGGGTTTGTGTGTGTGTAGTTAGGTTTATCTATTTATCTGTGTTTATTTATCTGCATTTTATTTATCTATTTATCTGCGTTTACCTTTACTCCAAAGAGCTCAAAATGACTTACCTAGATCCCCGTCATTTCCCCATATTTTATCCTCCAAGAGGATACATTACACCGAGAGACAGCGACTGCCCCAAGGTCATTCAGTGAGCTTCATGGCTGATTGGAGATTTGAACCCAGGCCTCCCAGGCCCTCATACAACAGTTTAACTAGCTGTTATACATGCTGATCCCTAGCAACTACTGGCTTTCCACAAAGCTAGACAATATTCAGTGTAAGAGTGTGGGAAAAAAAACCCTCCAGAATCGTGTCACAGATGCAGAAATAAAATCTCCCCTCTATTCAGATAGATACAATTCTCAAGGGGTTTTCTCCATGACCTCCACTGATTGGATTAACCTTCATAATCTCTTGGCTAAAAGTTATTCCTCTAGCTCATTATTATTTCTGCTTTCCTTTCACTTGTTTAAAAGTATGCCAAATATACTAGTCTGGAGTCTCAAGAGGATAGCGTTCAAGCCTAATGAATTTGTAGTGCAGGCTGATGGGCTCCCCAAGTGGGAATCATAATGTCTAGGGAACAGCAAACGCTTCGATACACACATGCAGATGTCTTCTTCTGATTGGTCAGTAAAACTAGATGAACGTACATATCAAAATAAACTAGGGAAACTATATGCCTGAAATACATAATTAATTATTGCTGTTACATCTACCACTAAAGGAGTTGCATATAGGTTATTTATTTGTATCCTTTTCACTTAAAATGGGATGTTTTTGTGCATTTGGAATCCTCCCTCCCCCCACAAATTGGTGAGGTTTTCCAGTTATTTTCAGAATTTGCCAAAGAAGAAGGGGGGGAGAGAAGGTTAAATAAAAACAAAAACAGCCAAATTCATCAACTGTAAGTAAAGGTAAAGGTACCCCTGCCCGTATGGGCCAGACGTGTCCGACTCTAGGGTTGTGCGCCCATCTCACTTAAGAGGCCGGGGGCCAGCGCTGTCCGGAGACACTTTCGGGTCACGTGACCAGCGTGACGAAGCTGCTCTGGCGAGCCGGCACCAGCGCAGCACACGGAAACGCCGTTTACCTTCCCACTATAAAGCGGTACCTATTTATCTACTTGCACTTAAGAGTGCTTTCGAACTGCTAGGTGGGCAGGAGCTGGGACCGAACGACGGGAGCTCACCCCGCCGCGGGGATTCGAACCGCCGACCATGCGATGCTCATATTCAACCTATCCCAATATTTACAAATAAAAAATTAATTCACTCTATGCCTTTGCAGAAGATTCCTCTAATGTGTACATCACAAGTACAGAATGTAATTAACTTTCAGCCATGAAACAAGGAAAAAGCAATTGTTTCACCCTGCCAAAAATCACACTTATCTGGCAGTTATTTGATTTAATATTGGTTTCACCCCAACCACTTTCTTTAAACACTCCTCTGGAAGCAGATAGTCAGCAATCCTCCAGCCAAATAGAAGTTGAACCCAGAAAGGGGGGGGGGGGCTGTGTGGAATATAGTAAGGAACCAGATCAAGTTGTTTCTGTCAAATGGCTGTTCATTGAGCATTCCTCATAGCCACCCAACAACCAATTACTCCTGACATTCTGGGGAATTTTGGCAGAAGTGGCTTGTTCACATGTTACGCTGCACACATGTACAATCTATCTCTACACATCTATAGGAATTTGTGTGAAAGAGTATACACTTGATAGCTCAATTTTTACGCATGCAGACCATGCATTAATTGAACATGTGAATAACTGTACAAGGGTACAGCTCGGACTTGTGTAGACAGATTGCACACTTGCTGAATGCAATGTGAGAACACTCCTGTTGACACAGCTCAAGAAATTGTGGTAAGAGTTTGTGTATGTGTGGTTTAAAGTGTTAATCCATGTCAGGTTTGCAAAAGCCTTCATATGTCTCCCAAAGCTGTTCTGGAGCACAGCTGAAATCCACATCTTTGGTGCACATGATGCACAATCTATTGGAACGTATCCCCTGGCCATCCCCACTAAAAAAAATGGCCAGGAGCTGTGCAAGAGCATAGCAATTGCCTTTCCTCATAGCAGCAGTGCCTATCCTTTTTGTAATACAAGTCCTATCAATTGGTTCAGTTGAGTGTATCTATACAAGACTCTGGACCAGGCTCTGGACCATCTCTGGATGTTTTGGACTACAACTTTCATCAACCTGACTACTGGCCATAGTGGCTGGGGCTGATGGGAGTTGTAGTCCAAAACATCTGGAGATCTCCAGACGGAGGGAAGCTGCTCTAGTTCTTTGCTAGTTCTTTCCTTCTACTTGACTGAACTAAGGACCAGGCAGCAGTACCGTAACTGAGTTAGGCAGGAGTGCCACTTTTACTGTCTGCCAAAGGCAGTCCTGTGGGCCCACTTGCATCACATGTGCCAAGGCTGGCTAACTACTTTCCACATGGTTGACTCACTTGAACTCATCTGGAACTATCGCTCTATAGGCTCTTCATAGAGTTGCCCCAGTACCTTTCTTGGGATACATCAAGGTCTAAACAAGGTAGCCTGTTTAAGAAGGAGGAAAGAGTTTGATGGGTTGGCCTTGTGGCTGCGTACAAACACGGACACTTTCTGCTGCATTTTGTTATAAAGGATAACGTTTTCCTGTGAGACTCTGAGAATAGCGTCCTATTTATTGAATTGAACTGAATCTCTCCCAACTGAACAAGCTACTGAGGTCCAGCGCCGAAGGCCTTCTGGCGGTTCCCTCACTGCAAGAAGCCAAGTTACAGGGAACCAGGCAGAGGGCCTTCTTGGTAGTGGCACCCACGCTGTGGAACACCCTCCCACCAGATGTCAAAGAGAACAACAACTACCAGACTTTTAGAAGACATCTGAAGGCAGCCCTGTTTAGGGAATCTTTTGATGTTTGATGCATTACTGTATTTTAATATTTTGTTGGAAGCCTCCCAGATGGGTGGGGTATAAATAATGTTGTTGTTTAGTCGTTTAGTCGTGTCCGACTCTTCGTGACCCCATCAGGATGTATTTAGAGTAGACCCACTGAAATCAATCAATATACTCTGAGTTTGAGGTAGTTGGGTTTCATTCAGTGAAATGATGTTGGGTCCATAAATACAGACAGAATGAGGTTTGGCACAACTTTAATCTGCATGATGACTCAGTACTTCGTACTGTAGGTCATAAACCGCATTATGCTCCAAACAGACCCATCTGAGTCTAAATCATGTCCATGTTTTATCATTTTGCAAGATAGGTTTAGCTGGTATCATGTATAATGGAGTGACTTTAAATTCTAAGGTTACTGTACAGTGTGGATTGAAAAGCACTCAGTAGCAGATGCCACGAACAAGCACTGGACTTGTCACACTGCATGATTCTTTGAATCATGTATTTAGAAAATCAAACACTGCCCTGTACCTAGAAATGTGACATGCTTAATGACTTGCTACTTGGAAGTGCTACATCATGAATGTTGTGATGCCTTATGTAACACCATGTTGATGAGCGCTGTCTGAGTGACTGAATTAACTGTGAATCACTCATCCATATGATCAAATCTGCTCCTGGGAAACTCCCTCTCCGTCTTTACACAGTGCAACCCTAAACAATAATCACTAAGCTTTAAAGCCTGTGGATTTTGACAAAGATAGTAGATTTGTGGCACATGGACCTTCAGTGGTCAAAACAAGAACACAAAGGTAAGTTCATGTGGGCTTTTGTGTGGAAGTCTATATTTGTGATTTTCTGTTCCATGATCAAAGTACGCTAAGGTTATGTTACCTGTCAGGAGGGAGCTAATGGGAAGAAAAACCTGGCATGTAAAAACTGAGCCACAGAGAAATGTTTGCTTTCTGTAACTCTGCCTCTGTAATACTGAGCTGAATAAGGGAGGTCCTCAGACCTTGTCAAAATGTGTTGGTCAATGATAAAGATAGTCCTGTGTTCAGAAGTGGGAGAAGAGAATATTTTTAAGATGCTTTTGTGACACACACACAAAAAGAGGCACTTTTGGTTCTAAACTTAGCAGGCTAAAATGGAAGGTGGCTAGATGTGAAAGGAATAAAGTTTGAGATTCTGATAGATTGATTTTTACCTGAACTGAAGAGTCAAGATTAACACGAATGCTCAAACCTCTCCAGCGTTGCTTGAGTGATATTACTTATTATAGATTCACTTTTTCCTTCCCACACACACACCCGCTGCTTGCCAGTTTCTATTCTTGACATTAACGAGCATCTCTGAATACTGGCTCATAATACTGAATCTCCAGAAGCCTCATCTGTTTTCCTAAGCAAGAAGAATGCATCAGAGTGCTTGTTTGAGGAGGTCAGACAACTTGAACTGGGGAGCGGGGCATTAAATCAATGGAGCTTCAGTGGGATGGGGAAAAGTCTGTCTTTGAGCCACTTTTCTGATTTTATGCAGACATAGAAATTAGTGTGTCCTAGATTCCTAGGGTAACAAAAAGGGAAAACAGATTGTGTGACACGAAATACTTCCCCCCTCCCCACATTTTCTAGCTTGAATGTAAAAACTAAATTGGCTAGATGTGCAACTTGTGACCTCCCAAGTTGAAGGCATCATATGTATGGCAGCCCACCAAGGTTTGATGGTCCTCCTTGTTTAGCTGTAAAAACAGGAGCAGTACAGTTTTGGGGCACATGTCTGGCAATGTGTGTCTGGGATTAGGGGGGTGGTGGTCCCAAGTTGCATAGGCTTGCATCAGAATGAAAGTGTCTCTCTCCTGCTTTCTGTTCCTGGTTAGTAGTATTAAATGGTTCGGCACCATCAGGCACCCACACAACCCTGTGGGGCCCACTACCAAGGCCTGGATCCTGCAGGCTCTTTGTTGCTATTGCTGCCTGTTCATCTTTCCTCTCTGAGCCATGAAAGCACCATGGATATGATGCAGCAGCTTCCAATTGCCTTGCACTCCCATTCTGGGCAGTTGTGTAGACTTGGGCCCAGAGAGAGGCAGGGCGAACAAATGGGAGCATTGAGGACCGTAGCCAAGGAGTAGACACTCATGGGAAAAGGGGGGTGGAGAAGCCATCTTGCCCAAGGACTGCCCTCAACTCTGGAACAGCCACTACATCTCCATACATGTACACACAGAAAAGAAGTGTTTTTAGTGTCATGAGCATAAATGCCACCAGCGCTGGACTTGAGCTCAGGAAACTTTGGTCCAAATCTTTGCTCAACCATTGTCTTAGTAACTGAATGGCATTGGGCAAGTAGTTTATCTTGCATCATTTGTACATGGTGGGAATGTGACTCATGCATGCACTTTACACCCTCTGGACTTGTGAATATGCACTACCTCCAAACCATTTGTGTGTGTGTGTGTGTGTGTGTGTGTTGAAAATCAGATTATTTTACCGTCCATAAGTGTAATTCATTACAATGACCGCGAAGCCTGACCTTTTCTAACTTTAGATATTTGGAAACCAAATCTAGAAAGCTTGAAACAGTTAACAGCCTCCTTGGATCAAACCTTTAAAAATGTAACACTTATGTTCACCACTTTTATTCCATTTATATTGTGCCCTTCTTCCAGGGAGCTCCAAGACTGTTCTCTCCTCTCCCCTCCTATTTTATAAGGCAGTTTCAGCAAATAGTGTTTAGGATCACCCAGTGAGTTTCATGGTCCTCTACAGACCATTTACATGTGGGTCCTTTGAAATGTGCCTCATTCCCTCTGGCAAGCTGAAACACTTCCACTGATGGAACAATTGCCATAGCACTACACTGAATTCCTCCCTAAATCTTTGCTGTAAAAGAATAATACTAAAAAAGATTCTGGGATAGGGAAACAAATCTATTCTCTTATTGTCACTTTCCAGTAAACTCGGAGGATGGCCGTTCAGTGGATCTAGGTCTGCGTGGTGAAAGTGAAGAGAGAGGTTTCTACACTGAGATCTTCCACTCAATGTCTTGGGTGTTCAGAGGGGATGACGCCAGTCCGGATAACAGCCCCAGGTGTCTTAGCAAAAGGCCCAGACCCGTAGCAGGTAACACCTATGGCTTTATTTGTATGTGCCTGGTTCCATTCTTCAGATCTACAAATGTACATTGTGTATACCTTTTGTTTTCTTTTTTTTACAAATTACCAGTTTAAACAGAGAGTCTCACCTGTAGCCAGTGCTCTTTGCAATTCAAAATAACAAAAAAGCACCTGCCTCTGAGGGAGGGAGGGAGGGGCGTTTTCCAGCTATATTAGAAATACACAACGTCAGGTGTTTTATTTCTCTCTCTTTTTTGTCTTGTTTTAGTTCGTGAACGAACTGTAAGAATTGCTAAAGGAACAGGCGATTACCCCTGGGGATTCCGAATCCAATTCTCGAAGCCCATCCTTGTAACTGAAGTGGACACCAGTAAGTGATACCCACAAAGCTCATTTTCCTTATGAGCAGATCCTAAGTGACTTGCATGGCAGAGTGCTTAAAAAGAAGCTCAGAGCACCACTGAATTTATGGTGACAAAGAGCCTCAGGGCAAACCGCTAGCTGGCAGCTCAACAAGTCTCCTGTGTTCTTTTTATTATTGTTGCTCTGAAGTTGATTTTCTCTGCAATATAGATAGCGACATAAAAGTATCATTCTGCATTATACCCATACTTAATTTTATAGTCCTCCTGCAGATGGATTAGGGGTTGCTTTTGCGAATGACGTTGGCTGTTATGCTGAAAATGATAAGAGGAGGAACAGATGCCCATTTATGTGCCATTTACTTATTGATAAATGATCTTCCCTGACTGACTTTTCATTTAATGAAACTAACAGGGTCAGGCATAGCCTGGGGCAATTTCCCCTCCCAACCATATATCTCTGCTAAGGAGAGGTGATGATCATGACAAAAAAGGTCAGTGATCCATATAAAGCAAGAAACTATTTGGCGGTTAAAAAATCATACAGGCTTTTTCTTCTCTTTCTGAATTTTTAACAAGATCAGCTCCCTGCATCTGACTTGCTCCTGTAATAGCTAAATAGGATTCCTATATAGGCAGTGCTTTTTTCTGGGAGGACCCAGTGGTATGCAGACCCCTAAACATTTTGTGAATCTAAGTTTGGCCTCATTAAGGGACAGTATTTCAATATGAGTAGGAAAATGAGAGAACCCCTAAACATTTTTTTTAGGGGGAAAAAGCACAGCCTATATAGGAATTATTTACGATTATAAGCATGAGCCTACTACTTCACAGATATGTTCCTCTCCTTCGCCTCATGTGACTGACTTTGCCATTTCATGCAAGCCTAGTGTACTATGGCTTGTCTGTATCATAGTTTTGCTCATCGGTGAAATCTGCAAGCAGCTGTTTGCAATCCTAGCATACAGAGAAACTATGGTTTGAAGAAACCATCACTTAACAGATTCAGATGAAGTGGCAAGTTGGTTTGCTACTAGATCAGGAATGGAAGTTTTCAGTTGCCACCCCCACTTGAGGGAAGAAGCTAGCGTTTGAGGAGCATGCTTTAGCAGTACATCTGAATGCTATTATAATTTTGAGGGACCGTGCAGCCAGGATGGAGAAGTTTCTGAGTTAGGGCCAACTCCTGATTACATAGGAGCCAACTCCAATCTTCGGCTCCCCCAGTAAAATATTTGAGGAGCCCACCTCTCTCTCAGTTGATGGGCATTGACATTCAAATGGTGTGCATGTACTGCGTCATGTGGGGCGGGCCTTACCTGGGCTTCAACTTGGCACCCCTGCCTGATTATGACATTTATCAAAATTTTCCTGCTATACTTGGACCAGACTTCCATTCCTTCCTTAAGCCAAATGCTTTCTGAAACATTATGTTTGGGTCTTGGGAATTTCAGTGACTGAGGTGGATTTTCAGAAGCCATACACGATTCAAGAGTAGAACACAGAGAAGCCTAAAGTAGTTACCATGAAAACTGTTTTGGCCATTTGCTTTCATTTACAAATGGCAAGAGCCAATAATTCTGGAACAAATTCTTACAAAATGGCTTCTTCTGTCCAAAATGAAGCAAATCGAGATCACAAAAAATTGCATCTGAAGTCCTTAAATTGTTGAGCATACTGGAATTGCTTCAGAAATCTCATATCACCTCTCTAGAGTTATCAGTCTGTTGAATAGCAGAATGGTCATAATGTATAATTTATCATTTTGCTTTTTTATGGAAAGAGCAGAAATTCACAGTGGTCTTGTATCTCTCATTCCCTGTTATTCTTCTGATTTCCTTCCCCATTGCTCTAAGACAGGACTCTGGGGTTTATGTTGTAAGACACACTTAATAAATCACAAGGTACTAGTTATGTTAAAATTTTACTTAAGTTAATCAAAGAGGACATTTATGTGTTTTTTTCTGGGGGGTGGGAAACATGCTTACCTGGTACATTATGACAGTTTAATTATATACTGAAATCGGAAGGTAAAATGATGGTTCTGCTACACATCCTCGTAGGATTCAAATGCACCTACGTTGAACATATTTTCTGCTTATGTAAGTTCTTGTCTATTCCTAGCCTGACTTTATATAAGTCTTCCTATAAAAGTAGTCCATGCAGTTTTCAGCTGCCAAACAATAACCCAAAGGAGGATACCTTAGCACTTTTGAATCAGGCGTGCTTTTCTAGCCTACCAGCAATTGCTTTTCCTTCTAAGTGAATTTATGGCTTCCGTCCTTCTTTGCAATAATGAGGAAGGCACAGCTCAAGAGCAAGAAAAATTCAGGCCTTTGACGCAGACTCTGCTCTGCTGTGTTTTGATCTTAAAATGCCTTTCCTTTGAATGGAACAGTGGGTGGGTGGGAATTCTTGCCTGTACTTCTGGTCTCTATACCAACATTGGATCTATTTCAGTTTGTGACATAGTATGATCTCTTTGTTTTCACTTTTAAGGGAGGAATTCAACATAGCGCTATGGCAATCAGTCCAATATTTTCAGTTTGTCAGGTGGAACAACACTCTCCCCCCATGTTGGGGGAGGCTGTGGCGCTGCACATGTTTTTTTTTTGAGGAGGCATGACCAGGCACCCCTACAACAGGCTCTGCCATCAGAGCCTGGCTTGCGCCTGGCTGTGGCAACTGCGGAGGGAGGCGACAGAGCATGAGAAAGCTGCAGCTTCCTCGTCCCTGGCCGCAGTTACGCCCCCAGGTGCATCCTGGGTACTCTTTTTGCGGGGAGCCACCACAGGCTCCCTCCATGCCCTGTGCCTCGATAACCGTGCCTACGATAACCAAGAATAACTTGAGCATATTCCAGATCTCCTCAACATTGTGCCTTCCTGATGTTTTGGACTATGACTTCTATCAGCCCCAGCCAGCATGTGAAAGCTAAACTTTTCTATGTTTGTCAAGTTGCTCCCCACACAAAAAATGGCCAGAAGGAAAACTGATCCCCTGACCCCTTTGTGTTGTATTTATTTATGAGTGAAAGGTGAACTCCTCTTGGCATATTATAAAAATGTCCTGAATAAGGGCCCCTTTCCCCTTCTGTTGCAGACAGCTCAGCAGAAGAAGCAGGCCTCCAGATTGGAGATATTGTGATGGCTGTCAATGGAACGGACGTTAGCAGCATGCCACACTCAGAGGCTGCAAATTTGGCAAGAAAAGGTAATGATACCAATGCAGTTAACTGCTTTGTGAGTCGAGGACCCGCCACCCACTTAGGGATAAATAAAACACAAGGTTTTAGGTTAATGGACTAAATAAGGCCACAACTTTATTGGTTGCAGCATGTGAGTTGTATTGGCTTAGGCATTGAATCAATAGATCTATACTTGACTCCACCCCACTCAGTGGGAAATCATTTTGAGAGTTAACAACCAGTGGGAGGAGCTTGTTGATGCAAATACAACTGGAAGCTTCCCCTGACTTCACGAGGGGTTGTGCGATGGCCCTAGCCACCAGCAGGGCATCGGACAGGATCCACGACCGCTGGATCCCTTTAACAGGATACCCAAAAGGTGAGGGGTAGGTGATGGCCACAACCTGCCCTCCAAAACACCACACATATTCCAATGCCTAACTGCCAATACCTGAAAAGTTGTGATGATTTGCTACGAGGTAGGTGAAAAACCAAGAGGCTGGTGCCAATTAGCAAAATGGATAAAAATTCCTACCAGGCTCTTTGGGCAACGAAGGCAACCAACCAAGGTCCATAGCAATGTCAAAGCGTAGATATGACCTAAAGGGAGCGTGGGCGGGTGATCCATTGAATTTCGGAAGCAAAGTGAGGTCGCAGCACTGCCGCAGCCACTTGAGTGTGGCACTTAACCCCGCCCCAGGCCGATTGGCTGGCTGCAAGGGGCATGGCACGGCAGCCGGGAAGTGGATTCAGGGGACCGAAACACCCCCCTGCTGATGCAGGAGCCAGCTCCTGCTCACAACCCCTCCCCTCGGGTAGGAGGAGTGGTCTTGCATGAGGTTTTTTTGGTCAGGTTTTTTGAACCAAGATTTGTCAGTTTTTACAAAGCAAAAACCATAAACTTAGATAGTGAAAATAAATAGGAGGCAGCCCCCCCTTTTTTTATTTGCTACAGTGCCCTGTTAATGACACAATATCATAATGTGTCAACATTTCCAGGGGAGAAAGAATGTTGTGGCAGCAACATTATTGGGCATTCTGTCGCTCAACTATAGCTTCATTTCAAAAGTTAAACAGGAAATAAAATAGATACCAGCCCTTGGGCAACATTTTTTAAATAGATTGTACATAACGTAGCAATCCCACCCCCAACACTTGAATTTCAAAGAATTTTTGTGTCCTCCAAGAATGTCCAAGGATTTTTACGCACACACCTGCTCCTGCTCAAAAGTCTGTTGCAAGTATGGACAGGGGAGAAATTAAATTCCGTTCGCATTTTTAAAAAAACCTTCCAAAACCACACTTTCCAAAACAATACATGAACCAAAACATAACCATCTCTTGAAATCCACACTCCTCGAAATTTTGCAACACAGTTTTCCAGCCAAGGAATGTGTTCAAACAGGCATATATTACTAAGGCACAGGGTTCGTGAAAAAAGTGAAAATAACTTATGCATTAGAGTAGGGAAAATTGTTTTGCAGAAATGCATATATTAGGCAAAATCGCATACAAACATGTGCATATTAGGAGAAATTCGCACTAAAATGCTGATAAATTTTCACGAGGCCTAAAAAAATGTCAAAAACTGATGTGGAAATGGGGAGAGAACTGAAAACTGGAAAAATGAGAAGCACAAAATTGACAGGTCTGCCTGTCACTAATTGAAGGTGTATGGGAGCATTTTGTGCAACTATTAATCAATTCCTTGGTTCAGAAACTATTCAGTCCTTGTCTTGCCCAATTTTATCTAGTCACATTTGACTATATAGATTTTTTAAAAACCCACTTTCTAGGAGCCTAACATCCTTCTGTTCACTAAACTCACTACCAAAGAGCCAGCACTCTTCAGGAGCTGCAATCAGACTTTTATCTCCATGGGCTGGAGAGTGACAGGGTTGGTGATGAAGGCAGAGCTTGACATTTTTATTCCTACTCACATGTAGTAGGCTTTACACAAGTTCAGAAGGCCCGAAAAGGGCTATTGTGTTATCCAAGATGAAAATGTTTCTGTTGAGAAAATAACTGCTCTGAAAGAAACACAGGTGAAGGAGCTTTGGTCAGGCTGTTCTCCTAACTGCAGGTACAAAATAAACTCTGGCCTAGGGATTATTTTCCTTCATGAGCTCTTGCAATAATTGCAAGGGGAAAAGCAGGAGCAAATTAAAGAGAGGCCAGAGAAAACAGATTGATATTTCTGATGTAAGTGTGCTTGAAAGTGCCACAGATTCAATTTAAAAAAAGAAAAATCTTTCAAGGGAGAGCCTAGCTATGAATTTTATCACTCAGCTGCATTGGAAAAGCTGATTTTGACAGTAAGGGCAAGTTACTTTGGACATGCGGAGACTGATGGAGCAATAAGGTGACAGTGATCCGAGAGGAAAGCCTTGGTTGGATAAAAGACCCTCATTTTCTCTTTGTGCCAGCTACTAATATTGTTATCTGCTCATAGTATCACTTAAGTCTAGGCCAAAATGTCAGGTGGAAAGAGCACATTTAGCAATATTGCTTTTGGGTCCCATGCCTCAAAGACAGATGGGTCCTGACAGTGGCCTTCAAGACATCAATCTACTATTTATGTCTGGTGTTTCTTCAGGAGGAAAATTCATAGCTGGCTCAATGAACACGTTAGACCTGTCTGTGTATAAGAGAACCAACTAATATGTTACTTGATGAGGAGAGTGTTTTATACAGGGGAAACAAAATGCCACTTAAATTAATTTTGAATTATTTCCTTGGGATATATTAAAATCAAACCGGACCCTTTAGTGCATGTCACTTACTTCCACCATATACTGAATTCCACCATGCTATGAATTTGACAGAGATCAATAAAGGTTTAATAATGAAAAATGATTTCACAAGTGATTGACAAATTTACCTTGACACACATGCCAAATTCTTTAATTATAGGAGTGCAATTCACACACTTGTGTTGAAGAGAATGGCAGTCATTTACCACATCTATCTCTATTTACTAAGGAGTGTTTTTTTAAAAAAAATATTGTCAGGATGCCCCCTCGCATCAACCAGGCCTTAGGCTGATTAATATCCAAACACCCTTGTAAAAACAGAGGGTTATTGGTTAGTTTTCATTTTATTATGTATTTTGTGTTCTCATTTTGTATTTTGTATTGGATGAAGGGCGGTATACAAATTTAGTAAGTAATAATAATATAGAAGAGTTTTTCCCACTTCCCTGCTTCATAGACTTGGTTTTAATTTACCTTGTAATAGACCACAATATAATCAAATATTTCAGGTCCAGATATCTTGACATTGTTGGTTGGCTCTGATATCAGTCGTTGTCCCAACACCCCTCGCCCAACATGTCGAGGATATCTGCACAAACGAACCCAGTCAGGAATCCTGAAGGGCTGGAGGAAGAGATGGTTTGTGCTAAAGCATGATGGCTGCCTCTACTATTACAAACACAAAAAGGTAAGGCATGTGTATAATTATTTTGTTTGTCCATTGAGGGAGCACACTGGTAGTGGGTGTATCCAAATTAAGTACAGTCGTACCTTGGAAGTCAAATGAATCCATTTGGGAAGTCCATTCGGCTTCCAAAATCTTAGGACACCAAGGCATGGCTTCCTATTGGTTTCCAGTTGTGCAGGCGTGTCGGAAACAATAGCAGAAGATGTGCCAGATGTTCGGCTTCCAAAAAAAAGTTCAAAAACTGGAACACGCACTTGGTTTTCAATTGTTCAGGAGCCGGAACATTTGGCTCCCAAGGCGTCCTGGAGCCGAGGTACGACGGTAGTGGGCAGGCCATACCCTACTCTGTTTTTGAGTGCACTCTCTTTCTCTCTCTTACACACACACACACACCATGCACTGGACTTCTGGGAGAGTGTAATGTTAGTCTATGTTTTTAGTTTGCTCCAGTTCACCAGACTCCGGAGCAATCTAGTCCAGGCCATACACAAACCTCTGGAGACTAGCTGCCAAGGTAGCTGGGGATATTTTGCCATAGCTAATGCGTGTTTTGGTCACCATCCTTTGTGCAAAAAGTACATCTGGAACATATTGCTCTTGCAACAGATCAGTTACAGAGGGCTTCCCCCTCCTTGCATCCATCCCTCTGTCTTGTCCCTGCCCACCCCCTTTCACCTCTCCTCCCTGCCTTCTCTCCCTCTGAGCTCCCATCCCACGCATGAACTGGGCCAAGGGCCATTTGAAGAAAGCTTGAGGATAGCAGGTCTGCTACCCCTGATTAAAAGGCTCTAATCTCAGAGGGTCAAAATGAATCCTATCTTCAAATAGACATCAGATGAAACTGGAAGGGAATCATCCAAGTCTGAGGCCTGTTCCTCTTCCCTCTTGGCAATCTGAGGGATAAATTTAGAGTACACCCTTATTTTATTTTTAATCTACTGGGTGATTGTATAATTATTGATTGCTTTCCAAACTTGATTTAATTAATCTTGGCTTAAAGCTAGTTACGTTTTGAAGACTGTTGCTGGGAGACACATCTTTTTACATAACTTCCCCACTAAATTAAGCAGTAACTGTACAGGTAATGTAGCATAGACATTTACATTCAATTGTTTTCTGTTTATTTTCTTTATTCATATAAATAATAAACTCAACAATGTTAGAAATTAGTTCACATTTCGTGCTGAGAACCCATCTTGTACTGAGTCCCTTGAAGAGCCAGTGTTAATTTCAAACCATATCCAGCAGGTGGAGAACTTTGATCAGAGATCTTTTTGAAAGTACTGGGAAAAGTCAATGTGTGGGTCCTCAAATGAGATTTTATCAAACCTGAGTGCATTTTAGCTCCCTAAACCATCTACTATCATGAAATAAAGGGTCAGTGTAACTGGGAAGAGCTGACGTGCACTGGTAGAACATCTGCTTTGTCAATGGTCCAGCATCTTCAGGTTGAGCACCCTAGAGAAACATTGTTTACCACCAAGGAGAGGATTGGGACAAGTCCCAACACCCTCTGTGGGGAAAATGATGCTATCAGCATCTATTTCTGCTGGGGAGAAGGCCATTCCAGTAGCTTCATTTCCAACCAGGGATGCTGGGACTCTGAGGCTCTTTTTTGTTGGTTAAGGCTGGTGTGCAAGGAAGTTGGAACATCTGCTGTCAAATTCAGTACTAACAGCTCCCCACTTCTCTTTGCTGGCACTTGGAAGGAAAGGCATCAGCAGGAGTTCACATCTGCAAGGTGACCCGAGTTTTGCTCACCTTGTAAATGCAAGCAGTTGTTCAAACAGTGGTGCTCCCATTTGCAAATCCCCTCCCTTTAAACAAAAACAAAAACAAAACTCGTCACCTTTCTGTGCTATTCTGATTCCGATGTCACACAATATGAGAAAGGAACCGCAGATGGAAGTCATTTTTAATTTCTTGTTTTATAAGTTTTACAATCATTCACATCATTGGGAGCACAAATGATGTTAGTTATAAATATTGTGTTGTTTCATATATTGCTATTGTCTGTTTGTCAATTTATAGTTTCCTTATTTGATTGTATGTTTGTTTGTTGGTTGGTTGGTTGGTTGGTTGGTTTGCTTTCCAGGGATAAATGTATCTATTTTAAAAACAGTAAAGATATATTTAAGAGAGAGAGAGAGAGAGAGAGAGAGAGAGAGAGAGAGAGAGAGAGAGAGAGAGGAAGGAGCAGCAGCAAATAGTTGCGTTGCTCAAAACTGTATAAGATTTCTCGCCGGCTTACCGGCAGACATTTCCTCCCAAAGGTAGATACATAAAACTCCATTTAAGAACCACACTCTGCATCACAGTAGGTGCACAAGCTCAGTGCCTTCAGGAA
The DNA here is from genome assembly GCF_964234715.1 of Podarcis melisellensis. Lineage (NCBI taxonomy): Eukaryota > Metazoa > Chordata > Lepidosauria > Squamata > Lacertidae > Podarcis > Podarcis melisellensis. The sequence continues at coordinate 24,632,604 of NC_138543.1, forward strand.
GCCCCAAGGCAAAGAGCTTGTGCAACTGCGTAGCAAAGGACAGCAAGAAAGACAGGGAAAGACCATGTACTTCCTCACCACAGCATCAGGTCACTCAGACAATCTAGGTCAACAGAACCTAGTCTTATAAACTATTAATAGATGTTTTAGCCTGATTATCACCAGAGGGCGTTGGTTATCTGAAGATGTGTATTGCCTGGGCTATCTTATTATCTCAGTCTATTCTTCTTTAAGCCAGGTAAGCCTAATCCCGCAAGTGTGGGTTGTGCATACACAAGCAAGTATGTACAGAAGTACATACACGTACACCACTTGCCAGGTTGACTTCTAAATATCCAACTGGCTATTACATACATGGCTCCCCTGACCAGATGCCAGGGGAATTATTTTATTTTGGAGGTCTTGCGTTCCACACCAAGCAGATGTTGCCAGCCTTGGGAGAAGAAAAGGAATTAAGGCTTGGAGAGGAATTGGACCCATCCCCTAAATTAATAATTGGTTGTGTAAGAAAGCAACTTCCAATGTAGAAGGAGGTGGGGTTGCGGGCTTCACCCTCCCACCATGTGCATGGGGGCTGGCTCTCAGCCTCCGTGCAATTGAGGGAATCCCGATCGCATCATCCCCTGGCCAGCCAATCGGCCAGCCATTTAACACAGGGGCGGCCTGGAATCTCCCTCTTCGTTGCTTCCAGCTGCTCCAGTTTCCCACCCTCCCGCCCTTTAAGGTTTTTTCGTCTTTGACCTTGCTATGGACCCCGGTTGGTTGCCATTAAGGGGCCTGGTAGGAATTTTTCCACTTGGCAAATTGGCACCAGCCACTTGGTTTTTCGCCTACCTCATAGCAAATTGTCACAACTTCCTTGGTATTGGCGGTTAGGCATTGGTATTGGTATTGTTATGTAGATGGAAAGGGGGGAGGAAGCACCATCACCTCCCCCGCATATTGAAGGGTAGTCCGATAAAGGATTCCGGGGGGCGTGGCCCTGTCCGAAGCCTAGGGAGGTGAGGGCCTAAGGCACGCCCCCAAGCGGTGACCCTGGGGGAGTTCTTAGTTGATGTGCATCAGCAGGACTCCCCCTCCTGGTGGTTAACCCTTCCCGGACTTCAAGCGAACAGGCTGAAGCCAGATAGTCAGTTAGGACCAATATTTAGCCCATTAACCCTAAATATATGTATCATGTGTCTTTATTTCCACTGGGGGGGGGGAGGTGGGAACTCGCCACACAACTGAGAGCTTCCTAAGTAGCAGTTGTAAAGGAGTTGGCCAGGAGTTGGGCAAGTAGCCGTCCATGGGCTTTTTAAGCCAGTGATGGGGAACCTGTGGCCTTCCAAATATCATTGGACTCCAGCCTCGAGACCCTTCAATTGCAAGGGATGATGGGAGTTGGAGATCAACAACATATGGTGGGCCAAAGGTTCCACATCTCTCTACTTTAAGCATTATCACATGGTCTGTTTTGGCCAAGGGGGACAATATAGGGTTGGAGACAATTCAGATAGATAAGCATCAGTACATCATCTAAACTGACACCCTGTAAGTCAGATTGAATATGAACAATTTTGCTTTTGCAAAATAGATGCCAAACTCATCATAACAAGTACAAGATCACTCTATCTCTGCATGGAGCCAGCACAGATTCACTTTCTGGAACAGCTTTGCAAGTAATGGCAGCTGAGAGATGCAATATATTCACTGTGATAATTGTCATAGCATTAGCCATAGTCCTTCTATAACACTGTGTCACAATTGACCAGCTTCAGAAAGCATCCAGCACAACCTGTACTCTGAGCAATCTCTCTTGCCTGGAAGCCGCCAGCCCATTTCAGACATAATGCTAAACCATAGTTTATGCTTAGTTGTGAGAAAATACAACCGTGAGCCTTTCCTTATATTATTGCCTTCCTCCTCCCCTTCGGTCCTTCACATGCTTAGAAGGAGGGCAGGAACAGGACAATGCGCTCTCTCCTGTGCTCTCCATCAGTTGGTATTCAGATGAATACTGATACTGAAGGTAATAAATAGCCATCGGGACTATATGTCCTTACAGAATCATTGAATCGAAGATCTGTACAGTTGGAACGGATCATGAAGTCTCATCTAGTCCAACCCTCCAATGCAGATATCATTTGCCCAGTGTGGGAATCGAACCCATGGCCCTGAAATTGGTCTCCTGCTCTACCAACTGAGCTAAAGTTGGACTATAAAAAATAATTTAGGGTATTAATTTTCCCATACACATTTCACCTGTGGTTGCCTCCACCCCCCTATGATTGAACCAAATAACAGTTGCAAGGTAAAAAGAGAGGGAGAAAAAAAATCTTTAAAATTATCTTAATTTCCAACATTGCATCAAGAGCCCAGTTTATATAAAGTACGTTTTCAGCTCCCTGGGTCTGGGCCTTTCACATTGTCTCACTCCCTGATGGAACATCCAAGCCCGTCTTCTTTCAAGCCCACGTATTCACTGCTAAGTCTAAGTGGTTTATATAAAAGGCTTAACTATAAATAGATTTAGGTCTGAGCTATTCCTCCTAGAGGTACAATGTGCATTTGCTCTCCATTCTAACAGAGAGCTTTATCCTCCACAGGCAGAAAGTCGTCCCATTCTTTATAACCAGCCTGCAATCTGATTCCATTTGCAGAGCCTCTGTGAGGCCCATTGTGAGTGGATTGGTTTGCTAATTAAACACTATGGTTCTATCTAGGCTCTAATTCCACAAAAGCTTATGTCACAATAAATCTGTTGGTCTTTTAAGGTGCTGTGACACTCCCTTAGGCGTGCTTTGTGTGTCCTCTTATTAGTCACTGATTAATTTTCTTTGCAGATGGAAAGAGCAATCTACAGGTTGCATGCTAGGGAGTTGCATGACCCTAGATTGGAGTTCCACTCCTGTTTCCAGCACAAAGTGGACTACCCAGGCTAGGCCCCTGTGGGTTGGAAGCTCTCTATGTTGTGAGCCACTGTACTGAGGAAATGGTTTGGGTACCACAAAGGAGTGGGGAGTGTAATGGTAAAGGTAAAGGACCCCTGGACGGTTAAGTCCAGTCAAAGGCGACTATGGGGTGCGGCGCTCAACTCACTTTCAGGCTGAGGCAGCCGGCGTTTGTCCACAGACAGCTTTCCAGGTCATGTGGCCAGCATGACCAAACTGCTTCTGGCGCAACGGAACACCGTGATGGAAGCCAGAGCACATGGAAACGCCATTTACCTTTCCGCCACAATGGTACCTATTTATCTACTTGCACTAGTGTGCTTTCAAACTGCTAGGTTGACAGCAGCTGGGACAAAGCAACAGGAGCACACCCCATCGCAGGGATTCAAACCACTGACCTTCTGATCAGCAAGCCCAAGAGGCTCAGTGCATCACCCACGTCCCGTGTGGGGAGTGTAGAAGCAATGTGACTCACACCCTCCCGAGACACATCCCTCACCAACCCTGCCTTGCACCCGGCTTGAGTTTCTTTGCCCTGAACTCTAATAATGCCTCTGGATGGAGGATAGGAGGGGAAGTGTGGTGAATGTTGTCTCTGGACATGCCCACCATTGACATTTAGCCCCAGAAGGGAATGTGACTCTTAGGCTGAAAAAAGTTCCCCCACCCCTCATCTATAACAGAGGCACCGCCTTGGGCCGAAGATTGTGGGGGACTCAGTGGCCCAGTGTGCATGTGGTGGTGAAAGGAGGTGCGTCATTGGTAGGAGGCCTTGCTCTCATGCTCAGCAGGAGCTTGCCTTTGATGCTTTGCCATGCTCAGCTTGGCTAAGGAATATTGAAGGGGACTGGCAACACCTCCGCCCCCTAGAGTTGGCACACCTGATCTATAGAAAGCTGTTTGGAGTGGTCATTAGGAGATTCACCTAGCTCTGGTTCTCTGTTACAGCTGAATTGGGTATGGTGGCACCTAAGCTGGTGCCTAAACACGGTGGAGGGCTAGATGAAGGCCAATAAACCCAATCCTTAGATGGAAGCTCTGTGGGCAAGTTATTCCTGGCTGTACGCGCCTCTTCTGGACTGGGTTGCAATCTCTCTGAAGGAATAGATGCACAGTCTAGGGCAGCTCCTTGATCCATCTTTGTCCGTGGTGACCTCAGTGGCTAAGAGTCCCATAGCACTGGCTGCTATGCCATTATAGCTTCAGGGAATCATTCATTGGAAACCTTGGGATTGGACTATTGTAACGTGGCACCCTACAACTCCTATCATTCCTGACCATGCTGTCTGGGACTGATGGGAGCTAGAGTCCCCATCTATGGTCCAAACAGTGTTAGTGATTCTGCATACAAAATGGGGCAGTGGATCATATTTGAGATTAATTATGCCACACTAAAAGGATCTGACCATGTTTATGTAGTCTTAGACAAGCAGCAAAATGCTTATGCTTTTCTCTAATGGCTCATTTGCATTTTTGAATATTTTGCAACTCTTGTGTTGCACAGCTGGACTGGGGGAGGCCTGGAATGGATCTGCATTTCTGCTTTTTCTCTGGCCGGATTCCTCCACCTCTCCCATCACCACCACCATAATATATGCAGAGTTTACAACAGATGGTGGATGAGAACAGACAATATAATGTTGTCATGACTCAGATATGAGAAATCATCATGTCTCAAGTAAAGTAGACCTTGTGCTTTTTTTGAGAGAGAGAGAACACAGTCCTCTATTTGGTGGGCTGTCCTGTCCAATATTAGGAATCATCAAAGGGGAGCTTGTACAGCAGACTAATAGAGTCTGTGACTGCATAGCACCTGGTCATAGTCTTTGTTGTCATGCTGCTATATAGATTTAATTACAGTTATTATTTCTACATTTATATCTATAGACATAAATTAGCATATGCTTCTTTTTTGCAGATCGGTACTATTTTTTATTGTGTATTTGTGATGCATTTCCTTATTTTTTGCAATACAAGACCTTTGCTGAAATTTAGGGAGGGCCTGCTTTGACAAAATTTGTTTGCTCTTACGATCAACAATCTGGTGTGTAAAGTAGATTACGCCGAGACTGTTCCTGTTTCAGATGGTAAGATTGTCAGTGATGCTTCCCAACTGTAGTAAGAAAAAAATGAGTGTAGTAAGAATATAGTCCAGTAATTACATGGTTGAAACTGAGTCTAAGAGGTCTGGGGTATAAGTTGTATTTCCTTTCCTCAGCCTGTTCCACTGGCTTAGTTCAGGTATAGCACAAAGCCCTGGTTTGTTTGAACCCAAGACTGCCCACAAACTGTGGTTGACAAATATTGATTTAGAATTGCAATTGGAACCTGGTTTGAAAAACCACCATTTTACAAGCTGATCTGCACACCACTCTTTGCTGTTGTACCTGAATTCAAGCACCATTGACCAACCACAGTTAAAGTCATTACGGCGCCACAAGAGGCTGCTGTGCCGGGGAGATGGAAGTGAACTTATGAAGCTGAGCCTTGAGCAAATGAGAAACAAAAGCTGACAAGTACGGTAGCTTAAGATTGCTGTTTGCCTACTGTGGACATGGAAGCTAAAACCATGGAGTAGGTTCTTTAGTATGCTTAGCGCAAACCATGCATTCCGTTTTGCATTACATCTAAACTGATCCACAGTTTCTTTAGGGAGTGATCTAAACTGGTGTTGGCAGTCAGCACAAAGGTTAGGGCACACAGCATTCCCATTGGGAAATTCTGGGAGTGAGGTTGCATCAGGAAACAAAATGCATAGTTCATCCAGGGAGGAGCATAATAGATCACACTTGCAAAGGAAAGTATGACCTAATTTTCACAGCAATTGCTGTGTAAGTATATTAGGCAAGTAGCAATCACATGCTCTGAGAAGAGTCCTCTCAGAGTTAAAAGCAGAAGAGCACAAAGGTAGTCTTTCTTTTTGCTGCAGGGTTTTACTTTTTCTGAAATATTGAAGTTGGTCAAAATGAAAACCACAGCCACTGGAAATTAAAGTAGGAAGTGTACAATAGGAAGTGTTGGAGGGTCAGTTCACTGCAAGCAAAGGGCTGGCCTAAGACATTTTGCTGCCTGAGGCAAAGGACCAGATGGTGCAGTCCATGTACAGAAGCCAACTGGACTGGAGGGTGAATCGTACATCGACAGGACAGTGTCCTTCGCCACACTTGAGGGCAGTAAGCTAGCCGGGGAGAAGCCCTGTCCTCCAACACTTTGTCACCACTGCCCCTCTTCCCCTACTATCTGCTACCTGAGGCAACTACCTCACTGTGCCTAATGATAGGGCCATCTCTGTGAAAGCCCAAAATGATTCCCCTAAAAAAACCAAAAAACTAAGTCTAGCATCATAGGAAAAGAACAGGGCTAGAATGTGATCCTCTTGTAAAACATATCCAAAGCATGCAAGTATTGTCTCTTCTTTGGTTAATGCATATGTTTCCTTCTAAGTGGAGCAAAAGGGATTGGGACAGCTGCAGTGAATCCCCTTGACTTTAAAGAGAAGGCATGATTATCCTCAGGGTCCCTCCCAACTCTACAATTCTATGATTCTATGGAATCAGCTTCTTTTGGGGAAATCCCATAGTACCTAGCTTTACTATGCAATCTTTGCTTTTTAGACGAGAAGCAATTTGGGGAATTAAAGGGGATGTTTAGCAAAAACACCACCACCCTGTCTCTTAACCCCCCCGCGGCTTTTCTCAAAATCTTTTTTTCTTTTCTTCTTGTCTTCATTTCAGGATGAAGGAAAGTGCAGACCACTAGAAGTCACAAAGTTAGAAGGTGCTGAAATTGGTGTGGACAGTACCCTGGGCAAACCCTTTGTATTTAAGTGCATTCCTCAGACTGGAAACAGGATTTTTTACTTCTGTGCCACATCAAACCAAGAGATGAAGAGGTACACAATCCACTCACTACATTCCTTTCTATGTTTTCTTTCTTCCTAGTTCTGCAAAATGGATTTGCTTATTAAGGTCAACTGCATAAGCAGCAGGCAGTCTCTTACTGCAGGAGAGAAAACATTTGCACTGAGATTTAATTAGGGTTACCACATATACAGTTCTTCCCTCCCCCATCAGCATTCTGTCAGTAACTTGCATAATATGTTATTTTATTTTACATTCCTCTGGTTTTTTGTTGTTCTTTAGCATAACAATTTAAGAAAAGCAGTCCTGGATGGACCAAACCAAAGGCCTCTCTGATACAACATTTTCCATTTATTTATTGCATTTATATCCATCTTTCCTCCATGGGGCTTGAGCTGATGTACAGTTCATCCTCACAACAATTCTCTGAGGTAGAGGTTAGACTGTGAGTGAGTGGCTGGCCCAAGGTCACCCAGCAGCCTTCATGGCCAAGTGAAGATTAGAACCCTGGTCTCTCAGGTCCTAGTCCAACACTCTAACCACTTCGCCACACTGGCTCCCTGCTTGTTTCCAAGCAGCTTCCTGGGGGAAATCCGCAAGCAGGGTATGAGGTCAGCAGCCTTCACTCACTGTGATTTCTCCAGCAACTGTATTCAACCTGCTTTCAAGATTTCCATTTGCGCATTCTCTGCATATTCTATACATACACAATTCCTTCTCCTACTAGGAGACACCAATACTGTTTTGCATATAGGTGTCTATGTGCATATTTGTCCTCCGATAGCAGAAGAAAAGAAGTATGGCAATGGTGGAGACGAAGAACATTTGCAAAATGTTTCTTCATACCAGTATGAGAAATGCTGTGAGGATGTTAGCACCTGTTTTTGTGAGGTAGAGACTCCTGCCTGTGTTTGAAATTGGCCCTGCCAATTATTTCATCATACAGGCCTATGTAAGTGAGTAGCTATCTACCATTTTCCCACAAGGCCCCCATGCAGGATGTTGCACTATTCCTGTCAAGCAAACCTATTCTCATCTATGGTTTTTTTTCCCTCCATAGGTGGCTGGAGGCCATGGAGAAAGCTGTGCATCCCGTTCATCAGGTAATCCTTGCCAGAGCCTTTGTTTCTGTTTGTGCATCTCCATTTCTAATTTACAGACTTTACATGCTGAGGGTGACCTTAATTTGTACATAGACTCACCAAAGTCTACGAGAGAGTACTTGACAAGGGATTAAGTCCTCCTTCTGGTCTCTCACATATGCCAATCCTAGGGCACATGCTGAGTGAGTACTTTATCTTCATGGCCCTCAGCTCTTGGCAGTCATTCATGGGGCAGGCGTAACCAACTTCAAGTGTTCTGCATGCTATTTGCAAACCAACAGGTGAGCTGCTGGTGTGAAGCTGCCCTGCTCTGGGATCTCTCCGTATTTGTTCTTTGTTAGCCATAGCAACAGCTTTGCTAAGCCATTCTTGAAAACAGAATCATTAACTCTGGTGGGGTATCCAGATTTGCAACTCCAAGCAACCCTTAACAAAGGCCCAGAATTCCTCAATAGAAAGAATATGCTTAAGAAGGTCTAAATCAGGGACAAGGAACCTCCAGCCCTCCAGATGCAATCCTCATCACCCCTAACCATGATGGTTCAACATCATCTGAAGGGCTACCCTGGTCTAAATGCTGCCAAAAATACTATATATACGAGGATATTAAAGCAGTCAGAACTATGCAGGATGTAAAAATAAGTCAAACATTGCTAAGACCAGGGGTGAAAGGTTTCTTCGGATAATGTGGTTTTAGACCATTTCAGCCTTTTAGCAATTTTCTACTGCTCGGGAAACCCATTATTTTTATAGATTACTACTTCACTGCTACGCTCTGGTTAAGACATCATTTTGTTTTCTTTTTCATTTCCTTTCACAAGAACAGATGCAAATACAATCACATAACAGGTCTCATTAGTAATTTTTGCTTACAGTTTATGGTTTCTCCCTTTAAAAAAAAATGTAACGGAATAAGCAAATGCTAAATTACAATCCTCTTTAGCCTGACAAGCCACCCAGAGGGGGGTTGTTGTTTTTTAGGCAAAATAACAAGAACTCCCTTTTGCAATGGACAGTGGTTCTCTTTATTGTATTGCAAACTCAATGGTGCCACACACACTGAAGCATTGGTGCTATGTCATCCGAATGAGACTGAGAGTAAAGCATCTATTCCGCATATGTGCTGAGCATCCTTTCAGTCCTCTTTGCACTTTGCCACTGTACATCCCAGAAGGTTCCCCGGCAAGGGATGGCAGGGTATGCACTTAACAGTATTTCCTGAAGTTAGCTCATCTCCTCCTCTGCAGGCTCATCAAGGCTCCAGAGGAAATAATGCAATTTAAAGGAAAATAGATCATCAACATTGTATGGCTTCTCTCCAAGGTCTTCAAATGAGCAAAGACATAGGCTGCTTACCAATTTTGCTGATAAACAAGCACATTTGCTTTAGACCACCGAGGCTCAGCTCTTGAGCTTCCATCTGATGTGAAAATGAGGAGAAATGACCTGGTTTGCAGCTTGATCCTTTTCACATAGCCACGCGTTTGTTTGTACATGAGACCGTGGCAACCTGATTTAATTCTCAAGAGTTTTGTTATCGTTTTCAGGCCTGTTCTGCATAACTAGGCATGGATATATGCACACCTTCCACTCTAGGTAGCAGCAGGGGAATTTTGAAAGATGTCAGGAGATAAACAATCACAATAGATCAAGCAATGGCCTTCATTCAAGCTGTTCTCTAAGTTGTACAACCTTCCAATTTCATATAAATGTCAGTAGGAGCCATTGTTCAGTATCCTCTGCTGTGTGAGCAGACTTCCACTCATGCAAAGCACTTTAATACTTCTCCACCTCCTCCTTTTCCTTGCAAACTCTCAGCCCTCTGGAGCAGATTTTAGGTGTGAAGCAGACGAAAGAAGGAAGAAGTGCAAGCAGAAGGTCATTCTGCTGGTTGATGGGCACCAGTTGGATTGTCCTCTGTTTTTCTAAGAATCTTTAGAATTGTTTGTTTGCACACTCTGCTTCAGACAATGTTGAAGCAACTAGTGAGCTATTTAATTTATTATCTGGACGGAGTAGATTTTATTAGCCTCATGAACAAGTGCCTCTAGCAAAGCAGTTGTCTGAGTAGTCCCATCACAGACAAGAACCACAACTTAATGTAATGCTGCTCAACCCTAACTAGAGATGTTTGCAGTTATATGCTGAGTTGTGTCATGGCAAGGCATTCTGATAAGACTTCATTAGGGACAGCTCAAGAGTTTTGTGGCAACTTCAAGACTAAAAAAACTCATTAAAGGCTAAGCTTCCACAGACTAGGGCAGGGGTGGGGTCTATGTTGCCTTCCAGTTGTGGCAGGGCTACAGCTGCCATCTTTCCTGACCATTAGACATGCTGGCTGGGGCTCATGGGAGCTGGAGTCCCACAATATCTGGACTGCTTGCAGGCTCCCCATTTCTGAATTGGAGTCTGTTCCATCAGATGCTGCATATGCAATATACATATCATGTATGTGTTTGTGCCACAAGATACTTAATATATTTTGCTACAGCCGACTAACATGACCATTCCACCTAGAAGCTAACTTCAAAGCAAGCTTCAAGCTTTGCAAATGCTAACATCTGAAAATGGCTTCTAATGTTAGATTCCAACTGCATGCCTTTCAGGCCCATATATTAAGATGAATGTCAGATGAATGTCAGTGTAATTAAAGAATGGGTTCATTTCACTGCTTCAAGCATGCATTCTTTATTCTCATCCCCACCAGATGTATTTGGCCAGATACGTTGCTTAGCAAATCGTTATTTGACATATCACATGCTACATTTGAAGGCATGAGACTTGAGAAATGTGCTGATTAACGTGATATCCAAAATCACCGTGAAGCTAATAACCAAAATGAGAAATGAGCATTAAAATGGGCACAGTATGGATTTATAGAATGCTGACAGCAGGAAATCAGAATTTAACAGGCCAGAGTATGCGCCTTATGGATTGTTGACAGATCTGCCCATTTCACAATACAGTGGTACCTCAAGTTAAGAACTTAATTCGTTCTGGAGGTCCGTTCTTAGCCTGAAACTGTTCTTAAACTGATGTACCACTTTAGTTAATAGGGCCTCCCGCTGCTGCCGCACGATTTCTGTTCTCATCCTGAAGCAAAGTTCTTAACCCGAGGTACTATTTCTGGGTTAGCGGAGTCTGTAACCTGAAGCTGAGGTACCACTGTATAGACTGGACAAATTATAAGATGACATCTTAACTTTCTAAATTCTTGCGGCTTTAAATATGCTTGGACATGTTTGTGTGCATTGAGCTCATTTAACAACAGTAAAAGTGGTCACTTTACTAACTCTAATGTGCAGAACCACGTCTGGGTAGATGTCACCATGCACAACACAAGCCTTCCACCACTTGCCATCAAAAACCCGGAGTGCCTGGGACTTCTTCACCAATTGGACAAGAACAAGGACATGTGGGTTCAACACTACTGCATTCTGAAAGATGGCTGCTTGTATTTTTATGCCAGCATACGCTCTACACATGCCCTTGGTAGGTGGTCACCTTTCCTCCTCCTTTTTTGAAACCAAGTAGGTTTTCCTCCTATACATAATACAAAAATGCCAATAATACAAAACAGGAAGCTTTAGTGTGGTGTAACCGTTAGAGGGTTGGACTATGATCTGGGAGACCAGGGTTCAAATCTCCATTCAGCCATGAAGTCGATGGGGTGGCCTATGCTTTGCTAGGTCTACTTTCAGTATTCCTTCATTACATTGTTGGAGCTTTGGCCTGCCATTCCAGGGGTTCTGATTCTTACAGTGACTTTTCAAGATACAGCCACTTTATTTCGTTGTGACACTGTGCATCCTCTGCAACACAGAAATATTTGATAAAATGTCAATAAACAGCTGACGAGCAGAGCTAGAGTTCTTGGGAGTCGGTCAAGGAGGTGTAGTACACCTGATGTTATCTGGAGAGCCTTGCTCAGGAAAAGCACCTGATCTGTTAGGTCGCAGGAACCTGTGACCCATTTAGCCTCATACTGGCAGTGATTTCCTCTGGGTCTCAAAAGAGACGACTTTCCCAGCCCTGATTCCTGGGCTTCTTCTTCTTTTTGCTGGAGACTCTGGGGCCATCTGTGTGTATAGTGCGTCCTCTACCTTTTGCCTATTGCCCCTCTTTCTTTTGCTAGGTGGGATTTACCTGCAGGGATACACTGTGAGTGAACAGGCCCTTGGTTCCAGGAGGTCCGTGATTGAAGTGAAGCCACCTTCGGAGGAGTTTAAAACCTTCTACTTATGTGCAGAAAGCGTGACCGAAAACAAACGGTAGATGATGTGCTCCTCTTTCCTCTGAAATTATTTCTCTAGCCCATTTCTCCCTGCCTTTTCACCTCCTTTCCATAGTTGTAGACAATGAGTGAAGTAGAGAGTTTTGAGGCTTTTGAGTAATTGTCTGGGTGGTTGACTACCTTTAAGTAGAACTGAAGTTTTCTATGAACAATTATGGTTCAAATAGGGACATTATTACTGTGTTTCTTTTAAAGATGCATTGAAGTAGAGGTTCAATGGGAAAGCTTGGTGGGAAGGAAACTCAAACACCTCTGGAATAAGAAAAAATGAAAATTAGTACAACTGACACATTAAGGACATATTTATTGTGGCATTTATAAAATGTGCACACAGAGGGGGGAAATGTAAACAGTGGAATTGAAAAGGCTATGAAATGCATTGTGTTAGCTCTGTACAAAGCTCAAATATATACAAGATATAAACAGAACAACAGTAACGGAATTTAATGGCATGTTTCTACCTTTGTTATGTTAATTTATCACCTCTAGTAGAAGAGAACCTTGAGTCCTAAACCAATACAGTCAAATCTGCTGAGAAATTCTAATTCCACCATTTCACAAGAGAGTCTTCCTTTAAAGCTCTCTGTGTGTGTTGGAGACTGGTGACTTTAAGGCCACATAAGAGAGTAGAAGGAAATGAGTTGTGCCTTCTTAAAATCTTAAAATCCTAATGAGACATCCATAGATAGTCAAAGATATCCATACATGACAATTTCATCACAGTAACTGAGGAAACAGCGTCACTGTGGAAGTGATCTATGCTAATGGGAATGGTCCTTCAAACTTTCGATGCATCACATATAGGCATAGGCGCCAACTCCATGGGACCTGAGGGGGCCCGAGCCCCCTCAAAAATTCGTTTTGGGGGGCTCTGCCCCCCAATAATTTAAGAAAATTATTAGTTATATTATGCTTTGTAAAATCACAAAATTATGTTGGTATTTTTTATTTTCCTTGTTTGACGATAGTTACCTTTTAAAATACATTCAGTAATGAGTTAAAACAAAGCCACTCCCGATCTACAGAGGGGGTGGGGTTGCGGGCTCTCGACCCATCAACAATCTCGCGGGGCTGGCGTCAGCCCCGCGAGAAGCGGGGATTCCCCCTAGCTCATTAATATTCACCGCCCACGGCGGCAGCCAATCGGCTGCCGCAAAGGGCAGGCCCTCACAGGTTCACTTAAGGTCGGGGCAGCCTGGGGCTCGCCCCTTTCGTTCCCCCAGCAGCAGCGGTTTGGAGGTCTTGGGCCCCCCAATATTTTTTATAAGTCGGTATGGGCCCCCGCTCCCCCAATATTTTTTATAAGTCGGCGCCCCTGCATATAGGGAAGTAAGAATGTATCATTTTCCATTCCCTCCTGTATTCAACACATACAGCATGGTTTCTATTCTACTAGAGTCAGTGGCAGAGCTTCATGCTTCAGCATGCGGGGGGGTGGAGAGCAGGTGGGGGCGGGGCTGGCGCACCACCCACAGGGGCATGGCGCCCAGCGTGGGTGGGGGGCAGCCACGATGGCACCCCACCGGGATCGCGCTGCCAGGGGCGGTGCACTCCCCTCGCACTCCTCTTCCTCTGCCAGTGACTAGAGTTTGTCTTCCACCAGAAACGTTTTCGATGAAATAAAGATGGGGAATAATGTAATGAGAATATAATTTATATGGCAAAATTATGCAATTTACGTAATTTACACAGTTAATTACGTAAAGTGCATTGTCATTGCGTTTTCCTCAGAATTTCCCACATCCTTAATCACAGAAAGAACAGGACTTATCCTGTCTTGACTTAAGCCACATTTTGTATATTAATTTCCAGGTCTTGGTACAAGGCAGACAATCCAGTTATCTATCACATGTCAAAACATTCAAACCACAATCTCAGTCAGTTAGTTATCCATTTTATTCTGAATTCCACAATGCTTTCCATGCCTGGCTTAAAATTAGATTAAAGAATAAGGATTTGTAGGAGGCAATGTAGGAGGTCCCCCCCCAAAAAAAACCCCATAACTGTTGTGTTGAAAACTAGAGCTACCGTCCATTCCTCCTAAATAATTCTTTTTACAAAAACTTTGCCATGCTTCCAGTCCCTGCTACTTTTGGCAGCGCACTTGCTGTGATATGATTGTTCATCTGCCATATTGATGCAAGCTCAAGCAGTCTTTAGCTTGCAGTTATCCAAACACCATTCATTTAGTGACCAGCTCTGCCTATTCCTTTCTTCCAGATGGATCACGGCACTGAAAGCCTCGGTCAGTAAGTGGTTGCCATTAAACCAGGCCATTCAAGACTTCATGAACCGACCATTGGAGGAGACCAAGATGTGAAGGGGAATCTAATACAGTCTTCTGTGCTGGGCTTCAGAACAAGTGTGTACCTGCTACCAGCAAATGATAATTTAGTAACATTTGATCAGCACATCTCTCATAACTTACAAGCTGCACAATTTTGTAAGCAATTAGTAAATAAACAAAAAGCCTTCGTGTGGATATTTCCCCGTTTGTTTTGTGTGTGTGTGTTGTTTTTTTACTGTACCTACTACGCAGGAGGAGCTACAATTAGACTCATGCAATGTGTTGTTATGATCTTATTTTCAGTGTGGAAAACATCATTCTCTAAGGGTTGTGGGGGGGGGTGTTGCATGTTTGCTCTTGGGAGTTGTTATCCTGTGCTTTTACACACATTAAACTCAAATATCCCTGAATAATATTTTTCCCATTTTCCTCTGGAGTTTCAAGCACATTTGCAAGCTAATACTAATGGACAACTGCAGTTATAAATAGCAGCATATAATTTGATGTGCAGACATTTCAGTTGACTTAATTATAGGTATCTATTGTCACTATAACACATTGATGATGTTTTTCACAGCAGTGAATTGGTATTTTTCTCCCCAGATGTCCCTCTATGTTCTTGCCAAAATCATAAAAGCATTACCAATGTTATTTTTTATGGGTTTTGGGGGCGGGGTTTTTTTTTTTAAAAAAAAGCCATTTTGTTTGTTTAAATCAAACTTATTCCTTTGGAAAGAATCATGATGTACGTATGTATGGTGTTATTAATCATGGGTGTAATCATGCAATGGTTTGTCTTTATTGAAACTAGGCTATAAGGTTGCAGTCCTACAATCACATGGAAATATGCCCCATTGACATCTATAGAAGTGACTTTTAAGTAGACACATGCAGGACTGACCTGGAAATCTACGGTAAATAAGATGGAAGGCATAATGTTATCAAACCAGACCAGAAATTTATGCTTGTGGTTTATCAGGAAGCCCCTTTCCTGTCCCATATAGGAGAAAATGTGCATCTCCATTCTGCAGAAAGCAAACCACAGAAGATCTTTTCACAATGGCATGCGTGACTACAGGTTCATTACTGAACAACAGACAAATGTCAGAGTTTTGAGGCTGACTGCCTATCAATTGGCTAAAGGACACCAAATTTTATTTCTTCCGCTCCGTGTTTCAAAAAGTTTTATTTACCAGAATGTGGCCATTTTGGTGCCCTCCTCCCAAAAATTATGTCTAGTTTATTTCATCAACTGATTTTGCACAGCTTCAAAGGACAGTAGTGGCGAGTTAAGCTTTCTCTTGAATCCTAAGCAACCAGCACTGCCAGATTCTTAGATGAAAATCCAGTTGCCTTGTAACCAGACTTCAATGGCATACCCACATATATGCCCATCTGCTGTGCTGGCATCGTCCCCCACTAGCAAGATAGAGTGCTAATTTTAAATGAAGGGGGCGATTATAAGTTTTTATAAAGAGGGGAGTGGGGGGGAATTATATTTCATATACACCAAAGGATGGCAATATTAAATTGTGGGCATTGCATAAAAGAGACTGTACAATATTCATGGACACTTCAGGAATTAAATATTATATTTCCCTGATTACAGTGCTGTCAGGTATAGCTTGTTAAATGATGGCACAGACATTATTTGCTAGCGGTTGCTTCCTGTAAGTTTTTCCTGCTAATTGATTAAGTTTCACTCTGTTGCATCAGCTGAGCAAACCTACAGCAAACTGCTTTGCTGATTATACTGTAGCTTTGGGGAGGCAGGGGGCATATTTTATTAGTACTGAGCAGCCATTGTACAAAACATATTAAATTTCAAAACTTCCAGCTTTCATGCTTTAAAAATGATTCCACTAAGGACAGAGGGATCAGTGCATTTTGAAGATTTCTTAATGGTGTCAGGCGGCAAACCTGTACAATCTTACCTAAGAGTAAGGGTCGGTGGGTGGGTGTGTATAATTTAACTAAACCGACATTCCATTGAACTCACTGGGAATTACGTCTGAGTAAACATAGAGGATCTTTAATGCCACATTGACACTAGCGTTTGTGTACACAATCTGTATGGGTTAAGAATGGTAAATGGGTGCAAACACACAAATTCATTCATTATGTGACTGACTGAACCACAGTAGAATATGCTAAGCAAATGTATGATAGCCAATAAGGAAAGCATGAATCTGTTCATTTCCGTTTCTCATTTTCCCCATCAGTTCCACAGCAATCTGCATTTTAAAAAAATCCTCATGGAAATCCTCCAACATTTTAGTGTAACTTTCTCCTAAGAGGCGCAATTTTGTATGCATATTTTACAATTTTGTATGCAGTTTTTACAATTTTTCATACTTTAATGCATTTTGGGTAAGTTGTTTTTCATGAACGTATGCATTTTTATGCATGCTTCCCCCTAATACATGCATTCTGAACACTGTGATTGGAGACCTGCTTTGCAAAATCTGGAGAAATGCGGAATTTGAAGGATCATTGTGTTGTAGCTCACCTTTTGGCTAGAGAAGTGTGAAGTAGGTCATTTCCCATTAAAATGGAAAGGAAATTGAATTTCTGCCCCATCCATATAGCCAGTTAAGATCTACCTACTTAGTTGTGAGATAGCATGTGATCATCTTTCCAGTTTTTCACAACACATAATTCCAGATTCAAAGCAAATCATATCCTTCTTTCACCTTCTACATGGGATTGACTGTAGCTTTTTTTTAAAAAAAGGAAAGAAAGGAAAGTGAAAGAGGAGAGACACTAGTTTGGAGGTCAACATTCCTTTGTTAGGAAATGCTCTGCACTGTTGCCAGTAAATTTGCTGCAGCAGGAGGAGATAATTTAAACTGAACCATTTGTCATCTGCTACTAAGATATGACAGAAACATGTCCCAAGGTCTGTTACGTCAGGTCAGAGATCACAAACAACACACATATGATTTCATTGTTTAATATTCCTGGGATTAAACTTTGCGTTTATTTATATTGTAGGTGAAATGCATTTTCCATGTGGTAAATGTGAAGAAATGTTTGAATTATGTGTCATTTTCTCTGGATGGGAGACAAGTCATTCTTAATTGTTACCAAAGCCTAGAATATTTATTCTGAGTAACTTCAGGTAGCAAACACTCTGGCTGCGTTCAAGAATGGACTTGCTAACTGGAATTATCTTTGTTTCTAATGGTATATTAATTATTGTCTTAGGTCTTGATCCAAGTGTGACTATTGACAAAAGGCACTGAAAACAACTATGGCAGTACAGATGAAAACAACACAGAACAACCTAAACAAGATGGATGCAAAGGTGCACTGCTCTTTGGCCTGAGCTAAGATGAATGTGGCCAGTTGCCATGGGCTTTTGGCTCAGCTGATCCACTTACCCCTGGCACCCTGTATACATCCTTAAGAGTACAGATTTAGTTAGAAATAGAGGAAGCAGTCTAAGACTTAAGTAAGCCATTGGCCCCTCAATCTCATCATGCTCTACACAGGCCACTGATGGCTCTCTCCAAGCTATCAGACAGGAGTTCCCTTCAGCCCTACCTAGAGCTGGAACCTGGGAGCTTCTGTATGTAGAATTATTATTATTATTATTATTAAAATTTGTATTCCGCCCTCCGTCCGCAGATCTCAGGGCTATTCACAACAGAAAACTACAATATTGTTGTTGTTGTTTAGTCGTGTCCGACTCTTCGTGACTCCATGGACCAGAGCACGCCAGGCACCCCTGTCTTCCACTGCCTCCCGCAGTTTGGACAGACTCATGTTTGTAGCTTCGAGAACACTGTCCAACCATCTCGTCCTCTGTCGTCCCCTTCTCCTTGTGCCCTTTACCAACATCAGGGTCTTTTCCAGGGAGTCTTCTCTTCTCATGAGGTGGCCAAAGTACAATACTACAATATAAAAACCACTAAATACTTAGTGAAAATAATAACAGCAACAAACCAATAACCCCCTGCTCCCACAACACATTTAAAAGGGCATTGGATGTCAATCAGGCCAAGCCCTGGTTGAAGAGGAACATTTTTTGTCAGGCACCTAAAGGTGTATAATGAAGGTGGCAGCCAAACCTCCCTGGGGACTGTATTCTACAAATAGGGAGCCACTGCAGAAAAGGCCCAATCTTGTGCTGCCACCCTCCAGACTTCACATGGAGGAGGCACATGAAGAAGGGCCTTAGATGATGATCTCAGGGTCTAAGTAGGTTCATATGGAGAGAGGCGGTCCTTGAGGTATTGCAGTCTTGAGCCATAGGTCAAAACCAACACTTTGAATAGCGCCCAGAAACTAAATGGCAGCCAGTGCAGTCGGGCCAGATTGGTGTAATATGCTCAAACCATCTTGCCCCAGTGAGCAACCTGGCTGCCAAATTCTGCACCAGCTAAAGTTTCCATGCTGTCTTCAGAGGCAGTCCTACATATAGTGCATTGCGGTAATCTAACCTAGATGATACCATTGCATAGACAACAGAGGTTAGGCTATCCCTGTCCAGATAAGGGTGCAGCTGGGCCACCAGCTGAAGCTGATGGAAGACACTCTGTGCCACCGAGGCCACCTGAACCTCAAGCGACAGCAAAGGATTCAGGAGCAGCCCCATGTACCTGCTCCTTCAGACGTAGTGTAACCCCATCAAGAGTAGGCAAGCTGCCATCCATCCGGTCTAGGAAACCATCTACAAGCAGTGCCTCAGTCTTAAAAAAAGAGTTGCTCTACCGCTAAGGTATGACACTTCTGTACAACCATGACCAGCAAAGTTGTGCATCAAGGATGGAGTAAGGCTCCAATGCACAGAGTTGTCTTCACGCATCAGTGCTGGAACCTTTGAGCTGCTCCTTTGGCACAGCTTACAGGGTCAAAATTCCAAGTAGCTTCAACCCTAAGGCAAGCAGAGCTAACAGAATCACACAATTAATGTGCATACAGTCTCTAGAACAGGCATAGGCAAACTCGGCCCTCCAGGTGTTTTTGGCCTACAACTCCCATGATCCCTAGCTAACAAAACAAGTGGTCAGGGATGATGGGAATTGTAGTCCCAAAACATCTGGAGGGCCAAGTTTGCCTGTGCCTGTTCTAGAATGATTGGTCTGCCCTTTCTATCTTTAATCTGTACTTTTTTCAGGTTTTTCCTGTGCCTAGTGGTACTTTGCTTCTTCATGTCTTTGAGTTTAGGCATTCTTTTCTCTGGACATCTCATCCCAGAAACATTCTTGCAGGGGACAGGTTTCTTTTTCCAGGCCTCTGTATTGGTTATTGAGTATGCATGCACACTAAATACAAATATTTACCAACAGCATTTGAAGGTTGCGTCTAACAGAAAATTTTCAGCACAGGTTAATTTCCCCTCATTTGATTCCATTGCTTAGAATGCTAGGCTGATGTTTTTGCAAAAGCAACGGACCAGAAATGGGCTCAGCTCAGAAACATTTCAAGAGAGCGATGGGGGGGGGGGCAAACTCTGTCTTCCGAGCCTTTTGCTGCTTTCTCCTGATTGCGCTATGGGTCAAAGAACAAAGGCTCGGGAGCAATAGCTAAACAATTCACAGTGTACAGCTGTTTGCCCTTGACATCTTTTCAATAGTGCACCAATGAGAAAAGAGTGCTCTCTTTCACTAGAAGGGCTACAAGGAAAATCTGGAATGCTGACGTTGTCTGGATTTGTTTGGTCCATGAACAGACAGGAGCTGAATTCAGATGAGCTCCTGTGGTGTCAAAGCAGACATGTGCTGATTTGTGCTGCTGTCGTGACATCGCAGATCAGGCTGTAGGTTTCTATCTTCTGGCTCACCTTCACATTTCAAAGTATTTCAAAGAGGAATGAGGTACAATGCAGTTGTACTTAAATGCATAATTAACCTGCCAATATCTCTTACTCAATTTTACACCTAAACCCACCCATAAGCGCTCTCTCTCTCTCTCTCTCTCTCTCTGTGTGTGTGTGTGTGTGTGTGTGAGAGAGAGAGAGAGAGAGAGAGAGAGAGAGAAATTATAATACACAGTAGATGGTAACTATAGCATTTTAAATGTAGCAACTGCTTTATTAAGTATTAGAATATTGGACCTGAATGGGTCTAGTAGTTTGAAAGGCAATGGACCTCACTCTTTTTCAGCACCAAAATACAGTATAATGGAAATTATGTCACAATAGTTGTGCAACAGAGTCCAGTGATTCTAAGATAGCCTTATTTCACAAAGTAGCCACTATATCTCTTTGCTTCTTTACAATGTGCTAAATGCTGTACAAAATGTTATTTGTTTATTTTGCTTAAGAGCCACTTCCCCTGAAACATCCCAAAGTGATCTAACAAAAAAAAAATAATTAACAGAAACATATATAGAAACAATTTCAGGTCCAATATGGATGCAGTTGTTAAAAACCAAACTGGTCCCTGGTGAAAGAACACACAGTCTAAAGCAACATTTCAAAGAGGGAACGAGAAAGGAGATGCAGCTATAATGCAGCTCTTGGTCTGTGACCATAATAAGCAATTAATTTCAATATTGTGGTTATCTTTACTTTGCATGAAAGGAACAATGGTTAAAGCTACATTCCTTTACTTGCCTGTTGTCCTTTGGGGGCAGAGCTTTGTTAGGGAGGGAGAAAACAAGCAGAGATGTGTGGAGAGGAAGGGAAGAAGACAGAGCTGAGGTGGACAGTGAAGAAGGGTTGCCATATTTCAAAAAGTGAAAATCTGGGCACAAAAGGCATTTTTGGCAAAGTTGTTGAGCATTTGGGGTGGGGCAAACCTGTTGAGCTGTTTTTAGTTTTGTCCAAAGTTGTTGAGCTTCTTTTGCAAAATCTCAACAAAAGTAAGTTTTTGAGCTATTTTAAAGCACATTCACCAAAATCTAGACTTCCGAAATGCATACGGATTTTCCTGGACATCGAAGGGATTTTCACCTGGACGTATGGCAACCCCACAGTGAAGAGACCCACGATTTGCAGCATTGGCCAATATACATGAATCCAGTAGGGTCTGGTCAGAATTTAATTTCTAATATTGGACAAAGTTGATCCTGCTTTCAGCACAACTACCAGGGCTGCCGACTCCCGGCCTGCTTCCACAAGCTGCTTAAGTACTGCAGCACCTACTGGTAGGTTATCCTATTGCTGCACAATGTACAGCTTCAGCTCTTTTCCTGCCAGATTTCTAATTGCCTTTGCCTGCCAAATTAAAGAGGCAGTTTGATGGCATCAGGAACCTCTTACTCATTTAGGTATTAATAGAACAAAACGTCATTAAAAAAAAAACACAGAGAAGAGATGTAAAAGGTCTGTCTGCAGGGAATCATAAGGAAAACATTGTGAAGAGTGATCATGATACACAGTCAACAAAACACTGTGGTAAAAGGGGCTGTTGGGACCATAACAACCACCTTCATCTTTCCATGGGCTTTCTGTGTAGTATCTTGACAACTGGACGGACCCAGAGGTGGGTCTACTCTAATTGCGTGACCAATTGTGAAGAGGAAGCTGCTCAGCGATGGGGGTCAACCATATTAAAGAAGACAAAGGACAATATTATTGGGATGAAATAGGTCACAACTTTACTCATAACAGATGAAAACCAGATTAGGAGAAGGCATCAGGTATGTATCCAAGATAAACCAGCCTGCCTGCTGGTTGATAATGAGATGGTTTGACCCTGTTAAGGAGGTTGTGCCCCGACACACATTGAGTGTGACACTCCCTCTAGGGCCACCTCTTGAAGGGGTGCTGTGGTCCATGTGGGCTCCCAGACAACAATGTCCCTTTCCAGACCCCTTTAATGGGGTGTTGTTGTTGTTGTTGTTGTTGTTTAGTCATTTAGTCGTGTCCAACTCTTCGTGACCCCATGGAACAAAGCACACCAGGCACTTCTGTCTTCCACTGCCTCCCATAGTTTGGTCAAACTCATGCTGGTAGCTTCAAGAACACTATCCAACCATCTCGTCCTCTGTCGTCCCCTTCTCCTTGTGCCCTCCATCTTTCACAACATCATGGTCTTTTCCAGGGAGTCTTCTCTTCTCATGAGGTGGCCAAAGTATTGGAGCCTCTGCTTCACAATCTGTCCTTCCAGTGAGCACTCAGGACTGATTTCCTTAAGAATGAATAGGTTTGATCTTCTTGCAGTCCATGGGTCTCTCAAGAGTCTCCTCCAGCACCATAATTCAAAAGCATCAATTCTTCGGCGATCAGCCTTCTTTATGGTCCAGCTCTCACTTCCATACATCACTACTTGGAAAACCATAGCTTTTACTATACGGACCTTTGTTGGCAAGGTGATGTCTCTACTTTTTAATGGGGTACCCAGATGTTAACGATCCAGACCCAATGCCTTACCCACCACCCGAGCCGACACTCTTGATACCACACCACCAAACTGCTCACATCTGCAACCAATCCCTAAGCCAGAGTTTGTTCTGTGCTGCTGATAGGTGTGTACCGTCTGGTCTAAAGAGGTTGCCATCTGAGAAGATGGTGTTGGGGTGTTGTATCCTCCTGCCTCCAAGCTGTGCGACTCAACTCCAGATTTCCCCGTTCATCTTCTTCCTTGCCAGTTCAAGGTGTGTGTGCTCTGGTGCGCCCTGCCACAGCTGCCACTGCAGGGGCTCGGACAAAATCAAGGACACAGTGGGCTGGGCTGTGTGCAATGACCTGAGGTCTTTTTGACAAATATTACACATTTAAAACATGTCTCTCTCCCCCCCTCCCCATTATGAGTTCCTGTACAATAACTTGATGAAGAGATTCTCCACATAACAGGGACCTGTTTATGCTACTTACAAGAGCATAACTCATCAAATCCCTAGCATGCTTAGATAATGTCTGACAGATTAAATGTTTGTCTCTGTGCTTCTGCTTTGATGTGACCTTGGGCTCATGTCAATGCTGCGTAATATGAACACATCAAGATCACGGCCAACCACGCACTGCAGAATGAAAGATTTGCTGAAATCAGCCATTTGTAAAAGACACTGGCAAAGGCATCAGAGAGAGAGAGAGAATGTGTTCTCCAGGACAGAAATCTCCACTGTCATCCATGCCATTAAATCATGCCCCTCCCTACACAACCATTTGCTTGCCTTGCCAGCAGTGACTCACTGGAAGTGCTTAGCTGTGAAAGCTCTGAGATCCACAGATTATTTGTTGCATTATATCATTCCCTTGAGGTCCTGCTATAAAACAAAGGCTCTGTATCAGACAGCATCCACCAAACCACAGTCATAAGACCTAGTAGTGTTGGGAGCACAGCCAAATGAAAGGATTTCTTTAACCAATCTTGATATGATACCATGGTCACAGATATTGTTACATATATCCCTGTCAGGTATGAAAGCAGCATAAATAATGTGCAGTATTGATCTAGCTCAGTAATGTCTTTCTCTCTGTTGCTATTTGGTTTAAATGGTTTCTTTCACAGGCTACAGCATCTTATTCTATATGGCAAATAATTAAACTTGTTCCAAAAGAACGACAATAACCTATGCCCAAAATAATTATTTGCCGTACAGAATAAGAAGGCCCATAGATGCATTTGCCAGATTCACCCAATTCCCCCCTCCCCTCCTACTTTTTGGAAAGGAGAATTGTGCAGAGCAAGCCTCCATTCACACATATATACCAAGCACCTGTTTAGCATCTAGTGCACCCACGCAATGTGCACCCACATGCATTAGGCATGTGCGAGAGTGGATCACCCTCTGGTATACATTTGGCGGCTTCTACTTTTAGCTATATGGGACGCGGGTGGCGCTGTGGGTTAAACCACAGAGCGTAGGACTTGCTGATCAGAAGGTCAGCGGTTCGAATCCCCGGTACAGGGTGAGCTCCCGTTGCTCGGTCCCAGCTCCTGCCCACCTAGCAGTTTGAAAGCACATCAAAGTGCAAGTAGATAAATAGGTACCACTCCGGCAGGAAGGTAAACGGCGTTTCCGTGCGCTGCTCTGGTTCGCCAGAAGCGGCTTAGTCATGCTGGTCACATTACCTGGAAGCTGTACGCTGGCTCCCTCGGCCAATAAAGCGAGATGAGCGCCGCAACCCCAGAGTCAGCCATGACTGGACCAAATGGTCAGGGGTCCCTTTACCTTTACTTTTAGCTATGGGTCACTGTGACAACTCTACCCATGAAAAAGAGGATGCATCCTGGAAAAAGAGAACATGGCTTCTCCTAAAAAAAACCACCTGGGAATTCTAGCTTATCCTTCACAGGGGCATTCCCAGCACCCTTAAAAACTACAGTTCCCAGGATTCTTGGGGGAAAAGAACGTACTGTGAAGGAACAGGGTCTACACAGCCTAAGAATGTCTAAATCAGGGACTGGGTCTCCAGATGTTTGACTACAATGCCCATCAACCCTAACTATGATGGTTCAGCATCATCTGGAGGGCCAACCTGGTCCAGGAATAGTCAAAATGCTACACAAATACAAAAATATTAAAACTATGCTGCTCCCAGACAATCAATTGGGATTGATTGGTATAAAAACATCTTAGGTAATACATTCATTTTAAGGGCTGAAATTCTGCCTAGCAAAGAAAGCTTCATCCTTCCCCAATCTGTGTCCAAATCTAAATAAAGAATCTTTTCTTGCTTCTCAAACACTCCCTTGAAAGATTAACATTTTTGTTAGTTAGCTGTGTTCCTATGCTGCAGGATTGACCGTGACTTCGGTTCACGTTACTCCATCTAAGGTATGAACATCTATACATGGATAATAGGCAGAAGGCTGTGGACCTATTGTGAATTCACAATGCAACGCATGTGGATGATTGCATGGGTCTTCCTCATGCAATTGCCACTCTATCATGAAGGGTACCTTAGAATAATAAACAGAAATTAGTCAGAAGAAGTTATCCTTTAGCAACTGCCCGAGGTTTATTTTGTTTTATTTTCGGAAAACTAGTCTTGAGATGCCTCACATTGGGAAAGGATTATGAGTTTAAACTCCTGGCCTGTGGTAGTATCATCAATCATGGAGAATCTAATAATGTGCTTAGAAACGAGATCTTTGTAGACTGTGTAGAAGTGGTCAACATATTAAATTCTACAGGTTACTATTTCGTTTTTCCCATTGGAGGAAGGGTACTGTATACATAGACGGCTACTGAGATCCTGGGCTATTCCAATAGTAAAACCTTAACTTTCTGCTTCCTCATCATAAATATCAAGCCACTTTTTGGGAACACGACCCAACCGAGTTGGATAATTCAGCATACATTGTCTCCAGATTCCCTGTTCATCATGTGATGCTTCCAACCTGAAGCACCTAGAAGTCAGCAGAAAGATACCTCTTGATTTCAATGTGCTTTGGACTGAAATGTGATCGCAAAGTATAATCAAGCAGACATAAATTGCATAGTGTCTGTATTAGCCGTGTCACATCATAACCTTTTCTTAAGCTGCATATGTATAATTTAGCTTGTCTTAGGTACAATTTTCATTTTGGAAGCTTTTGTGCTTACAGAGGCAATGCGTAAGGAAATATGAACCCCAAAATGGGAGAAACTTAACACTATGGGTGATAACCAATATTAGTCATACTCCGAAGACATGCTCTTTGATTTCAGTGAAACTATTCCTTAGTTGGGGGATGCGGGTGGTGCTGTGGGTTAAACCACAGAGCCTAGAACTTACCGATCAGAAGGTTGGTGGTTCGAATCCCCGTGACGGGGTGAGCTCCCGTTGTTCGGTCCCTGCTCCTGCCAACCTAGCAGTTCGAAAGCACATCAAAGTACAAGTAGATAAATAGGTACCGCTCCGGTGGGAAGGTAAACGGTGTTTCCGTGCGCTGCTCTGGTTCGCCAGAAGCGGCTTAGTCATGATGGCCACATGACCCGGAAGCTGTATGCCGGCTCCTTCGGCCAGTAAAGCGAGATGAGTGCCACAACCCCAGAGTCGGCCACGACTGGACCTAATGGTCAAGGGTCCCTTTACCTTTATTATTCCTTAGTTGACTATCAACCTGTGTTGTAAGGAAGAGATGTAGCTCAGAGGCGAAGCACTAACATTGCATGCAAAATGTACCTTAACATAGGGCTGGGCAGGACAGGGGTGAGGTCTCTGGTCTGAAAGTCCTCAGCTGCTGCTACTGCTGCCAGCCCATGAAAACAATCTTGAGCTACATAGTCTGACTTGGCCTGCATTCAGATGGTCATTTATTCCATTTCTGCAATGTTTCCCTCTCTGTTAATTTCCACATTACATTTGAGCTTCCACATGATATAAAAGCCGCGTCCACAGAACGAATAGAATATAGTGCATGTTTAGCACTCATTTCTGTGTCATCTGATTCAAAAAAGACAGAGCTATTTTAGACTCCTGAAGCTGGAAAATCAAGCAAGTAAAATGGTGGACTTTTGGGGTACTATACACTGTTTTTTCTTGCTTTGATGCGAGTGGTGCTGTGGTCTAAACCACTGAGCCTCTTGGGCTTGCTGATCTGAAGGTTGGCTGCTCGAATCCCCACAATGGGGTGAGCTGCCGTTGCTCAGTCCCAGCTCCTGCCAACCTAGCAGTTCAAAAGCACACCAGTGCAAGTAGATAAATAGGTACCGCTGCGGCGGGAAGGTAAACAGTGTTTCCGTGCACTCTGGTTTCCGTCACAGTGTTCTGTTGCTCCAGAAGCAGTTTAGTCATGCTGGCCACATGACCCGGAAAGCTGTCTGTGTACAAACGCCGGCTCCCTCGCAGCGAGATAAGCGCTGCAACCACATAGTCACCTTTGAGTGGACTTAACCATTCAGGGGTCGTTTACCTTTACCTTTTTTTACCTTTTTTTACCTTTCTTGTTGTTTTCATAGGGGAAACAGAAGCATGTGTGAGCTGAAGGGATGAAGGTTTCCATGCTTCTCACTGTTATGTCACACCATGGCCACTGGTGTTGAATGAAATTTAGTACGACATATCAGTATATTGGTTAAAAAAAGCCACATTTCATAACACACATTACACCTTCTGCAAAGAGCTACATTAGATAGTCCATTCTTATACAAACCTAGGGAGTCCAGCCCTGATATAGTTTTATCTAGCTACAGAAAGGTATAATCTCTAATGGGAGAAAGGGGATGTACCTCCTTCATCAGTTTGTGCCTCCAACTTTTCCACACTAAAATAATGGCCTTTGTGAAAGGGTTACAGAGCCAATCTAAGTTCCCTATGGGCAATCAACCTAGAATCAGTGATTCTAATTTAGTTTTCTCCTCTGTTGTAACCTCCATCCACATCCAAAATCTATTCTCCAGTTCATGAACATGCGCTATTGCATTTCTCTGTTGAAAGACCCCATTGTACCTTAAAGAGGCTTTTTCCTCTCAGCCCCCTTGTTTTGGGTTGCATGGCCTCAGTTTGGAACTTGAGTGGATACATTCTGCAAATATTGCTTGCCAAAGAGCAATTGTTCTGTGCAGAACGGTAATCGGCAAAATCTCAAAATAAAAGTAGGGAGTAAGATCATTTTAGGGGATGCGGGTGGCGCTGTGGGTAAAACCTCAGCGCCTAGGACTTGCCAATCGCATGGTCGGCAGTTCGAATCCCTGTGGTGGGGTGCGCTCCCGCTGTTCGGTCCCAGCGCCTGCCAACCTAGCAGTTCGAAAGCACCTCCAGGTGCAAGTAGATAAATAGGGACCGCTTACCAGCGGGAAGGTAAACGGCGTTCCGTGCGCTGCGCTGGCTCGCCAGATGCAGCTTGTCACGCTGGCCACGTGACCCGGAAGTGTCTGCGGACGGCGCTGGCTCCTGGCCTATAGAGTGAGATGAGCGCACAACCCTAGAGTCTGTCAAGACTGGCCCGTACAGGCAGGGGTACCTTTACCTTTACCTTTTAATATCATTTTAACTGCTTTAACTCTGCCTGGCATGGTTAAGTTCCTATAATGTCCTATATTTGATTGTCTTTATTCTTCCGGTTCCGGTGTATGAGACGCATTTGAAAAGAAAATGAATGACTACGGTCATGTCTTCCACTGAATGCAGCAGATGGTTTTGCTTACTGAGAGGGGGGCAGCCCTAGAGTAGAATTTCCTTCATGCTCTCGTAGTTTGTATAGCAGGATGAAGTAGGTCACAGGGTTTGTTTGCCTAAAGCAGCCAGTGATCTTAAAGCTGCATTATCTTTTTACGCAGCAGTACATGCCAGTGTAAAACAAGTCAGCCAGCTTCCATAATATGCACAAGCACTACAGTGCTCTTATATAGGCAGCAGAATCGTATAATTATAGAGCTGGAAGGAATCACCAGGGTCATTTAGTCCAACCCCCTGCAACCCATGGCCCTGAGATCAAGAGATTTATGCTCTGTTGACTGAGCTATCCCAGGATATAAGCATTTTAACACATTGCATAAACATTTGACGTATTTTTTAAAAAGCTTCCTGGAAATTCTTTAATCATTACAAATCTGAAGCTTTGGAAACTGAGGAGCTGTTTCAGAGACTACTTTTGCAACAGATGGGCAAGTTGTTTCAAAACAGATTGCTGTGCGTCATGTATAACTTGCTCACTAGTGAACTTCAAAACGATCAGCTGATAAAAAGAAGCCAGGCTGTTAGGAAGCTATCCCATAATTCTTTGCATGTAAAGGAGGCAGAAGAGTTACAAAGGCAACGACTGAACAGCCCCCCCAAAAAAAACCTCAAAAGCTTCCTGTGAATTGTCAAGAAGAGTGCACCAGTTTTAGCACCACTGCTATCACAAATAATAATTAGGTCTGAATAAAATGCATCCCTCCACGCAACGTTTATCTATTTATTTTGCAGTATTAATACACTGCCTGATGTCAATAAAACCACAGAGTGCATTGCCAAAAGAATGGGAGATAAAAGTATCGGTGGAAAACAGTTAAAACAAGTATTTAAAACATTCCAAAAAAAAAAGAAAATCAGCAACGAGGCAAGACCAGGTTAAAGTTTCAAAATGTCTGCATAGGCTTGCCTAAACAAACATGTTTTTAACAGGCACCAGAAAGAGTATAGTGAAGGCATGTGCAGGCGCTGACACACCAAAGGATAGATTTCTATCTTTTGCACAGCAAATATTATGTGGCACCTGACCTGTAAAACGGTGACAGTTCCTCAGATCAAAGCAGTGGAGTGGGCAAATGAGTGCCAAGATGTTATGGGCTTTATATACTAAGAGTAACAACCTGAACTTGACCCAGTAGCAGATAAGATTCTATTTGCAGGTCTCTAAGCAAAGGTGTTAGATGCTGACCCGGCCTCATTCCCGCCAGCAATTGTGTCACAGCATTCTGCACTAACTGCAGCTTCTGGGCCAAGCACAGGCAAAGTCCCACAGAGAGAACACTGCAGCAGCCCAATCCTGAAGTAGCCAAATCCTGAACTATTGTGGACAAGCTCTCCCAGTCCAAGAACGGTCACAGCCGTCATATCCATTGCAGCCAGCTACTGAGGCTACCCAGGTTTGTTAAAGGTGCTGGGAATTGTAGTTCTGTGAGGGGGACTTGGAGGGTCTGTGCCCCTGTTTTCCAGGGACAGTCCCGGGTTTATAGAAGCCATCCTGGTTTCTGATTTGATCCCAGAATGTCCCACTTTTCCTTAGGACACCCCTATTTTCATCAGAGAAATGTTGGAGGGTATGCAGTTATGTATTCCCACCCCCCCCCCCCACAAGTCAAAGAGATAAGTAACTATACAACCTCCAGAAGACATCCCCAGGCAGCCCTGTATAGGGAAGTTATTTAAATGTTTAATGCTTTATTATTATTTTTTCATATGTTGGAAGCCACCCAGAGTGGCAGGGGCAACTCAGTCAGATGGGCGGGTGTTGCTGTTGTTAAATAGGACATCTCTCTTTTCATCGGAAAAATGTTGAATAGTGTGAAACTACAATTTCCAGGATTTTTTTTTTGGGGGGGGGTTGAGCAGCTGAATTCGAGGGAGAAGCAATTGCTTATTGAAATACTAGTCCTGCTTGGCATCCAATCATAGCCAAGGAACTAGGTTTCAACAGGCTCTGCCCAACTAACACAAAAACCAAAACCCCTGCCTCATTTTAATTAGTTAAACCATAACGATGTTTTTCTCAGCTCTCACAAAACCAAATAATCATCGAGTGCTGTGCTGCCTTACTTTTATGCACGCCACCAATTCCGAAGCAACAATGGGCACAATCCACAGGGGATTTCTTCTTTATTTATTCCCGATAGGAATAAATAGAAGCTCTCGCTCCTCTCAGTACAACGTGTGCAGAAGCAGCTGCCAATGCACTGGGGAGCAGGTTCATGCTCATCTCGTCTCTCGCAAAGAGGAGATTCTGCATCTCTGAGCATATTACGCCAGGCTGCGAGGAAAGGCCTGCGCAGAGGAGTGACCTATATTTGAAGGTCTGTGTGTATCTGTGTTCTGCTTGAATTAGAGAGTCATTAAAATGCCTCATCAAGCAGCATCAGTACCATGAATCTAGGCTCATATTTTACAGCCTAGTGAGAGGGGAGCATATATAGATAAGGCCCTGCCTGCCTAGCTATCTCCCTCCTTTGTCATCTCATTTATAACACAAACACACACACACACACACACGCTGAGTGGCATATTTATTTACTCCTGTGTTAAATATTTATAAAAAGATGCATTGGAATTAGTCTTAATGCGTCGGAAACAATTCTGATTAATATGTCCTAGTTTCGCATCATAAAGCTGCCTTTCCCTAAATATCTCTGCATTAAAATCAGCTGGCTGCTGCGATAAGCTATCGCCTTCAGAGTCTCAGCCAGTTTAACTGAGTGGTGATCTCTGCAGGTTAGAAGCCCAAGCTGGAGCTTCTCTTTAAAATAAATGGCTTGCGTTGCAGTTATGCACTCTGCACTCTTTGGCCGTGCGTTCAGGTGATTATTTGCACTTAATAAACTGAGACATGAAGGTGTGCTTTAAGATCCCAGCTGATCCAAGCCTGCTAACCATAATTTCCCAGGGCAGATGCAATTGGAAACTATGGTTAATTGAAGACTTCCTGACTTATTAGAGCATGCGGAAAAGGGAGGGCAGAAAGGGCAGTCCGAGGACAGACAACCCAGACCAAATGCTGGTGCATGTATCTCAGTATGTGAAAACAACCACTGATGCATTTAGGCCATTTTAGACTGTGGACAGTGGTCTTGTGGTGGAGGCAAGGAAGGTTTTTTTAGATAGACGTACGCAGGGCTGTTTTGCAGCCAGAACTCACTGGAACTCAGTTCAGACACCTCTCAGGTGGGCACCATTGCAAGAGAACAAGTGAGGCATTCAGAGTGAGTTCAGGCACCTCTTTTTCTGCAAAAATGGCCTTGCTGCCCTCCCCTCAAGTCTCATTATCCAGCTCTCAGGACTCTTCTCTTGTCACACCCCTCACCTGCCCTGCTCCACAGACTCTGAGTGCTTTTGCCTGGCTGTAATAATGTTTCTTCCTTGTCCGGATGGGTGATAACGATAACGTGTGTGTAGAAACAGTTGACTTTTGTGGGTGTGCAACATAGCCTACGGCTCAAATGTTGGGGCTCGTATTCATTGCCGCACTCCCTGTTGCCTCTGCCCCTGTGACGTTCCTTCCCACAAGGGGATGTTGCTGTTGGACTGAAAACATTCCCAACCCATGGAGTAGAGAAGACTGAGCTAAAGAACCTCTGAAGATGGTTAAGAAACTTCAGCTAGTGCAGAATTCAGTGGTCAGGTTGCTCACCGGAGCAAGGCAGTTTGAACATATTACTCCGATCCTGTTCCGACTGCACTGGCTACCGATTAGTTTCCGGGTCCAATTCAAAGTGCTGGTTTTGACCTACAAAGCCTTAAATGGCTCAGGACTGCAATACCTCAAGGACCGCCTCTTTCCATATGAACCCACCTGGACTCTGAGATCATCTTCTGAGGTCCTCCTTTATGTGTCTCCTCCTCGAGATGTCCGGAAGGTGGCAACATGAGAACGGCCCTTCTCTGCAGTGGCTCCCCATCTGTGGAATGCTCTCCCCAGGGAAGTTTGCCTGGAGCCTTCATTGCACACCTTCAGGTGACAGGCAAAAACGTTCCTTTTTTACCAGGCCTTTGGTTCATCTGTTTGACATTCTATACCCTTTTAAAATGTGGCTCTTTTCTTGGGGGGAGGCGTGTTGTTGGGTTGATGTTTTTATTCTGATTGTACAGGTTGTGATCTTTTCTGTGAACCACTCTGAGACCTCCGGGTACAGGGTGGGAAATAAACTCGAAGAAGAAGAAGAAGACGACGACGATGACAAATATAAGGCTGTTTCATATGATCGATAGGCATAGCTCCCTCCCCACTCCCAAGCATATGCCTAAATGTTATATTCTTCACTACTCTAAAATAAAGAGAGCTTCCAAGCTGGTTGAAGATTTAATTTCGAAGGATAGTTTGCCTAACCTGTTCATGGCACTGTCACTGGCAGCTTGGTGTTGACCCATGACAGACTTTTCTCCTTCCTCTTTTGCGGGATGCCCTCCCTGGTGAATTGGTTTCCAATATTATTAACGTTCCAGAAGAATTCAAAAACATTCCTGGTTGACACCTGAAAGATCCTGGCAACCGTGAAATTATTAGGTGTAGGTGATTGTTTTCAGTTGCTTTTAATTGTTTGAAATCTATATGTTTATTTTAATTGTATTGTTTTAAGCTCTTTTCTGTTGGCCACCCTAGAATTACGTCTATTATTGATCATTGTTATCATCATCATCATCATCATCATCATCATCATCATCACTATTATTAAATGTATTAGCTGCCCTTCCTGAGCAGGTCCCAGTGTGGGTTACAAGAAGCTAAAATTCAATATTAGAAATGCTTAAAACAAATGAGTCACAGGAATAGTATAGATTTAATTAATAATGAATGAATGAATAATACAAAATGCAAAACTCTTTTCTGTCTAACAATCAATGGATCCCAACAAGTTTTACATAAATTTAAGAGCTGGGCTGTAACTATTTATTTAGGTTCAGATTCCCAAACTATCCAGTTGGCAGACTAACAGAAAACTAAAATAAAAAGTAGTTAACTTGTGACTTTCAGCTGATAAGTGCCATATCTACAATGAAGTTGGGGGGCAATAAGCTATAGCCTTGTTATGATGTAGTAGTAATGCCCAGAGGGGGTGCAGGCACTGAGGTTCAAAACTGAGGTGTTTATTAGCTAAGCAGGATACAATGATTAACAAATTAACAGGGGGCTCCCTGATGTTATAATTAGGATTGTTATCTTGAGATGCAATTAGGCCAAAGAGAACAGTGAAATTTTAAACAGGAGAAATGCTATATTAAGACTGTCAGACTGGTTGGGTGGAAATTAGCTCAGAGGATTTCAAGTATAAAGGAAGAGCTGCATTAAAATATTTAAGAAAAAGAAAACAAGCAATCACAGAGAGCACATGGAAAAGCTGGAGCTCTGGTGATTAGATCAAACCTGTACATTTCTGAATTAAAATTAATCACCTCCTCGAGTATTTGGGGCAGAGCTGGACATGATGGTGGCAGGACCCAAATGGTAGCTTTTCAATTCTCTATAAAGGGGAGCATGTAAGTGTATGAGGTGCACATTTAAAACACAGAATGCTCCGGGGGAAAGGGCCAAATTATTTTGTTTCACTATTTGCTTAAAACATTTTTTACATTTTTTTTAATGAAAAAGCAACATAAATCAGTTAAAGGAAAAAAGAAAAAAGTTGGGGTTCTACGCAGTCATTTTCCACAAAAAGTGTCCTATAAATAGTCATAGAGTCATAGCATTGTGGAGTTGGAAGGGACCCCACGGGTCATCTAGTCCAACCCCCTGCAATGCAGGAATCTCAGCTAAAGCATCCATGACAGATGGCCATCCAACCTCTGCTTAAAAACCTCCAAGAGAGGAGATGGAACTGGCGGAAATGACTGGCAGAATCCGAGACCAGGGAGAAGAGTCGGTGGACGAAGATTGGAAAAAATTCAAAGATTATTTACAGAAATACTGTAAAATTAATGAATGTTAGAAAAATGTTGGAATGAAGTTGTATGGCTTTAGCAGAAATGTTATAAGGAATTAAGTACAAATAGATTTTTAATGTATTAAAGGGGAAAAATAAGGTTAGAATAAGTTAAGATAAATTACAGGACAGAAAACAGAGGAAGATGGAAAGGAATTGCTGAAACAGTTAATTGAAGTGGAATACAAAAAGGGAGGTGTGAGGAGGTCATGGAAAGAAGTGAATGAAAGCTAAGATATTGAAATTATTGGATGTGTTCTAAATTGTGTTTGTTTTGTTCTGTTAATTTAATGTTTTGTGTTAGTGTTACGTAGTGTTTTTGTATTTGTATTGTGTTGTATTGTTTTGTTGAATTTTCTTTTTTCTTTTATCGTCTTCAAACTGTTAATAAATATTATTTTAAAAAATAAAAAATAAAAAACTCCAAGAGAGGAGAGTCCACAACATCCTGGGGGAGTCCATTCTCAGTGATCAAGGTGGAGCATAAGGAACCAGATGGTTCTTAAGTTCCTTTGGGCACAAGTTGTTTAGACCTTTGTGAATTAACACAAGAACCCTGAACCTGGCTTGAATTAGATCTTAGAATCCAGACTCAGGCTAAACAAAGAGAAATGTATCTTTCATTAAGCTGAATATAATTCTTGGGGCAAATAATCGCATGACATGGACAAGTTCCAACTAACATTATGGAATTGAGATTTATTTATTTTTAATTTTTAGAACTGTGAACTATCTAGGTTGATGCAGCATTTGCGAAATAAATTCATAGCATCATACAGTAACTAAACCTACAGCTTTAATCCACCATGTCCTGAGGACAAAATCGAGAGGTTGCCTTTACAAAGGTAAAGTTCATGATTTCATGAAGTCTCATAGCTTTATGCCACCAATAAATCCACAATGGTCAGGGCTGATGCAAGCAGTTGACGGGTGCCAGTTGCATTTTGCTCCAGGAAAGATGATACACAAACTGAAAAAGAATATACTGGTAGTGTTTGGAAATGCAAAGCTTTCTGCAGATACCTGCATGGTCTATCTTATTTCAGAAACTTTATAGAACATAACTCTTTAGTGATCTTGATAAAAGGAATATATTTGGGCCAGGGATCATTACAGTGCCAATGTCTTCTAATAAGAATGAGATTCAACCCAGCAACCCTGATAGTGATGATAATTTATTTATATCCCGCCCATCTGGCTGGGTTTCCCCAGCCACTCTAGGCAGCTCCCAAAAGAATATTAAAAGCCCGATAAAACACCAAACATTAAAAACTTCCCTAAGCAGGGTTGCCTTCAGATGTCTTCTAAAAGTCAGATAGTTGTTTATTTCCTTGACATCTGATGGGAGGGCGTTCCACAGGGGGGGGGGCACCACTACCGAGAAGGCCCTCTGCCTGGTTCCCTGTAACCTCACTTCTCACAGTGAGGGAACCGCCAGAAGGCCCTTGGAGCTGGACCTCTGTGTCCAGGCGGAATGATGGGACCCAGAAATGGGTCACAGCAGACATCCTGTCTCAAAGCCCCCCAATCTATGTAGATTCTTACATGTTGGAAGAGCATGTTAATGTCTATTGGGGTCAGTCATTCCTCTCTTCCTCAAACAGCCCCGGGAACAATGCTATGTTACAATTGTTAATTGTATTTTTCTATTCAAAAGCAAGCAGAGATGCTACTGGTTTGTTTCACTGGTGCTTGAAAAGCGGCAGCAATATCTGTATTGAAGAAAGGGTGGGGGGACTCTGCCAACCTGTCAGTACAGTAAGTCACCATCCTAAAAACATCCCCATTTAGCAGATGGATGGGTGGATCCCAATCAAAATGTATGCATGTATGTTTGGGTGTGGGGGTAAACGTTCAACCCCACCCTAATTCTGATTGTGAAAAGATGCACACAAACACCTCCCATCTGTAGCTGCTTGTGGAAGGCAAGAGATACGCAATAATTCTCAATTGTCACTCTCTCTTTTGTCAACTCCATTGTTTTTGTTGTCTTACCAGCCTCTCCTCCAGATAATTTCTAAAGCCTGACTCTCAGCTGCTGTCTTTTCAAAGGGGTGCACACAAAAAAAAACCACTCAGCTGCAGATGCAGACTTTCTTCAGCTTAATGATCTGAACAATCTCTTAAGAATTTTAACAAAGCAAGGAAAGCAATAATAACAATTCACTTTTCCCAGTATTATTCCAAACAATGAAGAGATTTTGGCACTTTTTACTGAATTCAATTTTCTGTCACTGAGGCAGAGAGGACAAAGTCAGGCAAAACACAGGGGGAAACAGAGCCATAATGATATATGAGTGCCTTCTGAAATCTTGCCATCTTGTGCTTCGTATCAGCACATTTGAAAAGGCTTGCTCTAAAATCCAAATTAACTACCGAGCCTTCCTGAAATATTAAATTTCTCCATGGCTGAGAGTAGGCAGAAAGCAATATTGATTTAATCCTCAGCTGCCTGCTATGAATGAGATCATCACACTTGCATGAAATGTAAATTAAGGCTGTTAAGATATTAAGGGTGCATCAGTCTATCATAGCTCCAAAATCAACATTATTATTTTCTTTACTGGGTTTTCATAGCACTCATTTCTGGCAATATATAATTGTTCCAGACAGTTTGTGCTGCTTTCGTTTCTCCCTTAAAAATTATTATTACAGAGGACACTTTACCCTTTATCTTTTCAGATGTACTTCCACAGGGCATGACCTCTTAGCCCCATCCCCTATATGGATTATCACAGAGAGAAAGAGCCTCCATTATGCATTATGGGGATTTTCTCTGGAATCACACAACTCTGGAGAGAATATGTGGATGGGTCTATGCACCTGAAAAGGGTGAATATAACACTTGCAATTTATAGAGCTCAGAATTTTCATGTTACTAGACATTTCTCTTTGAAGCGGAGAAGTGACAATCTAGAAACAGTTACAAATAAACGTTTTGTACAGGCAATATGGTGCAATGGTTATCGACTAGGACTAATCCTTGCTCAGCCACTAAACTCACTGGCTGACCACTTACTGTATCTGAAAATAAAAATGAAGAGGACCACATATGCTGCCTTGAGGTCTTTGAAGGAAAGGCAAGTTAAAAATACAGCAAGCTATGGTGTAGTTGTGCGAGTTTGTATGAAAACACCCACCTATCTTTGGGTGGTCTCTGAATAGTTGATATTCATGTGAGTGTTTATGAGCAATTTGTATGGCTGACCACCCAAACTGCCCTACCAGAGGGCTTTACCATTAGGATAATAGCCTGAGGCAGCTTCGAGAACTGCATTGCAGAATGTGAATTAAGAATAATTTTACAAGACGGCTACGTTTCGGTTCTCGGGAATGTTCAAATTTGATAAATTCCAACTGAATCAATTCTCTCCCCCCCCCCCCAATTGCAACTCTGGAGTGATCAGCTTTTTAACATCTGCATTCTCGTTCTCACAAACAGAAAATGCAAAGGAGAGGCACCAAGAGGAGATAAAAGCAGCCAGGTTCACAAAGCGCAGTGTCCTTGTGTGACCCCTATAGCATGCTGGCTAACATGCCCGGCAGCTATTAGATGATGTGGACTGACACACACAGTTCCTACTGTCAGCAGTGGAATGTCACAATGGAAAACATAAATAATGCTTCCTGACACTTGGCAGATAAACGGCTTTAGAATCCTCCCCCTCCCGCACCACCTATCACCATGTACGGGGATTCACTAATGAAAAACAGGGATTAAAGGCTGTCAATCACATGACAAGTGTGGGGAACTGTTGAAGTTAAAGCACAGACAGGTAGAGAAGAAAAGCTCGCCGGTCGATGTTAAATGTCAAACTCATTTTATTTTCAATCTGCATTTTACTAAACTGCTAATTTTTTGGTTTAGGTTTAGGTGTTTGTAATTGGATTGCTTTGCATGCATTTTTAGAATGCATTTTGTTTTATGTTGCTGCAATTGCGTGTGGAAGCGGCCTTGAGAAGCCCTTGCAGTGTAGTGTAATGGTTAAGAGTGTTGGCTCGAGACCAGAGTTCAAATCCTTATTCTACCATGAAGCTCATTTGGACCAGTCACTGTCTCTCAGTCTAAGTTGGGAGGCTAAAATGGGGAGCACCACCTTGAGATCCTTGGAGGAAAGGCAGGATAAAAGGTAAAGGGACCCCTGACCATTAGGTCCAGTCGCGACCGACTCTGGAGTTGCAGCGCTCATCTCGCTTTACTGGCCGAGGGAGCCGGTGTACAGCTTCCGGGTCATGTGGCCATCATGACTAAGCCGCTTCTGGCGAACCAGAGCAGCACACGGAAACGCCGTTTACCTTCCCGCCGGAGCGGTACCTATTTATCTACTTGCACTTTGACGTGCTTTCGAACTGCTAAGTTGGCAGGAGCAGGGACCGAGCAATGGGAGCTCACCCTGTCGCGGGGATTCAAACCGCCGACCTTCTGATCAACAAATCCTAGGGTCTGTGGTTTAACCCACAGCGCCACCCGCGTCCCAGGCATGCAATAATAAAAAGAAACAAATGTAACTTCTAAAATAAATAAGCAATATTTTATTTTTGCCGCTGCTGTAGAAGTCACTGCATCTTTATCTTAATATTTTTACTGAACTTCAAAAGTCAAAGTGAATACGCTACAGAAGTAACACTTTTATTTTTGAAATTCAATTAAAAATACAATTCATCGTGTCTTCTGACATCAAAATTAACCTTAACAATTTATTTTGGTTCTATTATTAAACAAAGTTACAATTTGTTGCACCTTTCTGACATTAAAATTACTTATAACATTCTCTCCCACTGGTGTCTTCATTATGCTTCCTCTGCTTTCTACGCACACTGATTTAGCCTGATTCAGACACTGACAAGCACTGCCTTGTTTTTGATGAAATGCATATTTAATCTTGAGGGCTCAACACCACAGCTCCAATGGCTGCTGATGTGGTTTGGTCAAGTCATGCGGCAAGACACAGCTGCAAGCCTGAAACCCCCAACACATGGAAGCAATTTTTCACCAACAGCCACACCGTGCTATTTTATTAACTTAAGCTAATGCTCATGTGCTTTTGTTTTTTAAAAAAGAACAACTGGAAAATAGCTTAACATTAATGGGACTGTCACCACCCTGTCCTATATTTCCACCGATGTTGTCCGCCCTTCCTCTTTTCCTCTCCTTTTATTTGCCCACCATTTTATTGTGATTTTCATGCTATTTCAATACAGGATTTCCAGAATAAGCAGTCCAACAAACATAACAGGAGCTGTTCCTCCAGTTTCAACTGATTTCAAAGACGGTGGTCATATGATTGGCTTTAGCACATCTTTGCTGCACCTATTTTGGGCTGCTTTGCAACAATGTGCTGAATCAGTTGTGGTGATGCACTAAATCCAATACATAGCTGGCTCAGAAATCAATAAAGTCAACTTGACTTGCTTTCACCATGTCAAGAAAAGACAAGAGCCAGAAAGGTTCATCCTTTATCATTTGAATAACAAGCTAATTTTAAGGGTTCAAAAACTTAGGGAACGATTTGGAAAACATTACTTTTCTTCTTATTTGAGTACCTGTACGTATGGATAATAGAGTCCTGTACACTACAAGTGTCTACTGTGTTATACAGTGGTACCTTGGTTTATGAACTTAATCCGTTCCGGAAGTTCATTCTTAAACCAAAGCGTTCTTAAACCAAGGCGTGCTTCCCCATAGCAGCGGGGGACTCAATTTACAAATGGAACACACTCAACAGGAAGCGAAACATGTGCTTATTCCAAGGCAAAGTACACAAACCGAAACACCTACTTCCGGGTTTGCAGTGTTCTTAATCCAAGTTGTTCACAAACTAAGCTGTTCTTAAACCAAGGTACCAATGTACTTTGGGAAGCCAATGATTTTATTTTCAAAATTTGTGGTTACGTTTGCATTTCCTAAGAGATTACATGAAACCTTTAGATAAGGGGTAGGAAACCTGTGGTCCTCCAGGTGTTAATGACTTACAACTTCCATCATTCCTGACCTTCGGCCATGGGGCTGATGGCAGTTGGAGCTCAACAACTTTTGCTTCTCTACTCCTGCTTTATATGTTTTGTAGGATCCTGGTGGTGTTCTCATATTTAGACTTCCAACCGGACAACTGCCTTAATGTGAGTGTTAATAGCTGGTGGGACATGATCAACCCAGCAAATGCTGCCTTTTAGATAACATGTCCTTGGCAATAATGAGTAAACGATCTAATTTAGCTGGTCTCAAACCATAACACGTACTCATGCTATGAAATGCCACTTCTGTTTCCCCACTCACCTCCGCTTTTTCTCTCTACCTACTGATAAGATTTGAGACCCGTGTTTTTCTGTTCAACGTAGCTGAATATAGCTCAGCTTCTTCACCAGATATAAGCAGCCTACAGTATTTCACATGCTCAAGGTTGCGCATTAATCATGAACGGCATTTAAGTCTAGTTTCCCCTTTCCTCTACACTGTTTTAAGAGAGATAAAATGCCCCAGAACCTAAATCTTTTTATTTCCCTCTTGACAAACAAAATCCAATTAAGCACACTTTTTGAAGTCTATATAAACACCTCTGAAATTTCCCCTGTAGAAATTGC
Organism: Podarcis melisellensis; assembly: GCF_964234715.1. Taxonomy (NCBI): domain Eukaryota; kingdom Metazoa; phylum Chordata; class Lepidosauria; order Squamata; family Lacertidae; genus Podarcis; species Podarcis melisellensis. The sequence continues at coordinate 24,673,601 of NC_138543.1, forward strand.
TCACTAAAGAGATTCTCATTTGTTCCACAGACATTTTGCCTTCTGGCTCAGGTTCAGCTCATTTAATCATGGAAGCTACCGCACTGGATTGGATGTGGAAGCCTACAGCTGTTTTGAGAGATAGATCTGTACTTCAACAAGCTTTGGGAGGGTGGAGGGGAAGAAGATGGCAATGTGCACAGATATATTTTTTCAAAAACAAGCGAACACCCCACACAGCATTTCCTTTGAAGAAAAGCCAAAAATAGAAGTTTACAGACAATGACAAACATCTATCATCCTTTTTATTCTGGGTCCAGGCACTTTACTATGCACACAAGTATTCAGTGATCCAGTAAATGGGTATCTGACTAAAATGCTGATGTGTAGGTTGCAGTTTTCATGATCTATCACTGCTGTTCCTTTAAGAGGAAAGAGTATCAGCTCACAATACTCAGCAATGCTGCACGGCAAGCAAGAGGAAATATAGTAAATTCAAAGAAGCAACACTGTGGTGTGACTGAAAGGTTTTCCATAGCACATCTCTTAACTCAGCACATTCAAGAAATCAAAGTATGGGCTACACCAAGCTTTCTGGAGAAATGGGTACTCTTATTATCTCCCTGGAAGTAGTAATAGAGTGACTAGGTTTAATAGCATCTAACCCACAATTTGACTTGTTAGGGTCATACCCCAGAAATAGGCATGTTTCACCACATTTCTGCTCTGGAATATTCTGCCTTTTAAAATCCTTTTATCCATGGAGATATCAGCTGAAATATGCAGGCAGCATTCTAACCAATTCCTCAAGTAGTAAGTAGAATTTGCTACCATTTTCCAGTGTTCTGACCATTAGGTAGAAAAACGATGGGATAATTAAACAATCATTTAGCCCCCTTTTTAGTGCTATACAGTGGTAACTCGGGCTGCAAACACCTCAGGTTACAAACACTTCGGATTACAGACTCCACTAACCCGGAAGTAGTACCTCAGGTTGAGAACTTTACCTCAGGATGAGCACAAGAAATTGTGTGGCGGCAATGGGAGGCCCCATTAGCTAAAGTGGTACCTCAGGTTAAGAACGGTTTCAGATTAAGAACAGACATCCGGAACAAATTAAGTTCATAACCAGAGGTACCTCTGTAAAAACAAATCTATTAAAAATATTTTAATAAACACTGCTTTTATAGATTATTCATGGTTTACAGTGACACTGGCTCACTACAAAATATCTTGCAACTGGATAGTGCAACACAGAAGCATATATTTTTTCACGTGAAAGTGGTAAGGACGTTTTTCCATGGGAGACGTTACCACCACCCCTCTTTCAGCATAAAACTGGCCTTGCTTAATTGATGTTAATCTATTTGAAGCCCCAGTATTTCCTTCTTTCCTCCTCAACGCGGCATTTACTCTTCACCTCAGCCTGGTACATCCCTGTACTGTACTGTTCTCTCTCATTCTTGCTTTGAAGCTTAATCCATTTGCAGACGCCACATCGCACAGTGCCTCTGAAAAAACTACTCCAGCAATTTGCTCCAAAAATAGAATGCTAAAAGCACTCGGAACGCGCTTGTGGAAACTGTGTATGTGTAAGAGGCAGAGGGAGAAACAAGATAATGTGCAGTCCTGCAGAAAACTGTGGCTTTCTCCTACTTTTCATTAGGTGTTCAAACCACTAATGGGTAGCTGGAGTTCTTACAGGTAACCCTTGCTCATATCTCTTTGTCCTTCAGAGAAAGAAAGTTCACCGTATTCGACAACAATAGAAAATGACTAAACATCGTGGATTAGGTAACATCACCGACCCAGAGTACACAAAACAGGGTATAACAGTTGTGGATGAATCATTAGGAGTGTGCAAGTTCTAGGTTGCAACAATAAGCTATTATCTTCTTTCACATAGTATTTTATAGGGATCAAGAAGATTTAAAAACAACCGCCACCGCCTTAGGTTCAGTTGTCAGGAAACCATACAAAATTATATCCTGAAGCATTGGGAGGGTGGAAGGATGTTCCTAGATGCCAAAGCTGTCTTTCCTTTGCTCAGACGTGTACTCTTAAAAGGTGCCTTATCCTTCCTTCCTACAGATTCCTGTAAAACTTAATAACCAGCTAGATAAAAATGCAGAAGAATTCCCAACACAAAACAAAGATTTTTAAAAGAGGGCATTGCTGCTGGAAGGGGAAACAAAAGTTACACGAAGAAGCTTATATTTATGATCAGTGAATTAAATAAAGCCTGCTGCAGGCCTGTGTTTTGAGCCCAACAAGAAAACTGCATATCATCTTCTTAAATAACTCTGCTAGTTACCAAAAGCTTCATGGAGTCAGAATCCAGTAGTCAAGATTCAACAGAAAACAGAGGGATAGGGGGAGATAATTACTCATATATGTCAGATTGCCAAGCACATTACTGAGCTGGTAACTATTAACTATAGAAGTGCTCAAAAGGTTAGCGAAAGGTTGACTTTCACAGAGAATAAATAGAGATTGAGGATGTTAGCTACACTTGCTCTTTGTTCTTTGACTGAGCACCCGGTGACCCTTAATATTTTGCACATCTTCTTTTTCATACCTGCTAACATTTGATAAAGGCTCCGTCTCCTGATGTCCACGCTCCACATATAATTGTTTATCCACATCCTCAAATCCATGCTGAAATCTAATCCAAGAGACATAGATGCAGGTTTCATTATTTGCATTCAGTATAAGAATCGAGGAGAATTCAGTCCATTCCACAAACAAGCTGACCTAATTCTTACCTCCAGGACTCGTACAGAAATTGGAAGACCAATAGGGTTTGGATTCTATACCTCTCCAAAATTTGCAGTACAGTTCTTAGCTCAATAAACACGCCCAAATGCAATTAAACAAAAAAAAAAAATGGGTATTTTAGAAAATACTGTTATAAAAGTTTACATTGACATACAAAAACATATTTAAACTAAAGTAAAGCAGAGCTTTGTGGGTTGTTTTTTAAATCAAATTAATGTGGAAATGGGACATAACAGATATAAGAATAAACATATACAAAACTGACCGTTTCCAGATTTATATTAAATTCAAAGGCCTGAACACTGGATTAAAGTTTTTCTTCTCTGATTGGAAATTCTGAACTTAATTGGCTTTGCAGTAGTCTTTGAGGAGCGTATCTTACACCACTGTCTCTCCCTACATTTCCATGGAAGGCTCTCATGTCAATGGAACAAACTTCCCAGTAAATGAGCTTAGGATTGCAGGCTTTGCATAAATTGTAGAGGAGCTGAGATTTGGCAGCCTGCCACGCTTTCATCTAGTAGTGGATCTCTTGCACAAATTCCTAGCTGCTGCTAAGATGATATACGGAATCTCAAAGGAGAATAAACATGCATTATCATATTTAAGTTATGGATTGCAAAGAACAAAAGCAGGCTTGGAGGGAACAGAAAGCCTTCAAACGAATTAAGGAAGTGACTTCTTTTCTTTGGGTAGCATCAAGATCCAAAAATATGCAGAGATGGCTGTGAAAACTTAAAAAGTCTTCTACCCAGTCCTAAAATAAATTGAGCACATGTGTCAACATTTAACAGCTTTAGATTGTCATATGCAGCTACAACTGCAGCCTATTTGCCTGTTATGAGATCTACAGCTGAGGCTATTGAACCTATTGGTTCTTCACCCAACAGGTGATGAAAGCACTACAGCAGCACTGATCACCTGTGGGTGGTCAGGAGGGAGATGAACCACCTACTTCCTCTCCCTTCCCCATGTAACAGTTGATTGTCACTGCCAGGTAACAGCACAACTATCTTCTAGCACACATGCCACCCTCCCCACAGAATTTACATGGAGGGATTTCCTTCCAGCATCCTTTGAACTCCTTAATAAGGAAGATCAATGATGGAAAACCTGTTTTCACTTGAAGGTTTCTTTCACTGGATTGGGATGCATGAGTCTAAAGTATACAGGGCGTATTAAACTCTTTGCTACAGTGAAGTCAAAAACCCTATTCCAGTGGTGCCTTTCTACCAGCCCCAGCTGGCAGGGCAGATGATCAGAGATGATGGGGGGTCCAACACATCTGGAAGGTTATTCTTGCCCTGTGCACACTTGTATGGGGAATAAACTTCACTGATCTCAATGGGACTGACTTCCCAAAAACACCGGAAGAACTGTGTTGCACATGACGTACAAAAAGGGGGGAAATGCTCAACCAGATGGAAGAAGCATTCCTTCTATATTGAGACATTGTTTCAGGGACCCAAATATCAGCACGTTTTTCTTTCACCAGTTAGACAAGCCTTTAATTGTATTAGAATTAAACAAACAATAAAAAGAACGGGAACAGTGTGGCAGCTGTAGAGGAATTCCTAGTGTGAGCCTGAATAGCAATTCCTGATTTAACTTGACTGCTGCAAAGAATTACAATAGCTCATATAATAATAGATTGCTTTGAATCAGGGTTCTGTCAAATCCCCAAGAGCATTTCTTTCCTAACAAATGTTTCTTGCAGGATATCTAGAATAGGTGAATTTGGAAATGACGGACCGATTTAAAATTGGGTGAAGATATTATGTGGTAGTTAAAATTACTTCAGAGTCTAGCAATGCTCGGGTTTTGCTGATAGGAACAGGACTTGAGCTCCACCCACATGTTAGTCCTCCTGTGTGAAGAGCTAATAAATGGAGGAGGACCATGTTTCCGGGTCCTACACCTACACTCCATCCATCACCCCTCCATCTACCTTGGCCCAGCTTTCTGACTTCCATGTTTCATGAAGGTCTTAAGGGGGAACCATCTCCTTCAGTGGAGATCGAAAGTGAAGTCAGCTGGGACCTGAAGTCAGCACAGACCTTCGTATCTCTTGCAGGGTAAGCTAGAATTGTCTGTTTCTTTGCCAAAAGAAGACCACTTTGCACCTGACTGCTGCTTTGGGACAAGGGGCTGCTTTGGGAGTTATCCATTTTACACAGTAACAAGGTGAGGTGAAGACAAGAAAGTTTGCAGCTCATCCTCTTCATAAAAACCCTCCCATGTATAATATCACCAAGGGAGGGAAACAGCAGAGTGAACTGAGCTGTACACAAACACTGCTTGCAGCATTTCTTGTATTACAATGTTGGGGGTGGGGGAAGGGAGTGTTGCCACACAATTTAGGCACATCACCAAGTGTCTAACTCTCAAAGCAATAACACACGCCAGGACCATATAAAAGTTTGCACGTCATCCTTTTTATTTCATAGTCAACAATGTCGTTCCACAGGGTAAAATCAATAAATAATGGTTAATCAATAAGTGTAAAAACCCTCTTTGGCATTGGACGGTATTCTTCTGGTCAAACTAAAAGCTATGTAGGAATAGTTCCTTAAGAAATCATTCTTCACTACAATATAACGGTGCAAGTTGTAATAATTACTAGCGCTCCCTCAAAGTTAAACAAAATCTTTTGACAGATTCTTCAGGTCCGACATAACTGTGGGGGAAAGGTGTCAAAGCTGAGACAAAGCCTAGTTTTCCAAAGCATGTGCTCCCTTCTCCAATTCTTCCCAAGAGACAAATAACCCTGTCTTTCTACTCAGGAAAGTCAGAACAGTGCCAGGAATTATTATTATTATTTTTAAATGACTTTGTTTCACAGTCAATTTCTTCAAAATTGAAGCTTTCACTTCTAAATAACTTACAGATCAAAAACATTAAATGGTTGTACACTGCTTCAGTAATAAACTGCACATCCTAAAGAGACTAACAAACAAAATTATCCATTATTTTTAGATGCTATGGTTAAGCCAAGATAAATTAGGATTTTTTTTTGACATGATTTTTCAAAGAAACATTTTAAATCAGTGCATTCGACATGATTCATAATCCAGTAAAAGCCTTCAAGGCTTTTTTTAAAACAAACAAACAAACAAACAAACAAACCCAAATCCCAAATCCAGGTTTTAAAAGTAGTATTCAGTGCTGTAAATAAACTGGAATGTTCAGGTGCAGTGCTAAAATGTGGTCTAGCAAGACCCTCCCCGCAACAATAATAATGTAATATGGTAGTTCTAGAATCTAAACTAGTATTTGTATACTGCAGATGCAGATGCAGATGTTCACGATGTATATACACAACATAAAAATCCTCATGTAGGTGTTAAGACAACTTTTTTAAAACAAACAAACAAAACTAAATTAAAAATTGTTTATGTTTGCCTTCCAATATTCTATTTTTCTCCAAAACAGTTGAAGTTTGTTTTTGTTTTAATTACAATGAAATCAATTTGAAATTGAAAAGTAATTCAATTATATTTTTTAAAAAGTTGTAGTAACTTAAGTACTCAGGCTTAATTTCATCATTGTTTTTTTGTTTTGTTTTTTTGCTTTTCGTTTTGCTTTTTCCCCAGTGCAAAACCAGTTTACGGCAAATGTAAACTGGATTCTTTTAAAGAGCACATGGGCTTACTCATACGTATTTTTACTATGATGCAAAAGTCATTACATTTACACACATATGCTTAGTATTAAGTAAGAGTGTAGTTCAGTGCTTATCCATGAGTAATTTCTTACAGCGAGTCCAGTTAGAAACAGAAGTCATAGTACACCGATTTCCGAATTTGTATCGTCACAAGTCCAGGTATCCATGTGCAAAACCCCCTGTTTTGTTATACTGTTCTAAAGATATCTGCAGGCAGAATTTCCAAGTAGTTCCTTCCACGTGATTTCCACCCCATGCTATCTTCATAATCTTACTCATACAAACAGCGGTCTGGTAACACTTTGCTGCTGCAGCCAAGAACCCCGTGCATGGCTTGTCCACCTTCTAAAGAGCTTTTTGATACGAAGATGAGCCAAGGGCAATTTATCTTCATGTGTTGTTCTGAGCAAACATACGGTCCCCTCTTAGGGTGAGGTGTTGGAGCTGATACTGAAGTACGTCTGTGTCGGCTGGTTCCTTGATGTTCATTCTGTCCAGATTGAGGTAGTCTAGGGATTTAGAGTGAGCCCTTTTACCCTTGAAAAGGCAAAGAGGCAAAGGACCGTGAAAAGCCTTGTAGGGTTCATAAGATAGTGGCTTGGTGCATTTATCCCCTGAGCTGGGCATCCGCCGCCTTCTCCGGCCATTGATCGCCGGGATCTCATAAGGCTGGTAGTACCTGCTTCTGGCTTTACACACCCGGGAGGAGCGGGAAAGTCCTGAATCGAGCTGTTTGGAACGCAAAGTAGGCACTACCGCTTCGACTTTGTTCTCCTCCCCTACAGCGCACTTCTGAGCTAATTTCAGCAACTCCTCCCCTGTCGTGAAGCCAACCAAATAGTTAGAATCCATGTGGAGGATCTGGTAGCCTGAAACAGTCTGGCGCATTGGAGAACATGGGGTGCTGGAGCAGCGAGGTTTCTCGGACTCGGCCTTGCCGGTGGCACTCACATCAGCAATAGGCAACGGGAGAGTAGCTAGGATAGACCTGGACTCCCCATTAATGTCAACTTCCATTTTAAATATGAATCGGCTAGCCTGGAAATACAAAAACAAAACAAAAAAGCAGTTTGATTAGCGTGTTGCAATGCACAGAGCGACATAGAGATTCGTATCTTTGGGGCCGCCATTTCTCAAGTGATCCCAAGTTCCAAAGACTAGGCTGGGGTGGAAAACCTGCAGCTTCATGTTGGTGGGGGAAACCCAGGAGGAAGGGGGGAAGAGGACAGTGGGGGGGGGGAGAGAGGAAGCCTAAACAGGCAGAGCAATGGAACAAGGTGGGGAACCCACCTTGCAAGCAAACAAGTTTAGACGTCTGGCAAGGAAAAGGTAAACCAGGTGGTGTGGGTGGAGGGAAAAGAGAGCCCCAATGGGCTAAGTGGTAAAAGGAACGTGTGAGGCAAGAGCAATCCATCCCTCCCTTAAGCGAGCGAGGAAGAGGGAGAAAGTGAGAAAGGGGTGGCAGAGAGAGAAAGAAGGGGTGGCCTGCCCTGCCCACTTTTGTCATTGGACCTGCCCACTTCCAGCATCCAGTCCCCAAAGGAAAGGAAAAGTTCCCCACCCATGCTTTAGATGTTCATGGGCCAGAGTAAGGCCATGGATTGTAAGAGAGCTGGACTTGGATTCAAGTCCCACTTTTGCCCTGTAGCCTTAAAGACCTTGTTTAGCTCTCAGGTTCTGTTCCCAAAATGGGAACTGTGGCCTGTCTACAATGTGAAGCCAGACACAATAACCACTGCAGAACCCCATGGATATGCAAACTTTATATACTGTGCACAATAAATAAGATTTCAGTGAACACAATTCCCAGGTCTTGCCTGGTACTGAAGCCACACAACAGATCAGCTGAAGGCATTTTGACTAAGCCCAACTTGGATGTCTGAAAGATGTAGTACCAGAGACTACTAGCAAAATAATAGATCTTAAGTTTTCACATGCTCCCAGTTCAGAAGCTGAACTGGTGGATGTGAAGGTCAAAATATCACTAATTTGAAGACATACACACACATTAAAAAGCAGCTATTTTCCTTGAGCTTCCTCCTATGTAGACCTCAGTGAGAACAGCTTCCTCTGAAGCTGGTCTGACCTTGTACATCTCCTATTCAAGAACCACTGAAGCAACTAGTGCATGCCAAGTGAAAAGCTACAAAAGTAATCTAACTACAATCATATACATTTCTCATTACTTTCAGTGGGACTGCTTATTTATGTAAAAAGTCTGTTTCCACCTCTCAGTGAACATTACCTTTTTAACATCTGGTTTAGAGAGGGAGGAAAGTCAGCATGTCCTCACAGAAACCTTCCAAAAGTAGATTAAGAGTACGTGATCCATAATCTCTGTTCACTGTGAAATGCTCACAGACAGCTAGCTGCCTGACCCCAAGAGAATCGGCAACCTTGATTGCATCTATCTAGTACTTGACACAACAAAAGCTTCAGGTGAATGGGAAGGCGTCTTTGGAAGTTATTTGCACTAAATCTGATATATGGATGTCAAATCAAGTGGCAAACAATGATAGAGTCTTCCAAACATTTTTCGGTCATTTAACAGCTTGCTTTATACACACACCAATCAAAACAAAATATACTCCGAAAGATCTATATTTGTGACTTCTTTCTCAATCCTACTCACAGTTACTTGGAAACATATTCTGTTGATCTTTCATGAACTCATTTTTACTTTAAGTAAATGTATTTAGGTCTAAGATTCCAAGAAAAGGAAGCAAGATATCAATTTCTAGAACTAAAACCTACAACTTTTATAGCTTTAAGTAAATTTCAAAATGTAGAATTTCATACCAACAAAATACACATTTTAGCCATCTGGTTTATCTTTTTTCAAGCTGTAAAGAGAGGCACATCTCATCTAAACCTATGCTCATAAACATTATTATAGAATACGTAATATATTGTCAAAACAGAAAGGGGGAAACCTTGAAAGCGAGTTTCAAATACAGTGGTACCTCTGGTTGCAAAATGGGTCCATACCGGAGGTCCGGCCGCATCCCGAGGAATTTGCAACCGGAGGACCGCTTCTGCACATGTGTAGAGTGCTTCTGCGCATGCACGCGTGGCGAAACTCGGGGAAATACTTCCGGGTTTGCCACGTTCGCACCCCGAAGTTTATGCATCCAGGGGGATACGTAAGCAGATATACGACTGTATTGTTATGGAAGCTGCAAATGTTGTAGTAATACTGAAACTGAATGGACTTTTCAGTGGTGGCCTCCACTTATGGAATATGCTCTCCCCAGGCACCATCATTGTCTGTCTTTAGGTGCCAGGCAAAAACACTTATTTACCCAAGTCTTTGGCCCTTAAATTGGAGAGTTAACTCATTTTGTCTATGGCTCTTGTTGTGCTCATCTTTTTAAGTGGGATGGGCATAATTCAACATTTATATACACATATAAATATCTAGACTAACATTTTAGGGTTTTGTTTTATTGCTGTTGTTATATTTGGTTTTAATGTTTCACAGGTTGTTGTTTTTTCCTATTCAAATGAAATAAATAAAAGAATATGACTGGGAACACAGAACACAGAACATGTGCACAGCATGGATGAAAACAAATCCACTGCAGGTAGTGAATAGAAAAAAAGCCCCTTCCTAGATTTTGCATTATCTTCCTAATATATTCCAGGAAAACCGAAGCTTGGGTCGTATATACTGAAAATACCTTATAATAAATAATAAATAATAAATAAATAATAAATAAATAATAATAATAATAATAATAATAATAATAATAATAATAATAATAATAATAATTATTATTATTATTATTTATTTATACCCCGCCCATCTGGCTGAGTTTCCCCAGCCACTCTGGGCGGCTCCCAATCAGTGTTAAAAACAGTACAGCATTACATATTAAAAACTTCCCTGAACAGGGCTGCCTTAAGATGTCTTCTGAATGTCAGGTAATTCTTTATCTCTTTGACATCTGATGGAAGGGCGTTCCACAGGGCGGGCGCCACTACCGAGAAGGCCCTCTGTCTGGTTCCCTGTAGCCTCACTTCTCGCAATGAGGGAACCGCCAGAAGGCCCTCGGCACTGGATCTCAGTGTCCTGGCTGAACGATGGGGGTGGAGACGCTCCTTCAGGTATACAGGACCGAGGCCGTTTAGGGCTTTAAAGGTCAGCACCAACACTTTGAATCGTGCTCGGAAACGTACTGGGAGCCAATGCAGATCTCTCAGAACCGGTATTATGTGGTCCCGGCGGCCACTCCCAGTCACCAGTCTAGCTGCCGCATTCTGGATTAATTGCAGTTTCCGGGTCACCTTCAAAGGTAGCCCCACGTAGAGCGCGTTGCAGTAGTCCAAGCGTGAGATAACTAGAGCATGCACCACTCTGGCGAGACAGTCCGCGGGGAGGTAGGGTCTTAGCCTGCGTACCAGGTGGAGCTGGTAGACAGCTGCCCTGGACACAGAGTTAACCTGCGCCTCCATGGACAGCTGTGAGTCCAAAATGACTCCCAGGCTGCGCACCTGGTCCTTCAGGGGCACAGTTACCCCATTCAGGACCAGGGAATCCTCCACACCTGCCCGCCTCCTGTCCCCCAAAAACAGTACTTCTGTCTTGTCAGGATTCAACCTCAATCTGTTAGCCGCCATCCAACCTCCAACCGCCTCCAGGCACTCACACAGGACCTTCACCGCCTTCACTGGTTCTGATTTAAAGGAGAGGTAGAGCTGGGTGTCATCTGCATACTGATGAACACCCAGTCCAAACCCCCTGATGATCTCTCCCAGCGGCTTCATATAGATATTAAAAAGCATGGGGGAGAGGACAGAACCCTGAGGCACCCCACAAGTGAGAGCCCAGGGGTCTGAACACTCAACCCCCACCACCACTTTCTGGACACGGCCCAGGAGGAAGGAGCGGAACCACTGTATGACAGTGCCCCCAGCTCCCAGCCCCTCTAGACGGTCCAGAAGGATGTTATGGTCAATGGTGTCAAAGGCCGCTGAGAGATCCAGCAGAACTAGGAAACAGCTCTCACCTTTGTCCCTAGCCCGCCGCAGATCATCAACCAGCGTGACCAAGGCAGTTTCAGTCCCATGGTGAGACCTTCTGCTCCTCCCCTCTGTTCCACTGCAATTTCAAATGTCAGCAGAGAATTGTCCATTGATTATAACCATCAATGCCCTGTGTCGGGAGAACAAGGACATAACTGTGCCACTCTCAAGGGCCTTGGCTAGTTTGGGAAGGATTTTTATGGTGTGTGTTTTTTCTGGGTTGTTTAGGAGCAGAGCAGACTCTAGGGTCAAAACGAACAGGCAGCATTTTGTTTTATAGCACAGTTACATGAGAGTAAGCATACTGACTTGGAAGATACACACTTCCTATACAAAAAGTGCTTTCATGAAGGAGACACTATAGAACAAGGATGTCCAACAAGTCAATTGCGATCTACTGGTAGATCCCCATGGTGGATCTCAGACTCCTACCATGCCCCCTCACCCCACCCTCCATTGTTGTATGATCTCTAGACGGAGATTTCTCAGTGCTGCTGTTTTGATCCACAGTGATCTTTTTGTGAGTGACTTTACCCCTTTGTCCCTTGCCTTTAACCCCCCCCCCATGGAACTGCCCTCCCAAAAAGCTTTTTTTGTAACCCCTAAAACCCCCAAAATGGAGATAGATCACTGTCAGTTTTTAATTCTGAAAGTAGATCGCAGCCTCTTGAGAGTTAGCCACCCCTGCTATAGAAGATTGCCCTGAACCTCGGGGAAATGTTAAGACAGAAATAGTTTCCAGATTTTAAAAAATGTAAGCCACAATTTTATATAAACATTTATCTAGACTAAGTCTCACTGAACATAGCAGGAACGACTTCTGAGTAAGTGAGCACAGAACTGCGCTGCATTTCATACAAACCAGGGCAGCTTTTCGGACGCTGCTGGACTCCAACTCCCATCAGCCCCAGCTGGAATCATCAGTGGCCAAGAATGATGGGAGCTGGAGTCAAGCAGCATCTGGAAGGACACAGACTCACCGCCCCAATGTAAACTAGAAGGTTAGTAAACTGCACAAAACCTAACATCATCGTTTTGTCCAGGGGTGGGGTGTGATGGGGAAACTGCATTCAATCTAAATTTTGGTAATGCCACACCTCCAGCCATTTCGTAACTGGCCTCCAAAATTCTAAATATGCCACTGGTCCAGAACGATTGGCAACCACTGAATTATGTGAATGGCTTAAAAAAAGAGAGTAAGTTAACAGCAGACCTTGATAATGGTTAGGGAGGCTTTAGCCTCTACACTGCCTGCCCCACAACTACAGTCCCAATATGAACTGTGGGGGCCACAGCTTCTATTAACATTTGAAGAAAAGCTTTCATTAGTACAGTTTAATACAAATAGGTGGTGCAAAGGGCCCAATCTGGGCCAGGTATACAAGGGGGTGAAAAGGATTAAAGCCCTCCTTACTCCACCAGGTCTTGATCTGGATCACACATGCATATACAGACACACACACTTGCTTTTTAAAAAGCAATTATGTGAATGGTGTCTTGTCCAGTATGGCCTCAGACTGACTCCAACTACATTCATCCTAAAATAGTTCCCTCGTGTCAGTCTGATGAGCTAGCAGCCCATGAGATGAATGCAGGAAAAGGCATCTCTGGAAACAATGGTATCATAAGCATTTTACATCACAATGGAGATTCAGTTTCTGACTATAATGGCAAAACTAAGAACCTTGAGGAATGGTACTGAAACATTCTCAAGATCACAACACAGATTAGGTATGCTTTTACACACACACACACACACACACACACACACAAATAAATAAATAAATATATTGCTACTAAATAAGAGTGACTGAAGTTGTGTTAGTTTACTACTGAAGGGCAAAGAAAGATTGCAGAATATACTGGTCGACTATAGGTACAAAATTAGAGGTTAACATTTATCTCCAACGGTCAATTTGAAAGTGAAAGGTAGTAAATTAACCAGATGTTAATTCTCTATTCCAGTTACACCTGAACACCTCAAAAGGCTTGAAGTCCTCTGAAAGGCAAGTACAAATAAATGCTGAAAATGAGCACATATTCCATAACGCCAAACACACCCATAAAATATTCAAATCTATACTGCACATGCTTTCACATCCATAGGATTTAGATTAATTGAGAAAGCTGTAGTCTAAAAATCACCTGATATATTAATGAGGCAGGATTCTCAATATAATGAATCTGAACGTTCAAATGACAAATCAGACATTTTACTGATTTTATGGCTGGACCCTTAAATATGATTTCATATGATGCTATTTTTTTCTTTTTTTTTTTGGTTCAATTGTTTTGTTTTTAACATTTTTATTGTAAGGTGCCTTAAATGGAGGGATAAAAATAAATACCCTGAGTACAGATACAGGCAACGGTGCCTAGCAAGATCAACCTGGCTCACTTTCTGCACCAGAATTATGCTCTCATTCTGAGCAACAGTTCTTCAGACTTCTTACTAAGTCCTGACTTACTCTGTACTGTATACAACAAGGCCATCCCATCAGCACAAGGACTTTCATTTGTGCAACTGGACATCCCTTCCCTCTGCCTCCCCCTGTGGGATGGGGGTGGGTGGGGGAAGGAAATTATGTTGTGTAAGCAGAAGTCATTCATGGAAGCATGGCATTTCATGGCATTGCCCTCCGTGCCCCATGCTGCATGCAAAAGCATACCCATGCAAACATCCCACATGCCCAGTCACATTTAAACTTCCAGTGTTAGAAACTAAGATATATAAGCTAGGTGCCAAATGGCTCCTTCAACCAGGGTTACAGTCACCAAAATGGAATGCCTATTTTCAGTTTTTGGGCCAGATGGCTTGGAAGTCCTATTTTTCCATACAACTTTTTGGTTCTTGAAATTCATTCTGATTGTTCAGATAAAATATGATGGATAGAATTCTCCAGGATATGTTGCTAGTGTGTGAAAACAGTCAAGATTCAAGGCTCCCCAGGCACACACCTCCAGATGGTGGAGAAGTCAGGCACCATTCTGGTGCCTGGGCATCTTCACTAGGTTGCAAGTGTCTGATAGCCAAGTGCAAAATGCACCTGGCGCCTAGTGAATTTCTAATGCTGAACGTAGCTGCCATGAGTGCTGATCCACACACATATAGCGTTGCCACGACGGCAGCACACCTGTCCAGTCTGTGGGTCACTGACATGCCAATATTACACATCCATGGGCCACACATAGTGCGTTACATATGACAGAAAACATGTAGAACACCCACACTTCCCCCATGACTTGTGTCACAGAGGATGCATTCTGTTAAAAGTCTTTCATGGAATCCCGACTACAGGCAGAGGAAAAGCCAATTTGTCAACTTAAGTTACAGATAGGTAGCCGTGTTGGTCTGCCATAGTCAAAACAAAAAATTTTTTTTTCTTCCAGTAGCACCTTAAAGACCAACTAAGTTAGTTCTTGGTATGAGCTTTCGTGTGCATGCACACTTCTTTCAGTGTATCTGAAGAAGTGTGCATGCACATGAAAGCTCATACCAAGAACTAACTTAGTTGGTCTTTAAGGTGCTACTGGAAGAAAAAAAATTTTTTTGTTTTGTCAACTTAAGTTACTTTTATTGAGACAGGATTTTAATTTACCTGTTCAGAAACTGATTACCTGTTAATTCTGTTGTTTATAGTGACTGTTACCTGCTGCAATTGTCTCCTGCATTCCAGTGATGTTTTAAGACACTGCAACTTTTGCTTTCAATCTGGCCTTGAGCATGGTTCCCAACAATGGAAAGGTGTGGTATGGCTATTAGGTATTAGGGAAGTTTTTTACATCACTACTGCTGCAGAACTCCCGCCCATACTGACAAGCTTTTGTAATATTTGCTCATTTTCTCCTGCTTTACTGTACAAATAATATTGGAAGGACACTTGCTTTCCATGTGTTGATGTGCGACGTGTTTTTATACAGAGATCTTTGGTATTTGGCATGACAGCTGACACTAAGAATGTGGTTGTGTGCATTCAGTTCTACATGTATTGCACATGCAGGTACAAAGTGTACAAAGTGTGTATGTGGCATATCTAATAGGTAGACAGGATGAAGTTTTGCATAACTATATATGACAGCAAAATAATGCACACATATACACACAGAGAAACACTTGTGAGCCCAGAGATGTGTATAAACAAAGAGAACTTCATGTTGGCAGGTGACTGAGGAAGTGTTGAGGATGGGGGAGAAGACAGATTATTATTGATAACCTTGTTCTCACCTTGGCACTATTCACTACAGACAAATAGCATTTTGTTACTCTCCTGTAGCCCATACAACTGAAAACAACTTTCTTGACTACGAGCTCTCTCCCAAAAGATTGAAAAGGAAGCGTCAGCCAGGACAAGAAATGGGCTGGGATTTCACATGCCATCAACTGCTCCAGAAGCTTCCAGGACACACAACATACATATCTATCCATGAATCTAGGGCAGTCATGTTTTGGCTTTGAAAGGGATAGCAGTCACTGAAGTCCCCAAAAACTGTTGCATGGGCAGTCAGTTTTCTGTCACTGTCCATTTCCTTAGAGGAGAATCCCGGATAATGTATCATTCCATGGAACACAGTGTGATAGCCAATGTTGTTAAGAATAGGAAGGTACCGGTAGTCAGCACCACTGGTCCACAGTTCTATCAAGAAGCACAGTAACCTGTGAATGACCCAAGACTGTCAGACATGAGGATGTGGTTGAAAATGTCATGGAATTCCTTGTTTACATACTCTCAAGTGATGATGGTATTATCTCCTCTAAATACTGCAACTTGTCCATACTGTCCTAAGAAAAGCACAGATCTCTTAGGCCTTATAAGATATCAATACTGGTGAGAAAAGCAACAGAAACATTTCCCCTCATTTTATTTGCCACAAAAAATATACATGGAACAATTATGTTTCTCACACAGGTGATTATTTAAACTGGTTCATTGTGGAAAATGGGATCATTTTGGCTAGCCTTAGTCCCTCGCCACTACAATCCCTAAGCAACAGATGTTTCCTAATGCTTGCAGCGTGTAGTTACATTCAAACCCAATGACTGAAAGCTTTTTACGTCATACATGCGCATGCTTGCGTTTTGTGGGATTTGCCAAGCAGAACCACTTGCCTGTATTTGATTAGACAGTTCTGCATGGATCTGTATACACAGGATATATCATTCCGGCTGCATTAACCACCCCAGACACAAACTCTGGCACATATAACAAAAGACTATAAATAGCTTTTTCAAATCAGACCTGCAGCATAACAACTCTGGCTGTTTCTTTTAACTGTGATAGTTTTTCACAACCGGGGCTTGCAGTGTTTCTTTTGATGAAATGCACACTTAACCACTGTAATCACACAGATTAAACCTCTTGAGTCATTTAGCACCCGTGCATTAAAACTCCACAGAGGGGCTTCCAAGATGGCACCAGCTAGCCCCACTCCATAGATGCAGACTTCTACAGTCAGTGTCATTCTGAAGCAGGGTCTGGGTGTGGGGTGTGCATATGGGTGCTATATGCGCAGGGCTCCCTTCACTGAGATAGAAACACTCACCCATTAACACAGTAGATTCATATAGTGGTGCCACAAATGGACAGTACCCAGAAAAGGCAGGTGAGGAGACCTACAGATTGGCTTTTCTGCAGCAACCTGATTATGGAACTCCCTTTCTAGTGAATCTCAAAATGTTTTAATTCGCCCAGGTATTGAGTACCTGAAGTTTTTAGAAGCCTTTGAGGTTGCTGGTTTGTGTTTTAGTTTGTGTATTATTTAACTTAATGTTGTATGGCTGCCCTGGGCTCCTTCTGGAGGAAGGCTGGGATAAAAACCCAGTAAATATACAACAGTGGAGCCCTATATCCCCCTCATTGGGTCACCTCTGGATTGGTGCCAGTGTCTAGTATGAAAGATCAGCCAGCATGTACTCAGAAGCCCCTTCACACATTAGTTACCAGAAGAGGCCTAATGCAACTTGCAAATCAAATTGCATTTGTACACTGATGACCATCTGTCATGGATGATTTAGTTGAGTTTCCTGCATTCCACGGGGTTCAGCTAGATGATCCTTCCAATTCTATGATTCTATGATAAAACTTTTGCTTCATTGGTGCTCCAGAAATGTGCACAAATGTATTGCAAGTGAGATAGTGAAGATGACACAATACACTACACTCCCCATAAACATAATGCTCAAGGCAGTCTTTGGATTTTGCTAGTTGTATACAGAGCTTCTGGGCCTAAAGAGAACTCAGGATTTTTGCATCCAAGTGGGTTATGATTTGAGATGCAAAATTTCTGGAAACTTTGTAGCTGTGGGAAAATGAACTTTTTTTGGGGGGGGGAATGAAAACATGAAATATTCCCTTTTTTTAAAGCACTCTTTACATATTGAAAGTCAATTTGTTACTTTGGTAACATAAAATGTATTATACATAACTCAGTTTACCATGTGATTCTCATGTCTGATAAATTAGCAGTATAGCTTATTTAGACAATAATTACAAATTGAATTTGTTTTTTAAGTTTTTGTTAGAAATGTAGCTACAAGCTACTGCCAAACTGTAAGGAACCTAACATCTCTTTGGTTTTGCCTGTTTATGAGGAACAGGCAAAAACAGAAACCATCAACATCCAAACACAACCAAAACAAATTCTTATTTATCGGAAAATTATATCACCTCCAGTTCTCCACTGTGTCAAGCAGACATAAACCATCCATTTCCATATAAAAAGCTGAGAAAAGGGGGATGGAGGACAAAATGAATTGAGTATTACATGGAATTTAATCAGTCTCTTTTTCTAAGCTATCACTATCAGTTCCCTTTCTTCTTATTTGTTATTGTATTAATCAAGGGCTTCCAACAATTGAAGATTTGCCCAGACTGAAACATGTTTCTACTCTTTCAACATGTCAGTTTATTCCTTGATTTGGTGCATTTTCAAACATAGGCCAGCTTATTTTACATGCTGCAAAAAATGGAGGGATCTGAAGTAGGTAATAAACATGAAGACTCAGAGGCTGTGTTGAGCAAAGGCCTTGTCTCTTCGTTGTAGGAGGAATATTGCTTGGCAGAATCCCAGACTCCTTGACCAAACACCTGAAGATGTTCTGTGCTCTGCAATATTTCAAAGCATCTTTCCGACACCAAGCCCCAGGTGTACTGCTTGTTTTGTAATCCAGTCAAATGAGGAAACCATCAGCACTTAACATTCTGCCTTTAAATCTTGGATCCAAAGGATCTGTAGCAGCATGAATTGAGTTGCAACAAAATTATTTTGCTCTGTACTTTCTGCCACTCCCAGTACTTTTGAGGCCTAGTCAGAAGGAAAGAAAATGATCCACTAACTATGCCAGCAAGGCCAAGTCCAAGGCAAATAAGGTACTGGATCTTTCTCCCCTCTGCTGTGACAATGGCTGTGCCCTTCAAGAGGCAGAAATGCACCTTCATTTTGCATTTGAGAGTTGAACTCTCAAAGTACAACTCAGAACTTGCCTGTTCTTAGTATACTGGAATTGTAAGGATATAATACTGTACACAGTCTTACATAAGTCCTCCGGTTACACAGTTTTAGAATTCTTTTTTGGGGAGAGTACTAAATATATTACAAGCTGTTATGAAATATTTTATTTTAGAATTATGAACAAAATATTTAATAACTCTTTTTTCAGAAAAAAACCAAAGCAAAACAAAAGGCTTTTGGGGAGGGGATCAGTTTTCCCATGGATTTTCCCAGGCCTTCACATTTCTAGTTGTGTTGTAGGTATACATTACTGATAATGCTTTAGAACAGAGGTTTCTGGAATTTCAAAATATGCATAAATATGGGTAGCTTAAGGTGGCAGCAAAGGGAACCTTTGCTAGAAATATATAACAGTTGTATAATCTGAAAATACTTTGTACTTGGGCAACCACCATGGTTTATCACTGCTGTTGAATAAAGGTGTTAACCTTTAACTTCCTTGGAAACTACAACCTCTCTTTTGCCATGCGTGGCTCCTGGTCGCCAACATGAAGGAGCTTCTGCAGAACAGAGATGCAGTGAATACGGTATGCAGCGGTGAAGATCAGGCTCCATGAGAACGGGGTCAGAAAGATTCCAGTCTGTCATGCAGAGGAATCCATGGCTGCCAAGAGCTCTCCATAGTGCTACTTCCTTTTATGGACAATGAGTCAAAGCAGCAGCACCAAGGAGAGTCATTGAAGCACGCTCAGAGAGAGGGAGACAGCACACAAACTACGCTTCAGCACTATTCCTTGGCACAGCTTCAGTACTCTAGCTCAGCGATGACAGAGATGCATTTCAGCAGACTGAGAGGCAGAGGCTGCACAGCAGCAGGCAACTAATTTCGGTCACCTTATTCGCTGAAATTAAACTTGCAGTGGGGCGGCACCTGCTTTGTTTTAATGCTTTACCATTTCTTTCTGCAAGACCTTGGGAAACACAGAGAGTGTGGTGTAGCTAAACAACGTTGCTACCTACAAAGGCCTGCCATTGTGTAGAAATGTTTGGCATTTTCTTGCAAGGGAAAAAAATAGTACATGACGCGCCCCCCCCCCCCGCAAAGCACAGAGAGCAGCGCAAGATCAAAGACCCTCATGCCACACTGAAATAAACAAACACACATGGATTGCATCTATAGGTCTGGGCTTCATATTGTATGTAGCATATATTGCACAACCTAGACAACACCTTACTGCATATACAATTGCAAAATACTGCGCCCATCTAAGTACAACAGTCTTAAGAGAGGCCACACAATACTACATAACTATTGGTGTACTCTAGCAGGTTTTTTTTTTTTAAAAAAACCTACTATCCAGAAGCTAGAGAAGAGAGTGTGTGTTCTAAAGCCTGGCGCATGTGTTGAAAGGCTGGCATTTCTGAGCACATGCCATATAAAAAAACCATATGCACATGATTTATGCTCAGTCCGTACAGACACACTTAACATAAATGTATATAACCTACACAAGCTGGAATAGGATTTTTCAAACCGGCACTTGAGGGGAAAAACAACAACACACACACACTTTATAAATGCAAATGTATTACAGTATCTACTTATGGGCGCACACAAGCACCACTGGAAAGAATATTCCTGAAAGCACGAAGGCAGTTTGCCTTTCAGACTTGGGCTATATCGCGCCGAGGAAGCGGACCGCCAGAATCCCGCGGCGTGTAACGAAGGGAGACAAACGTACACACAACCCAAATGTTTACAAGCGCGCGCGCGCCCGCAGATACACACACAGGCGGTGCGCTGCACCTCGGTCGCCGGGCGCGCGCGCCTCCTCGGCCGCTAGACCTCCTCGCCTCGCGGGCACGGCTCTCGCCGGAGCCTCACCCAGCCCTTCGTTTCTCCCCGGCTCCGCTCACGGGGCTCTTCCGAGGTGCAAAGGGCGCGCCTTCTTGGCGTATCCGCATCCGCAGCCGCCCTCTCCTCAGCCCAGCCCACCCCGACCTTCCTCTCCTTGCCGCAGCGGCGGCGCCCCCTCGCTTGCTCGCTTACCTGCCTTCCAGGGTGCCGGGGCCTGAGGGGCCGCGTCCCGGCCGCCGGCGACGCTGCGACGGCGAGCGAGCCCGAGAGGAGAGGCCGGCCGCCCCGCCCCGCGCTCTTATTCCGCGGGCCCGGGGCGGGGATTGTGTGGCTGGCGAGGCGGAGGAGCCGCTCCAGCGCCTGCCTCCCCGTCCGCCTGTTCGCTGCTTCTGGCCCGCCCACCGCCGCCGCCGCCTCACTCGCTCGCCTTCCTGCCTTCCTTCCGTCCTTCCTGGAGAGACGGACTCCGGCCTGCAGGCGGCGCAGGGATTGGCGAGTCCTCGAACCTTCTCAGGCTCGCGGGGGCCTTGCATGGAGCCGCCCGGCGAGGCGGCCGTTTCGGGGTCCCTGCGCGCGCCTTTGCGCTCGAGCCACCAGATGGAGCAGGTGGCGACGTCCCCAAGGCGAAAGGGCAAGACTTGGGGCGCCTTAAAATAGGGGCGTGATCAGGATTTATTTAAAGGGGGGGAGCAGGACACCCGCCTGGTCCTCCTCCTCTGCATGGCTCTGTCTAACTGCAGATTCGGGATGAAAGGGCTCCACCTTTAAATTACTTCCTTTGGACCCCAAGGACTCAGAAAAAAAGGCTGCCCCAAATCTTCAGTCATTCGAAAACGAGGAAGTTAAATAACAACAACAACAACAACATCGGGGAGTTCCTTTCATGCGGTAAATGAGTCTTGCAAAACTACAAAGAACACACCTGTTTTCATCTTCTTTTTTAAAGTGCTAAAACAAGCTTTCTTGGGTTTGCTGAAAACCTTTTCTGCACTTCCTTCTCAATTTCCTCTTTTTTCCAATGCAGTTTTCTTGTGCATATTCAGTAAGCATAGCCCATTCCTACTTTTAAATATATATATTTTTATTTACTTGATGGTTGGGGGGCTCTGGCTAGACTCTGTACCTTAAAAGCCTAGCAGGTTGGCAGCATGAGCCTGGCCATGTTTTCCCGGAAGTAAACCACACTATTTCCGTGGTGCACGGACTCTCAGTGCAAGCATTTAGAATTGCAGCCTTATTGCAGTGTAACTTTTTCATTTAGCCTGCGAAAAGTTAGGTAACAGTAAAGCCTCAGGTGCCAGAAAGATTCCCATCAGGTTCTTTTTTTATGTACCTTGGCTAACTGCTATGCAGGGGCATTGCTAAGTACTTAATCAGGATTGGGAGCGGGGGTGATAATTTAGAGATGTGAATGCACATATGCAGCAGGGCCAGCACATCCGTGAGGCAGACTGAGGCAGCCGCCTCAGGCGGCAGAATCCCACAGGGCTCTTGCCCCCATGGGTGCCCCACTCGTCCCTATTGCAAGAGAAGTGGTGTTGGCTTCCGGTGAGATGTTGTAGAAGTCTAAGGTGATTTTGCAGGAAACGGCAGCTGTGCAACCCTAGTAAGTGAGGCTTCAGGACAGGGCGGCAGTGGCAGTTCCCATTTTGCCTTGGGTATCAAAACAAGATGAGCCACCCCTGGCGCTGTACATTACAATAGACCCGGGGGCTCTATATGCTAAATTTATTGGGGTGGGAACAATACAGGAAGCTTTCTCAGACTATTGATTCATTTAGATCAGGGGCCAGCAAACTTTTTTCAGCAGGAGGCCGGTCTACTATCCCTCAGTCCTTGTGGAGGACCGGACTATATTTTGAAGGGAGGGAAAGAACAAATTCCTATGCCCCACAAATAACCCAGAGATGCATTTTAAATAAAAGGACACATTCTACTCATGTAAAAACACACAGATTCCCGGACCGTCTGCGGACCGGATTTAGAAGGCGTTTGGGCTGGATTTGGCCCCGGGCCTTAGTTTGCCTACCCATGATCTTTCAGTGTTTCCCAACCTTGGGTCTCGAGCTGTTTTTGGACTACAACTCCCATCATCCCTAGCTAGCAAGACCAGTGGTCAGGGATCATGGGAACTGTAGCCCAAAAACAGCTGGAGACCCAAGGTTGGGAAACACTGATCTAGAACAACATTTTTTACATAGACTGGCAGATGCTCTCCATGAGTCAGTACTACCTTGAAATGCAGGTGATGGAACCTGAGATCTTCTACATTCAAAGCAGATGTTATGGCCTTTACCACAAGGAGATCCAGGGGGCTGTTGCAAAGTAGCTGGGCCTTGGGTTACCTGCCCCCCCCCCCCCGCTAACAACTCTCTTGCTGATATGGCTGAACTCCGCAGGACGTTGTCTTCACAAAATAAAGGCATTCTGCCTCAAACATCTGGAATTAAGGGAGTGGCTTTCAGAGGAGATGCACAGCTTTATTTATTACATCTGCAAACCACCTTTCTTTGAAGGACTTCAAGCCAATATGCAGGACTCCTCATTTTTATTCCCACAACAAACTTGTGAGGTCAGCTAGGCTGATAAGTAAAGACTGGTTCAAAGTCAGCCAGTGAGATTCAAGGGTGAGTGTGGACTTGAGTCGTGCTTCAGCACCCTTCAGGATATTAGTCATTCAACTTAAGACGGTTATGATATGGCAGTACCTCCTTTCCTATTATTTTTCCACTTTTGCTTTTGCAAGGGGCTCTTATGATACTGTCAGCAGGTGGTAACAGACAGGCCCTTCTAACTCACTTTTTTTCACCCACACTCAATTACATATCTGCATATTTGGTGGCAGTTACGTGTGTGTGTGTGTGTGTATGTGTACTATTGCAGCCTATAGACAAAGTTAAGGAAGTGGTATATTTCAGCATTTCCCCTTTTTGCTTTATATTTAATTTTGTTTTTTTAAAACAACAGGAAAACACATTGCAATATCCAGTTGGTGCACCCTAATAGCCATTTGCTATTCCATGTGTGCTTAGATTTATGCCTACCATCGCCTTTTTAAAGAGACGACTTATGCACCACCATTACCTCTTTAAGAATTATGATGTGTTCAGGTACTTTGTGCATTAGCATGCTAAGTCTAATTCACTCCTTAGCCCTGGCCTGATTTGAAGAAAAATAGGTCATGCTAAACTAAGAATAAGGATTAACATTAGGGAACTATGTTACCGTTTACACTATCATTATGCCTATGGCAACTCTTGGCAATGAACAAGGACCTGCACATTTAAAAATATTGCTTTTCATTGCTGGGGTATTGAAAACTGGCAGCTATGAACCTTATAATTCCTGCAACTTATAGGAATTTAGAAATACTTGCAGTGCTGTATTGCAACCTTGTTTACCTAAAGAATCCTTAGCAAATTCATTCTGCTTTATTTAAAAAATTAGCTGATAGCAGAAAGCAGTTTTTAGAGGAGGAGCAGTTCTTGTTTGCAAAAACACTATTGTGGCATCTTAAAGACTTAACAAATTTATTATGGGGTTGGTTTTCGTGGACCAGACTTGTTCATCAGTTGCTTCAAGTGCAATCCTAAATTGGCAGGCACACACATGCACGCACGCTCTCATACTGAGAAATAATCTACCATAGGGTTAATCTAGAAGAAAAAAAATAACAGAGCACCACTTCTTATTGCCTATCACTTCTAGGTGAAACCACTCAAATGTGTCATTAATGATCTACAGCCCACACCGTACAATGCTGCTTACCTGTTGTGTGCCCTGGGGGGGTTGTTATTTCTAACAGAAAAGGCCCCCAACCTAAAATAGCTACTCTTCAGCATTAATGGGTCACATAGCAGGAAGACAGGGAGCAGGCCTTGCAACAAATCCAGATACAAACTTTGTTCCCATATCGACTCAGATGGAATTCCTGTATATGCAAGAGTTGTATTAGCAGGCAGAGATTTAACATGCTAGGGGATACTGAGCCAGGTGAATTTTTGCTTGTTACACATCTTACACAAAAGCCCCTGGATTTAATAATGCTATCAGTCAGGATAACCTGTTTTCCTGTTTACAATTGGGCAGTAATTTCCATTCCCCCCCCCCGACATAGCACCATCCTGAATTAGCAGACAAAGCTGTATTTAGATATTAATATGTCCTGTGTAGGGTTAATTATCTAACCCACCCAGCCCCTTTTATGAGTCTTAGTGTTCTCTACTTGAAATGTGACTATGGAGATACAAATGTGATGTAGTTTTATTTAGTAAATATTTCCATATGCAACACTCACCAGTGGGCGTCAGACCCTACTTTTCCTCCTGTTTTCATGCATGAAGTGTTCAGCTGTATAGCAGGCAGAAGTTCAACATGCTGGACATTGTACCTGCTGAATTTTTGCTTGTCACGTTGGTAATTCAGAGACTAAAAACATAAGCTACCTGCCTGTACACCTGACCAACTTTTTTTTTTTAACAGTGATATTGCATTGGGGTGATTGCTGCCTTTCCCAAGCGGCAGAATGGTCAGTCTGAAACCAACTCCTACCTTGTGGTAAAGGTAGAAAGTGTAACATAAAGAGTATTTTGGCCTCTGCAATATTGAAGAAGCATGACGACTACATTCCAGGGTTCAAAGGCTTCTCCAGTTACCCATTTATTCCATTTGCCACTGAATACATGAAGGGTTGTTTTCTAATATAAAAAAAATAGCGCTGAATGTGTGGGGCGTTATATGCTCATTATGAGCAGTGAATTAAATAGGCATGGTTTTGATATGTGGATTCTGTCAAATGGAAAATTAAGATTTAGATTTTTGTTTAACAATTACAGCTCTACCTGTGCAAATCTGAGCAAGTCAAGAGAACAAACAGCATGAAACAGCTTACTTTTAAAAAATTGTTTAGCAGAAACCTAAAAAAAGATAGTGAACTCATTTTACCCTAGCATAGAAACTAAACAAAATCAGTGTGCACACTTTAAAGATCCATTGCCACAAAGGAAATAGGACAACACAAACACTATTATGCAATGCAGGGAGAATATTAGAAAAGCTGTAAAACATATCTAAACCTTATAATACATATTAGTAATAATAACAATGAATGAAACCGCTGTGGGGACTGAACACCTTTGCCACTGGATATTGAGGCACAGTTTTCCAAGAAAGTTTTCACCTTTATTTTAACTAGCAATCTGCATTTTCCTTACCACCATATAATACAAACAATGCAAGTGAAGCATGGTGTAAGGTTGGCATAAAGCATTCATGGTTGTTGCAGTACTGCAGCAAGGTAGTGAATGAATGGTTGCTGTATGAAATGGTAGTAAATTAAAATGTACATCTTTCTCTGAGAAAAGTTCCACTTGGTCTGTATACCATCTCACTGCTATTAGGAGCTACACAGTGGGGAGAAAAAAAGACCATATGCTACTTGATTTCAATCAGCTGGTTAGGAAATTCAAATACTGAATTATTTTGACTAAAATATGCTACCAGAAATGTCATGCACATGCATATATATATATATATATATATATATATATATATATATATATATGTCTTAGACTTTTGTATTTCAAAATAGCCAGAGAACAATTTAGAGATATATGCAAGGCATAAAACATCTGGCAATAGAATGAAAAAGAGAAAGAAAAAAGAAAAAAGAGAGATCTTCAAACATATGCACTGAAGGCCTTAGCTTTCTCCAAATAATTTAGATGGAAAGTTTCCCAAAACTAAAAAGGCAGGAAAAACATGAACATGTTTTAGTGGGCGTGAAAGCAAGGAGGGAATGGGAGATGAGTGAGAAAAGGCTTCTTCCAGCACTTTGGGTCACTAGAATTTTAAGCCTATAAGAAAAACATCTCAAAACCCACAGAACGAAAAAGTACAGGAGGTCGGTCAGAATCTGTCAACAAGAAGTGGTTCAGAATCATTAGAAGCATAGCCTGTATCACACAAAACATCTTTTCCAACATGAGGGGTTTTTTTTGGGGGGGGGGACCTCTTAATTATTTGTGCATGAGGAAACCACTTTGGTTAGTTTGTTACCATTATATGTGAACAAGGCAAAACAGACATATACATTAACTTCACATACATGCATTGACACATACACTTTACATGTACTGATGTTAGTGGAAAAAGTAATGTATTCTACATATCCCTTAGTAACCACATCAAGGGCTATTTCTAGAGTATTGCCTTTGTGGAGTACTGCTCAAATGCTACATCATACTGACCATTTCTTTGAGTAAATGCTTTTTTGGCGGGGGGGACGGGGACATCTGGGCTCCTACTATCAGTATAACAGCTACAGATGAAATATAACCAGACATGTAAATTGCAGGTTTGTTTACCTATCACTACTTTTCTTTGTTAGTGTGCTTTTGCAGTTACACCCATGTGTGTAAATGAATGCAGTACAATTAAAATATATACAGTACATATAACAATCACCTTTTTTTGCAGCAGTGGTTTGCCAATTGATTGCAAGCTTTAAGTACATTTTATGGGCCCTTTCTTACAAAAAAATAATAAAGAAAAAAAGAGTAAATCAGCATTGATCTTAGAATTAGTATTTTGGACACAAAACCATATCAGTGGAGCTTGCAAAAAGTCCTTGCTAGTAATAAAGGTAAAGGGCCCCTGACCATTAGGTCCAGTCGCGGATGACTCTGGGGTTGCGGCGCTCATCTTGCTTTACTGGCCAACGGAGCTGGCGTACAGCTTCCTGGTCATGTGGCCAGCATGACTAACCCGCTTCTGGTGAACCAGAGCAGTGCACGGAAACGCTGTTTACCTTCCCGCTGGAGCGGTACCTATTTATCTACTTGCACTTTGATGTGCTTTCGAACTGCTAGGTTGGCAGGAGCTGGGACCAAGCAATGGGAGCTCACCCTGTCGCGGGGATTTGAACCGCCAACCTTCTGATCGGCAAGCCCTAGGCTCTGTGGTTTGACCCACAGTGCCATCTGCATCCCTACCTGATGAATTTTTCTTCAGCAGGGTGTTCCATAGACAAGGGGCCACCACTGAGAAGGTCATTTCTCAGCATCTGGCAGGGGCAACCAGAAGAGGGCTTCCCTCAAGGATCTCAAAGCATGGCCAGGAACATACAAGAAGATGTGATCCTTCAAATACTGAAGCCCCAAGCCATGAAGGACTTTAAATGCCAAAGCCAGTACTTTGAATTGGGCTAGGAAATTTACTGGAAGCTAGAGAAGATGAAGAGTACTGGCATAATATGCTTGCATCAACATTCCCAGTCAGTAGTCTTTGCTGCCATATTCAGTACTTTTCCGGACATTTTCAAAGCTCAGTGTGCAACACCTTATTGGGTGAAACTCAGTACTGTACAAGTGGAGTTCTTCTTCCTCACCTCCCTCTGGTAGTCTTCATGCCTCCTTTCAAATCTCCCAAGTTTTCCAAATCTCTGAAATAGATTTTTTGGGGTTACAGACTAGGGTTGGGGTAAAGCGGGGGTGTGGAGAAGAAAATGAAGTCAAAGTGCATGTGGAAATCCATTCTGCTTACACATGGACACCACTGGATACAACCAATCATAGCAATCTAACAGGTGGTTACTGGGGCACAGAACACAAGGACTTTTCCAACTCACCTTTCTCATGCAAAATATTAATGTGTCAGGCCTAAGTGTTTTCCAATATAAAGTGGTGCATGTCTACTGCAATTTATTTTAAACGTAGTTTATTAGAACAGAAAAGTAAAGTGAGAGGTAAGAATTTATTATAGAATACACAGAACAGACACTATCTGTTGCTATTGACTCTTTTATTTAAGAGCAGATCAAAAATATGCCAAAGCTTTGGTTGTCTGGAATGATATGCACACTTAAATTATAACATTTTCTTATAGAAAAACAGTAAACATAACTTATACATTCAGAGGTGAGCAAGACAAACATTGTCCATATTATAAACTTACATTATAGATAATGAAATGTTTGCAATGAGTAGTTACGAATCTATTATATATTTGGTATCTTAAACCATACTTAAGAATTTATCATATGACCTCATATGAAATATGCACAGCAATGCAATGGCAAGTATAATTAGCAAATCCACTTTCATGGACAATTGCCAGGATGAGAATCAAAGCCTTTTTAAAAAACACAGAAAACAACAACAATTATATTTGAAGGTAGGTCTCCTGGTATTTAACAGGAAAATATTGCTGTTGATGAGAATCACATTAATATTAATCCCTGGGTTGGACTCAGAATAATTAACACCAAGTTAGTTAAGCCTCATTGATTTCAGTGGGTCCAAACTTACTAAGCCTGGACCCAATCCATTATATTTTATAATGAAAATAAAAGGCATTCAATTAATCATGTCACAAAGGAAATCTTAGGACAATTGACAAACCTGAATATGTTTTGAAAGAACACCAAGATTTCTCAAGATTTTCATAGCACTAATAAAATCTTCAGCTGTCTTTAACAGCAGAGATGAGAAGGACAATGATGGGAACATTAGCTGTATTGGTTTATGTTCAAGTGTTCAGTGCTGAAACAGTAATTATGTAGATTTGGTAATGCTACAATTTCTTTTAATTTCAAAACTTGACAATATAATCTGCACATATAGAAAGTTCCCAGCATGGAATATTAACAGACCAGCTGTTTCTGCTTTGATGAAGCCCTGTTATCCACACGTGAACTATGCTTTAAGCAGTATTCTGCAGAAATCTCTTGAAGAAAGTCATCTTTGCAACAAAATAGAAGAGCATTTAGGAAAAGTGTAAACAGGAAATTACTTTTAGGAGAGGAGCTCATAAAGCGCAGACACTAACAACCAAAGTATATTTGAATGTCAAGGGTCTGGTGTAAACATGCAAAGAACAAGGAAATTAAAGGGCATGTCATCTGCACTCAGCATACCTATAGCCAAACAAAAATTGCTCTCTTTGGAAATGTATTTAAAAAAGAGATGCTCCCAGGTAAAGACTAAGTGTGCCAGATGTCAGTTTAGGCAACATACCAGTAATTAGCTCTTAATTCGCAAATGCAATACAATAGAGACCTTTAATCACCTAAGCAGTACCAGAATTGTTAACCTGTACCTCCATATGGCTGACAGAAACAGGAAGGCAGAGATATTTGCAAGAAGCCACATTTAAGCTGGGGTAGGGATCAAAAAACAATATTTTGCACTCAGGTGTAAGATTGAAATACTATCCCTGACTTTAGCCCATTTAAGCAGGACTACCATGGAGAGGAGTCAAGACCTATGTCTTTTTCCCCCAGCACAGCTGCTGATGAAGGAGAAAAGATGTGACACAGATCACCACTGACAGTGAGTTCCTTAAGTTTGGTAGTGGGCATATGCCAGGCCCTTCAGAATTGGAAGCAAAATATTTCCCTATAAAACAATGGTCTCTCGTGTTGCAGGTGTTTTTTGTTCTAATGTTTACTATTTCATCTGCCTTTAAGTTACTTGGAGCCTTGAGAAGTTCCAAAGAAGGTATAGCTGTTCAGCCACTTCAAATTGCAGTTTTCTGCTGTTTTTCAAAAACTGGAGCCAGGCTCCAATAAAAACTCTCTGTGAAATGAGTTTAAGCTGTTTCTTCCTCATAAAATAACACAGCTTTCTTTCTAACAATGAACCTTTCTAATATTACAATTATTATATTAGCACTTAAGTGGCTCAAAGTAATCTGACCTTTTATTTTTCAGGTAATGGTGTGTGTACCTTCAAAGTATGAGGGCTTAAGTGCTTTTCATTTATCATCCAGCTCCATTATGCATTTCTACCAGAGGGGAAAGAACCAACCACTGAGATGCTGTCACAGATTGACATTCATAAAGGCATCTGTTAAGCAGAATCCTATTAATGTGCTTTGGTGATGAATAAGTTTCATGTCCGAGCTTTAAGGTCTACTGCAGGGCAAAAAGGAAATGGTGGCTTTTTCTACCCCGCTCCTATCTCCCTATTAGCTGCTCCTTTATAATGCAAACCAGTATGTTAGGCTGTTTTGGTTTGTGCGTTAATTTAGGACAACAAAGATGGTAAATGTCGTGTGCAGTTTCTCTGTTAAAAGATAACCATTTCCTTAAAACAATGGTGTAAACATCTTTGCTTTTCATACTTTAGAAACAAAGAAATCACCTTTCCTGAATATATACTATATATGCACTTCAGTAATTATTTTATATACAGGGAAACACATACTTACACAGAGAGAAATGAATAGCCTTTTAAAGCTAACTTATTTTGTCTACAAAGAAATATACACTGCTAAAGATGGCATTGGCAGCACCTTCCAGTTTTCCTCGAACTGCTTCATTTCTTCTGAGACAGTTTAACCACCAGTGCTAAACAAGTATTGTTTTAACTCTTTTTTGGCATTTTATGATGTATCAAACAGGAGGCGAAAAAACACTGGTACCTGCACACAAGCAAAACAGAATCATGTTTCTTATGGTGAATAATAATAATAAAAAGACATGATCAAGACAAACAAGCATTTTAGTATCTGTTAGCTTTCAGGAGGAGAAACTTAAAACACGGAAACCAATACAACTTTGGCTATGTCATGCCCAATATTACGATATCTCTGAAACTTGACAAAAATAAAATTAGAAGGATGGGAGCCAGGGGCAGCCTTTCCCTGGTTACTGTCTGAGGAGAATGGGAAGCTGCTGCCTCCCCTCTGCTGAACCACTGAAATCATGTGGTTGCAGGTTCCAGTGAGATCTTGTGGGAGATCCATGAGATCTCGCTGGAGCCCCCAAACCGCTTCTTGTCTAATGCATCATAATGAGACAGAAAAATAAGACCAATCCACACCAAAATGCTCTCAAATTTCTTAAAGTATAAAGCAAAATGATTCTGAACAACCTCAGACGGTTCTTGTTAATAATTAAGATGGATGTGAAAAGGTTTTTTTCAAGTATTCCTTACTTGACATAGTCGAGGAACATTCTCGCCGACTCAAAGGGTCTTCTTGTGGCGTTGGTTGGATTTTTGCAGGGGTGTATGTATTTAAAGAGTTTTTTCTTGCATCCAGAAATGATGGCGAAGCTAAAAGGGTTAATAAAAGTTACAAAGATATTTTATCTTATTCTTTCTCAAGTAACTGGATGT
Organism: Podarcis melisellensis; assembly: GCF_964234715.1. Lineage (NCBI taxonomy): Eukaryota > Metazoa > Chordata > Lepidosauria > Squamata > Lacertidae > Podarcis > Podarcis melisellensis. Next base: position 24,705,474 of record NC_138543.1, read on the forward strand.
TGTCAATGCTGAAGAAGCAGAGATTATATAAAGTATCAACAAAGGCTGTATTATTCTTTGAACAATTGCCTCTGAAAAGTGTGTACATTGTTTTTATGCAAATAGTACAGTGAACATATTATGCACCAATATTATTCTTCATCAACATGGATCCATAGGTTTTTGTCAACATCATGTTTAAACTATTAAACAGTCATCTTTTTTGCTTCCAAGAAACCTACTTAGATAAACCTGAAAGTTGTCTCACTAACTGAAGTTGGCATGCATGCACAGAAAATAGGTATCTGGCCAAATATGTATTCTGATATTTTTCTTATGTACTTCTTCTTTGTGTATGGCTTGCAGACTACTAAATTTAGCTATTGAAGAGTAGGATAATAAACTAGAGTACGAGGGTCTAATACTGCCTGAATAAGGAACTTTTTCCTCAGAGCATATTATCTCTGAGTACTAGGTAAAGATACCTAACTCAGCTTCTACTCACTTTTTTGACTTAGTACACCAAGATTTGCTAATTTAAAAATGGTTATGCTTCTCTTTACTGCTGTTTTCTACCACAAGGAACTTGAGAATTTTGCTTAAAGTTAGAGGCAGTTCTGGAGAATTTTAAATTTACACAATCAGACATTTTGTGTTCCTTCATCCTAGTAGGTGTAACTTGAAACCTGCAATGCACCTTGGAATGTGAAATATATTAAGTCTGTTACCTCTTCCCATGCTCCATCTTGAGACCAAGCACAATGCAGGCTTCATGGCTTCAACACTAGGCCAATTTTTTGATCCCCTCACCTCTTGCTCTGCTTAAAATCTAGCCTGACAAAGAATTCTGGACAGCTCAAAAGCTTTCTCACCATTTTGTACCTGTTTGGATGCCCTAATAAAGGTATTGCCCTACTATGGAATTTGGGAAATTATCATTTACAGTTAGTTACAGAAATATCAAGAAATCTGCATGGCAGTGTTCGAGTGGAAAGAGAATAAAGTGCTATAGGCATCATAGTGTTCAGGGTCCAATAAGCTACTTCAAGTGTACAGAGAGGTATGTGCCATTTCCCCCACCTCAGCAACTCTATTTGAAGTTGCCTAAGTTTTTGAAACAAAGTTTCTAGCTTAGCTGTGGGACATATGTGTGGAGTGGAGGGGTGGAATGGAAGCCCCACTTTTTTGGATCTTAGCAGTTTTTAATTGCACAAATAAGTATTGTCATTATATAGAAATTTTGCACAGCATACATGCAGGGTATGTGTTATAGTCATATTGTGTGACTAATTTAAGTTAAATTGCATTCTCTTACACTTCCAAGGACAGCCAAGAAGACAGCTGCAATGTGGGTGGTGTGGTTATATGCCAATTCATGGGGAAAATGAGGAAATACTTATTTGATTAAATCTGAAACAGTTTATCAGTCCCACACCAGGAAACACTAAATCCTAGTATTCAATGGATTGCCTATGGCCAGCAGCGTTTTGCAGTTTGCGAAATAAAAGACATAAAAGGTAATTACGCAGAGAAAATGTGGATGCGGCTTGAAATCTGTCGTACAAAGGAGAGGCAGCAATGGAAGCAAGAAATTCATCCACCTGCTTTAATGACAAGGAGTTATGGAGGGTTTCTAGAGGGCAGATTGAAGGCACCATGGAATACAATTCAAAGCCTGAAAAAGAAAACACAGACACACACACACCACATATTTCCAACATAAAAGGAAGCAACTGAGCAATTATAATGGCAAAGGTATGTTCTGCAGAAGTATGCTTAACAGGCCAGAATACAAAGAGACCCGTGCATGCCATGTGCACCAAAGCACTTCTGAACCCAGTGCAACTCTCCAAATTTCTGCTCCTTTTGCACTGCATCAGAAGCAGCTCCAGAATGATCGCTTGACTTTCTGAAGGGAGTTTTCTCAGGTAGACACATGGCACATGCAGGCCTGCAGTGAGAAAGATGGAACCAAAAAGCCTCAAACATGATTCTGGCTCCATCCAAACACATGCAATCATACAGTAACACTTCAGATACTGAAACAATATGGAGCTGGACTAAAGGGTGTCAGAATTTCTTATATATGAAGCTCATGGTTCTGCATATACATAATATAAAAACATTTTTATTTAAATAAGTCTAAGGCAGCAATTTAACCACCACTTACACAGATGTAGACCTACTTATCCATTGTACTCTCCAATAACTCTAGTCTAGGTTTTCATTCAATTTATAAATTTCTATATAAAACAGACTTAAGAAATCAATGAAGTAAAGGCTCAGCATGTCCCTATGTTACTTCCATAGGCATCAGAGCTGGCTCTTCAAGTCAAAACTCCTGGTCATCTAAGTCTGAAAGTACTGTTTTCTGAGAAGAAAGCAAGGACAACCCTCTTCCAGGATTATGACAAGTTTCCTTAATATTATTTACATCCAGCTTCATTACTTTTATAACAGTTACTGTCAAGCCACAAATAAATCTGAAATCCAGGGTTAGGCATCATAAGTAAAAACATAATCAACCATGCATACCTGAACTAACGTTAATTTAAAACTCCATATGCGTACATAAGCTTTAAAAAGCACTTGTGAACTGATTCAGACAGCTCCCCACAAAAAAATTGTCCATATAAAGTTTCACTATTATAATTCTGAAAACAAAAACTGTAATTTTACTTAAGTTGCTAAATTTCTCTCAAGACCTTTTTTTCCAATGACATAGGTTTGCTAATGAAAAAGTATTCATGTTTTTAGTGCAAGGTACATTTCAATGTAATATGAAGTAAACTATAGTGAACTCCAAAACTAAAGAATTCAAATTCTTGTTATCTGAAATCACTTTTCACTCCTTAAATTTCTAGAGAAGGAAACTTTGCAAATGAACATTTTGGTATCTTATTGAATTGTAGCAGTTAAGCCTCTGTGTGTGCTTCAAGTTAATTGTGTTTAATGCATAATAATTCTTCTAAGAATACAACACTACGCATGCAGGCAAGCGCGAACCCTTTCTTTGCATTACAGTAAATTCCACGAGAACTGCAGCTTTCCCTGACTGGAGAAAATCCACAAATGTGTATGAGTATCTATGTAAGGAACAATTTCATGGGACTATGGCAGGCTATTTTCTTTAAGTGCTCATGTCTATTTTGGTGCTTATAATTACCTCATGTCCAATAAATATCCTTTGAAACAGTTAAATCTGAAGCTCAATAGTGTCATTTATATTTCTGCATACTTCTTTTAGCTTTATTTACCTAGGCAATAAAAACCAACTATTCACTTGTGCACACACCCATCTTTTAGCAGCTTCATTACTGGATTATCAAGCATTGGAGAAATACCCTGAGACATGTGCCGAGAGGCCATTTCAACTGGATTGAAATTGAAAATGGTAACAACCTATTCATTTGTGTTCTTTTATTTTTAAAAAGACACCTACGTATTGGACAGTATGCCTTCAAATGTCTGATCTGCTAACGTGAGCTGACCTCTTAACATACCAGTTTCCATCAAAATGAAAGACAATGAAAGGGTTAGCGCAGCAACTTAGAAAGCCACCCTGCCGTCTTACATTCGAAAGCTATAAAGACATACCACTGGCGCCTAGAAATTCCTCAGAAGAAACCGACCAGCACCTAAAGAGGTCTGGATGTTCTGCACAGAGGCCCAGAAAATAAGTAAAGCACTGTCAGTAGATACTTGTTTCACCATGTATCTTGAACTCAAGATGAAAGGAAGGGGAAGACTGAAATGGTTTAGAAGTTGCATTGTTATCTTAAAGTTATGGAAGTAAAAAAAAAGAGGAGGCCCTCAATGAAAGGTTAAGAACAAACAGTATGCCACGCCTCATTTTCAAAGCAGCTGGAGTGATCCCAAGTTACCTGAGGAAGTACATTTAGGCTTCTGAGTAATACATATAACCATGCAGTAAATTGTGAAAGTTGTGAGGATACATATTAATCAGATCACAGCAATCTGTATCAACACAGCTGTGATAAAAATATACAAATTTTAAGCACATACTATTTGGATAAAATGTGCTCTGCCAGCTATTCATGATATATTTCCTCCCTTTATTTGTAAATATTTATTTTTTAGCTCTCATACCTCAACTTTCAGCTGTTTTGCATACTAAGTTGAGCATATCTCTCTTTAGATGACTTAATTTTAGAGTATGTGCACATTTTTTTTCCATTTTCACAACTAATTCCATGTGTAGGTATGAAATACTGTAGTAATATTAGTAAAGATTTGCTACTGAAGCAAACCTATCATTTTATTATGATGATTTGGGAATAGACACAAATCTACAGCTTCATGAAGACATTATATTACCTTACCACTGAACTCAGTTAATAAACGGCTTTGGAGACTTTTGAATAAGGATAAAGAAACTGAGAGCTACTGTTTGATCTATGATGGAGGAGTGGCCAGCTCAGTTTCTGTGATGAAAGGACCAATTCTGTGGCAAAGCTTTGTAAAATGTGTTATATGTTGAGGCAGGATGGGGGCGGCTTCCAACAAAATGTTAAACGTTAAAAGCTTCCCTAAACAGGGCTGCCTTCAGATGTCTTCTAAAAGTCTGGTAGTTGTTTTTCTCTTTGACATCTGGTGGGAGGGCGTTCCACAGGGCGGGTGCCACTACCGAGAAGGCCCTCTGCCTGGTCCCCTGTAACTTGGCTTTTCGCAGCGAGTGAATGGCCAGAAGGCCCTCGGCACTGGACCTCAGTGTCCGGGAAGAACGATGGGGGTGGAGATGCTCCTTCAGGTATACTGAACCGAGGCAGTTTAGACCTCAGGAGGAAAACATAGCGGCAAGTAACTCATTAAAAAAAGCACTTAAGCTGTCTGTATGAAAGGAAAGTGAAGCAAATCATTTGGTTACTGACAGAAATGTAGGGAACTTTGTTTTCAGTTAACTTTTATTTTGTCTAATGTGATTTCAAGAAGATGATAGCAAGTTCCAGTTGTTATTTATAATGAAATCCTGAGTTCACAGAGAATAGGCTTAGCAGTGGTCGTTAGCTATGCTAGAAAATCAGAATATTCATGTTCAAAGGCTGTGTACCTCTGAATTCCAGTCACTGGGGGACAAATAGAGGACAGACCACCACTTTCATGCCCAACTTAATGAGTTTCCCAGTGCCATCTGGTGGTTGCTGTTGGAAATAGAGGGCTAGAGAAAGTGGACCTTTTGGTTTGGTTTAGTAAGGCAGTTCTTACGCTGAGTTCCAAAAGTTCAGAACAGAGATATCCAACACAGCAGGATGCCAAAGAATATGAAGGGGAAAGGAATAGGAGCTGTTTACGATCAGAAAGCTTTTAAACCATACACTATGTGTACTAACTGGTTGTGTCATTAAGAAGGCTGCGTAAAAATAGACATGGAATTCATTTAATTCCCCACCCCATCCCAAAAAGGATTTTGAATGTGTGAATTTTAAAAGACTAGATTATGGAATTAAAAAGGGGAAAGGGATTTAAATTATCAGAATTTCTAATAATTGACAATATGGCCATGTGATCAGCTGGAATCAGGGAGGATGATGGTGGACAGTACTATACACCCCATAGTTTGGAAGGGATGAAGCAAGGGAATACTTTTTTTTTAATAAAAGCAAAACATACCATTGGTTGGGTGTCGAGCAAATGAGATAGAAAACCTTTTAACAGCAGAACCACGTGTGGTGTCTGAGAAAGAGAAAAACAGGTACCTGAAATTCAAAACAGCTACCAAAAGAGGGATAATTCAAGAAAGGACAGAAGAGGGGAAAACAATGAAGAGGAGGTTAGAACTGAGTGGCATGCAGAAGGGATTGGGAGAGGTGCAAAGGCCAAAACAGGTTTAAAAGCAGGTAAAACTTTGCTGGTTGTTACTACTAGAGGTTTAATGGAGTGTATGGAAGACAAATACGGGTGAGCTTGTGATTTTGGCATACAGACATACATGGTTAGAATTGAATATCATGGATGTGACAGTAGGAGAAAGCTGAATGTTTCTTACCCTCAAGAAAGTTAACAAACATTGTAAAATGGTGGAAATCTGGTGCTGACATTTCTATTCTGCTTGTTACTCTGAAGCCCCAAGCCAAACACTTTCAGGTTAATTTTAAAAATAATTTAACAAACGTACCACTTTTTAGGACTTTACAAATATTAATGAATCTCCTTTGATTTCTCTAGTTCTCAATAAATGGCTTTTTGTTCCATTTCAGGAACTGTGAAAAAATTACCAAATTAAATGGTTTTAAACATAGGTTGAACATAAACTTTTTTTTAAGTTGGTTTGTTATGGAAGGGAAAGAGCCCTCCTTCCATCGGTGTGCCGTTAAACACAATTAATCTCTGAGAAATAAAGGGACACTACAACCCTCTACAAATTAATATTAGTGATCGGTATTATAGGCTTCTACTCTGTAAACAGGCCTAGGACTTTCTTTCAAGGTTTAATGTGTGCATATGAGTGGGTGGGTGTAAGTCCATGTGCGAAGGTGTGCACATACCATCTATGCAGCCAGAAGAAGTCAGCTTTTTACGATGAATACGAGCATAATCCTGTAGGTTAGGTGCACTTGAAGAACCCCCGAGCACCGAAGTGCTAAACAGGCTCGCACAGTGAGACCCTGATAGGAGTTAGAGAAAATACATACAGCAACCAGGTGTTCTTCTGTTCACATCGGGAATGCATGCAGCATGCAAGCATATTGCTCTTACCACACAAGAGGCTGCCTCTGGCATAGCCTTGAACAGGTTCACAATATGCTTATAAAGTCAGTGGTACTTTCAGGATGTAACTACCACAAATTACTGTGCTTCTATTTATCACAATCCCCTTACTGATTATATACAAAGAGAAGGCTGAACTCTAATGAAGGGAACTTCCTTTTGTTTCCTGTTGCTAGACTTGATAAAGAAAAAAAAAAATCACTGCCTGATAGGTCAATGTAAAATAAAAAGGGATGGTTGAGGAAGAAACACAAGATTGAATATTTGCAGTTTATAACTGAATCTGTTAAAATGAGCACTGAACTCTGCAAAAGACAGAGATCAGCATGTTTTCATGTGGAAATTCCACTTAAATTCATGGGATGTGATCACGTTTTCTTGCACGCGTTCCACTTGTGGCTTGTGCAGACATATCCCATTAAATGTGTTGAGTTTCTCAATGTATTTTTAAAAGTTAATGGCTGATCTAAAAACAAACAAACCCTGGTGTACTGAGTTTTGCTGTCTGATATTAAAAACCTTGTTTATAAAGAATAATTCTCTACATACTACAATATTGGTATCCTCTCATAATAATATTTTACTTTACATGTAAAAACCTAAGAAAAGGGCTACTTTGGGTGTAATGTATTTTGGACAATACCTTACCAATATAAAACTCATTTCAATGGCACTTGCTCAGGAGAGGTTTCTCCTATCCTTGCCCTTTGAAACCTGATCTATTTGCTTTCTAATCATGAACCACTGATTCAAAATTTCTGTTATTACCACTGACAACCAAACGGTGAGGAAAACATTAGCAGCACATCTGATGAAACATATCAATATAAATGTCTAATCTGTGGAGAAGCTTTGGAACTTAAGAAATACCTGCATTTAGATCAGTTTTCATCAACATGTACTGTATTGGCATGAATATAAGTCTCACTTTTTGCCCAAATTCTGACTGTGAAAAGTTAAAGTGTGGCTCATATTCGTGACCTTATGATATGCAGGCAGGAGTGTGGCAAAGCCGCGTCCATCCTATGCATAGTCCCCCATCCTCTCCCGCAAGGCCGGGAAGGGAGAAAGCGAGGAAGGGGAAAGGTTGCTAGCAACGGAGCAGCAAGGAATGAAGCGGCTTATATTCAGATTTTTTTTTCTCTTTTCCCTCTCCAATTTTAAAGGTGCGGCTTATATTTGGGTGCAGCTTATATTCGGGCCAACATGGTATATTTATGTGGAATATCACAGAGAACAGGATTGTGCAATGATTGAAGAACATTAGAAAAATTAAACTCCAGTAATCAAGAGCATCTGATGTATGCATTTTGCTAGGTAAAATTTTGAAACATGAAGAAACAAAAAAAGATTGTGCATATAGAAAGAATATAGAGTTAAGTAGACAACTGGAGAAATTTTTATCTTAGACTGCATTTAATGCTGTGTTTGTTTTGTTTGACATGCTATGAAAGTGTTACCCATAATATTAAAACATTTGCAGAGCAAAAAAAGTGCCTGTAGTATACACTACCAAATGTAGTATAATACACTACAGAATGAAAATAGTATTCATTCTACAGTACTAAAATGCTGCTGAAATATAAATCTGATGCTTGCTGTAATAAAACAGTTACAATAGCCAAGCCTGTATTCTGAAAGCTGTAGTTGATGGAATTTGGGGTAGTGCAAAGAACATTACTCTTGTGTTGTTCTTAAATGTATATGGAAAACAAAAAATGAGAAAAATAAAGGTTTTTGATTACCAGGAGAATCTCTTCAACTGTTCCCATCTGACTAAGGAGCAAGCCCTCAAAAGCCTAGAGATAAATCCTCTTAAAATGGTCTCTATTAACTTGTCAAAACAACAATATGGTTTGGGTTCAAGTGAAAAATTCATGCCAACAATGACAACTGATATTCTATATTCAATGACCAAATGACTTATTTGTATTAAAATATTCAAGATACATTATCCAAACAATGGAGTTAACTTTTAAAATATCTACAAGCTTGAATACTGAAAACTGAGTAGGTCTACTTTAAAGGAGCAGGACTTTAGGAAATATATACGTACCTATACCGCTTGCCTTTTGCTCCACAATAGTTCTTGGTGGTCGGAAATAACTGTTGGTTTCTGTTGGGACCTAGACATGGGAAATGGGTAAGTAAGAGCAAAAACAGACTAGTGGGATTGTAGAATCCATTAAGCTTGAAACAGCAGCCTGTTCATGACAGACAAGTATTAATAAGCCATATGATGCATTAGTAGAGATACCAAAACAATATGGAAGGTCATGCAATATTGCTGAAGGGAATCCAGTTCACTCATGAGATCCTTGCAATGAAGTGGTGCAAGCAGGCATTCATGATGACAAAAACAGGACAGACACCAAGAAAGATATGAAAACACAGACAACTGTGTCATTTTAGTTTACCAAATGAACACTCCTAAACTGCGCCTGTATTGGAAGGGAGAGGAAGGGGGAAAAAGGAAACACAGACAGGCTGATGAGGTCACCTTACAGTCACTGATCCATGCACAGGCTCTTATCAGGGTAAACGTCTGATGTTCACAACCTTTAACCTAAAACTCTTTTTTTCAATAGGACATCAAAATAACATTCTTTTGGGGGGGGAGGGTTTCCGGTAACAGGGCACCATCCATTGTTTAGTACAACCATTTGTAAGTATTTTGTTTTATATCCAACATTAGTCCTACTCAGAACAGACCCACTGAAATGAACAGATATGACTAATTTGGTTTCATTAATTTCAATGGGTCTACTTTGGGTATATCTGAGTTGGATAAAAGCTGTACACTATTCTATTTTACTGTTCAGTATATGTACTATTTTACTTATTTCCCCCAATATGTCAAATTTCACAATGTTATACATTACAATGGATGAAGAACTGTCTTCAAAACAAAGAGAGAGAAAGGATACCTCCAGTTCACAAGTAGAGAAATAATGATTAGTACTAACAATTTTTTTCTTGAACAGTTAATAGGCCATTGAAAAGACAATCTACGCTAATCCCAACTGTGGAATACCAATATTGGACCCCAATCCAATTACTTCAAATCACATTTTGTTTCATTTATTAGACAATAATTTTAATGCACCTGCCACCAAATTACTCAATGCTGTTTTTGTTTTGCTTTGTAAGTAAAAAAAAGAAAAGTCTTAAAGGACAACTAAGCCAAAGCTGATGTCTATTTCATGAGGAACTAACTATTTCCATCTCTACAGTGCTGAAAAGAAACCAACTGAAAACCAAACAATCAACTACATTCAGTGAAACTTGTGTAGGAAAAAAAAAACATGCACTTGCTTTTTTCCCCCCCGAGCATTCTTGGAAGTAACTAGTGTTGTTGTTGTTTTTTTAAATCACATTTTAATGACAGGTGAAATAATTTTCTTTGAATAAAATCCAGAACAAGGGATTAGATGTCCTTAAAGACAGCTGTTTTCTGCTTGGAATGCATAGTAATGTTTAATGAAGTAAAGTTTAAAAACCTGTTGCCATGAGCCAAAAATACTGGATGTGAAAGCCAATGATTTAGGGGAGACAGGGGAAGAAGTGATTTGTTCCCCTGATCTGCGTCTTCGACGCCCAGTACCCACACCACTGGTGTAATGCAGCCAGGTACCAATACACTCTGGGCTAGACACACTCAGGGGGCTCTCTTCCTGGAAGTGAGAAAGGGGGCAAAAAAACAGCAAAGCATGCAACGTTAGATTCATAGCCAAATGATAAGAAAATGAAATACAGTTTTGTCTGCACCCTTTTCTAAATAACTTTAACAGCATTATACAGTAATGAGCCGTGTTTCCTATAATAAAATCACACAATACAAACAACTGGAAATACTCAGCTACTATTTTCACTAAAGACACTTAAACAGTACTAATGACAAGGAAACTGAATATGTACATATGTTAAAAATGTCACCGTTAATTGTGTTCCTCTCGCTAAGCATAGCAAATTCTCTGTCTGTGCTGCGTTCACTATTAATAAAGCACATATATCACAAAAACATGTAACTGGCCTCTGATGACACTAACAATATTTTCTTAATTTTAGTGTCTCAGTTTTTCCCCCTAACAAAACACACCAGTAAAATTTAATCTTCATTCTGTATCCACATGCCACATCTATCCTCTGCATAAACATTATACATCCTGCCTAAGCTCCAGGACCAACTCTAAGGACTAAACCAAACACCAGGGACAGGCTGGCACACCAACAATGCTGTTATAATTTAGGTCTAGATCAAGACATTCACAAGAAACAGAGTCAGGACCACACTGAAAGAACATAACAGATACATTTATGTTCAATATATATTTAGGGAGCCTTGATCTTCAAGGTTAAGTTGTTTGATTTTTGTTCACTTTCTCCAAATAGAAGAAAATCAGCTTCGCGTTGCTTTACACACCATTTAAAAATTAATCTTTTTAAAATGGTATTTTATTGAAGTGGGAAAGAATTCTAAATTCAGCTAAAAAGAATCGCTCCATGTTTCTATCAATGAATACACAGAATGTCCCAAGAAGAAAGAAAAATATAATGTAAAAAATGAAGCCATGATTTCCAAATCTTTCTATATTAAAGTTTCAGGCTAGTAAAGTCAGCAAAATAAAAACAGTGTTTATTGACAGGGAAAAGCAGAATTTACAACTATGTGTGAAAAATTACAAAGGATATGTAGAATACTGCTCAACATTAATGTTTGCCTGCTGGAAAAACCCACAGCATTTATTAGGATATTCGTGTATCATCACATAAAAAACCTAGAACATCATAACAATTAAAATATTTTTGGATCCCTAAGAAATATACATATAATTTCTCTCTGATAAAGACTGTCATGATCAGTAACAAACACATGTGCCCGCATTGGGGAGAGAGTGGGCTGGATGGGAGGGGTGGGGAGGGAAAAGAACTTGGTTTAAACAGGCTATAAACTTTATTCGCTACAGGTTTGATGAACTGGAAACACAAGGGTAGAACTAAGAAGTCAAGTGACCTGCCTGCTGTTAGAAGAGTCCAGGCCCGCCTGCTGAAAAGTGGGATGGTCAAAAGGTGGCAGGATCGTTTGTAGCCTTGAGCAACCACCTACCAGAGTGCAGGTATGATGCCAGTGACTAGTAGTGAGCTGGTGCACAATTTGTGAAGGCATCTCTTAGTACAATTAGGCTAAGATCCAAATAACAGCATAAATAATTCTGCACACACACAGAGGCTTAGTACTTGGAATTTTAGATGTTGGGTCCTGAACGACACATGGCACTTATGAAACGGAGAGGAGTTTTTGAAAAACGGAGATACAACATGGGATCTTTGCTTCAGAGGAAAAAGGTAAATAAGATAAAATAAAAATAAAAAATCCCATAGGATATATACAAGATCTTGGATACAAAATGAGTTTTTTTTAGCCTTCATATTTATCACAGCTCAAGACAGCCAAATAATAGTATAGAATTCAATCAATAATATCAAATGGCCAAATTATTTGGAATTATTCATTTTGTAGCATCTAAGTCTGGAGATAGTACAACCCACTCCCCAAAAGTCTTTGCTCCTGACTTGTCAAGGGACAAGGGCTGTTACACAAACTAGTGCCCACATGACACCAGAAATAAATTGTAACATATACAGCATTCACATATCACAGTATATAGCAGTTGATGGTTTATCATGAATGTGCAGAACGCTCCTTCCCTCTAGCTAGTGAGAGCAGCAAACCACACTCCCTGGCTTAGCATTCCATCCAAACTAGGAATAATTTTTGTTTTTGGCTTAATGTCATGATTTGTTTGGAATAGAACAAACCATGGTTCCTAGGTTCAGATGCAACACTAAACCAGGGATTGTGGTTTATTGCTCCTGCTGGCTGTACAAGAAAAGCAAAGGTGGAGTGATCTCTGCATTCATGGTAAACCATCAGTTACGGTTTACTGTGTTGTGTGAACTGGGCCATACTGTTTCTTGCAATTTTATTCTGTTACTGAAAAATGATTGGTAAAAAGAGAAACTCTCCTCACGTACTTCACTATTCTGAAGTAGCCCTTGTAAATATGACAGACCTCTGCATCAACCTTGATTCAGAATATTTAAGATTTTGGGACAGAAGACATATCTTTCATATTGATAAGATAATGTCTTATCTTTCAGGGTACACTACAACAATCAGTTATATTAGGAAACATATATTTTGGGAAGAACCATAACATTCTTGCAAAGGGCAAAAAATGTCTTTAACTATTTATTGTAGAATAATACATGTTGTAAGATTGTATATGCAAGCAATGTAGATTAGTCAGACTGAAAGCTAACTTAGACCTTGTTAAGTGATCCAAACTCCTCTGAATAGTGGTATCTTTCGGTTATTAATTTATGGAAGTGTCTGAAGCAATGTTAAAGTCCTAAGAGAACTACAGCTATGTATTTGCCATGCATTAAAAAAGAGAAAAAGAAATGTGAAAATCTCTCTAAAACAGGAGCCTGTTTCTACAGTAGTTAAGCATGGGAACAGCAAACTTACTTCTGATGAACCAATTTTCCTGGGTCTTGGAAGAGGCGACTTTCTGTGTATATGAATTGGATCTGACACCAATGGCTTGAAGATCATTACAGATCGATCTGTTTCATCCCTTCTACAAGCATGTGATTCCTCATCACTTTCATTTTTCTGGGAGTTTTTCCTTGAGCCATCATTCTGGAAGAAAATGGATGTTTCATGTGACACAAAACATACGGCAGGTGGAAAACATAATTCCTTCAAATATTAAGGATTATGGCCCTTGGATACCAATAGCAACAAACCACGTACTGTACCACATGCGTTTGGATAAAGCAACTTCCTATGGAGCTATGGGAATGTACATGAAAGCACATTCGGTCAGGCCCTAGCAACTGTCTCCAATTCTGAAGACAATGATTTGTCAATTATGAATGTTACTTTCAAGAAAACAAAATTTTCTTAGTATCTGGCGGGGCAATCCATACCCCAACAAGGGAGCTGTTCACACCATCTGGGGCAGAGGACAGTGGACAGGCAAAAGTCTGCTCTTGCCTACCTCAGTCTGGAGCTGGCATCATGACCAGACCCAGATTGAGCCCAATGCCACCAAGTGGGACCAGCTAGGGATTCAGCAGATCACAGGCTGGCCAAGTCCCTCCAAGCAGCACCCTGTTTTGGTGCTTTTTTGCAGACAACTGCTGATGGGAAGGCCTTTTGTTGGGTGAAACTGGGGGCTCTGTCGCAGGCAGAGGCCAGTGGAGCTGTTCTTGGCTGGGTGGAAGAAGAACCTTATTCCCAACACTTCCTTCACCCATGTAAGGGCTTTTCTGAACATGTGTGGGTCTGGGTGTGAGGTGAGGTGCTCAAGTATGCTCTGTGTGTGATTGAGAGAAATGTACTTGGGCAGAGAAAGAAAGATGTAGGTATGTATGGTGTGCGCACACATGCACGATAGGGAGAGTTAAATGGAGGCATTTGTGTGTGTGACTGTGTGCACGTGACGTGTCTGCGAGAGAAATACAAGTGTGTCCTTGGTCTGCATATGTGTGGCATATGCAATGTGAGGGAGAGGGGGGAAAGAGTGTGATATGGCCACCTTGTGCATTTTTCCTGGTACTGGGGAATGCTTCTTGTTAAGACAGCGACAGCATTGTTTTGTGCAGGTGACATGGTGTAACCTCCACAACATAATGTTGTCCAGGGTAGCAGCAATGACAGTACACCCTCTAATTTTGTGACATGCCACATCCCCATGGCAGCCATGTTGTGACTGATGGCCACAGCTTTTCCTCAAAATTCAAAATGTGCTATTTTCTACAAATAAGTGGGAAAGGTACAACAACACAAGCTGTGTTATGTCATGGTACAATATTAAGCATTCAGCTACTGTGAAAAGTCCTGATCAAATTTCATGTACGTAAGAAACATTTTAAAGAGTGTTTACCTCCCGTGAAGCAGGTCTGTATCCGAAGCCTGACGGTAAATTTTTATCTTCTTCACAGCCTTTAGCTCCTGGACTGAAGTGCAATTCCACATGGAAACGCTCCTCTGATGAAAGCTCCTAAAGAAAATGGACAAGGAGTTAAATTATGTTTCCAAGTATATGATACTGGTTTGCCTATGTGCTTAGCATTTCTTTACCTTGTTTGGATCCTCATACAGCATGATCACAATCTGAGTCATGTAATTGAGTTCACTGACAGCATTTAGATAATCCATAGCTCGTTTCCACTGTTCGTCTTTTGATGGCTTAGATCAAAAGAAATTCACAGGTTTAGTACTGCAAGCATATGGGTGACAATTTCTTTCTAATCTCTACATTCTCTTAACTTCTAATTGTTAGCTTCTAACTGAAGGGCTGCAATTTGAAACACCAAGGACAAAACATTAAGCACAACTGACTTACTTCTAAGCAAGCCTACATAGGATTGCATGGCACTATAATAAAATGCATTCTTATACAGGCCAATGTTACATCACTTTTACATCCTTTCCCAAAACCTATCATAATTTAAATATTATTATTATTTGCAAAGCAAAACTGAAATACAAAGCATTTTCATAACTGTACAGGCAAAAATACTTTAAGGAGCATATAATTTAAAAATGATAACAATGGGTTGGGGAAGGGGAAGATAACAAGTGATGATGGAAAAGTGCAGTACACATGCTGTTCATGTGGTTACAGGCAAGAAGAAGGATTACAGAGTTTAGGTTTACCAGCATGCCCACAACTGAAATTCTGTCATTTCGATAGCAATTTAGCAGCAACCCCTTCTACAAATAGCTTGCGCCTCTCTTCATAATGATCAATTTGCAGAACATCAGTCAGAGAAATGTGCTGGACTGTGTCTGAGAATATCATATAGATTTTAAAAGGTCAAGTGGCAGATATTTCAAAACATGGAACAGATAAAATAACTCACAGTAGCCTTTTCCACACGTTTCAGAACAAAGGAAAGTCAATGAAAGGTAACAGAACTATTTCTGCCTATGGGGAAAACCCCCAACTACACATAGTAGTATAAAGTTTGCATTATTCAAAATGTTTTTAGGACATGGCTCTCCAAATCCACCCAGAGCTCTCCCAGTAGATTTTCTGTAATGCAAAGTTTATTCCCATGGGAGTGGCATTTTGAGTTGCCACATAATACTTCTACCTAAATAATAATAATAAAGTACGCTGCACATTTCCAAAAGTGATGAGCGTACACAACTCAACTAAAACAACCAGAAGAGGATATCACTTACATCACATAAAGAACCGAAGCGAAGAGTTGATAGTAAGGAATGGACATGGCTCTCACTGGTGAAGTATAGCCTAGTTCGGACATGACGTTCAGGAGACATAACCCCACTGGAATACCTAAGAGCAAAATAATCTGAGACAGTAAACAAGTATTATACAGGCTCGTGAGTACCTGTAGAGAAAGCAAGAGAGCTTAAAGGGCATCTCCCCATCATCAAAATTTCTAAAGATAAAAAAAAAATCCAGAATAATTTCCCAAACTCTCTTAAATTGGTGAAAGAGTACCTGTGTAATGACCATGCGGTGAACAAATTTCACATTTCCCCCCTTTCGTTTCATAAGATCACTCCCCTCCCCCCCCCCCCGGAAAAAATATGTCTTGTATTTCTTACTATAATAGTCTTTTTTAAAAGCAAAATGTAGTCATACTGGGGTTGGCGTGGCTGGGAGTATTATGAAGACTCTTTATCTTACAAGAATATGGTGGTGGTTACTGCACTTTAATGACAGAACAGCAGGCAGGCAGGCAGGCAAGCAGCACGGGTCGTGGCTGGCCAAGACATGCTATGAAGGAACAGTGAGGATGGGGAAAAGGGGAGTTCCCCAGCAGCAGTCTTGTTCTGCTGCTGCTTCTGTTTTGGCCTCAGCAGCATTGGAGGCTGATGAGAAAGTAACAGCAGCAGAACAGGACGGTTGGTGGGGATCTGCCCTGGCAGGCAAGCAGCCTTGGGGGCGAGGAGGCAGCAAGCAGGATAAACAACTGCCTGACATTCAGAAGACATCTTAAGGCAGCCCTGTTCAGGGAAGTTTTTAACGTGTGATATTTTACTGTATTTTTGGTTTCTATGGAAGCCGCCCAGAGTGGCTGGGGAGGCCCAACCTGATGGGCGAGGTATAAATAATAAATTATTATTATTATTATTATTGGTTATCATACTTTTACTCAACAAATGGCTAAATTCATGTCACTATAAAAGTAACAAGAAAGTACCACTACCAAGTTTTCCAAGCAAAAAGGAACTTACAAAGGGTGGAGCTTGTTAACTGTATCATCATCTTGAGTTCTTTGAAGATCGGACCGGATTTTCCTCAGTAGTGGATTGCAGTACCCTTTGGCTATTTCTATTTTCTCAGCTGCAGTAATACCATATTCCTGGATGAGAAGAGCATAATTAAAAATAAGCTACAATGTGCACTGAATATATGCATGGCATGCTACAATATTTTGCTATAGGACCCCATTTGTTCTTTCTATTTCAGATTCAATTCTCTGAGCGCAATCACTTATCAGTTATGCAGCTAAATATGCACCATTCATGTGCAGTCAGGGTAATCCTGAGGTTTGCAGAAGCACAAAACATCACTTGGAAAAATCCCAAGGGGTGGGGAGACACTCAAAAGAACCCACGAAGGACTGAGTATATCAAGTGCCCACACAATACTGACTGTTGAAAGGGAGGGGGTAAAACCAAGATGAGAGGGGAATGGAATACAGTGGTCGCAACTCTGTTTGCTTGTAAACTTCCATTCCTCATGATCTGATGTCAAAATCTAGATCATGTGTCACAATAGGTTTTTAATGTCTTGCATCGACTGGTTGCAGGAACCTACTTGTCACTCACTTATTATGGCTTGGGAGTTAGTTGCACTTTGGCTCCATTAAAATAAATGGTGTAAGTTAGTCACTGATTAGGTCCTACTAATTTCAATAGGAGCTAAGCAATGACTAACCTGCTCCATTTATTTTACTAGGACCAAAGTAAAAGTAGCTTAGGCTGTAATCTTCTGCCTGCTTAACCAGGGAGTAAGTCTCATTGTACTCAATGGCACTTACTTGTGAGTAGACATGTACAGGATTGCACTGGATTTAGCCAATATATAGAAAAGATACGTCTATGTAATTATTAGATTACATATCCTCTAGATTTTTCCTTATTTAATTTAATAAGGAACAGAAACAAACAATATTTTTTTCAATATATACCATTTATAAAAACTGGTTAGTGGACCACAAATCGTTTGGAAATAGTTATAGATTGCCATATTGATTAGCAAGCATAACCAGTATGAAACATCTAGTTGTTGCAGAATACTATTGTAGAGTACATACCTGTGGTATAACAATGTCAGCTAACGCCTTTGACAGTCTATATAGTTCCATTGTGTTTTCTAGTTTTAAAGAGACATTATGCTGGACATCATACTTAATACAGTCATAGATATCTGGAATTTTACTGATGTCATATCTTCCATTCTTTGTTTTAAAGTCCTTTTCAAGCTTGGACCACCTACGCAACATTAGCTCCAGCGTTTCACTGTGGTAAAGCTGAATATCTAGGTGGACAATTATTAGTGAAGAATAATCAAATCAGGTAACATGAAGTAAAATCAAATGAAACATTAAGAAAATTTATGCTCTAGTATATTCTAGTTAGAATTATCTCATGTATATTTGCTTTCACATCAAATATATCCTTTTCCAGATTAAAGAATGCAACCCACTTACATGACAAAAGTCATGACCTAAACAAGCTCTAGTAAAGGACTGCACAGTTCATATTGTTCTGATGGGTAGCTTTATTAACTAAAGAGGGATAGATTGTTACATTGGCCACAGAAAGAACATTTTTTTCAATTTTAGTTGTTTTCTTCTAAAACTATTTTTGTTAAATTCATTTCCTCCCCCTGCACCCCAGTGCAAACTCTCTCTGCGCCATGGGTTTTCTCCAATCTAGTTAACTCTGCCCCTCCTTTTTTGTCTTCGTCTCATAGCATACTCTCTTCTCTTTGCACCCACGTTTCTCAACTGGCCCTTTTTTACACTTCATGCCACACCACTCACTCTTCTTTTGGGTCACCATAAATCTCTTGGCACCCTATCTTTTCTTCACTAATAACTCACTATTAGTATATATTTTAGTAGCTAAATTTCACTGACAGAAATACTGTCTACTCAAAATTCTTAAAACTGCCTAAGCCTTCATGGCTAGCATTAACATTACAGTCTGCTTAAAATAATTGCTTACCTGCAGACTTAGGATCTTCCATCCGTCTTCTGATCTGAGATGTCAAACTCTGGATCAAGGAATATACCTTATCACACGTCTTAACAGGGTTTTTAATGACTTGCATTGATTTTATCAGAGAAACACTGCCGGATGGTGTGAGCTGAATATCAAATAAAAAGGGAATTCATTAGCTCTATTCATTTTTATTTTTTTTGGCTAAAGGATAATAGGATACTATAACCTCAAAACAGGTAATCTCAAGAATCATAATTTGATTTTCAATAAATGATCGCTTTCAGGGTTTTTGTTTTTTTTTACAATCAAGTGGTGTATAAATGTTATAAAACAAAGAAATTAAGTCCCAATGAAGTAAATGGTGCTTGTGGTACTAAAAAAGATGTTTGGTCTTATCTGAAGCACAGATTTGGTGGGTTAGGAAGCGTTCACTGGGTTGGGTAATCATCATGAGCTATGATGAAGGTAGGACAGCAGAATTGTGGGAAGTGGAGGAAAAAACACAGTGTAGTGGAAAAAACACAGCATGGTGGAAAAAACACAGTGTGGTGGAAAAAACACACAGTGACAACAGAAGGACAATAGTGAAAGAATAAGAAGTAAAAACACTTGACTGACAAGGAATAGAGAGAGCTAGGAAAGCTGAACTGCTTTCGCCAAGGCTGGAGAAAAAACTGAGGAGAATCACTCCATTTTCCGCAGTTCTGCTCTCTTGCCTTTGTCATAGCTCATGATTATTACCCAGCCCAGTAAACCCTTCTTTAACGCACCAAAATTACTTTTTACCCAGTGGGTGGTATTCAACCAAGTTTGACTCTGAGCTGATCCATTGAAATAAATCAAGATGACTAAGTTTCGCCCATTAATTTAAATAGGTCTATTTTAATAAAACTTAGTTGAATACTACTTAATACATCTAAGACTGTTCAAACCAAAGTGCCTCTGCACTAGACACTAGACATTTAGTGTGGATTTGCCATGCTTCACTCACCTACTTTCTCCAAGGCATCTACATGATGCCATCATCAAACCATTCTCATGCAATATTTTCCCTGTGGTCTTGAAAGACCAACTTTTTAAGGAAGGACAGGAAGCATAGGGCTATTTCCAGTTTTAGATGCCTTTAGTACTACTCTCCTGCCTTTTAAAGAGTGGGGTTTTGACATGGACAGCAACATTTCAGAAAAATAACCATATCATTGCTCAGTACACATTCATTATAACAATTATATTAAGTGTCAGTTTATTACTGCTTTTGTTATTTTAATTGATCTTTCAATTCTCATCAAAACACTTTTCCAGTTATAATGTCTGTGTGTTTTCCCCAATTCTCCTTGTGCTTCATTCAGGAGAGTTTCAGAAGATGGCTAGAAGAGAATCCACTGATTTTCAACATTTGCCCACATTCAGTATTTAGAGCACAGTATAGTACTTTGTTATCTTCTAACCTTTTCATAGTCTTCATCAGTAAAGTCTCTGTCTCTTTGGAGTATTTCATTAAGGCGTGCCTTCGCACGATGTTGGCAGCTGCTAAGAGAGTCACTGTCACTGTCGAGTAGCCCATTCATATTAGCACTTTTGACCATCTGGACAAGTATAGGAGTAAGCTCTCCCTCCAATGCCAGGAGTCCCTGGGTAAACAAAATAACTGAGTGATGAGGGCAAATGTGGCAAATAGTCTAAAGCACAAAAGTGAACATTGGTACTTAACGGGATAAGTTCCTTTTCTGTAGGGAGAAAGGGGGCCATGTGTGGGTTGTCACCACTCACCTCTCCACTGGCAGGAAGTCAAACTTTCAAGAGGGTACACCTGGTGTATCCCCTCACCAGTTCAATTCATGCTTAAGCAAATAACTGTATACCTATCATGCATATATGCTAGTAACTTTCTACCTGTTGTTAATAGTTATTGCTTTTTAGTGCTTATTACACTATGGTCTACGTGCAGGCAGGTAATACAAGAAGAACTATGATTGTGGTGTCCACTTTTGATTAGAGCATATGGCTTGGAGCAGGGGTCACCAACCCAGTGCCCACAGGCACCATGGCACCCATGAGGTCTTTCAGTGGTGCCCCTGAGTAGAGGCCCCAGACTTTGAGCTTTCAATTGAAAGAAAAGTTAGTCTCCATCCATCCTGTTTTACCACATCAAGAAAGAAGCAATTTATAAATTTCACACACAGAGTGACTGGTGCAGGGGCCCCAACTGTAGGGGGCAGAAAGGGCTTTGGCTCCCTCACTAGTGGTGGGAAGGGGGCTGAGCCCTCCTCAATATTGAGATGACTGCCACCCCCCACCCCCGCATGAGCGCTCATGTGTCAAGCAGTGGCGGAGGAAAGGGGTGTGGTCCACCCCGGGTGTCATCACTGAGAGGGGTGACAAAATGACCAAAATATGAGTTTTAAGGGGGGAGGAAATATGATTTTTAAAAATAAAAAATAAAAAAATTGGGCTCATGAAACATTTTAGTTCAGTCAACAAATGCAGCTGGCACTGGGCACCACACTGCGGGGGCTGTCACTCCTGGGAGTGACATGGTGGCTTGGGTGCCTGCAGACTCCACGCTGCCTGAAACGGCGTGTGACTTACATCTGCCCTCTGCCTCTCCCTCAGCCGCCCTACAACTGAGGGGGAGGCAGCGGAGAGGCTCAACACAGTGTGCCCCGCCCCCCGGCTGCAGGATGCACGCACCATACCTGGCACCTGAGCATTGAACTACTAATCATAAGTGAGAGGGAAGCATGTATGATATGAAAGCAGGCCAAGTAGCTAATTTTGCATGTCTTTAATATTTAAAACATTTTTTTAAAGAAGTTCATTGTACAATCTCCGAAATTTTCTTATAAACAGCCTGTATTCCTTTCCCATCTTTCAGTTGAAATTGTAATTTTCATAGTACCTTTGCAAAAGCTGCCGCAGTCATTTGAACTCTGCCTTCATCCGAAGCATAAATTTTCAGATCATGCCGATAGGTACTATGCAGTCTAAGTAAACCACATCCTGGAAATCCAGCATAGTCACCTACCAAAAGAAAAACAACCTTATAATCTTGCTTCTGTTTCTTTCCCCCCCAAGTTCTCGGTCTAAAGAAATGGCTTCCTTTGCCACCAATAAATGAAATGAGTTACCTTGTCCACCTGGGTACATGCATCGGAAAGCTCTTCCTAGTTCCTCTGCCTGAACTCTGCCTGCAGGTGTTAATTCTCCTCCCCATTTTAGAACTAAGAGTAGAGATGGCTCACGTTTGTGGCTATCTAAATGCATACAAAAATACCACAATGCAAAATAATAGGTAAATAAAAACTGAGGAAGAACAACTAATTTGCATCAAGTTTCATATGCTAGAACAATTTTTTAGCAGATAATTTTCCATTTCTGAGCTGAAGGAACTTGAAAAACAGAGGGGTGGGTCTAAAGAAGCAGCAAGAGAAATAAGTGGGTGGAATATAACTTTCTGACCCACTCCTCATCCCAGCAGCCTCTCCCAAAAGTTTGGAAACCCTGCTGAATGGGGTAGGCTATGGCACCTGGGTAGGGGGAAAGTACATCTCCCTATTTTTTGGCGATCCCCTCTTCTCACTCAAACCCATACACCACAGTCCACACCATTAAACAGAGCCTAGGGCCCTTGGAAAGGCTGCTTGAAATGAAGGGGTAAGAAAGTCACACTTCCAACAGTATTTGTCTGATTCAAATACAGTATGTTTGCAACACTGAATAAACGGAAGAGAGAATAGAGATTATTCAGTTGAATAAACATTTTAATATGATGAATAGTGGGCTATCATGTACATTCCTGTCAGGGACTAAGACTAATATATAAAAATGTGAGGATCCAAAGAACAGTGATACTATTCAGAGCATCAGGGATGAGTTTCTGAAACAGCAGCTGCTCATGCTGTATGGCAAATTGCTTCTGCAATTCAGGGGAATATCAAAAGCTGCTTGCAATAAAGCACTGGAAGGAGAGTGTTTGATGTTCAATTAAGAAGTCAAACATTGTACTTACAGCACAACCCTATTCATGTTTATTCATAAATATCACTGTGTTCTGTGCGCTTACTGCATAGCAAGTGTGTTTAGGATGCACACCAGCCTTAAAAGTTGATATTTTGCTGATGACCAGAGCGAGCGAGGAACAAAATGTAATTAATAAACTTAAAAAAACACGTACATGTTTCCAACTTCAGCTTTTTTGACAATAAAAGTGTTAAAAAGCAAAATTCAGTTACATTAACCTAACAGAGGGACCTACTTCTAGAATTAATTAGCATCCATACCTTCTTCTTCACTAGATGTTTTGGGACAACCATGAGGAAGATACGTCAGCTGAACTTTGCGGTTTATGCCAGAAAAATGTCCATACCTAAGAACAACAAATGGAGAATGGGGGAGGCAAGGAGCACACATTAAAAATGAACTTGATATATATCATGCAGCCTTGTAAGTGTGTGTGTGTGTGTGTGTGTGTGTGAAGCTATTGCATTGCTGCCATGATGAAGAATGCCTTTCCTGCACTGTACCACTTTATCCTGCAGGTTTCAGTACTTCCTACATATGCACAGTGAGCATGTTAGGCAAAATGAATTTACTTAACATTCTTACTTAACTGACAATGTTCTCTGTAAAGGGAGTTTGTTTTCATAGTAGAGCATTCAAGCACCCAATTTCCACCTACAGTCTGAAGTAGTGTGCAGGAAAAGCTCTATCACTTGATTCTCCGATAGTAACCCTTGAGCAGCTTAACAAAGCAGAAATTCACACAGCAAGTTAGTGTAGGCCAGTCTTCCCAAACTTGGGTGTCCTCCAGATATCTTGGACTACAATTCCCATCAACTATTACCATTAGAACATGCTGGCTGGTGCTGACAGGGTTGTAGACGTAAGTATAGTTATAGGTTTCTCAATCTCTTAAAGCAGCAGTCTGTGGGCATATTTGCAAAGCAGAAAAAACTGTCATGGACACCACACACATTTAAACCAAGCACATGCTACAACCTATTCTATTGACTGCAGTAGAATGCTTCTTTCAAGCCTAATTCAATGGGAAGGATGGCCTTGTGGACAGTGGCGGAGAGCAGGCGGGGGCATGGCGCACCGCCTGCGGGGGCATGGCACTCAGCACGGGTAGGGGGGGGCAGCTGCGATGGCACCTCACTGGGATTGCGCTGCCAGGGGTGGTGTGCTCCCCCTGCACCCCTCTTCCTTCGCCAGTGCCTATGGACACTGGGAAAGGCTCATTGGCAACTCTTGTCTTAAACCAGAGTTAAAAGATCAGCAGAAGCAGGATAAAAGGCACTCTCCCCAAAATTCCCTCTGCCATTCTCCTGCAGGCATAAGTTATCATTTATATGTCTCTGCAAGGAATATACATGCACAAAATGGCACTCAGTGGTTCATTAGAAATAGATTTCATGCTACCTAAAATTCTGAAGATGCAGTAATAGTGTGAAAGAGTCAGAAACTGACTACTAACACGGATTAGTTCCCATATTTCAGATTAACAATGTGGTTGAACTCTCTTTATTCCTTAAAGAAATATATATATATATATATATATGCAGGTTTTGGTGTCCTCGGGTGTCTTCCCGTGTAAAAGTTGGGGTGTCTAGGCGACGTTTCGACGAGGTCTCACTCATCATCTTCAGGCTGGTGCTTTCGGCTTCTTGTTACTGGAACAGAGCAGGATCTCAGTGTTTGAGTTCCTATAAATACTGTTGAGGGGGTGTGGTGTATAGCCTCCAATGTTCTGGGCAGAGAGGAAGTTCCCAGGCTAGTGGGAAGGCACACTAGCCTGGGAACTTCCTCTCTGCCCAGAACATTGGAGGCTATACACCACACCCCCTCAACAGTATTTATAGGAACTCAAACACTGAGATCCTGCTCTGTTCCAGTAACAAGAAGCCGAAAGCACCAGCCTGAAGATGACGAGTGAGACCTCGTCGAAACGTCGCCTAGACACCCCAACTTTTACACGGGAAGACACCCGAGGACACCAAAACCTGCATTCCTGTACCCGTGAAAATCTACGAAAGCATATATATATATATATATATAAAGATACATGAGAAAGATACCCGTGTCAGCAGTAAGATCTCCAAATTAAATACTTACATCTCCAACACAGTTTTCAGCTGTTCAAGTTTAGATTTGTTTTCTTCAATCTCAGAGTCATTATTTTGTCCTAGCTCTATTAAGAGGTGTCTTGCAATGTCAAGTACTTCCTAAAAGAGTGGCAAATTGTATTAGCAGTTTATGAAGACAGGTGTGAGTTTAAAAAAGAAAAGATTTTTTTAAAAACCCAACTTGCCTGCAATTGCTTCGGCTTTTTTAATTTTAGCTTCCCAGACTTGTATCCATTGCATTTTTCAAAAAGATCAAAAAACCTTTAAAATAAGCATGGAATGATTAGAAAGGCAGTGAATTACTTTGCTAGAAGTCACTAGGCCAAACTAGTATTATTTTCTGGTTCTAGATTTTTATAATAGGGAAAAGAATTGCTCATTGTTTAGGGAAGCTTTTAATGTTTGATGGATTACTGTATTTTAATATTTTGTTGGAAGCCACCCAGAGTGGCTGGGGAAGCCCAGCCAGATGGGCGGGATATAAATCATTATCATCATCATCAACCCCAAACCAGATTATTCATGTCTTCACATCTAGCAAATAACTGTTTGGGAAGCATGTGGTTGTTAACACAAAACAATGTATTCAGTTATGAATTTTACATATATTAATTGATGGTCTTGAAAAGACTTTGCACCACGTTGTATATGCAGTCTCTACGGAATAGCATCTCAGGTCACCATTCTGTGGCTTTTGCTCCCTGAACATTCGCCAAGGCTTATGTTTATAAGCCATTCTCAAGCCAGTTTTGAAATAACTAATAATATGCACTTAGAAAGTAATGAAACTGATGTAAAGCGAGCAAGTCAAAGTTAAGCTGGTGTAAAGGTCAACCAGGGTTGCTGCTTTGCCTAAGCCTTGGCGACAGAAAACAAGCCCTTAAAATAGTGTTCCGCACTGGATTGCAAGGTTACAAGACCAAGCTGAATGGGCTTAGGATGCCATAACCCTTTTCTGGGATTTACACCAGCCTTGACTCAGCCAGCTTCTCCTCAGCCATCTGAGCAAGTTATAATACCAGTGTATCTTTGATTGAGCCATCTGAGCCAGAAATCAGCAAGCTGGAGTGCAGATCCACTGCATCGTAAATGGCTCATACCAGTGAATCTTGCCATAGGACTGCCCCGAAGAGTTCTGTTTTATTTGTTTAAAAAATTATATATACTGTAATTACTTCAGTGGAACTTCCAGGGCAGTTTACAAAATACAGAAGTAAATTTAAACTTTAAAAGCAAAGAAAACAAAACATTTGATGATACAGCCTCTTAATACATAAATACAGATGAAAAATCAAATTAAATGTCAGTAAACGCAACACAGATGCACATCTATGCCCCCCTCGGTTTAAATTATCTTACTACAGGTAATGGGGAAAATATCAAATTTGTTCATTACATCCCCCCAGCCAATTACTTACTTCTGATGTTTAACTTCCATTTTCATTTTTTGTTTTGGTGTTCGATCTCCATGTCGTATAACAGCAATAACACATCTAAGTTCCATCCTGCAAGCATACAAAGATTTAAAAGCACAAAGTTTGATTGTCATTAACAGCAACAAAAAAGTATGAAAAAGAGAACATGTAAATATGATTTCTCATATAAACATTAACGAAACATTTCAATGAATATGTTGTTGAATTATTCTAAACTGAAAGTGAGCGAATACTGAGAGATAAGAAAAATAGAAAATGTTACATAGTCAGGTTGAATAATTTAGACAGAGGGGAAAAAACATTCTCTTACATTGTTCCAGATGTAGTTGGTACAATAGGAATATCCTCTGCTTCTAAAGGTATGGACCATGGGATCTGAAACTGTGGAGCAAGTTCTCGCATTACGATATTTCTAAATGGAATAGAAATAAGTGTTTGCTGAAATTAATAAGTCTACATTAATAACAATTAATAATTTGTCTAATAAAAACAAGTTGAAAATGCATTAACCCCTTAATAAACCATACCCACGTATGTTATGTTCCATAAATAACGTGCCATTCTTTAATAACCAATCATGCTGCTTCTAAAATATTTTCCCCTAATCCTGAAGTTCCTAAAGTGGATCTCAGTGCCCTGAACACTTCCTTTATGCTAGTGGAGGCCCTCTGCCTTTGTGTGTGGCTATGCCAGTGTTTTACTTTGAGCAGCCGGCTGTGCTAGTGAAGCCATGGCTTCTAGCTGTTTGCCCTCTTCCTTTCCTTATAATGCCTCTGAGGAATTCTTCGCTTTCTAGCATCCCTAACACCCATGAAAAAAAATCCCTTTTTTAAAAGGAGAAAGGACTCATGCTGCTGCATGGTAAGCTTGGGGATGGGGAGGAGAACAACCAGGGATGGTTTGTCTCTTTGTGTTTTATTAAGTACTGCACATTTTGCCTTTCCCCAAAGTTGCACAGAAACTATACTGGGTATGCATGCTCATTATGGGCATCCTAAATAGCTGTTATTTTACTGTATCTGAATTGTGTTATCTAAAAGCTCTATTTTGCAAGATACAGTTTCCAACAGGTCAACCACACAGAGGACAGTATTCAGCTAAGGCCTACTCAGAAGAGACCTACTGAAATTAATGAACCTGAATTAGTCAGGTCCATTAACTTCAATGGGTCTACTGTGAATAGGACTAGCATTGAATACCACCACGGACATTCTATTTACTTTAAATAAATTATGGAAAGGAAACGGTCTGACAAATAGCATAAAATCTTACCCAAGGATTTTAGCACAATCATCATAATATTTCATAGAATTCTTCACGAAACTAAAGCCATTGACATCACAGACGTAAGATTGTCCATTTGCACGCAACAGATCAAAGCCACAAACTGTTTGCTGTCAAGACAAGAAATCACAAGGTTTATAAATTTATAAAACTTCAGATAATTATCTACAGTAAAAAATAAATGCACAAAAACTCATCTCTTCTTCAAGGATCAGGTTCAACTTGAAATGTATTTAATGAATAGCTTCTCCTCACAGAAGGTCTCACTACTGCATTTTTAAAAAGCTTTGGATTTTACACCCTTCCAAAGTCAAACCCTTATCTTATCTCTTCAAACAGTGAGATATATTAATAAAATAATTTACAATACATAATACCATGTAAATGTATTTCAATCTTATAAAGTAGCATAAATATTAGCAAAGGACTCAGTTCAAACAGCCAAAAATATAGGTCAGTCACAAATGATGCAAAAAGCACACACATTTTATCGGGCTCCCAAGTTTGTGTAATGTAGGTTTTATTTACATATTTGTCTTAGCATACTTTCTCTCCTAGTCAGAAGAAGAGAAAGAAGGTCTTGTTCCCCCTTTGCTGCCTAACAGGGAACAGCATTTGTTGCCTAGGCACAGTGGCAAGGGAGTTCATAGCTGGCTGTCAACCTTGGTGTGGCTGGCAATGTAGTATTTCTGCTCTTCTCACCCACATGGGAGGCTAGGAGTGGGAAGTGGGGCTCCCAGGGCAGACCTGGGTGAAGACTTTACTCATCCAGAATCACTCTGGGAGTACTTAAGGTGAGCTGTGGAGAGTGGAGTCACCACAGTGGGCATCAGGATTGCCCTCCCATCCTCCCTTTAATACACTGGTTTATGGGTTATCTGTTGGAGAGTGACAGTCCCACTTTGACCTTGCTATGGATCATTTTATCACACTGTTTGGCCAGGTCTGCAGGCTTCGCCTACTTCAGAGCCATCATCACAACTTTACGGTATAAAAGCCATTAGGCTGGATCACTACTGAGAATGGGCAGAGTGAGAAACCCCTCTCAAGTTGTCCCATAGGAGGATCTCCTTAAAGGATTTTGGAGGGCTGCACTTTTTATCCAGATGCCAAATCACCCCCTGCTGCTGATCACTGGGGGTTCCTCATCTGTGCTACCTCCCTCCCTGAATTCTGGTCAACCCCAATACTTCATCAACCAGCAAGCAGGCCGCTGGAACCTTGTAATGCCATGCCTGATGCCTATGCCAAACCTGCTGCATCCATAATCAATAAAGATGTGGTCTAACTTGAATCCAACACCTGTCTCCTGTTTCATCCTTGTGTGCTCCACCACTGCCTCACTGTGCTTGGGCTTGCAGATAACAAATCTATAACAACTCAGAGCTAAGGAGATGCCCTCTGGGGTATAAACAAAGACCACTTTCTCCAGCCTTCATTCATTTTACCTTAAAAGCTAGGCATACTTTCCAAGCTATAAGCTTCTCCCTTGCATTAAGGATGACTGGATACCGTACTTCTTTCCCTTCACTGTCCCGCTCCACTTTTCCATCCAGTGCAGGGGATTTACGAGCTTCTGCGTGTGCATAATCTGGTCCTACTGTGTATACCTTTATTTGGAAATAAAAAATTACAACAGAATAAAAAACTTTTTTTTTTTGGTTCATTACTTTTTTATTTCATAGTTCCTGGGCCTCTAGAGTCATACTCATTACTTTCACATCATGGGGAGATTAGTGACTAACTGAAAAGCGCTACAAGTTCCAATGCTATACCGTATCCATGTCCCAACTGGCAACCTAATCTTGCTGAAAGTTTCATATTACAGCTTCTGCTACTACCAATTTATTTAACATGACTCCTAATCAGATAGCTTACAATCTTTGGCCACGATTCAAAGAATGTGCAATCAGCTCTGCATACCCAAAGGGATTTAGATTTGTTTTTCTTTAAACTGCTCCCTGCCCACATCACATGGCAGCCAGATAATGTACTATGGGAGTTTCAAAAGCAGTGGTATGTTTCTTCAAATAAAAAAGTAAGAGATTTCCCTCGTCTTGCCTAAAATAGCTCTCTGAATCCAACCCTTTGTACAGGATGAACCAACAAAGAATTAAAGTAGGCACAATTGATTTGTTAGGATTATATTATATCTATAATTATCAAACTTCCAAACACTTAATTTTGAAAAGCCTCATGCCAATCTGTAGTTACAAGTTGTAATTTTCCTATGTAGAAATGTTTTGTCTTAGTTTTCAAAGAATTTTGACAAATAAAAAAAAAACAAGAAAATCCAGCTGCTGTATGATTAACTGATAATGAATGTTTAGGCAGCTTTGGAGACCACCAAGAGCTACATCAACTGCTCACATAAATGCTCCATGATTGCTGAAGACAACTGTTTCCAGACTGTACAGATCAGTCAAAAGCATCTCAGTATTTGAAGCATAGTTTTATGATTTAGGAATGCAGGTCCATTCCTATACACTTTCTTGGAATTTTGGTCTAACACAATGTACTTTATTTTCAAGAAAGTATGCTTAGGAATGAAATGTTAGAATAATTTCATTTCAGGACAAGTGTATTTGTCTGAATACACATTCAGAAAACAGTATGGCAGCACGTTTATGTTCTTTTTGAATGGTAAACTGTAATCACAAGAGTATCTAAAGAGAGAGACAAACTAAAACATGAAGTGTTCCTTTTACTTGGAGAAAACAAAACGTGATATGTAAACTATTTTAAGTTTAATAATAGCAGTGCTTCAGGCAGAGATAAATGCCTCACATCTAAAGTTGCTGAGTTCGTTAAGTACTTGATTGTTCTAAATATAAACCAGAATATGCAGTTGTCATACCTTCACATCAGTGCCATCTGTAGGCATGAACTCCTCGTAGATATATGAACCAGTTTTCCGCACACTGCTTTCAGGGGAATAAACACTGCTTCTGCTACCGATCTGAAACACAAACCTTCCCATCAATATTATTTCATACAAAGACAAAGCCTTCTCAGATCCATAAAACCCTGTACTTCTTTTGTCATCCCTCCCTAGCCTATTTTTCCCCAAGCACTTCAAAAGTAAAACCAAAAGCAACCTTACGTTATAAAAGTTTAGTGTGGTGTAAAAAGGGCAGAAATGTGTAAGGAGGAAAGAGAAAAACCTAGATAGGCTGACTCTCCCATGACATAAGCAGACCCAGAAGATTCTCTAGGCAGGTAACCTGAGGTTTCTCAAGTTCACAGAGCATGGAAATAGAAAGGGGCAAACATTCTCCACACCCACGATACTCTGCCCTTTCCAAAACACCATCACTCAGTCCAACCTTGCCTCAGTAACGCATGAACTTTGCATGCGAAAGATCCCATGGTTTAATCGCTGGCATTTCTGGTAGGGCTGGGAAAGCCTTGTTAGAAGCCCTGGAGAACTACTGAGGTGGACTAATGGACTGATACAAAATAAACTCTCAGAAAACTTCTGGTGGTGATGATACACAGTATGTGAGATTGCTCCAAATGAGAGATGGGGAGATAAACTGGGTGTAAGACAAGTTGTGAGCTATTTTGAACACAATTTTGAAAACTTTACATCATTTGCTCATTATACATTTCCATATTACAGAGCCATCCTCTGTCATGTTATTCAGTGGATAACCATTTCTATTAATGGAGATATTCTATTACCGAATCCCATTTCACTCTTCCTTATGGGTCAAGTCCAATGTACATAATTTAGCTCACAATTTAGCTGCAACCTTCCAGGTAATGCTGTTTCCAACATTCTACTAAAAACTGAGTAAGTTAAAAAACATTTTTACTATTATTCAGTTTAACATATTCTCACTTTCCGAAAGAGCCTCTGACTTCCACCACCAGCAGATGTTGGATAGTAAATATAAACATTGTGGTCCTCAGCACTGACAGGCTTCTCCACAAATGGTTTTTGGAAAACTTCTCCATTCACCTCCACATGATCTTCACCTTCAATCAAATTGCATTCTGGAAAATAACATGAAGTGCAGACTTTAGGCTGGAGATACAATTAAGAGATCAAAATCTCATCAAACCTGGAGGAGGAGGAGAATGGCTTGAACCTCTAATATAGCACTGCATCAAGCAAGCAAGATTACTAATCAGAAAAAAAAAATGTTTAGAACAGAGCCCTTTGAAAATTCCATTATAATAGCCATTACCTTGTGGATTGTTTGGATCACGGATTAGAACTGCGTAACGAGGGAGTAAAATACCTTCAGCTTCAAGAATGCCATAAACCTCTCTCCTAAAAGAATATTTTTTTCACAAAATGAATATTATCAATTCAAAACATTTCTCTAAAAAGTCACATAATTACTATTATCAATGAATTATGCATTCGAAACATTTCTCTTAAAAGTCACATAATCACTATATATATATCAAAGTAGTAAGATCTGGATTTTACTTCCACTACCCTAGTTCTGGTATAAAGTGGGTACACGTGAACATACCACTCTTCAGGGAAGTAGCTTAAATCTGCCCAGACAAGAACAGAAGTGTACACCACCTCTGCTCAAGGAAGGTAAGGAGGACACATTCATTCATTAATTGGGAATTGAAGTATAGCCTAGAGCATTTCTTGTATCTGTTGAGTGTCTAGCTTTGACAAATATGCACAATTTACCCATGGGGCATATTCTTTTTACATTCTATTGTTTTAATGTCTATAATTCATGATTATAATCTGTGCAGGAATACATAATTGGAACAGACACTAAACTGTATCCTGTTCTGTTTACCTTTCTCATAAACTTAATATTATTTACTGTTTTAAGGTGAACACTATATACATTTCTCAGCTGAATATTATTCCATTTTAGTTACATTACAGCTTTTTACTAGCTTTCTTTTCTTTATGTTAACTACTTTACCTCCATAATAATCAACCTGATGAGACAGCATTTCATTGAGGCTTTTTAAATATCGTACTAAGGCTTTTAAAATATTGTACAACAACTAGAGTGTGGGATATTTATTTATGGCTATTTACTTACCTGTCTTGTATGTGATATTGCATATTCAAGTCATTAATAACAAAAGGATTCCTCAGCTTTGAATAAGCAACTGCTTTGTCTAATGGAAATCCTAAATAAAAAATATTACAGAATATTAGTTCACAACTATTACATTTGTATAAATCTTGGTGATGGATTGGAATTCTTACTTTCCAAATTGACCTATGTGAAGAGGCTGTGTAAATGATCTGTAATCCCTTCAACTGTGAATAGTATCTGGTTTCAAGTGAGTCATATTCATATTGATCCAACTGGCTTAGAAATTTTCATTAGTTTTTATTCCTTGTTTTAGTCAGCTAAGAAAGGATAAGTTCCCATTACTTCACTACACTGGACTTCTCCCATTCCAAAGTGGCCTTGCTTTTAAAAGAAGGCATTGATGCACCAATTGCAGTACAATTATCAGCATGTTTGCTTAGAAATATATATTTTTTATTTCAGTGAGACTTGCTCACTAATAAGTGAGTTAAGGAATGTGGATGTATATCGTATGTAGTTTTTGCCCTTGCTCCAAAAAGGGTACTAGCACAAGGTTATTATTGCCTGCTGACAAAACAGTAAGTGGCTGACCGATTGGTTTTAAAAAATAAATAAATAGTACACCCACTTTCTGTTACCATCACAGAAAGCATGAACCCTTTGCAAACTAGAGCTGGAAATCCTAGTTTTGAGCAGGGAAGCCCCAGGGGGGTAAAAGCTCTAAATTCTCCTCCCGCTGAATAGACATTGCATTTAAAATATAAATAGGGGTTTCCATTATATGTACTTTACCCCGAGTGTAATATTATAAACATGCCAATGCCCAAGTAAATTCCATATAAATAAAGGGATTTTCTTCCAAGGAAGTGTTTTTTTATTGCAGTGTGAAACAGATTGACACTGCTTTGTAGCATATAGGTAAGGTAAAGGTAAAGGACCCCTGGATGGTTAAGTCCAATCAAAGTTGATTATGAGGTATGGCACTCCTCTCGTTTTTCGGGCTGAGGGAGCCAGCTTTTGTCCACAAACAGCTTTCTGGGTCATGTGGCCAGCATGACTAAACCGCTACTGGCACACGGAGGACCGTGACAAGTGCCAGAGCACACAGAAATACTGTTTACCTTCACACTGTAGCTGTACCTATTTATATACTTGCATTGGTATGCTTTTGAACTGCTAGGTTGACAGACGCTGGGACAGAGCAATGGCAGCTCACCACGGTTGTCTGTATTTGAACCACCAACCTTCCGATCGGCAGGCCCAAGAGACTCAGTGGTTTAGACCACAGTGAAATATCAAGTTAATTGAAACATTATGTCTCTTCTATTACTATAAACTACTGAATTAATATATGCACACATATATACATTTTAAAGTAGTGTTGCTTAAGGCAATTTATTTTCTAATATTAAAATTACATTTTTTCCCAAAAAGGCAAAAAGATTCAAACTTAATACATGCAATATGAAGACATTTTACATTACTGTGATTATTCATGTGTTTTATTATTGATATATTTGCCACCCTGACTTCCTTTGGAAGGAAGGGAAGGATATTAAACAAACAAACAAACAAACAAATAATAAACAAGAGAGTAATTACCTTTAGAATGAAAAGAAATGAGACAGTCACATAAAGGCCAGTTTTCCACAGGTTCATTCAAAATCACATCTTCTTCAAATATTACTACTGTGATATATTTAAACATGGAAAGGCGTTCAAGGATTTCATTCATTGGTTTTGATTTTGATTTCTTTGCCATAGAACATATTCCAACCATGATCTGTCTTTCTGGTGGCTAGTAATAATAATTTTAAAAAGGTCAGTAACATAAATTTGGGTTTCAAAGCTTTTCACCATATGCTAACTGAACAATGACCATGCAATATTCTTACTAAGTATTAAACAACAGGCTCATTTCACAAACATTTATTATGCTTAAGGGGCAGGGAATGTAACCTGATATCAGAGTTTCATTCTCTAAGCAATATGCAGTAAAAAAATCTTCATATTTATGAAGGAAACAATATGCCTTTATACGCTTTGTGAAGAATACAGTCTTGACAAGCAGGGCTGCAGAAACAATGATAATATATAAAACATAAAACGTAGTAAGCCCATGCTGAAAGTTTTCTTAAATGTGAAATTGTTCACAAAGGCATTAGCTATGTCCCATCTACAACCTTCCAACAAACTTAACCTTGTAAATCTAAGAGTACCATTTGCATTTAAAAATATTCTTCTGACTGGAATAAATTTACAAAGCAACAGCTTCAGAAACTCCATTAATTTCAATGTCACTTGTGAAGGATGCCCATGAAGTTGTGGTAAGAAGCTGTATGACAGCAGTGTGTTGGAATGTGTCTACAATAGTACGTGACTATGATGATACTTGAAGCAACAAAACGTTTCACAGCTAGAAAAATAAATAAATACATTCTATATTTATTATTTAAACAGGTGAGAGACTTAACTTTCAATCCAACAAATGAAATTTTAGTCAACAAGAGTGAAACTAGAATGAAACTAGGATACTAGTGCTATATGATTTTTACTTTAACTGTCCTTCTTCAAAATGACCATTCAACAACCTTAACTAAAAGCTATTTTTAATAAATAAATAGTTTGTTCCATAAATCTTTCCAAATTTTAGAATCTAAGATGTTAGTTTAACCATAACTGCTTCTTAATATTGCAATTATGAAACTTTGGTACTCTTCTAAAAGCTATCAATTTTGATTTCTACATATTGTATAAACTGCTGAAACTGGTCTTGATCAATTTGGTTTTAATTTAGCAAACGTCAATGTGTTTCCTTACAACTATACCTAACTAAATATTTAAACACTTTGCTGAAATGGGGCCATAGTGCTTATTGCTTTTTATGCTCATTTCCTATCTTCTCTGTTAACAACGCTTTAGTATCTTATCAACTCAAACAATTACTTGCCCCCAAACAATGAAACAAAGTACATACAGAATCATACTCATCGTCTTCATCTTCATGATCATAAAAGGCTTCAAATTCTGCAGACCTGGATGGATTCAAAAACTCATCTGGATCTTCACCACCCACAAAAAATCTAGGAATTTCGCCTTCTGTTGCAGTAACAGACATGATTACAAATCCTAAAAAGATCTACGTAGAAACGGCAGTCACTCTGAGAACTGAGACACTGTACATAATTCCCAGTGGCTAGGGTAATAAAAATCCTTGCCGTCTGGCACTGCTTACGCAGTTGCTTGTTACTCTGATAAAGTCAGCTGCCAAGTGCAGTTTAATTGATATCATCTGTCCATTGTTTCGAGTTGTTACATTCGTGAAGAAGAAGCATGCAGGTTACCGCTTCCCTGAGATACTTTGGCAAATTTCTACCCTGGTAAAAGAGAGAAAAGTAAAAAGATTGAAAATATTCCGTACTGTAATGAGTTACTGAGAGATATTCAAGATAACCTACCCAGAAATACTTAACGTACTGCAAAATTTAAAGCTATTATTCACAATAGCCAAGCAATACAAAGCACCAAAAATAAAATTTATATTGAAAGATAAACATGTAAACAAAGTGGAAGTGTCATTTAACAGGCTGAATCATATCCACTTATTGCTCCTGAGAACTATGGAAGTAGAAAAACAAGAGTCATCTGGGAATGGTAGACAAAGAAAAAGCAATGCAGAAACATAATGTCGTATTTTACCACGTTCAGTAACAAAGTGGTAACAGCATTTGTGAGTAAACCTAAATTGCAAATTGAGTCATTTGTGCACCAGGCTTTCCCCCCTGTCCTCCAATAAATACAAACACTATGCAACAGCAAAACTAGGGGCTAAAAGTTTAACAAATTTAAAGTCACAACATTTGTATATCTAGAAGCGTCATGGCTGACTAACTAGAAGTAGTCTCTGAGATAAGGCACAGTTCTGCTCTCACTACTCCCCATGCTGCAATAGCTATATCCACCAACTGAATCCCTTACACGATACAACAACCTTAATCCACTGGGGATCTAGCAAATGGAATATGGATTGTAGCTTCATAGTTCCTCTGAAGGAAAATGCACTGTGGCTAGGAGCCTGAAGATATGCTCCAAAATGTTACCAAGTTGCTAAACAAATCCACAGGACTTAGGGAACCTACAACATCCAAGGCAATAAAAAATGATTCAAAGTGGGGTGCAGGGAGAAAAGCAAAGGAAATAAAACTAAACTGCAGTCAATTTCCAGCTCAAGCAGGGAGGAGACTAACAGCCCTATGGTTTACCATGCATGACTCAGGCCAATGCAGCTGGGAGAAGGCAATAAAGTGTAACGTGAATTTAATGAGAAGGGATTTAATATCCTTCAAAAGGTAAAAGGATTTTATAATCCAAGAAAGTAGAACATCCCAGTCATAAATAAATGCATCACTACAGAACAACTGGCTCTGACAGCTCTTCTGTTGAGTTATTTATAGCCTGGTGAGGATAAAGTTTTTTCTAGGGGCCAATGTCCATGCATTTCCTCACATGCATAAACCTTGCATGTTTTTTAAACCAGAACTTCATAGGTTTCATCGCTTGTTCTTAACATGACAGAAAGCAGTGGTATAGGTTCTGATGTCAACCAAATCTTGTACCAGTTTCAGTAGGGCATAAAGTAGTATTTTGACAGGCTAACATGGTCCAACCCAAAATTTCTGGAAACATTTGAAGAGCACCTATTTCAACACATATGATCATGTTACAATTATTATGAATATTTACTGAAAAATAGGTCACACTGATTTAAGTTGTGTGCAACAGGATCACATAAGGGATTTGCTGCCCACACTTCATACTGCCCTTTAGTTTCCTCACCTTTTCCTAAGGACATATGACAGATTTCAAACTCTATCTTGTATTTACAGTCCATGGAACTGCCCTTGTTGAGCCATGAAAAATGTTTTTCTTCCAGCCAAAGCTATCTCCCACCTCTTTCACAAAACATCATGAACTGCTCGTCAACATTCCACAACTGACATTTCCTCCTCTGCACTTAAGAATGTTCATAAAATACTCTGGGATATTCAGAAACTAAGCCAACAGAAAGATAGGGGAAGGAACTCTTGCATATGTAACATAATGCCAAACTCACTCAAACTAGGGAGGAAATGAAGGAATTGAAGAATGCAAGAAAAGAAGAGCGAGGGTCACGGGATGCTCCCAATATTCCAACTATGGCTTGTAGGATCAGAAACATGATATCTGAACTAAGTTATTTCTGTAAGATGTTATGCTTATTTCCAGTTTTTAAATATTCCATGGCATGGAAAAATATCTATAGATTGGGGCAAAAAATACATAACAGATCCACAGATTGGTCTGAAAATTGATGGCAAAGGAAATAAAAACATGTGGTTAGAAATGCTTTCAGTGTTATTTATCAGAATCTATTATTTTGGTATTTGAAATCCAGCTACTTGTACAGTTCAAAAGTTATGTACTATATTTATTTGCTTCTAGTAGTACAACAGTACATTTTCCCCCCTACCACCTTTTAAGTCCATCACTGGACAACTGGTGTCAAGGAATTTTACTGAGTGTAGATACATAGTTTAGCAGCATAAAGGATGAGGTCAATAAAGCTCCAAGGACAATATTTATTAGGTCACTGATAATGCCTAACCAACAGAGGGAAACACTACAAGAAAGGATTTATGTAGGAGTAATTAAAAGAAATATAATAAAACAGACAATAAAATCTGATATTGATATGGATTGAAGGAAGGAATAATTAAATATCTAGGGTCCAAATACTGTCAATTAATGCAAGTGCCCAAGGTAGTAACTCTTCTTCTTCTTCTTCTTCTTCTTCTTCTTCTTCTTCTTCTTCTTCTTCTTCTTCTTCTTCTTCTTACCTTTTAACATTTTCTAGTAGTGTTAGGCATTATCAGTGAGTAGGGATGTAAATTAAGGAACTGGAGTTGGGGGGAGAAAATCTGTATTTTTCTGACCAACTCACTAAAATTGGCACTTTTACAATATTTTTAAAATAAACATCCTATTTAATAAAAATGTATTATAGATCAGTCAATGATTTGAAATAACTTCTTCTTCTTCTACTACTATGACTACTACTATATTATTTATACCCCACCCATCTGGATGGCTTTCCCCAGCCACTCTGGGCGGCTTCCAACAAAATATTAAAATACAATAGTCCGTCAAACATTAAAAGCTTCCCTAAACAGGGCTGCCCCCAGATGTCTTCTAAAAGTCTGGTAGTTGTTTTTCTCTTTGACATCTGGTGGGAGC
Source organism: Podarcis melisellensis (assembly GCF_964234715.1). NCBI lineage: Eukaryota > Metazoa > Chordata > Lepidosauria > Squamata > Lacertidae > Podarcis > Podarcis melisellensis. The sequence continues at coordinate 24,744,613 of NC_138543.1, forward strand.
GCGTTCCACAGGGCGGATGCCACTACCGAGAAGGCCCTCTGCCTGGTTCCCTGTAACTTGGCTTCTTGCAGCGAAGGAACCACCAGAAGGCCCTTGGTGCTGGACCTCAGTGTCTGGGCAGAACAATGGGGGTGGAGGTGCTCCTTCAGGTATACCGTTTAGGGCTTTAAAGGTCAGCACCAGCACTTTGAATTGTGCTCGGAAATGTACTTTAGCCCACTTTCTAGCCCTCAAACCAGAAAACAAAAGATTCTCAGAATAAAAATCACATTCAAGCCTGAGATAATGTATAAAAATAACATTGTGTTCCTATGACATCAGAATTATTCATATGGCATTTCTTCCTCTCTTCCTTCCCTCCCCACCCCAGCATCAACTTTCAGCCTCTACCTATTAAGCAACAGAGTAAACCGATGACCTCTGAGGCATCGGGCAATGATGGAGGCATACTTTTCCTTTCTTGTAGTTAGTTAGCAGCAACAGCTCCCACTAAGGACCTCTGAGACAAGGGAAATGGGGTGAGTAGCTAAAATGCACTCAGTCCACCATGGTAAAGACAACTCTTCCTTTTAAACCAAAGTGGTGAGATATACAAGTAGAACTTCACTTGCACTGCTTTGACCTTCCTCTCGCAACTCCTTGTAACCCCTCCCCACAAAGGTTTCTCTGGAGGTTTGGGGGACATTCTGGAACATTAAATGATCTGGCACAGTTAGTTGTAGTAGGGTAAAATTGGAAGAAATCAGATGGAAAGCTGTATTCATGGAGAACTGCCTTCTGTTCACACAAATCATTCTCTGGGTGCCAACCATAATTAAAATCAACCTCATAAGAATCTAGGTTTGAAGTATCAGAACTTCCTTTCAGTGGAAAAGACCTGATGCATCTATGGATAGACTGGACACCACATCCATACAATGGCTTTCCGTGCAGTGCTGAATCTCTGTTCTTTCCCTGACTACCTTCACCTCCTCCAAACTTCAATTGTACTTCTGCTACAATAACTTCACAGCCCTCTTTTCACTGTAAAGTACTAAATAAAACAACAAGAAAGTTCCAACAACAACACTGGACGACGCTTCACTGTTTTCACACACTACTTTAACCCCCCTCTCCCCAACAAAAATAGTATTATCAACCCCGCGTTGAAGATCTGGTGTAACACAAGGTTTTCTTACCCTCTGCAAAATGAATGCAATAATGATGTGACTTATCTGAACTGGTATTAATTATTTTCAAAATGTTTACAAACTCTGAAAAATCACATTTTGGTATGAGATAAGAGCAGTGAAAGCTTATCTTTGCTACTGTCTATTGTTTTGACTTTAAGCCTCAAATCCCCAATCTCAGCTATACTGAAATCATGAATTTTAGTTTTCTGTGAGGCTGCAACACTTCGCCAGAGAAGACCAGCATAAAAGACTTTAAAATGGACCAAGGAGTTATGTTTCTTGATTTTAGACAATGGGTGTTTCATTCTAGCCTTTTTTCTCCTTATTAGTTAGATATGCTTTTCTAAATGTCAGTAATGACTATGACTTCATCGTCTAAAAACAGTGAATTGTAGGAGCAGGTTTGTTTCTCACAAAACCAATGAGAATAGTGGCTGCTTGTTTGGTCCCACAAATGCTATAAATTTACTTTTTTTAAAAATGAAAGCTGGGAATCAAGAGATTGTAGCTCTTCCTCTCCACAGATGTCCATGTAAGGGACCTTTATTGTTCTGATAGTGTTGATACTGCCACAGATGAGAAGCACTGCTAGTTAGAAGGATCACTACTTAACAAACATTTCAAAACAATATTCGTTTAAATAATCCCACCAAAACAAATGATGCAGAAAATTTTACAACTTCAGAAATTTATATTATACAATTGCCCAGAACATGTTATTCTCTTACCGTGAGTTAAAGTGGAAAGCTGAACTATGTAGAAACCAAAAGCCACAAAACAGCATATTTGCTAAAGAGTTCCCTCTTCAGTTAGTTCTAGCACTGGACAGTGCTCATCATCAGTTCACCTCCTAGGATAAAAGAAAGATTCAGACATGAATAGGTTTCTGTTGTGATCAAGGACAAGACAGCACATATATGCAAAAGTAGATTATGGGAAGATACAATATTGTAAGATACAGTAGCGATTTTTTTAAAAAGCAGCTTAATCCTACACACAATTACTCAGGACTAAGTCTCAGATAGTACCCTTAGTAATATTGTTCTGAGTAATCGTACATGTGATTGGCTTGTAAGAAAGAAACATTAATTGGAGTTTGAAACTGAAGCTGGAGACTGAATATGAATCAAAGCTGGAAAACATATTAATTTCAAGGTCTATATAAACACGTCCAAAGAGGGATTTATTACATGCACAGAACTAAAGGTCATGTCTTACAAAGCATTGTATGTTTATTGCTTTTCAATGCATTCTATCTTAAACAGGATAAGAATAAGGTATCTGCAAGGCATCCAAGGGGTCTTAGGATATTGTGGCCTCTCTCTCTGCTGGTAGAGAATGAGGTCCATCCTGGAGACCTCTTCATTGCAGCCATGGGAATACCTGAAACCATCTCTTACACAATAGGGGGTAAAACAAGCAAGCCCTGTAGTTGTCCATTTCCACAACAATGGAAATATACACCAGTCCTGCAGCCATCGCTCTGGATTTTTCCATTCTTCTGCCACAAATTCCACTGCTCTGCTCCAACCCAACTGAAGCATGTTTTCTGATAAATTCCACTAAATTGAATGAGATTTACTGTCAAGTGCATACAATTCAGCTATACATGTGGTTAATGCTGGAAAATAATTTCCCAGAAATGGTTCCTTACAAATATCTGCCGCCTCACTCTCAGATCACATATCAAAATGCCAGAACTAAGAATATATCTAAATAATAAATATTTGCAGCTGAACGGCCAAACTCAAAAACTGTTAAGCCTACCATAAACACAAAGTAAATAATATTGCCATTTTTCAAGTCCAGTTTTTTTAAAAATAATCTGCCCTTGCTCCATGAGAACTGCATTTTCCTTCTTTCTGTTTGTTGACATGATAGTAAATTCAACTATTTTTTTTTGTTTTCTTTTAAAATTTAAAAACCCTTCACATCTTCAGAGAAACAAACAAACTATTTATTATTTAGAAGTATTTATACCCAACATTCTAACCAAAGTTCTTGAGGTGGCTTACAGTATATTTAAAACATAATAAAATAGATGTTGCTACAATAGTCACCACAGGAAGACAAAGATATATTTAAGTCCCTCTTCTTGTTCTCCAACTTTCCAAAATAATAATAATATGTATTTCTGCAGCTGAATCTACTGGCCTAGAACTGACTGTTTAAGCCTCTAGATGTTAGTTCCAGCCAGTCCAGGACTTCCACACTGGGTAGTTGCTGTTTATTACTCGCCTAGTCCCAGACATGGTAACAAAAGCAGGTGGTGCTGGGGAGCAAAATTGTTACATGCATGCCACCCTTCAATTATTTTCTCTTTTAGCTTTAATGAGATCCTAAACATATTTTGGATTAATTAGGTCTGATGAAATTACCATGTTTTATTTATTCTACTCTCACTCAAACCTAACGAACCTCTTTAATTGGATTAGCAGCATATATTGTATATCACCCTTCGTCCGAAGATCACAGGACTGTTCACAACATAAAAATACAAAATGAGAATGCAAAATACATAATAAAACAAAAACAGAACACAAAGTATGCAATAAAACAAAAATAAACCAATAGTACCCCTTCTACACTGTGGGTTAACCACACACGCTGTGGGTTAAACCACAGAGCCTAACACTTGCCAATCAGGTCGGCAGTTCGAATCCCCGCAACGGGGTGAGCTCCCATTGCTCGGTCCCTGCTCCTGCCAACCTAGCAGTTCGAAAGCATGTCAAAGTGCAAGTAGATAAATAGGAACTGCTCTGGCAGGAAGGTAAACGGCGTTTCCGTGTGCTGCTCTGGTTCGCCAGAAGCGGCTTAGTCATGATGGCCACATGACCCGGAAGCTGTACGCCGGCTCCCTCGGCCAATAAAGCAAGATGAGTGCCGCAACCCCAGAGTCGGTCACGACTGGACCTAATGGTCAGGGGTCCCTTTACCTTTACCCCTTCTACAAACGTATTTGACAGGCCACAGAATGCTAATCAGCCAAAGAACTGCTTAGAGAGAAACTTTTTTGCCTGGAGCCTACATATTTGTAATAAAGGTACCAGGTGAGCCTCCCAGGGGTGAGCATTCCACAAACAGGGGGCATTGCAGAAAAGGCCTGTTCTTGTGTTGCCACCCTCCAAACTTCTCATGGAGGAGATACACGAAGAAGGGGTACAGATGAAGTTTGCAAGGTCTGGTTAGGTTCAGATGGAGAGAGGCGGTCCTTGAGGTATTGCAGTCCTGAGCAGTTTAAGGCTTTATAGGTCAAAACCAGCACTTTGAATTGGTCCTGGAAACCTAAATTGGCAGCCAGTGCAGTCGAGCCAGGATCAGTGTAATATGCTCAAACCGTCTTGCTGTGGTGAGCAACCTAGCCACTGAAATTCTGCACCAGCAGAAGTTTCTGAACTGTCTTCAGAGGCAGCCCTATGCATAACATGTTGCAGTGATCTATATGACTTTATTTGTAAAACAAACTTGTATCATTCTAGTTTCACATTACCTTGACACCACAATGAAACTGCAACTGTAGATACATTTGTTCTCCTTTTTGCAGAATTAGGCAATTTAATATAAAAAGAACATAAACCTTTAGTTACTTCAAGAGCAAATCTAAATGAATGTTATTATAATAAAGAAGCAGAGTAATCCTGCTGGCTTTGTTAACAGCTCAAAAGGCATTGTTAGTAAGTATCGAAACTATTTTCATGGTTTGCACACTTTACAAAAAACTTAAGTCTGAAAGGCAGCCTGCTCAAGGTCATTTGGTTCTGTTTAAAATAGATGTGCTGATGGAAACTACAGCAAGGAAGCTTGCAGGAGGAGCACATGCAATAGTTATCTGAACTCTAGATATGCAGCAGAATTCTTCATTTTTAAAAATATGTTAATCCCATTGTTTTTAAAGATATTATGTGTACCTGTTTTTATGTAACTATTTCTTTGCTACATGTTTCAATTTTTAAAATGGCTATGTAAGTTTGTTTCACAAGGAGTTTTCTTGGAACATAAACACACATTGCATACAACTAAATTATACCCAGAAGGGACTCATGGAAATTATGGAGCTAAATATGTCACATCCATGAGTTTCAGTGAGTCTGCTCTGAGTAGGGCTAACACTGGACAGACTTTAGAAGAAGACAGATGGCAACAGGGACTTAATCTATTTGAAACTCGGAAGCATGAGAAGTAACTCTGTAACACTATTCCCAAAGAAAGTTCTACATAATCCAAGTAGAAACAAGGTTTCACATCTATTGCCTTCTTTTTGTCACTGTCATACTTTCATGTTTATCCTTTGCTTCTAGACTAGTCATCATATGGTCTAATATTTCTGCTACCGATGGTTACAATCCTAAATATATTTATGCTACAATCATCTCCATTCAGAAGCAAATTCTATTGAATTCCTTGTGGCTTTCTCCCAGGTAAGTGGGTTTAAGTTTTGCACCTTTAACTTGCCAGTAAATCCTGAAAAAGACGGGACTTACTTTTAAGCCAACGTAGTAGGGATGAAACTGCAATACCTCCCTTTTATAGCTTGATCCAATGCAGAATTAGGTGTGCTTAAACTCACATCTATTTAAAATAGCTTAGGGTCACCTAACTCTGTAACTTATCAGGCTGTTAATTTGATCTCCATTTGTTGTGCAAACGGCCTTCCTTCATCATCTCTTAACAACCAGCCTAAATATACCTGAGTCAACGGCTCTCTCAGACTTATTACACTTCAATGCCATTAATGAGTTCTAGAAAAAATTATTTACTTTGATGCATCAGGCTCAAGTATACCAGGTACCCTCTCCACGTCACTTGATGTCTCTAAAATGTCCTTGCCATAACAGTTAGAAAGCAGCTTATAGTGGACTGCAGAAAGACACATATCAGCAGTGTTGCTTCCCCACCCCCTTCAGTTGGTAGAGCATGAGACTCTTAATCTCGGAGTCGTGAAATTGAGCCCCACATTGGGCAAGAGATTCCTGCATTTGAGGGGGTTTGACTAGGTGATCCTCAGGGTCCCTTCCAACTCTACACTTTTATAATTCTATGTATCATTTTATTCTGGGTACACAGTTAAAGGCACTTTTTTCTAGATGAAAAGGGCTAGTAAAATATAACAACAATAATAATTTCATTATTGTTACCTCATGCCACTCCGGGTGGCTTCCAGCAGATATAAAAACATAATAAAATGTCAAACGTTAAAAACCTCTAGATACAGGGCTGCCTGTAAAAATGCGCCGCTTACTGTGAAAACTTCCTGCTGAGCACTGACACCTTTCCCAACCCTAGAAGAATAGCACTGTGTATCCGACACCAATGAATGTGCAGCAAGTTAAGAATTGAGTGGATAACATCATCAAGCCAATGGTTTGTATGTGCAACAGACAGACTCCCAAGGCAGCTTGCCCCAGCTATTGCGGCATTAATTTACGTTGCAAATACATAGTTATGTGCTTGTAGCGGGTGACGGAGAGAGAGAGACACACCCCACCACCCCACAACCCTGGGGTTGCCACCTGTCCTGTTTAATACAGGATTGTCCTGCATTTCAGTGTCAAATGCTGTGTCCTGTATTGACACAGTCTTGTCATGTACTCCAGGTCTCCTCTCTCTCTGCCAAGTTAAGGGTCCTCTCCAAATGCATGCGTTTGAAAGGGTGTGCGAAAGGGCATGCATTTAAACTCTGGGTACCCAAGATGTACAATTTTGTGTGTTTGTGTGTGCGCGTGCGTGAGTGCCCCTGTGACAAATTCCAGATGGGCCATCCTGTTAGGCTGCAATAGATTGTAAGGGATTGCTTTGGAGTCACTTCAGCACCAGATTAAAAAAAAAAAATCCCGCCAACTGTCCTGCCCTGTACATATTTTGCCAGGAAAAAAGCAACGCGAAGGTCAGCTGCACTGCGCCTCCACGTGCCGACGCCCCCGCTGCTGCAGAGGCAAGAGAAAGAAGCGCCCGCCAAGGACTGGAGGAGGAGGAGGAGGCGGGAAATGCGGAGCCTGACGACCTTGACTCCCAGAGCCTCGTCGGCGCTGGCTGTAGCATAGCAGCCCAAGGGGGGCTGAGAGGAAAAGTTCCATCGCCCGCTGGGACCAGTTAAGCAGCAGGAGCCACATGGACTTGTGCGATGCGCGGCATAAAAAACCTCCCCAAGCTTCTATGTTAATGAGAACAACGCCGACCATTATTTCATTAATTGTACCCCGCCTCCCCCCCCCCATGACTGGGTTGCTCCAGCCACTCTGGTCGGCTGCGCATATATGTATGCCTGTCTTCTCTTTAACTCAGCCCGTGTTTAAAAAAAATAAACATGGTCCACATATGAATTAAAGAGAAGAGATAGATAGATAGATAGATACAGACCATTTAATTTTTTTAAAACACGGGCTGAATTAAAGAGAAGACAGGCGTCGTCTGTGAAGCCGCGCGAAAATAGGTTCGTCGAGGTGGCCTGAGGCGGAGTTTCTTCTACCTGAGCAAATAACGCGAAACAACCGGAGGAGAGAACAGAGCGCCTTCTCTTTTCCCCCCGCTCCTTTTTAATTTTTTTAATTTATTATTATTATTTGAGGGAGCCCTGCATTTATTATTTATTTATATGCATTTATTATTATTTACTTGAGGGAGCCCTGCATACAGAACCGGGAGGCGGGGTACGGGGGACGCCAGGGCTCCCTTCCCCTTCCCCTCGCGCCTCCGCGTGGGCAACTCAGGGAAGGCGAAGGCGGCGTGAGGAGAAAAACGGCAGTTGGGCTCGAGGGAGGGGGAGGGGAGGGTAAACTAACGGAGGCGCGCGCAACAAACACAGAGAGAAACTGGCCCCCGCGTGCCGTCCACCCTCAGCAACACGCTCTTTCCATTCTGGGCCCGCCCCCCTTTTTCCATTGGTGCCCTTCGGGGCAGCCTTGGAGACAGGCTAGCAGTTTTGGGGCTGTGCGATGTGACGCGGTGCGGCGGGGGGGTTGTTAGGAATACCCCTCCCGCCGCCATCCCGATGTCCTCACCTGAGCCAGCCGCCGCTGCTTCTGCTGCCTCCGCCTCCTCCGCCGCTGTTATTGCTTTACTTCCTTCCCATTGAGAAAGGAGCAGGGGGCGCTGCAGCCGCGGCCACGCCCCCTCCGCCACCCTTGACCCCCTCAAGCCTCTTCCCCGCCTACGCTGCTTTGCCTCACAGTACACCTATTGTAGGCTCCGTAGAGAGATAAAGGGCTAGACGGGGAATTTCATTGTCTAGAGAAAGAACTTCCGGGTTTCCTTGGATGCTATTTTCCTTTCCCACCCCCGCTCCGGGGCAAACGTGATACATCCAGGGCTTTCAGCGCAGCTATGATTGGGTAGCAGAGCATCGTCTCTCTCTCTCTCTCCCTCTCTCTCCCCGCCCACCCCTTCCCTGCAGAAGCAAGAGAGGGAGCCCCCCCCTTAAACCACGCACCTTAATGCTCGTGAACAAAAGCAACGTGTTGCAAATGACAAATGCAACTTAAATTTTTATCCCCGTGCTGCCAGCTGAAGAGGATGTGGTTGGGAGAGAGCTGCTGACGAAAGCCCAGCAGAGTCGCCAGCCAGGTCTTTACACTGCGCTGTCAATTGAGAAAGGAGTGTGGATTATATAGGTCACCATAATTACTCCCTACATCGCAGTTAAAAGGCGAACGTGACTCGCCCGCTAATCCTATAGTATAGACATTTACTTGGAAGTTAGTCCCAGGGATTCCAACGGGGCTTGCTCCCTTGTAAGGGTGCTCCGTTGTCCATATGAGTTTGCAACAACCTGCAACGTTTTCTGGGGTTGGTCTAGAATTGATGGGAGAGGGGTGCTTGAGAGAGGGCGCTTCGTAACAACTCTGAAATGCAGCTAAGTGTTAATGTGTCCTTCGAAGTATATATTGTTGCCAACATTTTGTATACCAGGGCTCCTAAGCAGCTCGCTGAAAGGCTGCAGTGGACTTGTTCTCTTGCTCTCCCCACCCCACCCCCGTCACTGTCCGTTGTGGAGCTATTCTGAATTTCAATAATAATAATAATAATAATAATACCAACAACAACAACTCCATACAAAACACACCTCAGGTTGCAGGAATCTTATTTCTAGTTAAAGTTCCCACATCGCCGCCAGAACCCGCCCAGCGCTCAGCTCGACGCAGACGTTCTGCGTTTTCATACCAACGCGCTGCTTCTCCACCTCTTTCTCATCAACATAAACTACTAGACATTCCTAGTAGAACAATAAGTTAGGCGGATGTAGTACTCTTATTTTCCTATCTCTATGACGCCCGCACGCTTTCCTCCCTTCCTCTGTCGTCACTTCCGTGAGCGCCACATAGGTCTCCAAGTGATCCGGTGCCTCCTTTTGCGCCGCGAAAGGAAGAATTATTTGAGAGAAAGTCTAGCCCTCCCGTTGGGCGGGAACAATTCTACTGGGGGGGGGAAGGGGGGCGCGGCGGCGGCGGTGGTGACGGGGAGGCGTTGGTTCCCAACGAACAGTGGCTTGCTATTACCGGTGAGGCCGTGAGAGGTGCTGTGCGCATGCGCTTAGAAGGGGACCCTGGCGAAGGAATAGCAGGAAGAGGCCAGAATGCTTCTGCCTTGACAGTTTCTTTTATTCGCGGACCGGATTTCCTGGTTGCTGCTGGTGGTTGTATTTTTCCCCTTAACGCCCTGACACTCTGTAATTCGGGTAGTGAAAGGGATAGCTGCTCATCTGGGAGGATAGCAGCCTGGATTGTTTCTTCTTCTTTTCTTTTAATAATAATTCGGTTGCATCGTGTTGCAGCCTGTCCAGAGCAAACTAGGATAGGAGTTGGAAAATATATGGAAAAATATATTTTGCTTTCACCCTGGTCGATTTTGAGTTTTTAGAATTTCTCTTCTGTAGCAGGGTTGAGAAATGGACTGTCTAATATCGTTTCCTCCCTAGTGCTGATGGACAAACTAAGTTATTTTAACGGGAATTGGGGGCAGAGGTTGGAATTGGAAATATTTTCGATGTTGGAAATCTTTTCTTCCCATTGCTGTGCCCCTTTCCCCACATAATCATACTTCAGGATTTTTTGTCTGCCTTTTTTATCAGAAAAAGAAAAAACCCATCTCCCTTTCCGTTTACCTCTTGGGACTCTCCCTTACCATCCTCTAAAATTACACCTGCAATCCAAGCAATGAATTTCGACTGAGTGGCTGTATCTTGTGCTTTCAGATGATAGCCCTATGGGCCAACCATTTAGCGTGTTTTCTTAAAAACAAAAACAAAACCCAACACCATACAGTGGTACCTCGGGTTACATACCCTTCAGGTTACAGACTCCGCTAACTGAGAAATAGTGCTTCAGGTTAAGGATGAGATCAGAAATTGTGCTTCGGTGGCACGGCAGCAGCAGGAAGCCCCATTATCTAAAGTGGTGCTTCAGGTTAAAAACGGTTTCAGGTTAAGAACGGACCTCCGGAACGAATTAAGTACTTAACCCGAGATGCTACTGTATTACCATATTTTGATGTGTTCTATCAGTATTGCAAAGCCTCTGACAGCCAAATTTAGTTGAATTGAAATATTGGGGGGGGGGGTGTGTGTATGTATAAATCACAGCACACTTGAGCTGAAATTACATGCACACTTGAGAACATGACGAACCTTGCTGAATCAGACCAAAGGTGCACCTCATCCAGTATTCTTCTTCCCACAGCAGCCAACAGCATGCTTATAGGAAGCCTTCAAGCAGGACATAAGCACAATAATATTTTTCTGCTTTTATTCACCACTGACCAATATTCAATCTCATGCTGCCTCTGAGCCTACAAATAGTACATAGCCATCACGGCTTGTAGCTATTAATAGACAATTCATGGAGAATAAGCCTAATCCCCTTTTAAAGCAGTGTAAATTGGAGGTCATCACCATATCTTGTGGTAGAGAATAGTTTTATCAATGTGTTGCGTGAATAAGTAGTTTTTAATGAATCTTCTGTCATTCACCTTCATTGATTGATCCCAGGTTCTAATATTATGAGAGAAGGAGAAAAACATCTGTATATCCACACCATGCATAATTTTTCAGCTTTCCCCCTAAACTAAAAAGCTCCAAATGCAACCTTTTTTCATAGGGAAGTTCTTCCAGCCCCTTCATAATTTCTGCTGTCTTTCTTTCTTTCTGCACCTTTCCCAGCACTACAGTATCCTTTTCTGCACACTTTACATTGGTGTAAAGGCATTACAAAACTGGCAGGTTTTTTTTAACCCCTTTCCTAATAATTCCTGACAGGAATTCCCTATTTTTTTCACAGCTTGTTTGTGACAATTCTGTCAGCCACATACCACTTTCTCTCTGCCTTGAAGATTGCAGCTTTGTATTTTTGTGCATTTGTGGGAGATGGTCTGGCAAGCAGCTGTTGCTCTGCTCCTGGAAACCCTGGTTTGGGTGTCAGATTTCAGATAAATAGAACCCCCCCCCATAGGTTTAAGATTTCAATAACTCGCTCTTCCTTCATTCCCCTCTTTCTTAGCTCTCTGAATGTCGCAGCTTCTACCACTTCCCCCCATTACCAGGCAGCTGCTCTTGGTTCACTCTTTGTCTAACCATGGTTCTCTAACTCTTCCTCCCATATTTGAAAATTTCCTCTTATTTTACTTCATCAGTAAAGCATCCTTTTCCTGAAGAAGTTCCATCTTCATCCCTATTTCCCTGTCCCAGCTACTTTAGACACCCATTACTTAGAGCAGGGATGGAGGACCTGTGGCCTTCAAGATCTTGATAAACTTCAGCTCCCATTGTCTCCAACCATTGACCATGCTTGGACATCTCTACCAGAGTGATAGCAGCCTGATTCTAGCAGTATAGAGCCACACCTCAGAGAGAAGTTAATCTTTTCACACTAGTAATTTGTATTTCAAAGTACCTTCTATCCAGAACATGGTGAAGTAGGTTTCTGATGTATATAGCAGTGCGTGTCCAAAGCAAAGGTGATAGTATCTTCCTCCCACTATTAAAAGACAGGCTACTCAGTTACAGATACCCACCATCCTGTCTAATTTGACCCTGAGTTTTAGATACACCAGTTTGCAGCCTTAAGCTGCAATTCCACTCATACAATAAGCCTTTGAATTCAGCTGATTGAACTTTGGAATATATACACACAGGGTAGTTTGAAAGTCTGCCATTTGGGAGGGTAGGTTGAAGGCTGCAGTTACAGTATGTAAAGTGCTATTGGTGGATTGCTTTGATTATATTTGCTTTCCCATATAAAGCAGCTGTTGCTGAATTTAGTGTTTGCTTTTCCTGTCCAATTGAAATAGGCTCAATTTTAGCTCATATAAGTTCTCTCCCATTATTATTTTTTTATATATAATTTTTTATTAAGGTTTTTTCATACAAATACATATTTAACAAACAAAATAAATTTTATAACATCTTTTCATTCTACTTTGGACTCCCTCACACCTCCTGCTTCCACTTGCATCATTAAAAAGAAAATTTTTCCAAGCAAATTATCGTTTTGTTTAAAATCTTAAATCCAATAATTTAGGTTAAACTCTAATATAAAATATAATTTGATGGTAGACAGTTGTTTCTACTCTGGCATCTTTGTTAGCATTCAACCAAATTACAGTACTTTTGTAGATAAATCTTGAATTTCTTCCAGTCTTCTTCAACCCTCTCCTCGCCCAGGTCGCGGATTCTGCCAGTCATCTCGGCTAGTTGCATATAGTCCATCAGCTGCATCTGCCATTCTTCCAGTGTGGGTAGATCTTGAGTTTTCCAATTCTTAGCAATGAGTATCCTTGCCGCCGTTGTAGCATACATAAAAAATGTTCTGTCCTTCTTTAACACATTCTGGCCGACAATGCCCAGAAGGAAGGCCTCTGGTTTCTTAGTAAAGGTATACTTAAACACCTTTTTTAGCTCATTATAAATCATTTCCCATCTCTCCCATTATTTATTAATAGTGCTGCAGCTGTTCCCTCATTGCTGTCTTTAAAAAACTGTTATGCTAAGAGCTAAAACATAAATTAACAAACTGGATTATAAAATGAGATTTAATATGTTACATGTAAAATGTGATGTGTATAGTATGGATATTTCAAATAGTGTGTGAAGTGCTATTACTGTAAAAATAGTACGTGTGAAACAGAAAATAAGAAAAGCAGAATTAAAATTAACCAATTATCACCTTTCAAATAAATCCCAAAGACGTTTCAGAAATGGGGCAGGTACAGGAAATTGAGTCCATTTAAAATCTTCTTCTTAGCCACTGATATTGATTCTAGGCCATATAACATAGTTGTAGTTTGCATTATATGTATTTACTTCATTTTAGTCATGAACCCCCTCCCTAAGTTTTTAATTGCCAAAGGTTCTTTACAATTATTGGAGTAAGATCTATTCTATTAATATCTATCCTGTTAATTTGTATACAGGAAGTTGAAGGGTTTGCAAGTAGAGAAACCTTAATTAGTGGGGAACGCAATCAAGAACAATAAAATTAACTATTCACTAACCCCCCCCCCCACTTTCTAGTTGCCTAGGGGCTTTTTGAAAAAACTCAAAGATGACCAGGCAAGTGACTTTTTGTATTTGTTTCACTTTAAACAGCAATGGTCCGTAATGGCAAAAATGGTGGACTCCATCTGAAACAGATCTCTTACTACAAACAAACAGGTGGATATCATCCCACAACATTAGCAAGTGAAAGGAGCGGAATAAGAAGAGCAGCTAAAAAGTTTGTTTTCAGAGGTAAATATAATATAATGGTCTTGGGAGTTCAGTGTGCTCTGTGTCGTGACACTATATCTGTGAAGGCTGAGACCAAACAATATTGTGCTGGGTTGTTGCTTATCAAATGTAAAGTGGGATTTGCATGATCATACATAAAAAGAACATAATGAACATTATTTTCTTCTAAGAAATCTAAATACACAATATTATATAAATCAGGAATATTACTGTCAGGGGCTCAGGAGCAGAGGCACAGGAAAGGGAGGAAATGGAGAGCGAGGGGGAGGAATCCGAAGGAAATGTAAGCGATGAGAGTGGTCCGAGGTCTCTGAGCCTTTCCAGCGAATCGGAAGACTCACAGAAAGGGGCTCCCATGGTCAGAGCAAGGGGGGTGCCTAGGGGGACACCCCAGGAAGAAGGGGCCAGAGGGGACTCAGAGAGCAGCAGTTGGAAATCAGGACCAACTTCCCCACCAGAACGCAGTAGGGGGGAGGAGTCCCAGGTATCGGGATCAGGCTGCTCACCACCAGCGGGAGGAGATGAGTCAGGATTGGCCACGCCTCCATCGGAGAGCGGGGAAACGGTCAAGAGGAAGGTTGGAGGCTGGGCGCGCGCGCCAAGTTCAAATGTACAGGAGGGCGGCACAGTTGGTAGCCCGGATAGGGAGCCAGGTCCTAAAGCCCGCCGAAAGGAGGGACAGGAGTCAGGGGGGTCAGCGTCAGAAGAGTCCAGAAAGGAGGAGACCCCGGGGGGCAGAAGGACCCAGAGGAGAAAGGAGAGACGGAAGAGGTGGAGTAAGGCTAGAGTCTTAAATTGGTGTACAGGGGGCGGAGACTCAGACGGAGCTTCGCCGATCTAGGTTCTAAGACGTAGAGCTGCACGCTGCGGCTTGGAAATGGAAACTGAACTTCAATAAAGACTTTTGTACATTACTACCGGCTAGCGTTGGTCCTCTGTGAGCTGGGACCTAGAGGCAGCTCTGATAATTACATATTTATGTTTATGCCATTCTTCATGTATAATTTGAAATTTTGAGTGGCGAGTCTGGTGTTACCAAGAATAAAATCTGGAGGGTTGCAGGTTCCCCACCCAGGTCTTCTGAGGAACGGAGGGTGTTCCATTTTGGCAAGATCTTGGAAATCTCCAGGGAAACTTGCTTGGTGCCTGCTTTGCTGACACTTCAGCAACAACCTTTTTATGTCCTTAGCCATCTGAACTTTTTTAGTTACCAAGGACAGTTTTTATGTCTGCTGTGTTCCTTTTCAATTTCTGGTGCTTGATTTGATGCAGTTCCATTTGCCATTGCTTCATCTATTTTGTCTTTATTTTATTAATGGGATGGTACTTTATTATTCTTTTAAGCTGCCCTGGGAACACAATAGGATTGAAAGTGGGGGATATAAATTTAGCAAATAAAATAAATGGTAGCTCATGTCTGCCTGTTTTGAAATACAATTCCCTGTCATGCTAACTTTACATTTGCATTCTCGGCAAACGAAAGCTGCTATTTTCTAAAATTTTACCCATGCAAAATCCCTCAAAAATAATCTTGCTGCCCACATTAACCACCTACTTTACATCTCTCTTTCAGAATAGAATTGTCTGTTTTGAGCAGGTGTGCTAAGAAGTAGTTATGAATAAAATTTGAACCAATATACAATAAATGGTATGAAATTACACAATTTATCTGAATGCTTTCTTGTAGATAACAATCTGTTCTATGTGGGAAAAGACAAGAGGCAAATGCGCCTGGTGATTCTTTCTGATGAAGAGAAAAGGAAAGTGTTAGAAAAGTGCCATGAAAATCATGCAGGTGCACATCATGGCATATCAAGGACACTGACCTTGGTGGAATCTCAATATTATTGGACATCAGTAACCAGCGATGTAAAACAGTGGGTATGGGTCACATTGTGTTTGTTTGTGTGTGTGTGTGTGTGTGTGTGTGAATGAACTCTTGATCATTCTTTAAAGTCCTCCTTGCATGATATGGCACTCATGGGATGCGTGTGGCGCTGTGGTTTAAACCACTGAGCCTCTTGGGCTTGCTGATCAGAAGGTCGGTGATTTGGATCCCCGTGATGAGCTAAGCTCCCACTGCTCTGTCCCAGTTCCTGCCAACCTAGCAGTTTGAAAGCATGCCAGTGCAAGTAGATAAATAGGTACCGCTGCGGCGGGAAGGTAAACAGTGTTTCTGTGTGCTCTGACTTCCATCACGGTGTTCCATTGCACCAGAAGCGGTTTAGTCATGCTGGCCACATGACCCGGAAAGCTGTCTGTGGGCAAATGCCGGCTCCCTCGTCCTGAAAGCAAGATGAGCGCCGCAACCCCATAATTGCCTTTGACTGGACATTTTTCTCAGTTTGTTCTACTTAAAACTGGTGATTCAAGATGCAGAGAAAGACCTGATCCTAAAAGTGCATTAGCAAGAAAAGGTTGGAATGTGTGGTTCTGGGGTATTCTTAATTTATTTTGTGTGGCTTTACTTATTCTAAATCTTCATAAGACAGCAGAATATCAATAGCAATAGAAAGTTCCAACCTTGGACTGTTATCTAATCAACAGGTGCTTGTGTTGCATTCTGAGATAATATTGCCAATGCTGTTAAATGTCTATTAATGTAATACCTATTGGCTGCAACACCAAACACTGAAGTAAGTTGGTAGCATGTGGCACCCTGTCATTTGTTTCATACACGAATTGCTTCCCATAAAGAATCTCAAAGTGATTTAACAGTAAGCACATATTTAAAACCAAATCCAAGTCTGAAACATTTCCAGACTGGGATAAAAATCTCCATTTATGAAAAGCTGCTTGGAAAAAGAAGGCCTTCAGTGGACACCCCCAAAAGATAATAGGGACTGTGGGAGTGAGTTCCGAAGGGTAAGTGCTGCCACTCTAAAGGCCCAATTCCAACATTATACAGAATGGACTTCCTGATGAGAAAGGCTCTGCAGGAGGCTGCATCCTGTAGAGTACAGTGATAAGGAGCGAGATGATCTTTGGGTATTCTAATCCCATGCTTTATAGGGATCAGAATCTTGAACTTAGCTGATTGGCAGCCAGTGCAATTCTTTCAGCAGCAGCATCTGATGATGATGCTTTATACCAGTGAGCAGTTAAACTGTTGAGTTTTGCACTAGCTGCAGGTTCTGGACCAGATTCAGGGACAGCCTGACACAGAGCATATTGCAGTGATCATATGTGGAGATTCTCAGTGCATTATGGCACTGATCATGCTATACTGGTTCAGAAACTACCGTAGCTGTTTAATCAGCTGAAACAAGTAAAAGTACTAGTAGCCACTGAAGTCACCTAGGCTTCTAACAACAGATTGATCCAGGAGCGCCCCCAGACTACAAAACTGGCAGTGTAAATAGAACAATGCAGCAAAATAAATTGCAAGTTGAGTTTTCCTGCGTTATTTTTGTATCTGAATAGATGGGGATCTGTTATGGTGTTTGTAGTTATAAGTATCAAAACATGTTTTATGGTAGTTTCAACCCAAGGCAATGTAGCATGGTTATTCTGTCTTAAACCTATTGTTAGAATAATAGGAGATACTCGAATAACTTATTACAAAAACATTATTAATGCAAATGGATGGACTATTCACACCCATTTTCATGACTTTTCTCCCAGGTGTACGCTTGCGAACATTGCCAGGTAGCAAAGAATACAGCTGCTGTAGCGTCTAAATTCCATTCTATTAAGGCAGAAGACCCGTGGACTGTAGTTACTCTAGAGCTAATGGGACCTTTTGATGCCACCAGCCGGAACAATGTGTATGTCATCCTCCTAACAGATGTCTTCACTAAGTGGGTTGTGGTTTTGCCCCTGCATGACCTTTCAGCAGCTGAAGTGGCTAAGGCAGTTGCCAGCGCATCGTTCTGTTATGGACCACCTCAGAAAATAACTATAGATCAGGAAGAAGAGTTTGTTCATCAGGTAAGAGGAGCGAACTTTGCTGTGGAAAGTGCACTTGATAACTTCCAGTTGAGCTTATTCTTTGGTTCATGTATGTTAAATGTCTAAATTTGAACAAATTGCAATTTTGTATCTCAAAGAGAAATGAAGCTTAAACATTTCAGTACCTTTACAGTGTAACTGTGCCACTATTTCAAAGCACAGTTTTCAGTTACCAAGTGAAATAAAAACAATGTGGAGGTTTAAAATGATTTGTCTTATTCTTAAAGATCAACAGGGAGCTGTTTGAACACTTTGGGACAAAGGAATTAATAATGCCATACCCTCAAGCTGATCATGAAAATGAAGCTGTCAAGACAATCAGATCTTTCCTTCTCAAATACTGCACAGAGCACACCAAAGACTGGGATGACCATTTGCAAGCTATTTCATATGCGTTCAACTTGATTGATTCAGTACGTATGGAGAACATTTGTACCTTTTGTGTGAACTGGGGCTGAATGTTCTTTAGTAGCACAGTGTCAAATATAACCACATTTCCTTTTTTCTTCCTTCCTTTTTTTTAAATAGGAAACTAGCAACAACACGCCCTATTTCCAAATGTTTAAACGAAATCCTTATATACCTTCAACATTAAGTGGGATTCAAGAAGGGGAGAGTGACTGCATGTTTGTGAGAATCTTATCTGCTATTAGACAAGCAGAGAAAGCAGTACAGGAAAGGACAATTTCAAGTTGCCAGGTAAATCTGCCCCCTCCCTTTCTCAGGAAAAAAATATTCAATGTTCAGTGAATACAGTAATTCAGAGAAATAAAATGTGTGAATGATTTTAATTCAGCACATTTAATGAATGTCTTTCATTCACTATTATTTCCAGCTGTTTGAGCTAGAAATAAAGGTTAAAAATGCTCCCCTAAATCATGCACAAATGTGTCTGAATAAGGCTCATTCAAATCTTCAAACTGTACAGATTAAGTTAAGGCCTATTCCTCTGTGGTCTAGGGAGTGGAGCTGTCTGACATCACACTGAATTCCCTTCTTATGAAGGACAAATACAGACAGGAACTTATTAGATATAAGAAAGAAAGAAAGAAAGAAAGAAAGAAAGAAAGAAAGAAAGAAAGAAAGAAAGAAAGAAAGAAAGACCCAGATATCATTTAGAAAAGTAATAAATATCAGCCATACCTTTCAGACATTTGTAGCTTACAGTTTCACAAAACTAATAAGGTAGGCTAATAGAAAACTTCATTATGAGTTTATATGGATATGTGTATACACTGGAGCACACAGAAAACCATATGCTCATTTTCTGATTTCCACACATCTTGCAGACTCAGTCTGGCTTGCACAGATCAGATGCACTTGAGAAAACACACACATCTGTCTGAGTTGTACATCCTTAAAACAAAAGTTCTAACTAATAGGTTCATTTTCTATTTAGAATATGAAGAAAATGCCTGTGGAACAGCGGAGTGGGAACATGAGCCAAGTCAGGAAGAAACCAAAGCAAGTTAATCAATTTCTCCTTAAAGTTGGACATGAAGTTCTCAGACAAAAGAAGAACTGGTGGAAAGATGGTCGCTTCCAGTCCGAATGGGTTGGCCCCTGTATTATAGATTATGTTACTGATAATGGCTGTGCAATATTAAGAGATGCCTCTGGCTCAAGGCTGAAAAGGCCCATCAAAATATCTCATCTTAAGCCATATATAAGAGGATCCCAGGAACAAGGTGAAAGTTATGTCTAGTTACACTCAATTATCTGGTTGTCACGTAGCATTAAACCATAGGTAAAGCAAATAAATTGGTGCACACTGATCAGAAATCCCTTTCTGTGCCAGGAGCAACAAACCACAAGCCTGTTCCTGTTATGTGTGAACCCAACTTGTGGTTTTCACTTCCAAATTGCAAATAGGAGCCAAGGTTTAGAGGAAGGAAACCTTGAGCCCAGACTTGCACGTAATGACAAGCCAGCCATCGTGGGTTGCTGCTCCTGGTACAGAGTGGGGAAGAGGGAAGCTGGGACTTTTGACTAGTGTGTGCTAGCATGCATTAAACCATAGTTAACACATAAGTTTAAGCCATAGTTGATGTTGAACTATGCCATTGGCTTTTACTTTTCCCAAACAAGAGCAATAATAAGTGAAGAATCTCAAAAGACCACCACAATTAAAAGCAATTTGATCTTATTATAGTTCCCAT
The DNA here is from genome assembly GCF_964234715.1 of Podarcis melisellensis. NCBI lineage: Eukaryota > Metazoa > Chordata > Lepidosauria > Squamata > Lacertidae > Podarcis > Podarcis melisellensis. Next base: position 24,764,610 of record NC_138543.1, read on the forward strand.
TTCTTTTACATATGGAGATTTATGGGGAAGCTTTCTTGCCCTGTAAAACTTGCCTAAGGCTTTCCAGCCCTGCAAAACTTGTTTTTTGTGTGTGCATTTTCTCCAGCTATACAGAGTTAGGTTGGCCTTTTGCCTGTTGAAATACACGCACTATAATTATTATGGACAGGATGCTGAGGTTTAAGGAAGCCTTGGAAATGCACCACTGCTAATTACAGTAATTGTGAGAACTGTTCTGGGCATATAGTCCAGATAGTGATGTGTCTAAGAAGAGAACTGAAAATCCAGGCAGGATAAGGTTGTAGAAGTACGTGTTTCTGCTGCAGTTTATCCATGTGTGTGGTGGGTTACGGAAGGATGGCAGCATTTATTATTAAATTTTGGTGAATATGTTTGTGTGCTGTCTTCTGTAATCATTGAAGGAATTGCTGAAATGCAAAATGAGATGTCAAGAGCACTCCCTGTCTTCTCTCTCTCTCTCTCTCTCTCTCTCTCTCTCTCTCTCTCTCTCTCTCTCTCTCTCTCTCCCCCCCCCCCCCAATTAACTTAGGCTGTTCTGCTTTACCTAGCCAGTGAAAATATTGAATTGTTGAATCCCCTGAATGCTGTTTAAAGCACGTGTACTGAACCAATTTCCCAAAAATATCTTGTTTACTTGTGCAGAGAATGAACGTCTTCATGACGTCAGTCAGCATTCTGGCTTTCTGTGCTAGTTCAGAAGAGATAATTGAAATATTTAATTTCCATCTCCAGTCTATTTGTGACGGGCTCAGCAATTTCATTTCCTTTAAACCGACACTGAGTCACCAAGCATGATATTTAGAAAGGAGCCAGCAGCTGCAAGCTGCACAGTCCAAAGACCCAAATTGCAAGACAAAAAAATGACTGGGCTTTTGTTTTGTGTGTGGTGTTTTATTTTTTGTGGTGGTACTGGAGGAATGGATACAGGGCAGATTGGTTAACTGCTTCTAGACCAGTTTAGCAAGGAAGCTTCTTACTAGAAAATTTATTTAAGGCTTTTACATCAAGATGCCTTAACTGTAAAATTTATATTACCTCCAAATATCCCTATTTACAAATGTGTAAATATCTTGATGTATCGTGACAGAAAAAGAGGAAAGAGAGAATGCTTTAAAAAAATAATATAAAATAAATCCTTTGGTCTGTTACAATATGGAGGCCAATTTCAGCCCCTTCCTTTATTAGCTGGGACACTCTAAGAAGCACCTGCATATCCATTGTTGTAGTCTATCTCAGCTCTTAAAGAGAACGTATCAAGAACTGTGCCCCATAAAATGGGGTACAGATATGACATTCTGCTACCTCTGTATTGCTGCTCCTGTCCCTGGATTCAGAAGTGTACGATGCAAACGGTCATGTCTGGTAACCTTAGCCTAAATGAAACTTGGCTTCTAATCAAAATGTATTTTCCTATTGCAGATAGCAGCTACATTTGGCAGAGTGCCGTCATGGTTGATCATGATTATGTTGGTTCATCCGAAACATCCGCAGGACAGAGCTCCAAAGATGTATTTTCTGGAAAAGGTCCACCTGTTCCCGTTGCTGATGATGGCCTGTCAGGGAAGGACCGTGTCTTCTCAGAATGTAACAGTAGGGCAGAGACAGAATTGATAGACCCAGACTCCACTGACTCAGTGCCGAAGAATCCAAAACAGTGGTGTGCAGCTTACTGGACTCTTCAGAATAAGACAGAGGCTACTTGATGCAGTAAGACTCCATTGGAATAAGTGGTACGGAGCTTGTCAAAGGTGTGTAAATACCAAACTTTTTCTTCCTTTGTCCAGAATGGACCACTGGTTCAGCTGCTGCTGAATGTTCTGTTCATATGTTGTATGAAACCATAGCTTAGCACCATATCCCCAAATAGCAGCAAGCCTTGGGCTCATGCAGTCCCCTTTCCTGCTCTGGTGCAGCCATAGAGGAGGAGACTGGAAACTTTCAGCTGTTTTTCAGCTAACCATGGTTTCTCATTTTATATCAAACTGGTTAAATGTTAACTATAGTTAAGGGAAACAAGTCAACTTCAAGCAGTCTTCAACATACTGAACCACATAACCTATGTAACTACTTCCCTTTAAAAATCTTCTTTTTCTGGCCATGCCAAAGGAAGAGAAGGGTGAGAGGATTCCCAAAAGGTAGACCAGACACAATTGTCTTTCATCCAGCAGAGCTTTACTGCTACTGAAGGCAAATGAGCATAATGGCCACAAATCCAATACAGTACATTCAGGATTGGCACTGTCCATAAGAAGTCCAGTTGCAGCAGACTTAACTTAAACTTACAATAACTTATAATAAGACTAAACCTTAACACTATATACAGAACACTACACCAGAAGGAAAAGAGATAGAAAGAGAAGTGAAACCCTGGCTCCTTCTGGTCTTACTTTTATAGTTAGAATGACCTTGACAGAAAAAGATAAGAGAACCAGTTTAAGCCAGCTGTACTCAGCTTCTCTGAAGGAGTAACCCAAACATCATGAACCTTCTGCTTGTTTCTTTCACACAGAAAAGCTTCTAGAATCCTCTTGAATTAATTAGAATAGGAAAGATCTCTACACATCAGATCAATACTTTCTGTACTAAGAAATGCAAACTGACACACATGACACTAAACTGTTGTTTAACGATATATATGAACTAGCCAAGTAGGGTGGTGCAATTGCTCCACAGTTTACAGTGGTTTGTGCTGTGTACGCCATTAGTATAAAGAAGCTTTGCTTCAATGTAACTTACTATAGAATTAGCGGGAAGTTTTAAGTGGCATCCATTCTGGTCAGTTGCCGGCAGCATTGTGTCTTATCAAATAAAATCACAACATCCCGCTGTACACCTTTCATGCAAATACACTAGAACAGACCGTGGCTTAGCCACAGAACACAGGCTTCTACGTAGATGGTCCTGGGTTCAAGCCCTAGAACTCCCAAAAATAAGGAGTTTTAGGAAGCTGGAAAAACTTCTGCCTGACCTCTTGGACAACTGCTGACAGAGTTGACAGCACTGCACCAGATGTAAGGTAGATGCTGATAGGTCTTCAAGGAGAGCATGTTTCTGTAATGAACTTCCATCAACTCAAGTGGTGTGGCTTATGTCCATTGCAGCTGCGACGGGGCTTTTCTCTTAGATCACCTCTGGCTTGTTGACAAGACTTGCTGTTTGCCGCCTCAGTCTTGTTCACCGGAGCTACAGAAGGGCTTTGCATGGAACGCACAAAGCTGTTGATGAGCTTCTTCCAATATTTTGAGAACCCTGAAACCAACAAGTCAATCAATTCTTAACTGTTTTGAATGTTTACCTTGCAAAGCCTTTTATGACTAGGGCCTTAGCGCCTCTCCTAGTATTAACCTATCTGGACCCTTTGTTCTTTATCTGAATATCTTCCCTGAGTGCCCCTTCTGAGTGTGTCAACAAGGGAGAGGGCCTTTTGGGTTGTGGCTCCCAGCTGCAGAATGCTCTCCATGGTGACGCCCAACTAGCACCTGAACATCCTTTTTGCACCAGGTTAAAATGTATCTCTTCTCCCACACATTTTACAGAGTGTGGGACAAGCTGTTTAATGGCCTATCTGATGTACATTCTTGCTGCTGGAGTTTTTGTTGTTTTTCTGCTGGATTTTATTTATTTATAATATGTCTTATGAGGTCATTCGCCATGAGATCCCGGGGCAGGTTACAGCAATATAATATAAAGTTATAGAACCCTCACAGAAACAATCAAGTCTGTTCCAAATGATGCAGAGCGGCATAACATTCAGTAGAAGAGGGTAGGTCACACGAAACGAAATGCTTAACTGTCATAGACTGGGTTAAAGAGGTGCATATTTAGCACATGGTAAAAGCTGTACAATGAATATAGTAGACACACCTCTGTGGAGACTGTGTGCCACAATTTAGGGGTTTCCACAGAGAAAACCCTCTCCCTTAAGGGTTACTGTAACTGTTTTATTAAAGTGTGATGATGATGATGATTGTTATTATTATTATATGTTTTTTTTCCGGTAAGCGACTAGTAAGTAAAAAAATAATAGTTCAACCTCAAAATACAACACAAGCCCTGTGACTTCTGAAAGTTTTCACCGTCAAAACTTAATTGGAATATGCAAATCTCCACGATCTTCTTTAAATACAGTTTCTTTATTGTAGGACCTCTGTAAGCTTTATCACAAGCTAAACGTTGTTTACTGTCTGACTTGTGCCACCTGGTGGGTTTTTATATAACTTCAGGGGAGGAAATGGAAGACATACATTCATATAATGGCCTAGTTTTCCCTATTCTGGATTGTACCACTTGATACTGTCAGTGGGGGTTCTTTAGTGTTTCTGCAGTAGCTTTGACATGTAAATTCTGACAGGTCTAATTAAGCCCACCCGCAGCAACTTGAAAATTTCTAGGAAGCCAATGAAGTCTTGTTTCTCAGCTAGGAATTTCACCAGCTCTAGAGAGATGAGCAGCTTGTGCCAGAACAGCTAACATAACCTTTCTTCAGCTAACATGGTTTCTACTGGAAGCACAATTTACCTTAAAGTAAACTATGATTATAACAGATATAACAGTATCTTGTGAGTTCTGGACAAACTTCTAGCAATTTAGTTTTTTCAGCAAACAGAGCTAGATGGGTTGGACTAAAAGCAAGACCTCACAAACCTCTAATAAGTGGGGCTCTGCCACAAAATGTTGCAGCCTGTCCTAGATATGTGTGTTTTGCTCAATTCTGATAATATAAAAGACAGAAGTCTCTGCAGTCACTTCATGTGGGGAAATGTGTGTATTTTAGCTTGACATTTAAAAGTACACGCAGTCAGGACACATACCTGCATTCTGCATTCAGCTGAATTCAGGATTCACCTTGGAGGTGGACTGAAGGGTAATTCAAGCAGGTCGACCATTGTTGCAACCCAAGATGTATGGGGGATGTTTGACCAGGAGTCATAGAAGCGTAGAGTCCAAACAAGTACCAGCCCCACCTCTGACCCCCAATATTAATAGTGCATAACATTGTGATTGAAGCTGATCTCAGTGCTGCCTCCCTCTTTTAGTTTGCAATAGGGGCATAGAAGTAAATTGCTTTCTTCCCCAATGGGAAGGGGAAACAACAGTGGATAAGAGTGCAGGGTTCTGGTAATCTACTTTCTCAGATTCAGTCCAGTCTGCAGTAGGAGTATCATACTTTTGAGCAACAGTTTGGGGTTGTTGTAATAAAACAGTCAGATAATGACCCATGGTCTGCAGTATTCAGCATGATCTGCACTGCCAGGCTTCTTTCTCCCAGTCCCTTCTGACTTCAATATGAGGATAATGATCTGTGCATGTCTCTTTCTCTGTCTTCTTTTGCACAGTTTCACTGCATTCTCTGGACAGAGGGGGAAAACTGAGCGAAAGGATTACATAGGGAGAGATACATAGGTAGCCTCACACACCTTCTGCTCTTCTTACTGTCCCTGGCTGCTTTTCTTCCAGCTAGCTTCTTTTACCTGCTTACCAGCTGATCAGCAGCCTTTTCCCTCTCACCCTCCTTTTCACTTTTCTGCACCACCATGTCAAGGTGCAGCAAGCAGATCATGACAACAGAGGGTGAGGAAAACACAAGTGTCCCAGATGGAGAGGAAGAGAGAATGAATGGAAAGCAATGGAACCTTTAGCCTCTCGTGTCTTCCTCTGGGGCACTCCAGTTATATTTCCCCCTCCTGCACTGACGATGCCCAGTGTAACGCCTCTTAAATGGGGTGTGCTGGGGGGGGGCAGACGTGAACTGGCGAGGATCTACTTGTTCCTAAGCCAGTCCGGTTATTAGCAAGTTCAGCACAGGAGCCTGATCTTGCACTGTTTCCTGTAGCAGCCTGGAGTTGATGCAAACACCGCTACGCCACTAGCATGAGCAGTGGGGCTCTGGATGCAGCAGTTGCTCAGCTGCCCCCCAAAAGGTGAGGACGGTACCTAAACCCCCACCCAAGCCCTGAAACAGAGGACTGGGGAAGAACAGAGGGAGACCCATGCCAAGTTTGCTTGATATTCACTGTATAAGATATGAAGCTGCTTTATACTGAAGCAGTCCCTTGATTCATATGGCCCAATACTTTCTGGCAGCAGTTCTTGTGTAGTTCAGGCAGAAGACTTTATGTGTCACAGGAGGTGCTGGGAAATGGGAAACCCAATCTTCTGCATGCAGAACATATGGTAGTGGTACATATAAAAACCTACTTGGGTACTTTTATTCTTAACCACTAGGTGTCATTCACTCACTTCGGTTGAACAAATCCGGCTGCACAGAGAAAGAGCATGTTTGTGTGTTCATGAAAGTGAATGCGTACATTTCAGTTAATCCTGTGCCCCAATCGCCCACAACAAGATACCGCAAGGAAGGAGTGTGAGGTGTGAAACACCATATGTTTTGGGAAAGAACATAGGCGTGAGAATTTGTTAGCTCTGAGTGGAAGGACATATTGAGGGATTACCATATTTTTCCATGTATAAGATGCCCCTTGTTTTGGGGGACTCCAAATTAAGAAAATAGGGGGAAATTGTCAAGAGTTGTACAGTTGTTAAGCTTTTTTGGGGGAGTATTTCCCAGAGTTGTTGCACTTTTTGGGGGGTAGTGCCCACAGTTGTTGAGCTTTTTTGGGGGGAGGGGATTGCCGAAAGTCACTCACCCGACTGAACAATGCTTAAAATTGCAAGCGACGCAAAAGCCGCCAATCACCCGCCCAATTGCTGCGGGGGAAGCCAATCAACAACAGCCCTTGCTGCGGCCACCAATCAAATGCCAAATAGCCACAGGCAGTCTCCTGCTTGCAGCTGCAACCAATCGCTTCTCCCCGCTCTGCACTAACCGTGTATAATATGACCTCCAATTTTAAACATATTCTAAAAAGAAAAATACCGTATTTTTTCGTGTATAAGACTAGGTTTTTTCCCTAAAAAATAATGTCAAAAATTGGGGTGGCATCTTATACATGGATATATCCCCCCATTTTCTTAAATCAGACTTCCCCAAAATAGGGAGCATCTTATACATGGGGGCATCTTATAGACGGAACAATACAGTAGCTCGTCTTATGCACAGAAAAATACGGTAAGTTCTAATTAACATCTCTTTTTTTCTGATGAAGTTCTGCACAACCAGGAGAGTGGGCAGCTGTCAAAAGGATCTGCCCTGCAGTCCAACAGGCAGTGGTGATGGATGTAAACAGACACTGGAGAAAACCAAGACAGAAGGGGGGCATCGTTAAGCAAGCTCATGTTCAGAAGCACTATGCAATTTGCTGCACAAATATGCAAGGCCAAAATATGAACCCTAATATAAATGCTAGGTTTATGTCGTTTTATATATTTGGAGAGATTTTAAAAAAAAATATTTGTGCCAGTATTAACCGACCACATAGAAGATGCTTTGCAACGGATTTCTTAACAATGTGAAATGCAATACTTGAATAAAATAAAATAGGTTGGAAGGTTACAAGTCCACTGATCAGCTACTGGAAATTAGTGAACTGGTGGTTGTTCTTTCTGGTTATCTGATAGCAATCTATAAAAGATTGCTAATAGTTGGCCGCGCTGATCAACTAGCAAGAATGTCACCAGCAAGGACATTTTTCAGTCTGTGAGCCCATATGGATACAGTTCCTGATTATGAAATGAATGTATACTAGGAAACGACTGCAAGTTACCCTTATTCCAAAGTCTAGTTTGACTTACACCACTGTTTTTGCCAGAGTAAGTTCCAAGTTGTCAAGGCACCTGGGTTGAAAGAGGTTTGGAGTTTGGAGCAGCTGTATCTCCTTGCCCCAGAATGCCCTTTTTGGGGACTTAACACTAACATAAGTCCCATCAATGGAGCCTGATTGAAGGAGTTGCTGTGCCCCTGGCTGAATTGAGATGGGGGAGTTAATCTGGCATAACCCTGGGTCTGCCACATTCACCTACTCTGAACGTACTCAAATCTGGGGACTCTTGGGTTTGGATTTTGCTGTAAGGCTGTGATCCCATATCCACTTTACGACTTTTATATACAGAATACAGGCTTACTAATGTTAAGGCTAAAATGAATTTAGGAAATAAAATTTTAGAGCAGTATTCAACTAAATTTTACTCAGCAGAGTAAAAAGGTAAAGGTAAAGGGACCCCTGACCATTAGGTCCATTCGTGACCGACTCTGGGGTTGCGGTGCTCATCTCACTTTATTGGCCGAGGGAGCCGGCGTACAGTTTCTGGGTCATGTGGCCAGCATGACTAAGCCGCTTCTGGCGAACCAGAGCAGCGCAGGGAAACACCATTTACCTTCCCACCGGAAGGTCGGTGGTTCGAATCCCCGCGACAGGGTGAGCTCCCATCACTCGGTCCCTGCTCCTGCCAACCTAGCAGTTCGAAAGCATGTCAAAGTGCGAGCAGATAATGAACCCTAATATAAATGCTAGGTTTATGTAGTTTTATATATGTGGAGAGATTTTTAAAAAAATCTTTGTGCCCGTATTAACCGACCACATAGAAGATGCTTTACAACGGATTTCTTAACAATGTGAAATGCAATACTTGAATAAAATAAAATAGGTTGGAAGGTTACAAGACCACTGATCAGCTACTGGGAATTTGTGAACTGGTGGTTGTCTTAGGCTCTGTGGTTTAACCCAGTAGACCTGTTGAAATTAGTGGTCCAGATTTAGTCATTTTCATTAATTTCAATGGGTCTTCTCTGAGTAACACTTAAGTTGAATACCAGCCTCAATAGCAAAATTAAGGAAATGGTTTATCAAAATCGGTTGTGTCACAAAATGTGATCCTGATTGCAAGTTTGAAGAGTTGGAGGGCGGGAGGAGAGGGAGAGATTAGCTTTGCCATCTCGGAAATGACAGTTTTATTACATATTCTATCCAATGCGAGTTAGGCACGCTAAAATAAATGGCTTTTGACACTGAGAAATGAGATGCTGTTTGGAACAGTTGCAGTCCCCTGTAATCATTTTAAATTTGGTGCATTAATCAAGTTTCTGAGCTGGATACAATAATACATTTTTGAGTTGCAATACAGAGAGGTACGGTTTTGTGACAGCATGCATTCTACTATTTATTTAAAGCATTTTTTATCCTGCTTTTCGGTCATATTTACTTCCAATTTCTTGGGCAAAAAAATTGCAGCCCATTATGGACCAGCCCATTCCCCAGGATTTGGCAAGCACCTGCACAGACCGAAAGCCCTTCTCATTATCAGGCATAAATCAGGGATGGAAAATCCAAGACCCTTCAGATGTTGTTGGACAGCAGCTCCCATCAGCATGGCCACTGGTCAGGGATGATGGGGACTGGGGTCCAACATCTGGAGAGCCACATGTTCCCCAACTCTGGCATAAATCTTCTGATGCAGAGAATTTAGGCTGAGGATCAGGTGGAGGGGGGCACCACTAGAGAAGCTGGCATTGTATTGTGCTCACCAGTATAAGTGGGTGAGAAGTTATTTTCTATTTTTTTCTATTATTCTCTCTTCCCCTCCATCCCCAAATAACTGTAGCTGTTAAGATGGTTCTTCTATTCTTCTGGAGAAAAAGGAAAGCGGTCTAAAGATTTGCCATGTTCTGCACTCCTCTCCAGTGCTAACCTTCCAAAAGCAGCAAGAAGGAAATGTGGGAAGCCTTGACAGTCTGTTTATATCACCAGGCTTTCATGCAACAAGATCAACACTGTATTACTGTTTCCTGTGACCTTTTAGGCCGATCTTGGGCTTCAAGAACCAGCGTCAGAAGAGTGACCTAGTCATGGCAGCTGGAAGGAACACCTGTAGACTATGCTGAGGAGATGGAGTAGAGCCACTATTCTGCATTGCTCCAATATACTGCATTGATCTATAACAGGGGTAGGCAACTTAAGGCCCAGGGTCCAGATGTGGCCCAATTGTCTTCTCAATCCGGCCCGCGGGTGGTCTGGGAATCAGCGTGTTTTTACATGAGTAGAATGTGTCCTATTATTTAAAATGCACCTCTGCGTTATTTGTGGGGCATAGGAATTCGTTTATCCCCCCCCAAAAAAAATATAGTCCAGCCCACCACAGGGTCTGAGGGATGGTGGATCGGCCCACAGCTGGAAAACGTTTCTGACCCCGATCTATAAATTTTGATGAACTACCATGGTACATTGCTTAATTGGAAAGCACTACTGAATCAAGATGCCTCCTAGAGAACCAATTTCCACCTAATGATACTTGGTGGTAAGGACAGCTGCTTAGTTAGGATGGCAATTCAATTGGAACACCCTCAGGTAACTTCCTGCTGCTGAGGTCTCTGGAGACGTCTTGGGTTTCACACTGGGTTCGATCTCCTCAAAAAGTACATTGGTTCCTGCTTAATTCTGTACCCTTCTGTTACACATCTCAGGCTACAAATATGCTTCGTTCAGTCTGAATCCTGTAGGTAGGGGTAACAAACACGGTTCTCTCCATCACCTTCAGCTAGCATGGCCAATGGTTGTCCAGCAATATTTGGAGAGCACCGTGTTTGCTACCTCTTACACAGATCCTACTTCAACAGACACCTGTCTGGGCACTATATAACCACATATTCTTGGATTCGGTTCCTATCACGGAAACAAGTACCCACTTCCATTCTCACTGCTGTCCAAACTCAAGCTCTTCATGTATAAAAAAAATAGAATGCAGGATTCAATAGACAGATCCGCATTACTGGGGGGTGGGGAATTTAGTAACATTCATGTTTTAATATTTGCTAATTTAACAAGTTCCATTTAGAATAGTTATAGATGCGAAGTTACAGATTTTGCGTTTGAATGCTTGTCTGCTAGAAATGTTACTGAGCACAATTCAAAGTGTTGGTGCTGACCTTTAAAGCCCTAAATGGCCTCAGCCCAGTATACCTGAAGGAGCTTCTGCACCCACATCGTTCTGCCTGGATATTGAGGTCCAGCTCCGAGGGCCTTCTGGCAGTCCCCCCACTGCGAGAAGTGAAGCTGCAGGGAACCAGGCAGAGGGCCTTCTTGGTAATGGCACCCGCCCTGTGGAAGGCCCTCCCATCAGATGTCAAAGAAGTAAACAACTATCTGACTTTTAGAAGACATCTGAAGCCAGCACTGTTTAGGGAAGTTTTTCTTGTTTGATGTTGTATTGCTTTATTATTATTATTACAGTGGTACCTTGGGTTACAGACGCTTCAGGTTACAGACTCCGCTAACCCAGGAATATTACCTCGGGTTAAGAACTTTGCTTCAGGATGAGAACAGAAATAGCGCAGCGGTGGCAGCAGGAGGCCCCATTAGCTAAAGTGGTGCTTCAGGTTAAGAACAGTTTCAGGTTAAGAACGGACCTCCAGAACGAATTAAGTTCTTAACCAGAGGTACCACTGTATTCTGTTGGGAGCTGCCCAGAGTGGCTGGGGAAACCCAGCCAGATGGGTGGGGAATGAATGAATAGATAAATAATAATTTTTATTATTTATAAGTTATGTATTATTTTTTGTTTCAATGAATTTAATTATCAACAGAATGCCAATTTTTTAAAAAACAGATTTTCTTTAACCTGTTTATACTGTGATAGCTAAAGAAGTTTGTCACCGATGCCTGCTTTTGCTTGCTCCAAGAAAATGTCTCACTGACGAAACAGTCCCTCTCAAAGGAACCATGTAGTTTCCTGCACGTAGCCACCTTTTCTCAGAAGATGTTAATGTTACTAAATGGGCATCGGTGGGGGGGGGGTACGGACCATGTTTTTATTCATCAAATGGAACTTGGCCGATGTATCTAAATTATCATTGTCATGTTCTGTCAGACGCATTGCAGTAAATCTTCATTAGGGATAAAATATTATGGCTAATATAGCACGGCAGTTAAGAGACAGAGACTGCTGTCTTACCACAGCAGATGCTGCTGGGCCTGCAACTTTCCTCATCCCTGATTGGCTATGCTGTCAGGGGCTGATGGGAGATGCGAGTCCAAGGGCTTCTCATCCCCGCCATGCACACGTCTAATTGAATTCAGCACAGATTACACTGCAACTTCAAGTTGTGCCATCTGCTATGAATTCGACAGGAGGCCTCGTAGCAAAGCACTCCTCTCCAGCCTCAGTCTCCCATCTATAAAATGGGCATAATTATGACCTAATGGTTGTAGACTTTTAATATATATAAAACACTTTGAACACTCCAAAGGGCTTTACAAATGCCAAGTGTGGAGACTGCGTGTTCATGCTATGGTAACCAGGACTGTACTTTATGATTGGGGAAGGAAATGTGCAAAAATAAAATTATTTCTATGCAAGTTGAGACACAGGTTTCTTCTTAGCTCTGACAATGTTTTATTTGAGTACATACCCTGAAGTTTGGATATACAGGCCAGATTTTTCTTTAAAAACCAACGCTTGATTTTTATACATGTAATGCAAATTTAGTTTTAGGTTTTTAAGTTTTGCTTTTTAAAAAAGAAAAAAAATATGTCATGTAACAAAACATCTTCCATCTTTCATACAAAATAACACTTTGGTTTCCTTTTCCTCTCCACTGCTAGTAGAAAGCAGTGATAAAACTTTGCACTGTATTCAGTGGTTTGAGGTATTGGCTTACAAAAAGTTGCATACAAAGACCCATTCCCCTCTCCCACCTCAATGCAAAAATTCCAAAGTACACTCTGACAGCTAATGCTCTGCGAACACTTTATTACACAAATTACATTCAGCTTCTGAAAATAGTGTTCTAACAGTATAACCATCTAAAAATAAGACATCCTGGAAACACACAAATTCTCGAGGAAGAAGAAAAACCATTTTAAATAGAGGCTTTAAAAATCTTTCCCTCAAAGCAACAGAATGCTAGTGATTTTTCTTTAAAAAATAGGAGTTTTAGCAGCTTTGTCTCATTGTGGCACTAAATTATCTCTGTTCTGTGATAGGTTAAGGGCATTGAACGTGAAAAGGCACAAAAGAAAAAATTGGAACTGAAAAAAATGTTTTCTTAAAGCAGAGGCTGGGACTTATTTACAAATATAGAGAAGGTCCCTAACTGAAATGAGCAGATACTACTACTTTCAAAATCATTACTGCAATTAAAATGGGATTGTTCTGCTTTATTAAAAGGTTCACAGAAGACAATGGCACTGATATGAAATGGTCACACTCTAAAACCAAACTGAAGCCAAAGGGAGGGGGCGAATTGTGTACAGTCGCACAAAGGACTAGTACAGTTTACAATTAAATACACAAAATCTTAAAACGTGCTAAATCCGGCAATCTTTGTAGAGTCATACAAGGTAGAAATCAAAGGCCAATTTCAGGAAGATGGAGGTATCGCTGGAGGGTGAGGAACAGCATCTTCCTCTTCTGAATCTGTGGCATCGTCCTCATCTTTTTCTTGGTCGCTCCCTTCTGTACTAAGTCGATCAAATCCTTTTCGACTGTAGCCTGCGCGGCTTGCAAAGAAGTTCCCAAGATTGAGGCCTCCGCCACCTTTTCCTGAAAGTGGAAACGCACTTTAAGAAAGTGTTCAATGTGCCCATTATTCTCACAAGTTGCTACTTTGGATCATGATGCTTTTTTATTTCCTAAGATGGCAGCTGTGCTTGTTCAAGCACAGCAGCTTCTTAGAAAACCTGTTGAGGTCAGTATAAAGTGACTCACGGAATAAGTCCTCTGATCTGCCTGTTGGAATCAGCTATATCTTCAGTTCTGTCCATTTCCCCCATCATGCCTTCCCTTGAGAGGCGTGACATAGTCACAATACAGGATTGGCTCTCTTAGCTATAATAGCCTCCATCTTCTTCTCTGACCCCCCCTTTAAAGTTAGCTCAGGGATTATTTTGAACTTCGGCTGAGAGAAATAATTGCAGTCATTATTTTTCTTCATTATATAAAGGGAAGATTTGCAGAAGATCAATTTCTTAGTATTGTTCTGTGTCTCTAGGAACACTCTTGTGTTCCTCATCAAACCAAATCAGCCGCTCCCCAAGGCTTTACATGGTAGATAAGGGGAAGACTCAACACTATCACTACATTCTCCTAAGGAATAGCTGCCAAATTCATTAGCAGAGGACAGACAATTTGTACTAGGTAGGAGGCAGGCAGGCATTTTAACAGCTAATGAAGAGAATCAATGCAACGCTCACTTGCTAGGTACATCTGGGAATATCTCACACAAGAGCCCATAAACACATAGAGCATATACTTTCATGGATCTTTTATTAAAAATAAAAAACATTTATTGTTATTCTTTCATGGGTCTCTGACTTCTTAGGAGTGTAACACCAGATTGTAAATGAAGGACTATGTTTATGTCCTGCTTTCCAGCCCCAATTGGCTGTAAAACCAGCTTATGAAAGATTCTCACAATAGACATCATGTTCAAGTCTCGTACGAGGAGCGGAAATGATGTGGTGTCGCTACAGTCCCCAGACTATTTCCTGCCCTCATCCTTGGTCTTTGCTTTCCCTTTACTCACCTCTAAATTTGCCCAGGATTCCCCCTGAACTTGAATCAAGTTTATGTTCGGCATCAGCTATAAAAATGAGACATATTGCTACATCAGGAGCAAGCACCCTCAAGCAGAATTATATTATCAACACACACCAGAAAATAAAGCAGGATTTGTGCAAATCAAGCTATGTGGAAGAGAAATGGAAATGAAATGGCAAAGTCTCTGTTGGGCCTTGGTGGTTTTGCTGTGTTTGCAGCTGAAAAGTAACAACGCTATTTGTAAATGATTCTGTTCTGTCGCTGACTATTAGAATTTTACTTTCACATATCACCCGAGACTGTAAAAGACGTGGATCTGGATTTGTCCCACTGAGAAAATGAATTAAGTTCTAAAAGTGACTTCCCTTAAAATTACTTCTTTATTTTTTAAAACATATGTTTATTAAAGATTTGTTGGTTTATGTGCAATGTCTCTTTTTTCAAGTTACATTTTCTATAATCTTAAAGCCCTCATTAAATCTATAATAAACTAGACAAACTTAGTGAAACCAAGCTAGCCTTTCAAAGCATTAAGTCAAAACATTAATTCAAATATTTCCAACAAGGTTTAGTTTTGAAAAGTCATATCCATAGGGAAAAACTACATAGTAGCACTTGTTTGGAAACACCGTGTGTTGCACTGTTTATATATTGAGCTATATCCTACTTGCAGAATTGCTTCTGGTATTTATAAAATGTTCCCCATGTGAAAACTACCTAAGCTTACAGGAGCTAAAAACTAGGGCAAATCCAAGTTATGGCAGATGAACATGGGGCAAGCACACTTAATAGTCTCTGAAGCGCCCCCCTCAAAGAAAACCCACTGCAATTTTTGTACCATTTTGAACTATTTCTGTTCATTGTTTCTTGGCAGCTGCTTTGACAGTTTTTAAACAACAAATAAGAATTTTTCCTGGTGTGTTCCAGCTAATAAGGAAGAGGTAGCTAACCTGGAGTTTTCAAGATGCTGTTGAACTACAACTCCCATCAGTCCCAGCCAACACAGCCAATAGTCAGGGATGATGAGAGCTGTACTTTTAACAGCATCCGGAGGACCCCAGGTTAGCCACCTTTGTAACAGGGGCCATGAAGCCAGCATAGCATGACAGTGTAGCTGATCAGATTTGGATAAGTGACAATATCAAAAAGAGCAAGGCAATGCACTCTGCCCTCATCCTGAATGGGACAAAATGCAGAACAGGTGCAAGTTCCACCTGAGATAATGTGAGAAGTCCCCTCCATTATTTACATATTATTAGCAAATGCATGTAATAAGGCCCCTCAGCGAGCCTTTAGTAAAGTCAAACAGCTTTTCAGTGGTGGTGGTGGTAGATTTTGAGCAGACACCATTAAAGGAAGCTCTTTCCTCTCCCTCTATTCTGCTCTAAACCAATTCCTCATTATGAACGAGAAGGGAAAGGCCACGGAAAGTTGATGCAGAGTGTAGAAATGACAGATGGGAGAAGGGTTAAGCATGCCTTCTTCCTGTCCCTTCTGCACTCAAAATCCCACTTGAAGGTTTCCTTGCAATTATTGCATGGCTTTGTTTTCAGAGTTAGCTGACGGATAGGTCTTAACACTTGGTCTTTACTCTGAACCGATAAAATGCTGCTGCTGCTGCACATACATCTATGATAGGTAAGTTAATGGGTGCTGTTACTCTGGGCTATTTGCAAGCATTAAATTATAGAAATTTAAGAAAAGGAAGCAAAGGGTTATTTGTTTTAGCACATATAGAAGGAATTCCACATCAATGGAGGCCCAGATGGATTCTAAAGAGTAAGTTGGAGACATCCAAAGGAGAGAGATCTTATTCAGAGCCAGCACAAAAGACAGCAAGACCACTCCATAATTGGCTGTGCTTTCTTCAGCTACCATTTTTAACATCCCAATCTTTATGAACTCACAAAGTAAAAAAAATCAAAACACTGCCCCCTGCTAAAGTACTGCAAGAAAATTTAATCCGAACAGAGAAAGGAACATAAAAAGCCACCTTCCAAACCAAGAAAGCCAGAGATACAGGGATCATGGCACATCTTACTTTTGTCTGCTCAAATTTGACTGCTACACAGTAGTTGGGGAAATAAGCATTTCACACAGTTTTATTGTGCTGTTTCCATGAAGGTTTTGGACACGAAAAAGGATTGTTGTTACCAATTTAAGAGTTAGCTAATTACCTCCATAGATTCTTGTCTTTCTCCACCGGATAAATACTGCAATTGCCAAAAGGACGACGATTGGAATAATTAGAAGCGTCGTAATAAGGACAACAGAAACTCCGGTGCTGGCCTGCTGGACCACAGGGTGCTTTTCTTCTTTCTTTAACAATTCCTTTGACATGGGTTTGTTTGTCAGTCTGGCTTCTATGACAGCCTCTGCTTCTTTAAGAAAAGAAGGAGATTGAACAAAGATGAGGTTTTTCACGCTGTGCATATGGACTCCACGGGAACGTGGAAGTTCACTTCATAACATGTATTAAAAAAAGAAAAAAGAAATGTGAATTTCTGTTTAAGGAGGATGGCACTGATCACCAATGGCCAAGAGTCAGTAGGCAGAACTCAGAGCTTCTTTGGAGCAGCTGCCACCCTCTGCCTTACAGACAACCTACTCCGGGACTTGTGTTCTCACTTGCCCTTGTTTCCCCTACCATGGTGGAGCGGAAACCAGAGGAACTGTGGGCACCACCCTACTGGACCAAGGACTGCCTCATCTGGGACTCAACAAGGCCCCAAACCCATTCTGCAAACCTTTCCAGGCCCCTCCCAGTTACCATAGGAAACATACCAAAGGGCATAAATGCAGGGCTCACAGCTTTGAGGCATCCTGATGGGGTTGTGACATTGACCTCCCAGCAGATGTGCCAGCTCCAGGGAGCCAAGGCTCTTTGGGCCCCCTCAACCTTTTTTAAAGGGGGCCAGGGGCTCCCATTGTTGAGGCTAAACACGGAGCCAAGTGCAGTGATGTCAGGACATTGTGTGACTTCAGGACGTTGTGTTGGGCCCCCTCAGTGGTCTTCTGAAGATGCCGCCTCTGCCTCCCAGTTTGGTGGGGAAGGGCCCAGACTAGCAGAGTCCTCCCAAAAGGAGGGATGGGGCTGACCACCATTCTGAGTTCCTGGTCTTGGGTACGATGTCTGCCCACCCTCTGGGAAGAGTAGGCAACAAAAGTACCTTCTCAGATCAGGCAAAGCTCTGCGCTCTGGCTCCGCTAGTGAACCAGAACGGCTTTGCTTCAGCCACTACCTACTCAGTGCAATATCCTCTGCAGCCTCTTCTCTAGATGCAAAGGAAAAAAAACTTCTTTTGTGCCAGGTGGTAAAAAGCAGACTGAGCCACGACTACCGCCCAAAGGAACACCTCTGTTTTTCCCTCAGGTGGCTTTGGACCAACTGCTCAGGCTTTTTGGCTGGAAACAGGCCGCAAAATGGGACGCGGGTGGCGCTGTGGGTTAAACCACAGAGCCTAGGACTTGCCGATCAGAAGGTCGTGGTTCGAATCCCCACAACAGGGTGAGCTCCCGTTGCTCGGTCCCTGCTCCTGCCAACCTAGCAGTTCGAAAGCACATCAAAGTGCAAGTAGATAAATAGGTACCGCTCCGGCGGGAAGGTAAACGGCGTTTCTGTGCACTGCTCTGGTTCACCAGAAGCGGCTTAGTCATGATGGCCACATGACCCGGAAGCTGTATGCCGGCTCCCTCGGCCAGTAAAGCGAGATGAGCGCCGCAACCCCAGAGTCGGCCACGACTGGACCTAATGGTCAGGGGTCCCTTTACCTTTAGGCTGCAAAAGGTCCTAATCTCAATTACGTGAAGCCCCCTGGGAAAGTCCCTAACTAATCCTTAAGAGGGGAAGGGATAACAAAGATGAGCAGGGAGGGAAAGAGAATAAAGGGTAAAAGTAAAATTAAAATTAAATAGCTCCAATAAAAGGGTCAGGTTTCAGGAATCTGAACAGCCCCCCCTGTCAATTCGCTCACAAACAGAGACAGTCTAGGAGGCAGGGGGGCAGCAGATCTTCCAACAAAGCTCAGAGCTCTGTCCACTGACTCCTGCAGAAGTTGTCATCTCCACTAGTCACTGCCACCTGGAAGCCTCCTGTAAAACAATAATTAGCAGCAAGCGCAAGATGCTGAAAGATTGGTCGCCATAGAAGAAAAGAAACAGGAATTATAACTTTCAAATGAAAGACAAGCAAAACAGACCACGCTGCAATCAACTGCATGTGCTTTCATGTGCATCATGTCTTGTAGGACTAGCAACTTCTAGGTCACTTTTTAATAGATGTGACCACACACACACACACACACACACACACACACACACCCTCCTCCCAGGCAGTCATTGACTTTTGCAGTTGCTACGCATGGGCAAATGCGGTTTGTGTGAAGGAGTTCGATATATGATGGACTCCATAGTCAAGGCTCATTGAGCAAGCCAAATTTCAACACCTGGAGGAAAAGCTATTTGTCTAAATCCATTATTTGTGTGCCAAAAGAATCGTATGGCTTATTTATCCTCACGACAATTTTGCAACGTTAAGGTCCCTCAACAATCCAATTTTTATAAGTGAGCTTTCAACTACCCAGTGAGTTCACGGATAAAATGGAATTTCGAAGTTCATTGTTGTAAAAGGGCTGCTTTGGCAACAATCATCTTGGCATGATAATTCCAGAAGGTGGCCTTTGGCTGCCACAGCTGGGCAAAGCAGGAACTGCCAAATCTCACAAGATGTCTGTCCTCGTGAGATTTCAGCCCTGCCCTGCTTGTGTGCTAATGCAGTTTCTTGACAAGGCTGATGGGGGGGGGGGTAGGGAAAGCTTTGGAAAAAGATGTTGCTTGGTAACTTTCAAATGCAGTCAACTCATCAGTAGCAGCCCGTGGGATGGTGTTGCTCGGCTCTGGCTTCCCAGTGCCCAGTATCACTGCCAGTTACCAAGAGACGAGAGTAAGAAGCAGGGAGCTGGGTGCAGTGTGCGCTCATAAGACTGGCCTCGCTCCTGAAACCACAACACACTGAGCTCCCTCTGCCTCGCCTATCTCCGTCTCAGTAACTGTCCCACTAACCACTACTACAGCCAACACTGGTTGCAAAGAGTGTTCATCCACAAGGCCCAGTTCTCAGACTCTTTTTCACTTACTATCAATCTATCCTGAATCTTTTCAATATAATTGGAGCATTTACAAAGCTACCTCATAAAGTTGCAAATGATTGTACAGTCGTACCTTGGTTTTTGAACAGCTTAGTTTTTGAATGTTTTGGCTCCTGAACTCCGCAAATCCGGACTGTTTCAGTTTGCAAATGTTCTTTGCAATCCGAACGTCCGGCGAGGCTTCCGTGGCTTCTGATTGGCTGCAGGAGCTTCCTGCAGCCAATCAGAAGCTGCACTTTGGTTTCTTTCTTTTTTTCAAGTTTTTTTTTATTGATTTTCACAAAATTATAAACCAACAAACAAACATAAATCATAACCTTATTAAAATTACACTTATTAACATTGTTAAGTGACTTCCTCGCTTCCCCTTGGTTGAATTTCTTATTGATTTTAACATATAAATTATAAAATGTACCACAAAACTTATCACTTATACAATCTTTTTAGATTTCCATCAGCACCTCTGATGATCCACCGTTTTAACCACTTCTTATGCATTTCTTAACTTTATATTGCCTTTACATCTCTTAACAAATCATCCTTCCCCTTCTCCATTTTTGCAATACTTCCAATAATACTCCTCACAAAACTTCTTGCAAACCTACAAACATCATCTGATCGTCACAAATACTTTTCAAATAGTCCGTAAATTTACTCCAGTGTTCCGTGAATTTATGGTTCTGCCGATTTCGAATCCTTCCTGTTAGTTTATCTAGTTCTGCATAGTCCATTAACTTCATTCTTCATTCGTTGGGCTGCACTTTGGTTTCTGAACGTTTTGGAAGTTGAACGGACTTCCAGAAAGGATTCCATTCGACTTCCAAGGTACGACTGTATTGTTAAGAAAACAAACCACTTTTAAGTTGTGGGGGATTTAGAGAAACGGTAGGTGGCACCTCCAGCATCATCTCTCCCACATTCCCCATTGGCAGTACTCAAAATTCTTGTTTGCAAGTGTAAATGTACTTTGAACACGTCCTCACTCTTCTCACTGGGAGGTAGGAGACATTAAGTTGTTTTGGGTGGGAGGCATTTTGGTTTCTCTGCTTTCAATTGCATGTATGTGTGTTGCTTGCAACTATGTTAATTAGCTTGTATGTACATTCAGAGGTGGATTTAGGGCAGCACGACTGGTTCCCCCACTCAGGGCACTGAACCAAGAGGTCACCATCCTGCCTCCTTCCCCAAGCCCAGTAAGTGCTTGCTTCGGGAAGGAGGCATGAGGCCAAATTTTGGCATGGTTTTACCAAGATTCAACCTTGTGTACATTGATATCTGAAAGCATGGCCCATTTTTAAAATCATATTTTAGGAAGTATTTAAAACATTAAAGAGATTCGGACTTTCTTTTCTTGCCTTGTTAAAGAAGCCCATAAATAGGAACTCCTAAGATCATTGCTGTCAGCTGCCTGAGCTCTACCTTCCTTAGCATAAGGAGAGCTTACATAAGTGCTTTCCAGACAGCTATTTGCACATAGAAACCATAGTGACTATTAAGTTGGGGAAGATCCCCAAAACATATTTTATCTTGTTTATAGTAATACAAGGCCATCACATTTCCCCCCAAGGCAGTCAAACGGAGATAAGGCTAACCTTTTATTTCCTGTACCTCAATCCCAGCCTTCTTGACAGACCGATGCTCCATTTCTGCAACACACACACAAAAAAACAGTTTTAAGCCCTTGTGATGTGTGTGATTCATAGAGGTTGTAATGGCCACCATTTGTGACACACAATTGCCTTTACAAGCCTGCACTACTTAGAAGATTAGCAGGGCTGGTCTTAATTGGCAATATATGCAAAATCTATGGGACACAGTAGCTAAGTACTCTCTCTCAAAACTCAAAGGGTTTTCTGCCTTTGTAACCAGTATAGTAACCTCAGGATTAAGTATGACTTGCACCCAAACCAATCGGTTAAAATGGGGGTGAAACTGGATTTGGATACTGGGGCAGATCCAGAATTGGCCCACCCACCCCAGGCCACCTGAGATGTCATGATGGCTTCATCTCTAGGTATGCTCCTGATTCTTCCTTTGCAGCCACAGCTTCAGAATCAGCGCTGAATGAAAACCCCACTTTTGGCAGGGATCTGCTCCATTAGGGAGCTCCTAAGACGAGCCAGTTCCAGCAGGGCTTGCATTCAGTGCTGGATTTAAATTGTGCTGAATTCAGAGGGAAAATAGGGAATGCATTCTAAGGCTCCTGGTTGTTTCTTCTGCAACTGATGCTTTTCCTGTCCCACATGCCATATCACACGTGGGGCAGGTGGGTATGTATGGCTGGTGGCTTTGCAGGCCTAATTTGATCTGTGAGCCAGATCTTCCCCATCCCTCAGTTAAAGCACCATCTTTCTTAGATGGGTACACTTCACAACATCTGAAAATTCTGCATCAAGGAAGCCTGTGCTCAAGATATATTTATGAACATCATGGAAACCAAAACCTGCCCCTCATTTGCACAATATATTCCCAGTTAAATACTTTCACATTGGCTTGCATGGTGGATGGCTTGGAAGAAATGACTCAGCTTTGCAGAGCACAGACACTGTCCACTGAAGCTGAGACTTAGTGGCATTTTGATTCCAAGGCTTTGGTTGGCAACACCCCAGCATTCAAAAACCTCTAGTTAACATCAGATCCTAAAAAGACTATGCAAGAACACTTACATATTATGGTGCTATCAATATATTTGGGGAAGCTGCAGATAACATCGTTGCTGCTCCATTCCTTTAGACATTAAGATTTATTACCTTCATACATCCTTATTCTTCCCATTGTAGCTGAAGACTACACTCTTAATCATACAAGAATCCTTTTGCTTTTTAAAGCCACTAAACCGAGTGAATTGAATGAGAATGGCAAATATGCTCATCTAGGGGGCTTACTGAAAAGACAGACAAGAAGTTACTGTCATAATGCAGGAGTAGGGAAACTTCTTTGGCCAGATTATTTTATCTCCCATGGGCAAAATGTGACAGGTGGGCAGTAACCTAACATCTCTATGATGTTAGGTGATGCCGTGCTTTGAAGTTCCAGTTGTTAGGACTTCAAAGCCCAGAGCAACTGTTTGAAAGGCTCTGCTGGGGTGCCTGAACTGAGCAGAAATTTATTCCTGTTCAGCATCTGACTAAGTCCTGCTGCCTTGGCTTTGCAATCCTGTTCCCTGCTGGGGACAAGTGCATGCAGCCAAAGCAGGATGCATACCTGCCCATCACCTGATGTCACCAGTGATGTCACGAGATGGGCGGATATGGCTTGGGAAAAATTGCTTTGTAGACTAAACTGGACGCCTTGGTGTGCCAAGACTGGCTTACAGGTTGGAGCTTCCCCACCTATGTCAAAAGGGATGGAATCATGTGATAAGTGCTGTGTGTGTTCACACAGTGAACAGAGGAAAATATGGGACCTGTAAACTGCATGTGCCGCTAAGCTAAGGGATGGGACCAGTTCTTGGGAACAACAGGACCAACCCTCATTTCTGAAAGTCAGTCAATTTATTGCTTTATTGCTGCAAACATAGGTCAAAACAGAATTGTTCATGGAATTGCGGTGTGTTTTACACCATCCTCTACCAAGAGCTGTTTTCCAAAACCTTAGTCTTAGTGAAAAAGCTGAAGTTGTGGGTATTCCATTGCAGAGGAAATAATCAGTTTTCTGTGGTACCAAACCAGCCACAGAGATTCCTAGACACTTCAATCAGGAGCACCTGTATGGCAGAGGCAAGTGACCATTGCTCAGCAGCTCACCTGAGGCTGAATCCACCCTTGAAAAGGAAGAGGGGAGGGAATAAGGAGTGCACAGACAAGCAAATGACCAACCGCCAGCAGTCAGAGGTAGGTGGGATGGGAAGGGACACAATTCTGTATTTGGGGTGATAGATGACACTTCAGAATGGAATGGTAGTGGCCTTAAAGTGATTATGTCTTATTATTTTATGCAGGCAGGCTTGGGAATCCTTCTGAATCAAAAACAGAGCAGAAATAAAGTAAATGGCATATAAACCATGCATATAATAGCAAGCAGTTGCATTTGTGGCTCTAAATGTTGCAAATGGGAAGCAAGTTTACTCTGCAATTTGTACTTAAAATATATAAATATCATCTGGCTTTGTTTCATTCTGATTGGTGGTGTTATTCCTTGTTTTATTGTTTTTATTGTGGTTGTATTCTGCCTCAGATGCTTTTTTGGGTACGAGATTGTAAAACAAACTTGGAGGAAACCCCGCCTCCAATAAATAGTATACAACAGAACTGTCGAACGATTTGTGAGTTTATACCTTTAAAAAGAACAGAGCTACTGAAGGGGACACCGTCAGCCAAGAAGGTTTAATGACCAAGTGGCAGCAAATGTTCCAGCGGGAGCAACATATTTAGGCTAACAAGATGTGAAAGTGGCTTAGGAGAGTGAAAATTAAGTCATTCAGCCAGTGGAGTGACTACCATTCTCAGCTGACTTGTCAATGGACATTAAATGCCAGATGCTGAGGGACAAGATGGGGATGAAGTGATCTCTAACAGGATAATATGCCAGGCATGGCAGCACAGCATTTAATGCTGCAAACCATCTTGGTGAACCTCTAAAAGGGCAAAAATTGACAAGCGAGTCCTACATCCCTCCCCCTTACTAATTAAAAATGAATTTTAAAAATCAGTGGGCTGCAGCCAATCTTAGTTCTACTTCGTGCTTTTTTTAAAAAAATGAAACAAAAATAGGTGCCGGTACTCTCCATGAAGTTGTTACAGTAAGTGCCACACTTTTAATGTGTGGGGGGTGGGAGGAAAGGGGCTGGCTGGTACTGTGTACCCTTGAGTACCCCCAGAAAAAAATCCAACTAAATAGCGATATCCAACTAAACAATTTCATTAGAGCAAGGATTTTTCTTTGCACAATGAAACGTCCTCCTCCAGTCCTCTCCCAATGACTGCCTTGTACCCTCCCCAAATTTGCTTTGGAAGGTTGGGGGAAACCCTTCAAACCTTATTCTGTGAACCACCCTGAGACCTGGGGGTATAGGGCGGAATATAAATTCAATTCAATAAAATAAAATAAAATACAAATAAATAAATAAAATACAAATAAGTAAAAATATGTAAAATAAATAAATATATTAAATATAAAAAAATAGGTTAAAGGAATGGGTGGTATACAAATTTGATGATGATCTTCATAATATACAAATGCTGCAAATATTCAGCACATAAAATTAACACAAGTACTCTTAATTTTGTTCACTATTACAAATCAGATAAACATACTAAATCAGATCACAATCAATTTCAAGCATCAGAAAATTTTCGGATTCAAAATTTCCTAGAAAACACATCACTGCTCATGGTACAGCCAAAATAGGCTGTCTCCTTGTGCTAAACTAGAAACACAGAAATCCAGTATCTTTTTTGGAATTTGGAAAATATGTCCAACCCTTTTAATGAAATCTTGCTGCAGAAATGTTCTTAAAACAGGGATTAAGAAAGCACGGTTGCTGATTAAGTATGTGCCTGAAAATAATGCTTGAAATGATTGAAGGCAAACACAACTTACTTTCTGGGGATGCAAATTTCCACACTGTGTTGGCGTGAGCGTCACCAACATACACTGTTCTGTCGTCGGAAGCAACAATGTCATGTGGCATCTCAAAATTCTGTCAATGTAAAGAGCCAAATAATTAAAATTGGAGATCATCACAGTACAACACAAAAGCTCATTTAGAGCCGTTTGTTCAACAATTAGATGTAGAATTAAACTCAGGAAATGTTTTAAGCTTTGTTAATATGTGAAAGGGTGCACAAAGTCCAATGATGGAGCAGAGGTGTCTTATTGTACAGCAATATGATTTGCAGGTTTGCGGTGAAGTCTTTTCACTACAGAACCACATGGCAACAGACAACCCATCAGGTTTCAAACAACATGACCCTGCTGCATTATCTTGCCCTGTCAATCTCTGGTAAGATAATCATGATGCTTAAGATTACTGCATTTAAGAAGTGCTACATAAAAGCTAAAATGATAATCAGTATACAGGGCCAGCCCAAGACATTTCAACACAGAGGCGGACCCCAAAATGGCATGCCCTCCCCCCCCCCAGTGAAGAAGAGGGTCAGGGAAGATCTACAACAGGAACAATGAGGAAAGAAAGATGGACAGTGGGATCTGCTGCCCCTGTGGACCCTGCTGCCTGAGGCAGTTGCCTCACCTTGCCTCATGGTGGGCTGGCCCTGTTCATACAGACCAGTGATGGGGAACCTGTGGTTTGCCAGATGTTAAAGGTAAAGGTAAAGGGACCCCTGACCATTAGGTCCAGTTTTGACCGACTCTGGGGTTGCGGTGCTCATCTCGCTTTATTGGCCGTGGGAGCTGGTGTACAGTTTCCAGGTCATGTGGCCAGCATGACTAAGCCGCTTCTGGCGAAGCAGAGCAGCGCATGGAAACACTGTTTACCTTCCCGCCAGAACAGTACCTATTTATCTACTTGCACTTTGACGTGCTTTCGAACTGCTATGTTGGCAGGAGCTGGGACTGAACAATAGGAGCTCACCCCGTCGTGGGGATTCAAACCGCCGACCTTCTGATCGGCAAGTCCTAGGCTCTGGTTTAACCCACGCCGCCACCCGTGTCCCTGGGCTCCAAATAATAATCATCCCTGCCCACTGGCTAATCTGGCAGTGACTGATGGGAATTGGAGTTGAACAATGTCTGGAGAGCTCATGTTCCCCAATTCTCAACAATAAAATCTCTCCCTGCACCAACTCTCTCTGTGCCTAGCAGAGATAACACCAGCCAGTAGTAGAAAGGACACACAACACTGGGAAGTATCTTAGATTATACTGGAACCTTCATCCTTACTTTAAAACTGATCAAATGTAGATTTTAATAAGCAATGCTGATTCCCATTCTAGATAACCAGAAATTAAAATGCTGCGGGGGTTGGGAGGGAATTTATTCAAAGCCAATCTGACATTGGATTTAAGTTTTCAAATTAGACAGCTATCCCAGAGTACTAATTAATTTTAATCCACTGGCATGCTGACATCACATGCATGGTGGCAGTTTCAGACGACTTAGAAGTGGAAAGAAATGGGAAAGGGAAAACAAATAATAATGCAATGACTTGGCCCCAGTCTAGCGGAATCTCTTTCCTTTATGTGGCTTAACAAATCAAATTTCAACCCTGTCTATTTTTGACTCTAGCCTAATTAAATAAAAGGACTTTTCATATGAAGCAATAAGCTGCTGAGTGCCAAGTAACTTCTGAGTTAGAAACTGTGTGTGGCACAATTTAAAGCTAGCTTGCCTTGTGGAAAATAAAGGGGGGGGGGAATCATTTCAGCTTGGTTCACGGTGGTATTTTGCAGATTTACTTCTTTAGTGGAGGGCTACTTGAGAACCAATTTCAACCAGAATTCAGCTATTCTTCTTCTTATTAATCAGTTTTTATACTGCTTTTCAACCCAGTCTAAACCCTCGAGGTGACATTACACAATATTAAAAAAGCTAAAAAGCTAAAAATCAACAACAACACAGTGATAAGATCAACTCAAACACAAAACAAGATCCAGCAGCATGATGTAAAACTCAAGTTTCCAAATACTTTCATGAATGCTCTGCTAGCCTTGCAAAGCAGAACTGCGACCCAGGAGTGAAACTCTCACACAGATGGCTTTTCTCTCTCTCTCTCTCTCTCTCTAGAGGGGCATTCTCTTACTTTAAAGTTCCCTCTCCTTTTAGAAACCCTTCACATCTCTCTGACCACAGAAGCTTATTGATCCCTCAACAGACACTGGTTCCTATTAATGTAGGCTCTTTGTCAGCAGGCAGCTTAAATTCACTCTCTTTCAGATTCATTTCATGGAAATTTCAAATTCCAAAGCAACAGAGATCACTAAGAAAATCCGAAAAGGACCAGCCTTCTTACTCAGCAACCAAGAATGCTCTCAACTTGATTTGCAATTGGGGCTTGTTCGTTTTATTGCTCACTTAGAATTGAAGCCCTTTCGGTGTAATTTTGTAATTAGCCCAGTATCCCAGCTGTGACCAAATCCAGTTCTGCGTATTTCAGGAAGCATCTTATGTAACTAATAGCTTAGGTTAAACTGATCATTTACAACATAATGATTAAGGGGGGAAAATACAATACTAGCATGCTCCCCCCCCCCCACTGCTCCAGTGTTGTTTTATTGTTGGCTACCACTGTTTTCTGAGGAAGCAAGATCCACATAGATTAAACATATTGCTGGTGATCATGAAGAGTGCAAGTAAATTCAATCCGTATTTACATTTCCTCTGCATATTCAAAATGCAAGCCAGCCAGACATGGCAGTGACTGGCTCCCGTTCCCTTCTGTGGTCACCAATAAGCTTTTGTCCTCATCTTCATCCCTCTTGCCCTTTAGAAAATCCCCCTCCCTCTCCTCTTTTAATTAGTAAGGCAATGCATGATAGATTGCATGAAAGTTCATGCAGAGCTTTACGAAAAGGTGGTTTGCCTCAAGCTTAGGTGAGAGGCAACACTCGCAGCAAGGTCAGTATTGAATTCACCCATATGCACATCTTATTTCAGAGTCAAAGCCAGCAAGTAGCTGCACAGGAGGAGGAAGAGGAGGAGGAAGGAAGAACGTGCAAGGCTGAGGCTTGTTCCTGTGGCACAATAAGTATAGCTTAGCATCACTTCCAAACCAAAACAAAAAAATTTCCTTCCAGTAGCACCTTAAAGACCAACTAAGTTAGTTCTTGGTATGAGCTTTCGTGTGCATGCACACTTCTTCTTTTGTTTTGACTATGGCAGACCAACACGGCTACCTATCTGTAACTTCCAAACCAGGCTGTGATGTCCTTGAACTACTGTCAATGACCAGTGAATAAGCTGGTAGGTGTTTCTCTGATCCAGGCATCAGGATCCTAAACTACCTTTTTTAGGAGACAGATCGTTAACTAGAGCCTTACAATACAACATCCAAAATTTAACTAGGAAGAATAATTTCATTTCACCTGCTAGGTAATTTGGGAAAAAATCATGCTGAAGTTTGAAATGTGCAGAAGACGTGGAAGGGGGAGAAAAAGAAACGACTGTTCATGCATTTTTAATAAAACCAAGTGATGCTTCACGATGTGTTACCTTTCTAAGTGGAATGAAAGTGTCAATGATTTCTCCAGTTGAAAAGTTCATCACGAATGCTTGCACGGGCACCGTGTCTCCAGGGTACGGCTTTCCATTAACTGCAAACAGCAGACCACCTGCAAAGACACATTTGTTCTCCCGTGATCTGTTTGGGGCTTATAATCTTCCTTTTTATTACAACCCAGTCTTAAGCACAACAATGCAGGTTAGGAAAAGGCTGACTCAACGAGCCAGTTAGTGGTTTATTTGCAAGCATGCAGCAGCTCATGTAGACTTTGGAAATAGTCGTTCTAATAGTGAGGATGGACTCAAGACCTTCCCCAAAACAACAGATGCAACTTTTCAGCCATGACTGCTAGGGAGCAACTGGCAGTCCTCTGAATTAGAATCAATTGGGAAAAGGGAAAAATAATGAAAAATAAATGCATGAGAAATCAAATGAAGTTAGCACTCCGTACTCTCTCTTGTCTTTTAAGCTGACTCTTGGAATATTTTCATTGTTCATTATTCAAATATATACCCCACCCGTCAGTCACTTTGCTACGGGTCATAAATAGCATGAGAAGAGAATTTCCGCAAGGCAACTTTCCTGTTTCCTCCTTCCCTCTCCAGTCCTATGCACTCCCTTCAATACTCTCTATACCAGGCTTCCTCAACCTCGGCCCTCCAGATGTTTTTGGCCTACAACTCCCATGATCCCTACCTAGCAGGACCAGTGGTCAGGGATGATGGGAATTGTAGTCTCAAAACATCTGGAGGGCCGAGGTTGAAGAAGTTTGCTCTATACAGTTGTACCTTGAATCCCAAACTCCTTGCTAGTCAAACGTTTTGGCTCCAGAACACCGTAAACACGGAAGTGAGTGTTCCAGTTTGCAAACATTCTTTGGAACACAAATGTCCGACGCAGCTTCCACGGCTTCTGATTGGCTGCAAGAGCTTCCTGCAGCCAATAGGAAGCAGTGCCTTGGTTTCTGAACGTTTTGGAAGTCGAACAGACTTCTGGAATGGATTCCGTTCGACTTCTGAGGTACGACTGTATGAGGCTGGGGAACACACAGTAAGTGTGAACGATGGGGTGCAGAGAACTGCTGAGAGTGGGGGGGGGGGCACAAAAAATCAGAGGTGCCTTATGTAAGTGGATGGAAAAGTTATCTTGCCCAATTACGCTACTGAGGATCCAAGCCATAATCCATATCTAGTATAGTCATGGTATTTGGGCAGCCAGCCTTTAAAAGTTTTCAGCACTAAAAATAGGAGCACAAAAAAACATTTCTCCTGCTCCAAGCAGGGAACCAGAGAACTTATGCAGACATGACCTGAGTTTGAGCCATAATAATTAAAGACACACCACTGAACATTAAGAGGACCAGAATGATCACAGTGCATTTTTCCAGTAAAATGATAGGCCATTTTTTAAAGATCAGTCCAGAAAAAACTATGGGCATATATTTAAAGACTTGTTACAGATTCTTCCAGACATTCAGTAGTTATCATTTCTCTCTAGTGCATCTTACAATAACCAAGAGGTTCACTTGCTAATGTTCTTGTTTTAGTTTTCTATCGTTAGGTTTATATGGCACAATAAACTACTGTAAACCATATATTCTTCTAGGCATTTGATGATATATTCCTTCTGCTGATGTTTTTGCTGTTTTTCCGCTGAATTTGTTATCAGAATGGTTTTACTGAAATGTATTGTTTTACATACTGTGCCTTTTTGGCTTTCAACCTTTTTGTAGTGTGCAACAAATAAGTCAATTAAAGCTACAACAACAACAATTTTAGCCTATGGTTTAGTTATACATGATTTGTGAACAAGGATTTATATGGGCCCACCTGTCTGTAATGTATTTCGTGTAATGTACCAGAAGCTGTGACTCTTGTTCCTAGCCTTTTCACACCTTTGAACATTCATTTACAGCTATCTTCTAATTACTAGATTTCTACTTGCCTCTCCAACAGAGATATTTTCCTCAATTGAAAAAGTTCTCCCTAAAGAGAAAACATTGCCACTACTGGCATATTTAGGCAGACTCTATTCTGTTTTCATATGCAATGACAGTCTTGTAATTACAGTCTTCTGGGCTGAGAACTGGCTCCAGGAAAGGCGTGCTTTTCACTGTTACAAACTACAGAGACCAACTACACCTGTCACGGAATTCCCAGCATCTTTTCCTAGTACAAACAGCAGCTGTGGGAAGGGAGACCCATTGAGAGGAGGGGTGATACTCTGGGGGAACAGGATCTAATTCTTTGTTCCCACACAGTAGGTCTGATCCAAAACACACCTCAAAGCAGTTATTTACCCCATAGATGCATTTTGAAGTAGATAAAGGTGTCAAGAGTGCAAATCATGACATTTCCAAGTCACACTGAGCTTCCTCTGTGAATAAATTTTGGGGTACCCCCTTCCCACAGTGAATGGTTTGCTAGTAGGTTTCTCCTTTTGGGGAAATTAAGCAATGCAATATGGCTGAACAAGATGCAGCAGAATTACTACCTCAGCACATATTTACAAAGCTGAAATATGATTCTAAAAAACAGTTTTAGTGTATATTTCTGTTTCTCTCCTCAAATACTGCAATTATGTTCACACTGCTCATTAAATTATTGCAAACTTTTCGGTACCGAATATTATCTAGACAATATTGTACTTTTGTATTGTAATATGTGCCCTTTTAATTTTCTCTCTTCCTTTATGCTTCAATTTTTAATTAAGAGGTTTAATACTCAGCATTCTTGTTCTCACGTTAAAATTTCTAATTTCTTCCTCTACTGGTGTAGAAATATTTTTGTGTTCTCTCTAATGACACTTGAAATAGCTTTTTGAATCTGCAGCCGCCAATGAAGAAGGTGGTATGTATTTAAAAAACATTTGTCTCAGAGGAGGCCTTTAACATTTAGATATTGGCAGCTATTACTGTTTATGATAGTGAGACAGAGAACAGGTTTAAAAATCTCATATAAAAACGGTGAGATCAAACATAGCATGAGTTGGCATATACAACTATTACCATGACCACCAGCACCACTGTTTATTCAATTTATATCCTGCTCTTCCTCCCAAAGGAGCCCAGGGTGGAAAACAGATCTTAAAACAATATGACTTTAAAACTTCAAAAATTACCCCTCTTGCACACCCCCAAAAACTTCTCTAGGCGTAGACATGGACAGGAAGGAGGGGAAAGAAACTGGAACTTGCGGTGTGCAAGTGGATTTCTATTGTACAAGTAGGCTAAGACATTTCTGTAATTAAACATGAGAAAAGTATTTAAACTTGAGAAGGCTCAAGTTTCCTACCCTAGCTCCAGTTTTTATAAAACCGTGGTTAAGTTAGATAACTGCTGCTTTCAAATTGCAGCCTGGGACCACAAAAAGATTGGAACTGTCAATCCTTCAAATTAAGTACATTTATTATTTTAATAATATGCTACGTTAAGAATACTACTTCTATAATCACTTAAGGAAACAAAGCAGGTCTCTCATACATGACATTAGGTGGTGTTGTTTTTTAAGTTATTACCTGGGGCATATGAAACTGCAAATACTTCTCTTCCAAACAGTGGGTGCTTGATTTCTTTAATAAATTCTCCTGTTTCTGGCTTAAAACACTGGATCCGACCATTTTCTCTGTCTGCTACACAGAGTTGACCAAAATCAGACACCAGTGTTAAGCTGTGGGGGATGCTGAACTGGCCAGGTTTAGTTTGTCCAAGAGAACTCTCTGAAAGGAGAAAACATCCGGTTAAAGTCCAACTGCTCACTACTTACAATGAGAAATCCTGATATTTTAAGCTAACAAGAAACTGTACACTGAAATGGTTTATGGTCCAAACATATTAGATTTCAAACTGTGCACTGAAAGCATTAAGCATCCTATTCACAATGCCAGGTGTTAATAACTGAATTTCATGCAACAAAACCTGGTAAGAGGAGGACTTTGAAAAATCTCCACAAGAAGCTAAATAGATGTACAATGGTACCTTGGTAGTCAAACGTCTTGGCTCCCAAACAAATCGGCTCCCAAACGCCACAAACCTGGAAGTGAGAGTTCTGGTTTGCGAACATTTTTTGGAAGCCAAACGTCCAACGTAGCTTCTGATTGAGTGCAGGAAGCTCTTGCAGCCAATCGGAAGCTGTGTCTTGGTTCTGGGAGTCGAAAGGACTCCCAGAAATGGATTAATTTCGAGAACCAAGGTACCACTGTACACGGTAACATTAGGCCCATTCATAGGCACTTAAGTCTAATTGTTTTCATAGAGACTTAAGGTGTACCCAAACCTCTAGACAGTATCATTTGTGGGGCACCATAAGCTATTTAGGGAAAGGGTGGGTTTACTAACTGAATCAACAGCTTTCTATTCAGTACCTTCTCCCCACTGCATGACAAACATTCCATCTGGAGAGAACTGGACGATACGACTATTGCAGTAGCCATCCGATACGTAAATATTGCCAGTAACTGGATCCACTGCCACATCCGTGGGTTGGCAGAAGTGGTTTTTGTCGCTCCCAGGTTGCAAAGCCCTCCCAAAAGACAACAGAGGAGATTCTGCACCATTCGATGCCAGTTTGAATACCTAGCAATATAAAAGGGCAAAAAGTTCCAGGTCATTTAATCATATATTATAGGTAGACCTGCACAACCCGCTGCAGATTACATCGTAGGCCTGTCCTCTAGAAAATGTCTTTCTCCAGAGAACAGTTGCGTATACATTAATATTCATGAACCCAATAAAGAAATCCATCATCAGACATGTAACAATGTTAATTCAGTAGCGTTTCTGCATGTCAATCCATGGCCGTTGTGCTAAATGAAGCAGCTGAACATTTGGCAAATATCCCTCCAAGTCTGAGAAGAATCATGCTGTCAAGCTGTTAACAAGAGAAGCTAGCTAAATTCAGAGTCACACAGTTAGTACGGTACTTCTGGAAGCTAGTTGTGCATACCTGATGAAGAGCTACATCTGTCACCCAATAGTTACCATTATGATCTATGCTCAAGCCATGTGGTAAATAAAACCTGAAAACAAAATAAAGGAAAACTACATTAAGCAATGGGGAAACAAGGTAGGATAATTTGTTCTGTTTAGTCACCATACAAACACCTGGATTGATGTTTATATAAAGGAAATCTTCTTATCCTAATTTACTGGAACCCTGAATGCCTGTTATTTTTCGGGCTGCATTATCCTGTCATTCCTGAGTAAATGGTTTAATTTGTGCTACTATTGACTTTCATCCTAACCTTCACCCAGTGGCCAGTTTTGAAATACTCCATGTTGTTGTTTGTGTGTACACACCCTAAATTTTGTTCTCTTCTCCTGTTGAAGAGCGAAGGGCACTCGACATGAGCATGGGAAGAGACAGACGGCTTTCAATCCCCCTGTCCGTTTCCTGGTCCAAATTTTTAAAAGCCACTGTTGTGTCCTTAAAGGAAGAATAAGTTCTTTTAAAAAGATTTTATTGTGTGCCGGTTTTGTATTTGTATTCCATACCATGCATCTTCCCACATGGTAGCACTGTTGTTTGGGGGTATCAATTTTTTTAACAGTAAAACATAAGTGCTGCACTCAGGAAAATACAACACTTCAGTACATTCACAGCCATTCTAACGACTGTGAGGAACATGGCTGCGTGGGCGCCTTGGGCACCTACTGGATTAAATGTGCCGTGTAATTTGTGATGAGTGATATAATCTCGCCTGGGCATTATTTCAGGTTTAGTTGTCATTTTATATGTTACCTTGCTGGGAGGAAAGACGTGGGTCTCAAAAACAATCAAGGTTGAAATGTTAGTAAGGAAAAGCAGTTTCGCATAGCATCATAGTTTCATAATTAAGGTAAACAGCATATTAACATTAATAGACATATTACCCAAACTTTGCAGAAAATTGATACTACATATACACTTAGATAACATACAGACAGGCACATTTTGTGTGGCTCATGAGGGGTCGGGGGCATTGTTGGGATAGCTGCTGCACTAGACTTTCTTCTCCTCAGAACTGAACAGAAAATGGTGTGCTGCCAGTGAAGGGTAGTCTTTTCTCAAGGTGGTTTTGTTAGATTTGGGATCATTTCCCACTGTATGTATTCTGTGCTGTTAACTCTTCAAAAAGTCTTCTTTGGGAAGAGTAGGAAGGGAGACAGGAAAATCTCCATGTTTGCACTATGTAGGATCAAAGCTCAGTTTTCTTTGGCATTCTATTGCATACCAATAATTCCATCTTTATTATAATATGCTTGTTTATAAATAGTAAAAATAATAATAATGAAGCAGTCTTCTTGGATTTTAATGCTGAGGATCTGATATTCTGAGACCCTTTTTGACACACAGAGGAGGAAGTTAGTGACACATCTCAA
Organism: Podarcis melisellensis; assembly: GCF_964234715.1. Taxonomy (NCBI): domain Eukaryota; kingdom Metazoa; phylum Chordata; class Lepidosauria; order Squamata; family Lacertidae; genus Podarcis; species Podarcis melisellensis. Next base: position 24,799,687 of record NC_138543.1, read on the forward strand.
GCTCCTCATCCCAACAAATTATTCCCACCCAAGTACATTTCATATTAGTTGCTCAGCAGGCAGCACCCCTCAAGACTTTTCAAAAATGTTTTCTGCAGATGAGAAGCACACAAAATCAACACATGCAGGCACACACTTAGAAAGATTAAACAAAAGTGGCAAACGCCAAGACTATCCGGCTCCAGAAGATAAATGCCACCTACATGTCCAGTTATTCCACAGAAAATATGGCACTATTTTTGCTGTAATGCCAAAATGGCTAAAAATGCAGTTAAGGCTAGTTTTGAGTGATCATGGAGACACCAACCTTAGTTAGATGTATCTGCATTTGCCCAAGGAAGGATAACTTGGATCAAGTGTCTACTAAATATGCACTCACTGGTCTGGCTACAAAGTGGGAACAGCATCAACCTTTATCTCTGAATGAGACCATGAGATGGGGTGGGGTTGGCGAGAGCCCCACGTTCTACTGCTTTTTTGTTACCAGAAGTAAAGCAGCTATGGAAAAAGGTCTTCAAGCAACAGATTGTTGGGAGGCTTTCAATCCCACGCTTCATTTCATGATAAAAGCAGAACTCTCCATACAAACACTTTATAGCCAAACCAGCGAGTAGGTGTTTAGTATCTTACTTTCCAGCTTGGGGCAGGTAGTATTTTCTCCCATTTATCCTACCATTCTAATAGGAAAGCACAACACACCTTTTTAGTCTTTCTGCCTCTTGAGGACAGAATATTTGCTTTCTATCTGAGTTGGGTTCATTTGGGTCATTAAACAGTGAGCAGATAGGAAGGGGCATAAATTATTTCCAGACACTGGAAAAGTTTATAATGTTTGAAAACAGTAGATATAGATATAGATGATATAGATATAGATGATATAGATATAGATGATATAGATATAGATGATATAGATATAGATGATATAGATATAGATGATATATAGATATAATGCTATGAAGTGGGGAACTTATTCAGCACAAGGAAGGCAAACATAAGAATTTTAAAAATAAGAAAGACTTACAGATTTCTTCCCGTGGAATGAAGAACTGCTGAACTATTGGGATCTAGTACAAGAATAGTGCTCTCTTTAATGGGCCCAAGTCCTTTTTGTTGATAAATGTATCCACTGTCAAATGAACTACAGAGAAAAGAAAAACTGATCAATATACAAGGTAATCAATCAGACGTTTCAGAATCTTTGGGTGGGTGCCAGTAACAGGTGTGGCACAAATGTGGGTTCTCCACTCACACAGGCACACACACATTGCCATACAATATGTGTGTCTTAATAATATAGCTTGCTATCTAAAAACAAAGAATCGGCAATTCTCCCAGGGTGTAGCACATTAAAGGTGGTTTTCCCTCCTTCTCCTCCTTTCCCAAACAGAGAAGCAAGAATCTTACTGCACACAGCCTCTTCTTCTGGGCTGTGCATTTCATTTCACATGAGTTCACTGCTGCAGCCTCAAGTGCACCATTAACATAGCAAGTAGGAACAGGAAAGATGTTGTAAGATTGGATAATAGTGAGCTCTGAGTGGCTCCAGAGCAGGCTGCAGATCTAAGGTGCTCATGAAACAGGAAGTTTTCCTACATGCTCCAGTGTTTCCTAAGACCAAATTTGAGAAAATGTAATGCTTCCTGAGCACTTGGGGAGAGTATCCCCACTCTCAGTGATCTCTCTAAGCGCTGCTGCTTACATATATCTGGCTTTAAAATAAATAAGCAAACCACTGCAGATGCCACCACCCAAATCAGGCGTATATGTTGGAAGGAGGAAAAATGCAAGGGAAGGGAGAGTGGTCTGCCACTGCTGCTGTACTTGATTATTTTATACAGACAGTTGACACAACAAAATGAGCTTGAGTTTTTGTCCGCCCCCCCCCCAGTCTATTTTACACTGAGAATTAAAGTATCAATAATTTTGAAATTCACAGTAGGCTCATTGTGAGCCATTTACATAAGTATAAGGCACTCATACTGTTATCCCAATGAGAAATTATTAGCTATACTTCTCCATCAGTGCAAGAAGCCTTTATAAGCATTCCAGCATAAGTGCTTAGCATTGATTGAAACAGTGTTAACTGACTATGCTCATGAAAGTAAATAGCATTTAATCTAATTACATGTAAAATTGTAATTCAATTCTCATCCAAAATCTGGGAGCTGTATATTTTTTCTGCACGTTTATTTATTTAACTGGCTTCTAAGTGCTTATAGGGATTGATTTTTTAAAAACAGGAGGCTTGCTTTATGACTTTAGATGAGTCTGCAAACCAAATTATTAACCCTGTACATTGCAACAACAAAAAGAATAAACCCCGCATAAAATATTTATGCTATAGCTTTCAATTAAGAAAAGTGGCAGGCCACTCAACTGTTTGTACTTCATTGATTAGTACATTGATTTCTTTATTAAAATTATTTGCACATGAAATCTGCAGCACTTTTTAATTAAAAATATCCATCATGCACTTAGTGAATATTGTTGCAAATACCTTTTATCTGGTTTTTGTAACCTCAGGCTTTCCAGAACAGTTACCATTTATTAATACTGCACAGAAGTGCAGTTAAAAACAACAAGTGATTGTTTTGGACTCACATGGGTAGGCAAACTAAAACCCGGGGCCCGGATTTGGCCTTATCGCCTTCTCAATCCGGCCTGCGGACAGTCCAGGAATCAGCGTGGTTTTACATGAGTAGAATGTGCCCTTTTATTTAAAATGCATCTCTGGGTTATTTGTAGGACTTGCCTGGTGTTTTTACATGAGTAGAATATGTGCTTTTATTTAAAATGCATCTCTGGGTTATTTGTGGGGCATAGGAATTCATTCATTTTTCTTTTCCTTTCAAAATATACAGTGGTGGAGCGTGGGTTGTCAGCACCCGGGGCAAGGCAAGTAATTTGCGCCCCCAAACCCGTGGATTTGCGCCCCCTAACCCTAAACCCCAGATGTTGCGCCCGGTGCGGCCGGGCCCCCCCCCCTGCACCCCTCACGCTACGCCACTGAAAATATAGTCTGGCCCCCCACAAGGTCTGAGGGACAGTGGACTGGCCCCCTGCTGAAAAAGTTTGCTGACCCCTGTTTTGGAGTCTTGTGATTTCATGGTCAGGCCACCAGCAATGGACATTGGGAATGATCACAAGGGTGAGCAACAGTAGCAGGTGCATCTTAAAAAGTTAGACTAGTGTTGGATCGGTCTCTTGGATAATATGCTTTAGGAACTACTCCCGTGATTTAATAGCAGCTTTCAGGATTACTTTCAAATATCCAAAACCTGAGTCTTCACACACAACAAAGGATATCTAACAATGCAGATTTAAAGAAGATTATAAAGTGCTGCAATAATCATTGCTTATGCTCTCCATTCTTATTTCCCTAGCATGGTAGGCTCTTTAAAATATAGCTATTTTCCATTAAGAAATGAAGCAGTAGGCAGGAGCAAGCAGTAACAGTGGCAATTAAATGATAATCAACTCATCTTCTTTGATGACTATTATATTCATATAAATCCATAAGGTCCTTAAATACTGACCTATGGCAGCTTTTACACACAATCAAGCTACTACTTATTTTGAAGGTTTTGCAATTCCTCTTTTTCTCTCTCCCATAGGAGCCAGGCCACATTCCCATTTTTACTATAAGCAGTGAGGCCTGCGAATAAGAATGAAGAGTCCATGGCAAAGACAGGAACTAATCTCAAGAATCCTAGACCTAATTCAGCTTCTCTACTGAAGCTGTGTGTGAACGGATTAACAATATTAGCATATATTTTGAAGAGCTGATACCTCTCTGGAATGGGGTGGGTGAAGAAAGAAAAGGATGACTGACGGCTTGTGGTTTGTTTGGGGTGAGATATGTCCAAACCTAGACTCACAGTTTAATGCTAAACCAAACCATGTCTTAGCTCCAGGAAGGGCAGCAAGTGGTTGCAATTTTTGCTCCAAGAACCCACACACATGAGCTCACACTTGGCCATGTTTTGGCTTAGCATCATGTGCAAAATGAACCATAGAGAAGTTCAAGAGACATTGTATTCAATAAGGGGAAATGAAAATCTTACACTGGAACTTGCAAGAACAAAGCTTCCAGATGGTTTTCAAGATAGATAACATAAATGCAAAGGTAATTTCCAGACTAAAAGCAGACTTGAGACATCTGAACACCTGCCAGAGTTATTTGGCATAACTCCCTTGAATCTGCTTCTTCACCACCCAAGCAGAGACCATCCCAAAAAAATCATACACACTCTAAGATGGCGATTTAAGCACCCCTTCTGCCAAACCTCATGTTCTCTGCAAATTTGGGAAAGCTGGGGGAGTACAGGAAACAGACACACATCTCTAGATCTTGCACTTAAGTGTCCTACAGCACAAGATTAAACTGCCTAAAGTTCCCAAGCAGTCTGCTGCATTTGCTTGTAGGGATATGCAGCTTTTATGTGCATGTATTATTAATACACTGCTAGCATTCTGTGCAGTGCCTGAAGCCCTGATAATTTGTTTGCCTCTTTCCTTGTTGTATGATGGGGAAGCAATCAACCAGAAAGAATGAAGAGAGTTCCTAAGGCTGATAATTGAGCACATTTATGATTGGTAAAGAACATTACACCCAATTAATAACTTTGCATTAATTTTATGGTTATGTGCATATATTTAGGCAAGCTTGATAATAGAGGCCTATTATCACAAAATAAAAGGAAATATTTGGTGAAATCCGCTCCTTTAAATAATTAACATTTTCCTGATTCTAAAAGCTTCCTGTTATTAGTAATGTGTACTCGTATGCAGATGCCTTATTCAAATTTTCTTCAGTAACTTAAATATCAAATAAAGCAAAGGTACCCATAAGGGTTAATAATGGGGGGAAACTCCAAAATTCACAATTGAGCTATACCATTATTAGGACCAACCAAATCTCCACAAATTGTATTCCCTCAAGTAATTCATTTTAATTCTATCCATTTTAAATTGTTTTGTACACTGCTCAGTTTTATCTGTGATATAAAGTTTTTTGCCTTAGTTTTTAGGGATGCTACTGTTTGTCATTTTATACGAACTGATATCGATGTTGCTTTTTATTGTTTTCTGTGTAAACTGTTTAGAGTTTTATTACATAAAGCAGCATAAATGTTTTATAAGCAAGGAAATAAAAATTGTGCCAAACTTTCAACTTTCAGAACTCTTCATCAGGCAAGATGGTACATGAAGAAAATAACGGGATGAGCAAAAATAGATGGGATATTGTAGTCAGGAGGTTGGCTCCAAGATGGGAGACTGCAGGCTAAATAAGTCCCATCCAGTTACTACCAATACCAAGTTACACTAGTAGAGTGGCATTCAACTAAATATCTCTAAGGATAGACCCGCTGAAATGAATGAATGTGACTAAGCTAGGTCCATTCATTTCAATGGTTCTGCTTTGGATAAAACAGCTGAATACTACCCGCTAGGATTCTAGCTTAGAGAATCTAGGATAAATGGCCGCTCCTCCATTCTTCGAGACGCTAGGGCAGGCTTGTAACCCTGAGTCAAATCACCCTTATACCAAACACACAGGTTCCTGGAGCAACTTTTGCATGGTTCTTCATTATATTAACGCCGTAAGGAATGACCAGGCTTAGTTTGGAATTAGTTTACTGATATACAATTTAAAATCAACCAGGAAATGCAAAACACTAGTTAAAGGTAAAGGACCCCTGGACGGTTAAGTCCAGTCAAAGGTGACTATGGTGTTGTGGCACCCATCTCGCTTTCAGGAGCTGGTGTTTGTCCACAGACAGCTTTCCAGGTCATGTGGTCAGCATGACTAAACCACTTCTGGCACAACGGAACACTGTGACAGAAACCAGAGCACACAGAAACACTGTTTACCTTCCCGCCACAGCGATACCTATTTATCTACTTGCACTGGTGTGCTTTCGATCTGCTAGGTTGCCAGGAGCTGGGACAGAGCAATGGGAGCTCACCTCGTCGTGGGGATTTGAACCGCCAACCTTCCAATCGGCAAGCCCAAGAGGCTCAGTGGTTTAGACCACAGTGCCATCCGCGTCCCACGTGCAAGGCACTATCGTCCAGCCTATATGGAAAAACTGCTATTTTGCTTGCCTCACAGAGGAAGCCAGTACAGAGCGGGGAGACATATGCAGAGGTGCTGAAGAACATATACTTTTGGCTTATGAGTGCTTGCTTACTTTGCATCCCATACATGATCGCCCCTGTGGAAGATGACCAGGTTACTGTTAGAATCCAAGGCCAGCCCAGAAACCTGCCCGAGTTTGAGGTTTACTCCAGGCCAATCAACTACTTCTTCTATGTTTAAATCTGAAAAAGGAGAATAAGGTTTACATGTTGATATAAAAATATTAGGTAAGTAAATAATTCAATGGCTAAAGATAGAATCAAACAAGCTCCAACCAACATATTTACATGCAATATAATAGTTACAATGTGTTCATATAACAATACAGTCCATTCAACTTCCAAAATGTTTGGAAACCAAAGTACGGCTTCTGATTGGCTGCAGGAAGCTCCTGCAGCCAATCGGAAGTCGCAGAAGCCACGTTGGATGTTCAGGTTCCAAAGAACATTCGCAAACTGGAACAGTCACTTCTGGGTTTGCGGCGTTTGGGAGCCAAAACGTCTGAGTATCAAGGTGTTCGGGATCCAAGGTACGACTGTACAAAAAAGAAGCCTTAGAAAAAAAGATATTTATGATCAGCAGCAGCATCTAGAACCATGAAACTCTCCCTTTAGAAGCGTAAATATGCATGTAGCTTCCAATACAGAAGCTCCTGTTTTGTGGTTTATGCTATGAATACCAGTATTTCCAGCCTTCAAATTTGTCATTTATAATACTCCTGGCCTGGCAGAAGCAGAGTGAGAGGTGGACCAAGAGAGGCTATTTCATGAGCTTGGCTGAATGATCAGCTGTCACTTGGCGCCTCCTGCCCCTGAACTCAATCCATGTAGGGCTTTATAAGAACTTTGCAATTTTAATAATTAGTGCTTGGGTTTTCTTTTTCTCTCTCACCCCCTCATACCTTTTCCCTTTTGTATAATCTATTTTAGATTGTAATACTGTGTCTTGTCTTTAATCTGTGTACAACACCTGGTAAACAGTAGGTGCTATAAAACATATATTTACATACATTTAATATGATGTAACCTACAAGCCAACTCCAAGCATGTGGCCCACTTCTATTTATGCACACTTACTATTATTATTATTAGTAGTAGTAGTCATCGTTGTCACTTTTTTTATTTACTTAATGAAACTCCAAGCAACTTTAGGATTTGCCTAACGCAGATATTTTAGGATACTGTTACTCTTGGGACATACAGTTCCAATAAAATGTAGGATTACTGTAAGGACCAAACACCAAACACGTGATCTATGAATGTTTACTTGGAAGTAAGTCCCACTGATTTGAATGGGTTATTTCCAACTAAGCAAATTTAGTATATATCATCCTTGTAATTGTTTACTGTTGAGTATCTAGTCTGGCTATCTTCTCTCTCAGAGGTGGGGAAAAAACACACAAGAGACCTCAGCATATTTATAGTATTAACACCAGTTGTCATATATACCATTTCCAAAAAAATCATTCCGCACTGTATTTGTGGAGTGATAACAGCTAATAAAGAATCTAGTCCGTCAACCTAGACAATTAGGCTGATTTAAATTGCAATAATTTCATATAAATTTGCATAAAGCTTCTAGATACTGTATAATTCTTAGGGTTGTTGGGTTGTTGTTTTTTTGCACAACTCTAGTCCTGTATCATTTGATAAACCCTTTACTGCTCAGCCCTGTGGATTTGTACAGCAAAAGGTATAAATAATAGATAGGTGGATTGATGATAATCATAAGTAAGGAAAAAACTTTCTAAACCAAAAGCAAAATCTATTATGGAATTACTTTAATAGTCCTAGCACAAATATTGCTTTTATAGCTTCCAATGAAATATTCCCCTCTCCAGACACACAGAGGAGATATCTTACTGTAATCAGCATTCTTCAATAATACGACAGAAAAGCCAGTATTTTGTTCACTCCTCTAGCATTCACCAGCATAATTAAATCTGAAAACCACTTTTCCCGCAAGAACAGCCTCCTGGATCAGGCCAATGGCCCATCAAGTCTAGCATCCTGTTCTCTCGGTGGCCAGCAGATACCTGTGGGGAGCTTGCAAGCAGGACACGGGCACAACAGCACTCTGGCCAACTGCAATTCCAAGCAACTGGTATTCAGAGGCATACTGTCTCTGATAGTGGAAGTGGAACATACCCACTGTGACTTAAATTCAGTCGAGTTCAGTTTCAAATTATATTTATCAAGTATTCTGTTGGCTGCTTGTTGGTAGAACAGAGAAAACAGCCCATAGTAAATAGGAATTGTCTGCACCGTCCTATGCCTATTAACCCAGAGGTCAGCCCCACTGAGTTCAATGGGACTTATTCTCAGATAAGCGTGCAGAAATTTGCAGTCGAAAGTACTGTTCCTCTTTTCTCCTCTGTTAACAGTAGCAAAAACAGGCAATCAGTTTCACAGATACCTTATTAAACTTCCACAGTGTACCAAAGGCTTGGTGGTCATTTAAAACAGCATACATTAACACCAGGTTAATAGGAAGCATTCCACACTAATGTTTTAAATAGAAAATCAGAACCAGGAAGATTGTGAATCATTTAAAGCTGCAAGGAACAATACATTTGGCAAGTGTCACTGTCCTGTGCCGTGAATCTTGGCTGAAATTCTCTCAAACTAAAAAAGACATCACAGATATTGGCTCAACTCAAGGACGTTATGCCAAACCATAGTTTAAAAGGCTTAAGCTATAGTTTGGCACGATGAATGAATTGGAAAACCATATTCTGGTTTGCTGGCTGAAAAACTAAGAAATCATGGTTTCATAATGGTTTGCAAGCTGTGTGCTTGGCGTGGTGTCTGAATCGATAAACCACAATTATATCCACCTCTCTGCCTTCATAAGTTGTTACAACACGGAGTGGATGTGTTAAGGTGAACGCTATGAAAATGGCAGAGCTGGTGCAGACAAACAGTTCTGAACCATGGTTTGGGTTTTCAGCTATGGTTAGTACAAACTGTTATTAGGTAGGATGTCTGAATTGAGCCATTGCAATTACTTATCCAAATAATTGCTCATAAGGGTGGTCTAATTATACAAACAGCATATCCTTGGACAAAGGTATTTGCATGAATTGCAGCTCTTTGTTCCTTATTGGGGGAAAGGGAAAGAATCAGTACAAATCTTATTATTAGGAAAGAAGAGCTGCAATCTCATTAAATTCCTTCCACTGATGTTGCATGACTCATACAACTACCGCATGAGTAGTTATTTCCATGCCATCATTGCCTATCCCAGCTCTATGTTTCTAGAAAATTACTTAAGAAGTAACTATAATGTTTCATATTTAGAAAGAGAGAAATACAATGAAAATATAATACAAATGCACATAACATATTGTTACTAGTCAACAAGGCATTCAAGCTGAAAAATACAGAGGGCATAACTACCCTCACAGGAGAGTGTGTAATAAAGCCAGCTGCACAGTAAGAAAAACAAAGTCAAATAATTGAATTTACCATGTTCAAGTTGGATTACACAGTTTAGAAAAATGTAACAAATGATTCCAGCTCAGGCTTTCTGTTTATATACCAAAAATAAAACGTCTGCTACTAAATTAGTCTTTTCTTTTAGAAATAAAGTATGAAATACAATAATGTATCAAATAAATCTGTCACATGATACATAGCACTAAACTGTACAGCAGACAACTAACATACACATGAAACAAAACTTACTAAACCTTTGCCACAAATGGGAAGGATAACATGAGCATTGCTTCAGTGATTACTGACTCTTATGTTGAACAAAATGATTTTTTCATCGGAACAGCTGATGTAAGAGAGGAACGTGATGTACAACTTCAATTTTTTTAAAAAAAAAATTTTGATGTTCTCTTCCAATTTTGCTAATGCACAGAGTAGTTTATAGTATTGGATATGGTAACATTTTCAAATAAAAAGACACAACCCTAACCCACCTCCTGTACGTTCCTTTTCCCAGTTCCCACTGCCAGGTTTAGGTGGCTGCAAAGCAAGGTGCCTGTTCTCTGGTGGCCTCAGGGTGGATTCTAATCTGTGGAATTTGTGGATTCTGTCTCTGACAAGAATGGCATTGGCCCTTTCATCTTTACTGGAAAACTCTCTGGCATCAGGCCAACCAAGATCCTTCTTCTGGACTACATTAGCAATCTCTGCTACAAGATCTGATTCTGCCTTTTCTGTAGGGTTATACTTGTGCACATGAACAACATCTTCCCTTTCTCCTAGCAGCTTGGAAATGAGTGAATAGAAATCACCTGCACAGAGAAAAAGAGAGAGAAAGAGAAAAAAAACAACAGATAAGAGAAAGAGGCAGAGGAGGCAGACAGACTGCAAGATTTTGTTGTGAGCTTGACAAAGAGCAGAAATAGGAAGTTATTCCTAAAAGCCAACTTGGTTCAAAACTTCTGGCTGCTCAGGAACTCTTGACATAAATCACAGGCTGTTGCAGTCCTTAAATTTACACAACAATGCCTTTTTTTTAACAAGGCATTTCAGAACCCAGGCAAATGAGGCCCCTTGCCTCTGGAAGGCTGTCCATGGGGGGGGGGGGAGCATAACTTTAAGGAAGGATTATTTTAGCATTATTTAGCATTGGAAAACTGGTGTACTTACCTCCTCTGAAATTTGCTACTAATAGCCTTCCATTTACAGGAAGCAGAAATTCCGAAGTGAAACCAGTTTGAAAGGCAATATATTCAATTTTTCACTAGATTCTACAGAATGTTAATACAATCTGGAAGTGAACCAGTTGCAATTGTGGTTGTGTTTTTTCCCCTACTGTATGCTTTTTGGAACTGCATTAGCCAGGAAATGGAGGAAAAATTACAGATTGGTAAATTCTCCCACAGAAATGTTTGATAGACTATCAAACTGACATATATTTTAAAATATCTTTAGGTATATCAGATTCCTAACATTCTGGTTTATACATTATTTGTGTTACTTAAAGTTCCATACCTAGCCAATATCCTTTCCCCCCAACCAGTGTTGTTAGCTAGATTGTCTGTGCTAGAAAATTGCATCATGTTTATATGAAGACTGCCAGGAAGGATTCCCCCACCCCCCATTTCCCATGTTGCCTGGTTTCACTTGAGTCTGTTTCCTGTGTGTTGAATATGAATATCAAGTTTTTTTAAAATAAAAAAGTCAGAAGATCGACAACTTTGTTAATTCAACTACTTTAGAAATGATAAGCATATCAAACATATTCAGAATGTGCATCCAGAATTCAGGGGGAAATAGCTAATATGCACCTACTGTGATGCAAGCTTAAGGTTTGCTAGATCTAGGCCCTTTTATTCCATTTGAGTACAATCGTAACTAAAGAAGATACAGTAGAATACTTCACTAGAGCACTCCAGATGTGCATCACACATTCTTCTACTTGCAATCTGAATATTACTGTTATCAAAGCTGGGCAGCTTACAACTGTTGAAGCACACTAGAGTATATGACACATAAATAAAATAAGAAAGCAAGGTCTGGTAGAAGCCTGAAAGAAGAAAATTCAAAAGAAAGGACGAAAGGGAGTTATTCATTCACTCATTACACATCACTTAAAACTAGCTGGGTAGATTTGAACGGGATCCAATTTGTTGCTGATGTAAACACACTTGCTTACAAAGCAGCAGCAACAAGCTCTTCGCCGCCTGCAGGTTTTATGTGCGGCCAGCGTCAGCGCAAGCCATCAAGAACATATTGTTCTACTCAACAATTTTGTTAAGAGCCAGCAATTGTCGGCAGCTGGACATGTGTTCAGTTGTGCTACATCTTATTGTAATTTGCATCTTGCCACCAAGAGCCAAAACTGCAAGGCAGTGGCGGCCTGAGGGAGGGAGACCTGCCCTGCAAGGGACTGACATCTGGCTCCTCTGGCAGCCATTTCCAGACCAGATAATTTCTTCTTATAGAGTCCCTGTAGAGCAGAGACTCAGAAGGCAAGTGGCAGCTTGAACACCTAAAGCAGGCTTCCTCAACCTCGGCCATCCAGATGTTTTGAGACTACAATTCCCATCATCCCTGACCACTGGTCCTGCTAGCTAGGGATCATGGGAGTTGTAGGCCAAAAACATCTGGAGGGCTGAGGTTGAGGAAGCCTGACCTAAAGCTACCTTCCCAATCTGGTGCCCTTCAGCTGTGTTGGACTACAACTCCCATCATTCTTGACCACTGGCTATGCTGGCTGGGGCTGATGAGAACTGTAGTCCAAAACAAACAGGAAGGCATCAAGTTGGGAAAGGCTGATCTAAGGACTAAGAGAGACTTGCATTTGCTTCCTCCGGTGCCTCTTGTGTCAACCACCATGAGCCAGAAACAACAAGAGACATCAGAAGAAGCATCCTGAGTGAGGAAGCAATTGCCTCCTTGAAGATCTGCTATGGCTCAGTGCTGCAGCAGCAGCTGGAATATCCAGTGTTGAGAAGGGGGACTTGTACACATCTGTGCCTGTTCCTAACAACTCTTCTCTATTCTGTTGTATATTAAAGATAACCTAAATCACCTTGAGCTCTTCGGTTAGCAGGAGGAATATAAATACTTCAAATGATCTATTCAACCTCTGCACTGGAGGAAAGGGCTTAGTCCTTTATCACTTTATGCTTCTTTCTTTCTGTTTTGGATTGGTGGCTGTAAACAGTCCGTAAATAAATATCCCCGCCTTGGTGACACAACCATTAACTTCCGCAAATATGCTGGCTCACAAGTATTTCCATTAGACTGAGAGGATAATGAATTAAAAGGTTAAGGATTTCAATTATTTAGACTTCTTTTAAAAATACATTTATGGAACCATGTCATAAAATCTTCTTAAAAGTTTCACATTAAAGCAATAATAAACGTAAATGGTAAGCTAAGGCTTCAGGACTCTCACGGAAATGCAATTTTAAGAACTCAGCAAGGGGGGAAATTAAGTCTTTTCAAAATGACCCTAAGAGAGTCTGTCATGTTTATAAACAGTCCTGGCTCAACGGTTCCAGCTAAATTTCCAATTTCAGCCTTTGGAAGGGGAAGGTCCCCAGTGAAATCCCCTGTCAGAAAATAATTATCAGAGTTAATAGGGCCAATTTTGGTGAAATGAACAAAGCAAATTGGAGCTGAACATAATGTGTTAAGCCATCCCCACTAACATGCTTGATAAAACATCCTTAATGTTGCTTTCCTTCAACCACATACTACTGCATTTATGGCCAACTCTTATCAGATGCTTTCTACTGTTACAAAAACCACAGCACAACCACCGTCGCCATCCTCCCAGCTGCATTTTATGACCTATACCTTTCCTCATACAAGGGATTAAGCACCCTTTGTAGGTGAGATGTGTCTATATCTTCTACTTGGGTACCCGACCAAACATCCATAAGGAATTGCCTCCCAAATAAACTCAAGTATGAAGGGTGTGGCATGGGCGGGGGGAGAGAGAAAAATCAAACAGCTGTCGACATATCATGCTGTATGTATGCAAACTTCCCTTCTGGCATCATTATTGCAAAAGCCAGCAAAACGATAATCCACCTCACATTCCTGTTATTTCAAAACTGTTTTGTGCAAGTGAGAGCCACGACTCTGAGATAAAGTGTTTAATATTCTGTTGGGAGCTGGCCAGAGTGGCTGGTGAAACTATAAATAAATTATTATTATTATTATTAATAATAATAATAATAATAATAATAATATCATCCTCATCCTCTTCATCATCATTCCTGTCTCCCAAAGGGCAATAATACCCAGTGACACCGTGTGTCTCAGTGGCAAAGAACAAGTTTAAGAACGTAAGATGAGTCCTACTTGATTAGACCAAAGGACTATCACAGTGGCCAGCCAGATGCCTTTGGGAAGCCCATGAACAGGATGTAAGTGCAATAACGCTGTGCCACTCCTGATTCATAGCAACTAGTATGCACATGCATTCACATTACTAGCAGCCACGGATATCTTTATGCTTCACGAATCTGTCTAACCCCCGGTTCAAATACATCAAAATTTACTAATTTTAAATGGCCCCTATCCATCCCCAAACAGAGCCAAGTTCCCTACTGTGAAGGCATATTGAGGGCTTACACTCATTTAGGGTATAAACCAAGTACGAGCAACTACAATCCCTATTGTACCTTTGCGGCTTCCACTGAAGAAGGCCAAGTCTGAAGCCAAAATGGTGAAATGGGCAGCAGCAAAAGACAGGGTTGTTTTGGTCAGGATGTTTCATCTCAGGAACTTCCATTACCTGAGGGATAACTCAGTCAGTAGAACATGAGTCATCGGTTCGAGCCCCACTTTGGGCAAAAAAAAATATTCAGATTTTTAGGAAACAACGAAACATGCCTCTCCCAGCACGGCCCCCCCAAGCTTTTAATGGAATTTGATGTTGCTACTGAAGTGGATTTGCCAACTGCTTTTATCGATAACTTTTCCACAGAGAGGTTTTTTTTTTAAAATGTAATTATTTGCTGCCTAAAGAAGGCTTGTGACTGATAATAAATTTAAATGATAAATAATACCAAATGAAATGAATTAAACAACCCTCTCATTTATTTATATCCTTCAACACCTTTCTGATATTATTGCTATATTTTCTCAGTTCTGTCACTGAACTCGTCCAAATGGTAGAACAGAAATATCTCAAGAGGAAAACATTTCATTTGTTTAGATATCACACTGTTTTTTGTATGGGCATTTTAAAACAGCTGATTCTGCATTGCTTGAAACCTTAGGCACTCTGGCGCTGTGGCAATCTCAACTTCTCATCGAGAACTACATATACAACCCACTCCTCCTACACTGAAAAGATAGAATATGAAGTCTCATCCAGGGATGATGAAGTAGATTCCTGGGTGATAAAACAGCAGCTCAAAGGCTTGTACACTAAATGCAGACAACTTTACTTCAGTAATGCAAAAAACAGACCAAAGCTATACAGTGAGGAGAGGAAAATGGGGTGTTTAACATACAGTGGTACCTCAGGTTACATACGCTTCAGGTTACAGACGCTTCAGGTTACAGACTCCGCTAACCCAGAAATATTACCTTGGGTTAAAAACTTTGTTTCAGGATAAGAACAGAAATCATGCTCTGGCAGCGAGGTGGCAGCGGGAGGCCCCATTAGCTAAAGTGGTGCTTCAGGTTAAGAACAGTTTCAGGTTAAGTACGAACCTCCGGAATGAATTAAGTACTTAACCCGAGGTTACCACTGTACCAATAAGATAACCATTTCTTAAGTATTTCTTTCAGAATAAGTTTTCAGAAACTCATAGCCCCCAAACTAATGCTACAATTCCACCTTAATCCAACTAAGTTCGGGTATGTTTTCTCAGTTTTCATAAAGAATACAACTTCACATCACCATTGTGCCCAAGGCCATTTGTCTTCCAGAACCAGTGTTTCAGTTATATGTAAGTAGCTATATTGTTTAATGCAAATACATTTTTCAAGCTCCACATGGCACAAAACAGTTTAGACCTCAATCCGACTCCCAAGCTTAGTCACAACACTCCTTTTAGGACTATAAACAAAGATTCATTTCAATCCCCCATCATGGAGAAGAACAGCAATGACCTACCTCACACAATTTTTGAAGGAGAATGAATACAAGAATGTAGCCCAACTGGACAATAAGGAGGAAGAAATAAAAGCTGGAAACTAAGGAGATTCATTGTCAATGCAAAATTTAAAAGCAATCCATTAGCCAGCACTTCACTCATAATTTAGGAAAATGTATTGGTACACATAGACATTAATAATTTTAAAAGGACACCTTAGTGATTAACCACCCAGAACCAGTCCTAGAATTGGTTTTAATTCTTTCAGCAATTAAAACTTGTATTAGATGGAACTACGGCAATTAAAGTCAGCAAGAAAAAAATGGTGTACGAGAATTTAAATGAACCTGTTAAAATTACAGAAACTCCCACTCATTCTTAAAGAGGTTTGCTTTCTTTTTTGACCAACAAAAGCTAAAGAACCTGTTTCCATAGAAACATGTTAGAGATATATACACACACATGCTCACACATACACACCAAGTAGAGATTTGTTATTAAACAAAGCTGTACTGCAGCTTCTGTTTGGAGGATGTTTTTACAAGACATGTTACAATCGGCAAAGCAGAATAAGTGTTTCAGTGATTAAAAATGCTTCCGAACCACCATGTTAAATCATTACATATCTCAATAATTAACCCAGAATGAGTACCATCCAGATTAATCAGGGATCGCTAAGCTTGACAATTGTCATGCAAGATCCTCTTCAAATCCACGGAAGTCGCTTCAGAGGAATAGGTGTGTAAAATTTAAATCAATCTCAAATATTTGAATTGCAAGATTAAACCTAGCAATTCTTCCACATATTTGGATATGTGGAAATGTTGCGATTCAAAATGCAGCTCAACCATGGAATCAGACTCAGGGCAGTCATTCTCTCAGTCTTGATTCTCTAGCTGCAAAAATTGGATGAATTAAATACACCCCTCTTAACAGCAATGCTGGTGAGACTACTAATTTAGATGCAAGGCTCTTTCAATTATTTAACTCCACTATTTGGCTTACAAAGTGGTGCATGTGCAAAGACAGTAAAACAGAAGGCTTGAGACTGCAGCTTTAGAATGAGTCCTTTAAAAAGTCAAACAAAAATATTTGTGCTAACAGGATCACTTTGTTAGATACAACCTTAGGTAATGTTATCCTGAAAGATTCAGCCATAACAACATCCCATTGGGCTTGTGAGACATAATAAAGTGTTTGTAGGCCTGTATGCATACAGTTACACACATTTTGTATATATACAGTATTAAAATGCAACAAAGAAGGACTAGATTCCCTTCCACATCTCCTTACATGTTAATATTAAAACACAGGGATAATTCTTTGCACATTAAGATGCTTCCATCTGTACATGAGTGGGTCAAACTGAAAATGGTCATTATGTTACAAAACTCCAACAAAATAAGTATTTCATATTTTTCACATATAATCAAGAATTAAAACTAAAAACCTCTCTCTTTTTTCTTCCAGGAAGAACACTCTTTATTTATTGAAGACATTTATACACCATTTAATTACCGTATTTTTCGCTCTATAACACGCACCCGACCATAACACACACATAGTTTTTAGAGGAGGAAAATCCATAGGCATGCCACCCGTAGGCATTCCCTCCATAACACGCACAGACATTTCCCCTTACTTTCTAGGAGGAAAAAAGTGAGTGTTATGGTGCAAAAAATACGGTAATCATTTGCATTTCGAAACCCTACTAGCCCAATACAGCACACAAATAAATAACAATTGTATTAAGCAAATTTATCTGTGATCAAGAAAATCAAATGAGATTAAACAGTACTAATGAGTTTACCTGCAAGGTTAGGGACCAGTAATTGACTATTTCCTCTTGAATAATTATGCAATGAGTAGCAGTGTAATGGTAGGGATGATTTAAATGCTAGTTGTTGAACAGCTACCACTATTTTGATAAATCTCAATACAAAGAATGCAATTATCACTACTATTTGAAACATTTTTGAAATCTATTTTATGAAACCAGTATTATACGTACCCTGGTCTAAAACCTCCTCCTCATCTCTTTTTGGCTGTTGCATAACAGAAACTGTATCTCCACTTTTGGCTTCTGAAAAATAGAAAGGAGGAAATCTAATGATCTAAGAAAGAAATCAAAAAGCTAAAAGACAAGTTAATAGAATTCAGATACCTGCACATATACATACTGGCTTTTGTAACTCAGATTAATTGCAAGGAGTCAGTACAATCCAACAATTTATTTTCTGATATAAATGCACAGCTTCATTTAACATAGTCTACTGCTCCAGCGGTTCCAAATTGAATAAAATATTGTGGGGGCCCAGATAAGCCCTGCTCCACATAATCAATCACATGATGTGTGCACAAACCATTTACATGGCAGTGCCCATCAACTCTTGGGGTCCCCGGCCCCCTCAAATATTTTATGGGTGGCTGAAGCCCCCATGGCCCCTAGACCATGTTTGCTCCTATGTACTGTTCAGTCTACATATGCACATAGGCTGCTTGAACATTTAGGCTTTTATGATTTACAAGGGGAAGTTTGTGAGCACACAAGCCAACAGTAGTGAACTGAGGGAACTAATGTGAGGATTTTGCAGTTGCTTTTATCACCCAATTCTGGCCAAAGGAATAAAGTGCAAAGGAGACCAGATCCACCAAGCAAAAATCTTCCTTACAGCAATAGGCTGGAGCAGGATATTAGTTATTTTCTGATCCCTGACCCTCTGACATGGCTGCAAGGAGGACATTGGAAGCATCCATTTCCTGGATAAATGAACCACAGCTTTATATGAACTAGGCCACCGGGTTTAGTTTAAATCATAGTTTATTGCAACAAGCCAAGCTCAAACTATGGTTTCTGTTTCAATAAAACATAGTTTAGTCTTAAAAAATTAAGAGAAAGTTCCCCAGAAGGAGCATGGACATTGCTTTGGTAGCATATGCCTCAAGGGACTATGGGTGGAATTCAATGTAACGCAAAGCAGGGCATGTGTGCTGGGATCAAGGTCCACTTACGAAACGGCCTCCTGGAGATTTTTCCAGGCCACATCCCTTAACTAGTCCAGATTCACACCTTGTTTGGATGGATAGAGAGATGTGTGGATATAAACTAGTCTATTATACAAAGGTAAAAATTGCATCTGTTGGTCCACCCACTCTGGCCTCAGGCTCCACCCACCATCTTGGAAAATGGCCTAGAAGGGAGTGTGACTCTTGGGCTGAACAAGTTTCACCAATCCGGCTCTCAGGAATGCAATACTTAAATCTATGTCTATTTGTTTGGTCAGTTTCCATGCAATAAATAATAATAATAATAAATTTATTTGTACCCCGCACATCTGGCTGGGTTTCCCCAGCCACTCTGGGCGGCTTCCACAGAGACCAAAAATATACTAAAATGTCACACATTAAAAACTTCCCTGAACAGGACAGCCTTAAGATGTCTTCTGAATGTCAGGTAGTTGTTTGTCGCTTTGACATCTGATGGGAGGGTGTTCCACAGGGCGGGCGCCACTACCAAGAAGGCCCTCTGCCTGGTTCCCTGTAGCTTTGCTTCTCACAATGAGGGAACCGCCAGAAGGCCCTCAGTGCTGGACCTCAGCATCTGGGCAGAACGATGGAGGTGGAGACGCTCCTTCAGGTATACTGGACTGAGGCCGTTTAGGGCTTTAAAGGTCAACACCAACACTTTGAATGCAAGTACCCTTTCGCTCAACCGTACCATTCTTTCTTCATTAATATTATCAATTAATTTTAAAAAACATAAAACATACCTTCATGATGTCCATGGACCATGGTCATATCAGGCTTGACTGGAATGGGAATGTTTGCCTCCTGTGGTATGTTTTTGAACATCTCTGGGTCTATGTTCCTTGTACAAGTCTTGTATGAGACTGCATGTTTGGCTTCCATGTAATACATAATGTAGAAATTGCACATTTCATCACTAGCTGTGCCCCTATATCAAAATACAATGGAGAAAGACATACGAGCAGTTTCAGCCATAGGATGAAACACACTTGTAGAGGCTGGTATTAAATCGCATGGGAGAGACAGAAAATTACCACCGCCACTGCCCAAATGATAAAAGGTTAGACCACAGTACACTTTAAACATTTCACATAAAAAATGCATTAAGACCTCTGACATAAAGGCCATTATCTCCAGCTGATTGCTTAGCATTTATATACACCAGTCTGCATAGTTTTCATCAACCATGCTAGAAATTAAGAACTGTTAGAATTTTGAACCTGCAATGAGCTGGTTTATTAGCTCCCTAGTTTACCTCCCAGCTCCTCAGGTGTGAACACAGACCCCCAAGCCCCCACCCCCGCACTGCTGCAAAACCTTATTGACTTCAATGGCTTTTTTTGTGAGCACATTTCATGAACTCCCGCAGTGCTTGGTGGACTGCATGCAAGAGAATCACTAACAGGGAACACAGCAGAATAAAGTATTTCTTTCCTTCCTGAAGATTCCGAACACAAACACACACACACACCCTCTGCCCAGATGATGTATTCCATTTACAAGTCATCCATAATTTAGCGTTTTAATTTAGGATTCTTCTATTTAATGCTCCTCATTGCCCCCCTCTTCCCTGCCTGCCAGGCCACAGAGTATACATCCAAGTTAAAAATTTAGCTTCATTATGTCATGGGACACTAAGTGCAGCATCTTCCATTTAGATTAAAAGATGCTGCAGACCCCAGAATACAAAACAAAAAGATACACACAAACACATACAAACTGACATAACTTAAACGCTGCTTTTCAGAAAAGCATCAGGGCGGACTTACTTTAGGCAGAAACCTAACAAGTAAGAGTTATCTATAGACTTGAAAGCGATAGTAGTAACCTATTTAAAATCTAGGTAATACAATAAAGTTCTCTAACATTTGGTGTGTCAATATGTTCTATTTTGAGAGACAATTGCAATATCCTCCAGCAGTTCTTATCAATTCACTGGGCAGTGCCAGGCTCCTGACAGACAGACTCAAAAAACAGCAAGTGGCCTGCAATAAGGTGTCTCCCGCTCTTTTAATTAGCTTTCACCATCAAGCTGGTGTGGGGGTGGACTAGGTGGAAGCAGCAAAGACGTCAATGATGACTTTTCTTCGTGGCATCATGCAGCATTCATTTATTCACCATGGCAACAATAACGGCATCAGTTTGTTGCCGGGGGGGGGGGGGAATGAAAGAGACCAGACCTTCCCAAATGTGAATGGATATTTCAGCCTTTGAAAATGTGGAATCTCTTGCCCACCACAGAAAGCTGCTTGAAAAAAATTGCTTAAAGCTTCTTTTTCTTTTATTGAGTGTAACCCGTCAACACGTGATTTAGATACCCACCTCTTTAGTATATAAGCAAAGCACTCAAGTGCAATAGAGGAGTGATCTAACCCATCTACATATCTCAATAGTATCAAAACACTGTCAAGGTTTTTGACATAGCACACCTCTGGAAGATTAATCTGTTTAGTTTGTTTTTGTTGTTAGTAAGATGACAGGAATTAGTGGAGCAACAAGTCTTTCCCCTGCCTCCGATAAGTATTTAATTTCTTTTCTTTGGGTGAGAAAGGAATGGGTCACAATGGCTTGTTTAATCTAGCAGGGGTGGGGGAACCTTAGAAGAATAAAAGAAGAAGAGTTTGGATTTGATATCCCGCTTTATCACTACCCAAAGGAGTCTCAAAGGGGCTAACTTTCTCCTTTCCCTTCCTCCCCCACAACAAACACTCTGTGAGGTGAGTGGGGCTGAGAGACTTCAAAGAAGCGTGACTAGCCCAAGGTCACCCAGCAGCTGCATGTGGAGGAGCGGGGATGCGAACCCAGTTCATCAGATTACGAGTCCACGCTGGCTCTCTTAGGGCCATGAACTGGATGTGGCCCTCCACATCTCTCTATCTGGCCCTTATGACACTCTCCAGGCCCTGCTCCATGACCTCTTTGAGTGATTTTGCACAGCTGGACGAGATGCGCATATGCAGAAAGCTCCAATTTTTACATAGCTGGAATGGAGATTATTGTATGAGATTGGAAAAGTCACATCGACTGCTCCACCCACTTTTTGCCTTGGCCCACAGAAGGATGACCCTGAGGAAAATACAGCCCCCCGGGCTGGGAGGGAGGGAAAGCTCCTTACTCTGGATCTACAGGAATACCCAGAAAATTAAGCAGACAATTTAGACATGAATAAGGCCGTGGTGTTGATGACACCAAGGTTTGATTCCTGTATGGGAGAGATGCATATTCCTGCACTGCAGGGAATTGGATTAGATGACCATTGTGGTTCCTTCCAACTCTATGATTCTTATGACACTAGTTTTACACTTCAGGAAGGAGTGCAGCGCTTTTTCAGCATTTTGTAAGGGTGGGTGAAAACGCCCCTGGATATCAAGTCAATCTTGAGGAGACATGAAACCATAAGGAAACATGAAATATGGGGAAGGGGAAAATAATGTTTCCAAGGGGTTGTCTTTTAAATACAAGGTGTGGCTGAGGGGTTTCTCTCTTTAAAAAAAAAATGGGGGATATCAAGCAGCAGCTTAGTTGCCTGCAGCAGTCTGGCTGTCTTTCTAACAGAATGCTCTCCACCGCTTGCCAATTTGCTGCCGGGCTTAACTCACAAAGCCTTACACGGCTTGGGTCGAAAGTACCTTAAAAAGCCATCTGCTCCACCCTGATCACTGAGATTCTCTCATGGATCACTTCTGGTGGTTCCCGGCACCCCTGATGTTTGGTTGCCCTTTACTAGGGACCAAGCCCTTGGTGTGGCAGGCCCTGCCCTATGGAATTCCCTGACAGCAGAGGTTTGGCAGGAACAGTCTCTGCCTTCTTTTAGCTGTGTTCTGAAAACTATACTGTTTAGGCATGACTTCACAATACAGTTTTCTCTTTTTAACCAGCTACTATCTACTGATATTTTATTGATGCTTTAAATTATGCTTTATGGATATTTATGGACTTTTTATTATATTTGTATGCTGTAAACCACCGTGATATACTTTATGAAAGTCCAGATTATAAATATTTAAATTTTAAGAATGTGGAGTTCATAATCCTCATGTCGGTCGAGGTAACCACAGAAACAAGGCTCAAGTAATTGTACTTTAGATACAGGACTTTCATCAATGCTAGATGCATACTGCTTGGAGAAATTTATTCTTGGCAAATGAATAACTTTATCATAATCCCTAGCAGAACTGCCATTTAATGCTTAGGAAGTAGCCGTACATCAAGGAAGTCCATTGGTCCATCTTGCTCAGTATTTTCTACACTGGCTGGCAGTAGGCTTCCATTGGATAACCACGTCTTTGACTGCACTAAGAGTGCTGAACTGAAAAGAGAAAGGGTTATATGCCATTTTCCTTAGAAATGGAAGACAGCAACCTTCTCTTTCCAGTTTATAATAAGAAGAACACACTAACACAATATACTCCGCAGGTCATTCTGGAGTGCCACTAAAAAACATTGAGATCTTTAAAGTATAGACACACATACCCTATGAATGTTTTTGAAGATCTGCCTTCCCCAGTAAACAGGCATCTTGCTGCTAGAGTATCTCCGTACTTAATTTCAACAGGGTTTTCTACAGGGTAGAATGCCTGAGAAAGAAAACAAAATAGGTCAAGTATTTCAGATTAGCAGTAAGTGTGTTTCCTCTCATTCATCTTTTTGGGAATCATGGCTGCAATCCATGTGTGCTGTTTGCTTGCTTGCTTCAGGGGTGGCTAACCTCAGGTTCCCAGCAGCCCCAGCCAGCATTGCCAGTGGTCAGGGATGAAGGGAGGTGTCATTTTCATCATCATCATCATCATCATCATCATCAAACAACATATTGAGGTCACAGTTTAACCACTCAGAGTTTACTCATTTAATTTTACTTACTTAAGTGTCTCAAGAGATCTTTCAAGAGTTCCTGTGTAAACGCAATTATTTTTCTTGATGTCCCTTTATAAATGCTTCATTAAGCAATGCTACTTTTAAAATAAGGGTTCAGTTGGAGGGTTCTGAGAGAACATCTTCAAATAGGAAATTAAAAAATGATAGTAAAGTGCACCCCCCTGAAAATATGCACACTTCACTGCAGACTGCAGCCATGAAATCAAGGTGGCTACATTAAGCATTTACAATCGGGTAAAATATCCAGTGCTCTTTCCAGCAATGAGATGCCATTCTGTATTTTGAGCTTCCCTAGAGATGCACTCTCTATATTTCCACTGATTTTCATCTGATTCACTGATTTTCATTTGATGACAAGATGAATCATAGTGGTCATCTTGGTTGCTATGGAGTCTGCTGAACTTCATAAGCCTGACTTACTGGCAAGATAAATAGCCACTGGTTATTGTTTTACAATGCAGGAGAGTTCTACAATGCCTAGCATGCAACACATTTAAAACACAAATCTTCCTTATGAGACACACAGCAGCTCAGAGAGGTGAGACTGTTCTTCTTTCAAGCAAGGGTTCATCTCATGCAGGCATCCAGGCATCTTGCAAGAGAAACCTAGATTAAGAAATCATCTCATCACATCTGCATTTGATAACAATATGACAAACTATTAAAATTATGATAAACAGAAACACTGTAATGTTATTGTCAGTGTTGGATTCTGTGGCAACTGACTGAAGTTTCTCTGCCTTCAACAATGGGCTTTTATTTTAAGAATAATCTTGGGTCTTCTCATCACATTCCTTTCTATATTGCAAAAGGAAAAGGGATAGTGCAAGCATGAAAAATGGTCATGTCACGCTAATTTTAGTAGCTGATCCGACATACGTTTGCAACAATACAGCAAACCATGATCTGTTTCACTAGAGATGCATATGACTGATTGCAACAACTCGACCTACAAGCAACATAATACTGTATTAGAGGAATCTGATGACAAGTCTAATAATTATAACCTCTACACCTTTTTTGGATAAAAATACTTTACTTGAATGCCTTGGATAGTTAATCTCATGGCTGTGGGCTCAAGCCCCATGTTGGGTGAAATATTCCTGCATTGCAGAAGTTGGGTTAGCTGGATAACCTTCCAACTCTTCAATTCTATGACTTTCAATAGGTCACAAGTTTTATTTTGCCGCAGAGTGTTTTGCAATGCTTAAGTTGTTGCAGTAAATCATATGCATCTCTATTTTGTTGCTTTCTTTTTATTCTTTTTTTACATAAACCGCATTTTGGATTGTGATTATATTAAGCAGTCTAAGGATATGTTCTGACTACTCAGTCCAGCTGCCAGATTCTGGCCAATAACTAGATGGGCTACCGATTGCTGAACTGGCCCCACACAAGTACAGCTTTTGTCCATTAAAAAAACCTTAAAGCTTCCTCAACTCCACGTAATTCACGTAACATGTGAAATTTCAGTCTTTCCAAGCTTAACCTGCAAATTCAAGATATCCATTTAAATTTCAAGTACATAATATCAGAAACACAAAGAAAGGGATTTAGACCTTCCAGCTTCTCCATATTAACCCTAGCCACCCAAACATCAGCCCAACATACCTGTGGCAACTGAGGACTCTGCCTGCCAATCAGCGTCCACTGACCATCTCTAACTCTGTATCCACTGACTACTTTTCCTGAAATATAAAATTATAAGGGTATAAGTATCACATTTTTTTTTCCAGATTGTTACAGTTACGCTACTTCCATTTCATCAAATAAATTCAAAGATTGTATAAAAAGTTGGTCTGCTGGTTGTGTTTTTAAACAATTAAAAACTTTAAGATGATCGAGTGCTTTATGTTATTTATCATCCAAACATATGTCAGATATGGGCCACTCTACCAAGGGGTTTAGTTTGGCCCGCCAGACCATTTCCCCCCAAAGCACACCCAGCTTTCAAACTGCTGAAAACATAGCCGACATCATGTGATGTGGTACTACACACATTTATTCATAATGTGTGTTAACAATGCTCCCCCTCCTTTGGAAAACTTTGTTTTTGTCTATATATAAATGGACATCACGAAGGGTTGTGTGTATGAATGACAAGGATTAAATTAAGGCATGAGCCTCACTTTATAACTTTTTAAGAAGGTACACAACAACTGTCTAACTCAATTTTCTCAAAGAAGCACAAAATCTTGCAAAAACAGTTGATACTATTCTTAATGGCTGGCTGTGAGCTCACATTAGTTTCTTAAAATCTGTTTTGAGTGTGCTGTTTTCCTCTGCCCCAAATTCTCAGTTTATTCCCCCTCCCCTCCCCCCAAAACCCCCAATCGCCTTTAAATCACATGCCTTTAGGCCAGGGATGGGGAATTTACAACCTTTCAGTTTTTGTTGAACTACAGCTCTCATCATTCCGGACCACTGGGCATACAGACTGGATGCCAGTTGGAGAGCAACAACACATTTCAACAGCCACATTTCCCAACCTTGCCTTAGCTACTTTATATGTTGTAGATAATATAAGCTTGGAACTGGATGCATAAAACATGCTTATACAAGGCTTTTCTGTCATTCTTCAGATTTAAATTGATTGACAACTTTTGACACGATATAATTCAATTCAGACATTATGAGTTAATATGGATTACAGCAAAACCAGATTGAAAAGACAATCATCGATAAATGAAAAGGCTTACCTAAATGATGCGTGTGTACTCTGTAGGCAAACACGTGCATTGGATACATTTTATAACTGCAAGCAATATCTGCATTAACCGCTGTCATAAGAGATAAATAAGGAAATCAGGGGAAAGCACATGTACATACTGAAGTTGAAGCAGCTAGTTGGAACTATTGTTGCAATTAAAAACTCAAACCATCTAATTAGAAGTACATCAATGTGAAATGTAGTGTGTGAAATTACTGACTCTACTCATTCATCTAAAAATTAGTATGGGCATATAGTCTTTCACTGACACATTGCTCTTAAGAACTGTTCTACTGGGACAATGTTGTGTGTGCATCAATTCACATACATGGTACAGCTGTTTCCTTACATATTAAACATGTGGCAGATTCCCATGTGTACTGGAGTATACAGGGAAATCTGAGTGGGGCACAACAGATCATTTCAAACAAATATTTTGTGGCAAACGCACATAAGAAAACACCAAACAAGTGTTCCCCAACAATTTTATGAGAAAATTCTTAATTAGATAATGGTCTAACACTGGGATCATGAAAGACCACAATGGCTGCATTACATGAATGAGCCTGAGGCTTGTGTTCACCTCTCTTCTCCTTAGGTGTGTCCATGATGAAATCAGAAGCTTTTACTTCTGGTTTTAGCTGACAGTAGAATTCAGAAAGGCGTAGTCTTAAACTTATTTCATTACTTGGTTTACGAACCAGCTCATTTCAATAATAAAACACAGCAAAGACTAAGCAGAGTTTTAGGTTCAGATGTAACATTGAACTGTGGTCCATTAAAAGAAGCAAAGCTTCCAACCTCCTACTCATACCTACAAGGGTGTGTGGCAGGGGGAAGAGAGAGAATGCTACCCAAGGCCCATCCACATAAACAATAAAGCATAGTATCGAACTTCCCAAGTGTAAGTGGAATTTGGATACTAATCTAAGAGTAGTTGAAAAAAAGTTGTTCCAAGCTGTTATTCATTTGCTATATTAAAATGCTGATCATGTTTCAGTGATAATTAAAGATGCATGTTACGCCATCTTGGAACAGCTTTACCACATGCACAAACAAACACATACAAAAAGTATTCAAGCAAAAACTTCCTTCAGCAATATACATTCCAGGACACATTAAATTCAGAAACAAAAACAGAAATATATATTTATCTAAATATTGAAACATGCAGTTCCTCTATACACACTTCATTTCAAACTTTGGAAAAAGTAGACTTACTACTGGTTTAAAAGGAGTTTGTGCTTAATAAAAATCAAAAGAAATGCTTTCAAAATTTATTAGTCTAAATGAATTGATATCTGTTTTTCTAAATTGTACTGCTGGTGTGTCTAATAATAAAATATGTT
The DNA here is from genome assembly GCF_964234715.1 of Podarcis melisellensis. NCBI lineage: Eukaryota > Metazoa > Chordata > Lepidosauria > Squamata > Lacertidae > Podarcis > Podarcis melisellensis. The sequence goes on from NC_138543.1 coordinate 24,827,313, forward strand.
TATAATATGCTACATATTGAAATGGATATATAAGTTACATTACTACTTCCAGTATTAATCAAAGGTTTTATAACACATTTCTTAGGAAATTATATCCTACAGTGAAAGTGTTGCACATATTAGTGGGAGGAGGGAGTTGTTGTAATCACCTTTCTCCCCTGGTGGTATAACAGTATCCATGGACATCATAAGATACATGCCAGCAATCATAGGCTGCCTTAAAAAAAGAAAGTGGGGTGGGAAGGAGAGAGAAATTCAAATCAAATACATTGAATCACTTATTATATGGCTCCTTCTGAAATAAAATAGCTGAACTGAAACAGCACTTTTCGAATTCAAATACACACACACACACACACACACACACACACACCATGCAGATTAGTAGAATACTAAATATTTATCCATTGTATGGAGACTTATATAGAGCTCTTTTTACAATCATGCATAATATAACATAACAGTGGGACAGTGGTTTTCATACAGTGTGCCATGGCATCCTGGGGTGCCTTGAATGATAGTTAAGGACGCTGTGGGCAACACTGGTCTCTGTCCCTCTTTCCATCCCTCCCTCCTCTGATGCCCTCTCACATCTCTGCCCCCCAAAGGCTTCTGTGGCTGTTTGTTGCAGCAGCCCTGGCCCAGCCAGCCAGCCAGTCCACCAGCCTGTTGGGAGTGGATGGACAAGTAGGAGTCCAGGAAGGTCAGGGTGGTGGCACAGAGACTAGGGGTGGTGGCAGCTGCTGCCTGGAGGACTCCCACAGGGAGGGGTGAGGAAAGGAGACTGAGGGAACACTCCACAAGGGAGGGTGTTCAAAAAGGGGCTGCTGGCTCTGCAGGCAAGGGGTGCCATAACTAGGCTTCTGACCCCACAGGGGAGCCACAGAAAAAATGTAGTTGGTCAACGGAGCTGTAGACTCAAAAAGGTTGAAAACCTCTGCACTAAGAGATGTTGCACAGAAAAACAGACATAGTCACTCCTGTTTCTCCTTTAGTGTGCAAAATGTGGATCTCCAAAACTTTGAAAGGGTGCGATGCAACATTTCTGATGCTGATTGGGCACATCCCCAACAACTGAAAAGCTTATCTTTTTAAAAAGATTTTAAATATGACCACACATTTATAATGTGTGGTTTTAGCCCCAAGCCTCTTTCTCAGTACCCATCTACAGGTATGTGGAGGGCTGCTTCACAGATTTTTCGGGGGGCGAAATCTCAAAAAGGCACTAGGGAGAGGGCTCAGTGCATACCAGAGGGAAAGGTTTCAGCTGATTCTTCACCAAAGCTATTGCAGTTCCACCCTTGGTTGAATGCATGATTCAGGTCAGAGTGATCCTTTGAGTAGTTGAAGTAATCAGTTGGGCAAAGGAGATGTGATGAGCACATAAAAGGTTCATATGATGTGAAATTTAGTGGGGGGAAGGAAAGGGAAAGCAAGCTAACTTTCAACTTCAAAGAAATTGGGATCTGAGGAATGAAATAAACAACACCAGTATGAAGTTGGGTTTGTCAAGGGAAAAACAGAGATGGATAGATCCAAACTTTTAAAAATCAAATATGAAGAGGAAAAAAGGAGTGATATACAAGACTTTCTGGAAATATTCTGGGCAGCTACACATTATATATGAAACATTTGATTTACCAAGACATGAAAGTCAACTAGTTGTTTATCTCACTTAGTCTAACTTGCCTTTTCTCAATTTTAAGAATCGAATATATTCTGAAGTAAATGTGATTATGTTAATTAGTCTCTTTAAGCACACACACACACACACACACACACACACAAACCCCTAAACAATATGCTTCAGCATACACCAGGGTCAACATAAGGTTTTGTTCTTCTCATAAATTTTCTGACAAAGTTCACATTGATCTCTTCAAAAGAAGATTTTAGGGGGGCGGGGAACTGACATGAAAGATGTTGGAAATATACTTACTTTTGATTAGTCAGATGTAAAGTTACACCAGAACAGTCTTTGTGTTTATCTGCACAAAACATATAAATGGATGTTAAGTAGAAGCATTGGCATTTTTCCGGTTAATACATGAGTGTGATTATTAAATGCTTTCTGCATAACATTTTCTTATTAGACAAGCTATACACATAACAAAGTCACTCTGCTGTGCCGGTGACACATTTGCATCAAATTCTCTTTCAGTGTTGAAATAAAATGAAGAATGCATGTTATATACTGTACTACAGAAGCTTGAAAGTTGGTAATTATATTTTGAAAACCAAATAGGCTTATTATTTTTTGTGATGAAAATCAAGTAATATATTTTAAGCAGGGAGGCAAAACTAAGACATTAGAAGACATATTTCTTCCTGGTGCAAAATATTTTTATTGCCACAAAGGCCTATATCCAATGCAGTGCTAAGCTAAAGTATATTTGTTCTGCTGGCAAAAACGTTTTGCATCAGCTGGAACACTGTTGCGCAAGAGAGCACTTAAGTTGGTTGCTGGTAACTTTGATCTGCTGAGCAAACAGGTTTCTGCTAGCACAACAGTTGCAATGGATTCCTCTGCTGAGCAACATTAAAACTCACCTGTCTGCTAGTGCAAAAGTCATTGCAACTGGCACACAAAGAACTCTGGATACAGCCCATAGTGTCTATGTTAGACATTCAAAGCAGCCAACAACAAATGTTGAACGTTTTTCTTTTGCATCCAATACTTCTTGTTTTTGGACATTACTACTGTATAACAGGTCAGTAGTTTTCTGCTAAATAAATAAACCATCTAGCCCAATGGTTCCAAGTTTGCTAAGTACTGTGGACCCCCTGTTTTTTAATTTCCTTTCTCATTTCATATTGAATGCTGAAAGATGTTTCACCCAACACTGGGAGAGTTGTGAGGTGACTTAGGGGAAAGTACAGGGAAACATATCAGGAGGGAAGATGAATCACTAAGGACTTTCATTCACTACAGAGATATGTGGAAAAGCAGTGCTCTTAAAAAAAAAAAACAATGTTGAGAACTTTACAATCTCTTGTTCTTTCTCAAATAATCTTGTGGATGGCTTTCATTTTACACCCAGTCAGAGATGTCACACCAACTGTTTGCAATCTGTGGAAGGTAACAAGTGATTGTTTCCCCCCTATTATTCTAGCTGTGTTTCTATTTTATTTTATTTGTAAGCAGCCTGGAGTCCCTGTCAAGGAAAAAGATGGGGCATAGGCATCATCAACAACAGCAGCAGCAACAACAACTTCCAGTTCCAATCAACATGGGTGGTGGTCACCAGAAGCAGCAAATGTCACTAGTCAGAGAAGAAGCTTTAGACTGAAGAAGACTTGAATGTCACTTCCTCAGCTTCAGCATTTTTGTAACTCACTATTGTATATTTCAGCTATTTGTTTTTGATGTGTCCTTTAGGATATTAGGGCTTTTATGAAATCTACACCCAACCAAACAGGAGGATTTTTCTAAAAACGGGTATACATGCAAAGGAAAAAAGAAAAAATCCTGAAGACGTTCTGTACATATTTTTATGTTAAATGAAATGCAAAGAGCTACTTGTGTTTATATACATAGCAGAATTACTGAGAACTAACAAATATGGCAAAGTTGAAGCTGAATGCAGAAAATATTTGCTAAACTCACACATCATTGTGAACTTCAGAAAATTTGCTTGCTGTGCTAAAGCAAAAGCAAAATCTGGGCTAGGCTTCAGCCTTGCATATGAGATCAACTGCCATGTCTTTCATTTCTGCGAACACCACGGTTGTCCCTGTGTTAAATATTTATGATGTATCAACAAGAACCCCCTTTCACACTGGCAGAATCTCCCAACGTAAGGGCCTACTTTCCATCACTTTAGACACCCACTTCCCAAAATGGTCATGTCTAACGAGCTCTCTACTCAGCAGGTTTGATAAGCTGGAAGAAATGGGATCATAACATTTGCTTTTTTTGGCAAGTGCTGCATCAGCTAAGCAGATTGCGAAGACACAATGCAATCCTTACATCCCATCTTAAAAATCATCTTCCCTATTTGCCACTCAGCCTAGGATAATTCCTTTGATTTTGCATTTCAGCTAGAGAGCAAGTACACATTGCTCCAGGACAAATAAATTATTAGCTTCCATTTGCCCTGTGGCAATGAGAGGAAAATGCATTCATCCCACCTCAGAAGGAGGTTTCTTTCAAAGCTGATTTTCTATGCAGAGCTTCCAACAGAGATCAAACAAGAAGCTGTGCTTACTAGTGTGGTTTAATAGCACTTCTGGATTGCAGAGTGTATATAGCAAAATCCACTGTGATATGCATATCAGCTTCTAATTCTTTGATCAGTGGGAAAAATAAATGGTAACTGCCACTCAGAAGATACATTAAAAGGTTTACGAAGTCGAAATACCCTAAGATAAGGCTTATTGTTCCAGGAGTATAGCTCAAAAATATGGAAGCATGAAACACAAAGTTTCCACTTTTGCCTAGTTTGTAAAATGGTATAAATGAAAATTACTATAAATTTGTCCAGCGTTAAGAAATATAATCAAATAATTTTGAAACTAGGGAATATGATTGCTATGATTGGAATGCAGTGCAAGTACTTGCATAAATTCTCTTAAGTATATTTTACAACTATGAAAATGAAAGCTGGCTAGATAAAAAAATTAATCTTAAACTTTGCATTCCACTACATGAAATGCTATGCAAAAACCATGTGTGGATGAGCATCTTAACTTTTTTTTGGAAAAAAGGATGACTGTAAAGCCATGAATGTAACTAGAAAATAGAAACTACCAATTTAATATGGTCAAAAGATATCCTTATACAAAAGAACATATTCTTTTTTGCAGCTTAATTTTTTTTAAAGCATTGGAACCAATGTAAGTTATATTAAAAAGACTGATGAAAACAAAATAATTTGTTATGCATCAGGAATTTAAATTTTGTCAGATTTCTAGAAAATAGTGTAATTGATGCTGGGTAGGAATATTGCTAAATAGAGCAATAAGGATAATTCCATGAAGACAGCTTGCTGAAATCACTTGCCAGAGAATATTCCCCCCTCCCTTAACTGCTTGTGCACTTGGGGCAGTTCAAAAATAAAGCAATATATATCTTCCATACTGGAATTATTATGTTGATTATGGTGGAAGGAAGAAATCTTATGTACTGTAAATGGGATGTAATGCACAAGGTTCACAGACTTTGCAGCAAAGAATAATGGGCCAAGAAACAAAATGTTAAAAGATTATGCTGTAGCCATGCCAGTGCAAACTTGGCCTTTAGACAGAAGCTTGATGGGGAGAGGGAAATCTACCAAGCTCTATTACAATGCAATTTAACTTCCTTTTGATGGGGGCCTCCACTGGCCAGCAACAGGGCTTGGTAGGTTGCTGCCATTATCAGACAGGGGGGCTTGGAATTCCTAAATCGGAAACTATTTTTACTTGCTAAAAATTAAAAGGTCAGAACACAAGACAAATCGCTAATGAAATGAGTACAAACGGCATGTTGTCACACCTATGAGTTTTACATTAATAAACTGCTGGGAATTTTAATGCACAATATATGCCAAAACTCAAGAAACAGCTTCTGCACACTCAAAGAGATGCTGCCATTGACCTACTGGGAACCATGCATACTACCTTCCATAACAGTAAATTCAGAGAAGGAGGAGGTAGTGACAAAGATGTTTACACTATTTGAATTTCCTGATTACATAGTCAGAAACACCACCAATTTCAAATCAGATGACCTCCAAATTATTTAAAATACAGGAGGGTCTGCATTAGAACACACTTAAGCTGCCACTGTTATTGTAACTTGTCTCAATAATTAGCCATTTTCTCACTTTAGTTTTATTTTTTTCACTGGGGTGGGGGGTCACGCTGCTCAACAACCCCTTACTGCCACATTCTAACTGCTTAGACCTTCTGCTTTCCATCCCATGCAACTGTTACAACCAAGAGAATGACCCATCAGCCTGGGAGGAGTAAGGTGATCAGATTTGGCAACTGGCCTGGGGATCAATCCATTTGCTTACCAAGTCTGACTCTTCATCCTAATTGGCAGCAGCAGACAATCTCCAGGCAGAAAGTGCCTTCCTCCGCTTCGTGCTAATACAGCTCCTGCCAACGCCTCACCTGGGCCAGCTTTTCATCTTAATTGGCAGGGCCAACAGCAAATACCCAGGCAAGCTGGTGGGGAGGGGAGAATGTGGTCAGCCTGAGAATCTGGATCGTGGGGCAATGGGTCCCAGGGCTGGTAGTCAGTGCAGCCAGTGGAGCAGGGTGCCTGCTGCTGCTGCAGTCTGTTCTGGATGACCCTCTATAGCTTACCTGGGCTGCCTCTCATCATCCTATAGTTTGCAGCACCATCTGTCTGCAGCCACAAGAATATGGCAGCGTTCAGTGCAAATATATAAATATACATAAGCCCACAACTCACATGCATTTGACTTGTGCACAGCTTTACACACTTAGCAAAAAAAACTAATTAAAAAGGGGGTGGAAGGGGAGGGCATGCAAGAAAAAATACTTTGGCAATCCCAATGCACCCAATGTGTTTGGACTATATATGATTTTGGCTTAAGGTGTGATCCCCGGAACATAGACATCATGTAAGTTGCAGGCTTATTATAGTATAGCTATTACACATATCATCACATTAACATATCCAAAGACCGTACATACCTTTGAATGCACTAACATCTCCATAATGTACTTGGAGTACAAAATATTTGCTGCCCTCTTCTCCTCCCACTTTGAATCCAACACCTTAACATGAAACAAAAAGCAACAAGTGGAAATTCAATAAATTGTATGCTTGTGTATTTTCAATAGTATAGTAAAATAATAACAGTGGGTAATATTTAACTTAAATTCAAATCCCACAATGTTCATATTAAGAACTGAAGTTGACAAGTTATTATCCGTGATAACTTTAAAACAGAGAGAGCACAAGCAACGTTTTTCACATGTATTCTGCTAGGGGAATCATTCCTCAAGTACCCTTCAAGGGATATATAACACTGGAACTGAGAGTTATGCGTTCATTCTGGCTATGAAAAGCTAGAAGAGCAAATAGAAGCAGGCAGACCAGATATCTCAAGTTTTATGTCTTTCTTTTCCTTTTTTCTTTTTTTACAACAGTGGCCTAGTTCACTGTTGGTGGGAATATAGAACACAGAACTTTACTTGGTGTAATACAAGATAAAAGAATCATCTTGACAGAATCCTGCTGCAAACCAAATAGATTTCACCAACAATCCATCATTCACAAACCATAAAAGTTTCCTCCGTAATAAGAAGGCAGCAGACAAGTTCGCTGTGGAATTACATTTGTTCAGTTCCATATTAAAAAGGTGGGGAAGCTACCAAAACACGCACAGCCTTTTGCAGTAGTTCACCCAGAGGAACAACACCATTCTTCCCAAGGAAAGTAATAATAACCTTGAGTAGAGACATACAGAGCATTGCACTTAAGTCACTACAAGTTAACACACACATTTACGCACACAAAGAAAACATTTTATGTCCATCCTTACTACCACATGCTCATTTGGAATGTCATAGTGTGAAATATCTCATACCTTTTGGTAGTCTTGTTGGTGGTGCATTTCTTGCCCAAGCATACAAAATATTAGATGTGTCCGTGCATGTTCCTCCATCACAGTCCCTGAAACAAACACACAGTGGGAAGCTTTTTTTATTTTGGCTTGAGCACCTCTCTCATTTTAGGAACATTAAGCAGTTAACATTATTCTCCACCGCAAACACTACATCCAGGCTGAGAATGCCCTTTGTAATCATGCCTCTCAATGTGTTTCTAACTCCCTCTTCTAAAATTTATACCACCTTTTGAGCCTGCTCCCTCCAGCATTTTACCAGCACTCATCTCTTTAGCAGTCAATATTTTACTTATTGCATTTACATCCATGGAACTTAAGGCGGTGTACATGGTCCCATTTTATCTTCACAACCACTATCTAAGGTAGGTTAGCCTGAGAGTTTGTATCCAGCCCAATATTATCCAGGGAGCTTTATGGAATTGGAATCTAGATCTCCTTGGCCCTAGCAGGATATTCCAACCACTATGCCATGCTAGCTTACAGGCAAGCACACAGAATCTTCACACATAGCTCTCTCCGTGTATGCAACCTGCTGTTGTTTGATTAAGGGCTTAGGCAGTACAGTCCAATACTGGTGTTAAAAATGGAATGTAACAGCACATATCAGATGTCCCCCTAAACCAGCCACTATCCTGGCTCCTGCCCAACACGCACAGACAGAGGCTCATACTTGTACATAAAGAAAAGTTATTTATTCAGGGAACTAACAGTATAGGGTCAGCAGCAGACACAGTGCTCAGAAGTCACAATTCAGATGTTCAAGCAATGAAGATGCACCAACAAGTTTCCCTGCACCTCCCACCAGCTTTTAAAGACAAGGCATGGAGTGCTCAATCACAATATTCCCTTGCCTTACAGGAATACCAAGATTGCAAGCATGCACTCCATGAGTATGTGAGCTTCCACCTGTGAAGGTGGCATTTGATTCCAGGTGACAAGGCTACACTCTTCTGTTCAGTCACTGCTGCCTCTGTTTCAGCCTCCTCTTCAGCTGATCAAAGCCCTTCTCAACCGGTATTGAGGCTCTCTGCTCTTCAGGAAGGTTGGAGGAGAGAGCTAGCAACCCTGATCCCCTTCCAAAGGGACTGAAGCTGTGGTGGAAAGGGGAGATCCCTCCTTCTCCAACTCAGGTTCCCACCATTCAGTCCCGTCCTCCTCCTGAGTCCTAGTCTACCGCCCCATGTCGAACACCAAAAATGCTGAGGGCTCATGGCAGCCAGTTAAGGAAGGTTGCTCTGTTCAGAAGCTCCCATACAAATGAGCACCTACTGTGGGTGGAATAGTTTCTCGGGCAGCTGAATGTTAAAATCTGCTGCAAACATGAAATTCCCCGGCTTAGAATTTTGTCATCCTGAAATTTTGTGCCCATCCACGGGGACTCGAGAACCATTACAGTGGTTTTTGCACAGAAAATGGTCTTGGGAGCTTGTGTCATAATTTAGATTTCAAAAGTCACCCGCAGAAGAAAAGAAACAAAGAAAAACCCTTAGAGACCCTGTATTTTGACTTGAAGACTATGCAAGATTTATTATAATATGATATATGTTCCTGTATTCAAGTATAATTCTTAATATTTAAACTAATCCCCACACTATGAAGTATCTATCATTCCATGTGACATTTGCATCAACTATTCTCTTCTTCATATATACCATGGCATGATGAGCATGGTTGAAGATCTATTTTTGACACCACAAGAATTTAGCCCTTAGAATCACAAGGTTAATTAGACTGAACATTGCTTCTTCCCACTAGAAAAAGCTTGGCATTTCCCCTTGGGCTGACCATACAGATGATAACCTTGATTTTATCTCTTTTCAGAAAGTAATAAATACATTCTTAGTTAGTGGGGGAAAGAGACTTAACTTTTTCAGCTATGTCAGTAGCTGCTTCCAATATATTTATAGTGAAGTTCTTTGGAAAGAAATTTCCAAAATGAGTTACAATGCTATGCCTCCAAAGAATGAAAGTAATTAACTTCTGTTCTAGCAATTCAATTTTTAAAATAAAAAAAACCTATCCACACGCAACATAGGAAGTGATTTTATACCAAGTCAAATCATTGGTTTATCAGGTTTAGTATTATCTAAATCACAGTTAACCAACCAAATTGGATAATCCCCATAGGATAAACCATGTTGTCATCAGAAGTATTTTGAACCCTACATAATGCTGCCAGTCATAGTGGGCTCACTTATACCATGCCCTGTCTGCCAAGAGAGAGATAATGGTAGGATTTTCCTTTAATGAGCTTTAGTTAAACAGAGTGAGTTTTTTGGGGGAGCACATCACCCCGCTACTATTTCAGCTTCAATAGCTGTTGGTGCATTTCTGGTCCTAATCTGAAGTGTTTTCCATTGCAACATATACCACTCACCTTGGTTTTCATGTCAAAATAAAGGAGTGATATAAAGGCAAGAAAATAAATAAATATTTCAAAGACATTGGAAGACCTATAAGCCTGAGGATCTGTGTAAAAGGGCCATCTCCTCCCATAGGTCCTGCCCTGCTGCTACTCCTCCCTCAGAAGCAGCTGAGATGCAGAAGTAGAATTTTCTTTGATATAGGGTGTCTAATAGAAATCTATTCAACATTGACATTTGTATACAATTTCCCCCATACACATTTTTACACATCATGTTTCTCTCTCTCTCTCTCTCTCTCTCTCTCTCTCTCTCTCTCTGTGTGTGTGTGTGTGTGTGTGTATGAGAAAGTGTGAATTAGGTAGAGTTGCATTTAAATGAGATTCAGTAATCACAGTCATTCATCAAATGTGTTTTTATTTTTTCCACATAGGTAGAATGTCTAGCAGAACTACTATAGCTCCTTTTTCACACTTTTTCTTAGGAACATTCACAACACACTAAAAAAGAAGCAGCACATTTTGGATCTCAATTTAACAGCAACAGACCTCCACAGATAAAATGGAAGGAGATGTTGAAGATGCTACTTTCCTACTGTCATTTACAATAAGGAATAGAGTTATTCATTAATAAAATGCAGTTATTTCCTGGTCCCCACACTGTTCCAGTCATGTTTGGGTGAAGGAATCACGTTAGATAAATAGATCAGCTGGAAAGCTCATCTCAGAGCTACTGTCCCATGGTACAGTAGACACGGACACAGTTATGTTCACCATAAAGTCTTTCATTCAAATGCTTTTGGAAAGTTTTGGGATCCAGCCACGTGGAAGAATCAACTTTGACATTTCAGTAGTGTATGAAACAGACTTTAGTCTTTAAAATCAGAGAGATTAAAGCTGTAATCCTGATTCAATTTACCTGGGAGCAAGTCTCATTGATTTCAACAGGGCTTACTACTGAGTAGATATGGATAGGATTGTATAAATCTCTCCTTTTGTTTAGAGCAGATGCTTTCAAACTGTGAAGCAGACCAATCTTTGTATTCTGGGACTGAACAAAATGAATTTTAGTAATTTCATAGTGTTTCCAGAGTGCTACCAGTAGTTGCTAGCATGACTATAAATGTCTCGTGTCCACTGGGGCAAAAGAGTGCACTATGTGAGAAGGGAGAACTTAGCATAACCTTGGTGTAGTAGAAAACACATGGAGTGTGAAGGCAAGAGATAGGGAAGGGAAAGAGGTGGGTTGATTGCAACTGGCAAAAACTAACAGTAATTGTGAAGCCCATGAATGTCACAGTTTTCTACTGTGAATTAACAATGCAGCCTGTTCACTCCTGCTTCACCTCCTCTTCTGCAAGCAGGTAAAACAAACCAGGATGTCTGAATTTAGCTTGGCTTCCCATGATGTGCAAACCTGGCATCCTGGTTTGTTGCTCCAGGGTTAGAAGTTAGCTTTGAGAGCACAAACCAGGATGCTGGGTTCATATGCCACCCTCCTAGATAACTTGCTCACAGATATGGGCTGTGCACACAAGGATTCTTCTCTTACAATAAGCCAGGAATCCAAGCTTTCCATGATGTGCAAATCATACAACCTCTATGCTGCAAATAAACCTATATGGAGGAAATAAACCTGTGAAACGAACAAAGCAAAAATCAAGGCTATGCGTAAACTTACTGGTAAACTGGTAAACTTACCTATCCCAGTACGTTTCCGAGCACAATTCAAAGTGCTGGTGTTGACCTTTAAAGCCCTAAACGGCCTCGGCCCAGTATACCTGAAGGAGCGTCTCCACCCCCATCGTTCTGCCCGGATGCTGAGGTCCAACGCCGAGGGCCTTCTGGCGGTTCCCTCATTGCGAGAAGCAAAGCTACAGGGAACCAGGCAGAGGGCCTTCTCGGTAGTGGCGCTTGCCCTGTGGAACGCCCTCCCATCAGATGTCAAAGCGATAAATAACTACCTGACATTCAGAAGACATCTTAAGGCAGCCCTGTTCAGGGAAGTCTTTAATCTGTGATATTTTAGTGTATTTTTGGTTTCTATGGAAGCCGCCCAGAGTGGCTGGGGAAACCCAGCCAGATGGGCGGGGTACAAATAATAAATTATTATTATTATTAATTACAAAATAGTAGGATTGTGTAAGATTGTGTAAGAATATTTAAATGACCACATGGATTCCAGTATAAAATTCAATTAAACATGAACTATTTTTCAGTAATAGATGAACAGAACACCTTTCCAATTTCATAACTCTTTGGGGCCAAGTTAGCATTTCTAGTTACTTGTTTTATAGACTGTCCTTTTCAAATATTAATGGCTCAATCAAAATTTAAAAGGTATTTCAGAGCTGCTTCTGATTTATTAATAGCAACATCTTATTGATGAGTATGAAGACGTAGAAATTTGCAACTTGCTTCCCATTATGAAGCACTGAGGTTACAGTTTTTATTGGGGGCTACAACCTTTCATCAGTTTGAACAGTAAATCAATCAACTAAGTTTTAGTGAATGAATCCATAGGGGAAAATTTAAAATGTGTGAGGACAAATCACAATCAACATCAGCTTTACTATGGCTGTTTTTACTCTAGTGTACTACAGTAATATGCGTGGGGTGGAACCAAATGGGCATCCCTCTAAGCAAAGACTGGCAGTTTTGCTTTTTTAATTATACATTTTCAAGTTTCCTTCAATTTATCAAAGAAGTCACAGATCAACTAGGCCTGGTTTGATACATCTATTGATTAAAATCTGCAACCCAAATTGCAGAAACGACATAATGAACGTTTTTGAAAACACCATACCCACCATGCATTCATCACGCCTTCTACACCCCCTCCCAACCACACGTCTTTCCCTCCTGACACAGGTAGGAAATTAAACCAATGCCATGAAAACAACCCTGTGCTCCTTACCAGTAATCTTCATCTGAAGATGGATTGTTGCATCCAAAGAGCAGCATATGATGGACAGTGTCCATGCTAGCATGAGGTTTGAAGTCAACTGAAAGACAAAAGTGATACTTACGTATGTCTTTTTTCTCAGTACATTTTATGGTTCTACATTAAGTTGCACGAGGACACTTATTTGTTCTCTTTCACTCATACAACAGCAAATGGAGATACACTATGGGATGCTGCGCTCATTATAACGACACAGCAGGAATAGAAATCAAAAATCGCAGCAAGGATGAAGTGCTAATATCTCAAGTTGTGTTTCAGCTCTCTCAATTTTACTTCTAAAGCAGGCAAATACGCCTTATTGGCCATGATACTTTAAAAAAAATTGTTTTAAGTTTTTCTTATGCTTTTGTTACACACTAATTAAGATGTACATTTTAAAGAAATCATTACTGTTTTTCATTGCAGCTAAAATATACAACTATGATAACATACCAGAATACCCTACTCAAGTTCCTCCTCTTCAAACATTCACTGCTCCAAGAGATGGCAGTACTCATATGCAATTCTCATACAAAAGTAACTTTTCAGTAATGAGGCAAAAAGATCATTATATCAAAATAATATTTCAAAGGCAAAAAGGAAGCTAGTGAGTCTAATAATGATTCCAAATTCTAAATGGAAATATATTGGGATTGAGGGGATTAACATCATTTTCTTTCTCTGTGTGTGTGTGTTTTATAAAAGCAAACAAAATTTTAATGAACTTATCGATTTTAGAAACATCATGTAAGGCTCTGAGTTTGTGTGCAAGCATTTCCTTATAAGCTATGTACCAAACATTTTGATAAGAAAAAGTAATTGAAACACCATGCATATCCTTCCATTGTTTGGGGATTGTGAAGTACGCTGCCATTAAGGCTTTTTGGGGGGTCTCCACTTACTGTATTTTTTGCTCTATAGGACTCACTTTTCCCCTCCTAAAAAGTAAGGGGAAATGTGTGTGTGTCTTATGGAGCGAATGCAGGCTGCACAGCTATCCCAGAACCCAGAACAGCAAGAGGGATCGCTGCTTTCACTGCGCAGCGATCCCTCTTGCTGTTCTGGCTTCTGAGATTCAGAATATTTTTTTTCTTGTTTTCCTCCTCCAAAAACTAGGTGCGTCTTGTGGCCTGGTGCGTCTTATAGAGCGAAAAATACGGTACGTCTTTATTCTAATATAAAAAGAAATTTAGGAGAGAGAGTTGTGAGGTCCTGTCCAGGGACTGTTTAATAATTTTCTGGATCTTACTAAACAATGAAGTCCAAAAATGTAGATTAACGTGTACATTTAACCAATAATTAAATATAAAAGGGGAATAAGAAATACACAAAGACATTTTAATGACTACTGTAAACAACATAACTCCAAGGAATATGATTTAAGTTTCTACTGTAGATGAAACTCAAGTCTCACAGATGATCCTCCAACCCAAAAAAGAGAGGAAAGAAGAGGGGAGGAGTACATTTGAAGGTGGTAAACAAGAGTAGCTTTATCAATAGTTTTACTCTTCAGTGACAGAGAGCATTTTAAGTTTCTTTAACTAGGAAGCAGCAGGGCAGATTCTTGAGGTGTATCATTTTAATTCTAATGGCACAGTAGGAACAGGACCACAGGAGATCTGGTACTTTACAATTGCGCTCCCGGTTTTGCATTTTGAAGTTTAGCAGAACAAAGGAATATTCCAGGGGTGGGGGGAAGAAAAGAGATGAATACATTAATAGGGTAGACTCAATTCTACGATGACAGCTGGAGTTTTACAATCCACTGAAGATGCTACAAAATCATTTTCCAATTGCTCTCACTAACTGTGATGTTTACTGACAGCACTATAAGACCAAAAGACTTCAAAGGGTGGCAAAGAATGTTAAATATTAAAATGTATTTCATCCACAAGAGAAATTATATATTAGCATTATGTGCAAGGACAATGTTGAGCCACTCCTGACATAGGCTCCCTCAACTTTAGATTAGTCCATTACAAGGGTACATTTGTATTCCCACTGCCTTTTAAAAGACCATCTTCCAGACAGTATAATTTGATGGATTATTTTAATGCAAGTCAGATTTTCGGGGTGACCGGGGGGCTGCCAGCAGGGGTGGGGGAATAGGCAAAGAAAGTCCCAAGGTACAAGTGAAACTCTCACATACCGCTGGATTTCACCCTATATGTATTTATTTATCAGTGTTCTACATATCTCCCGATGTAGTGAAATATAATGTGACTAATTCAGTGTCCTCTTCTACAGAGTTTTTTTTTTAAAAAAACCAACAACAACCCTCCCTTCATCCCTCTCTCTCTTTCTCTTAAACTACACCCAAACCTACTCACTATTCTAGAAACCACTATACAGTGGTACCTCGGGTTACATATGCTTCAGGTTACAGACGCCGCTAACCCAGAAATAGTACCTCAGGTTAAGAACTTTGCTTCAGGATGAGGACAGAAATCGCGCTCCAGTGGCGCAGCAGTGGCAGCGGGAGGCCCCATTAGCTAAACTGGTGCTTCAGGTTAAGAACAGTTTCAGGTTATAAACAGACCTCCAGAACGAATTAAGTTCTTAACCCGAGGTACCACTGTACTGGTGAAATTTCATACGCATTTTCTAGCTACTAGGAAAGGAAGCATTGAAAAATTGTGGAAGGGTGGGGTGGAGGAGCTGGAAATTTGCTTTCATATCTTACAGAATAATTGAATTGTAGAGCTGTAGAGTTGGAAGCGATCCCAAGGGTCATCTAGTCCAACACCCTGCAGTGCAGGACCGTCTACTAAAACATCCATGACAGATGGCCATCCAACTCTGCTTAACAACTTCCAATGAAGGAGAGTCCACCACCTTCCAAGGGAGTCCATTTCACAGATGAACAGCTCTTACCATCAGAAAGTTCTTCCTGATGTTTAGATGGAATCTCCTTTCTTGCAACTTGATGCCACAATGCTTTTTTGCTTTGCCATTAAGATTGGCAAATCTTAAGGCTCACAGTACATTAGTAGTTTAGTTATTTGTACAAAGGATACAAAATGGGGCACTCTCTCTCTCTCTCTCTCTCTCTCTCTCTCTCTCTCTCTCTCTCTTTCTTTCTTTCTTTCTTTCTTTCTCTCTCTGATACACAGTGGAGTAGTAAAAAAGCTTGTCTACTTCCATCGATAAGGCAAATTCTTTCCAACTATTGTTCATTTATTTGAGTCCTATTTTTCTGCAAATCACACACTACAGATCAGGCAACTTGAATCATTTTCACATGTTACAAAATTGACCATATATCATTAGCCACCAAAGCCATAAATGTATAAACACTTACTAACTTAGATGGGTTTTCCTCAAAAGGTAGTATCACCAAGCAATAAAGATTTCTATTGTAACAATCCTGCAGCTATGGAGTCAAGTAAAGCAATAAAAATGCAATATATCATCAAATTATTTCCATCCTCTTTTCAGATTACAATAGGTCCTATCTTGTTTGTATGAAACTGTTTGACAAATGGTGGCTTACCATCAGTCAGTAAGGGGGGGAAACCACCTTTATTTACTGGTTGGCCATATGCGTGAAAATAAGGGAAGGAGAATGACAGATAAATTTCCTGGCTGAGTGGCTTGCTGTCAGACACAATTCTTCTAAGTGTCGGTAGTATACCCTTTAGCTATCAGCAGAGTTCAATAGTAAAGAGCAGATTGTATCAAACCCTGCACAATACAGCAAATACTTCTCTTGCTTTGCTATTTGCCCATATAATCAAACATTTAAAAGACTAGATGGGAAAATATTAATTTTTCAGAAGCACAAAAGGGGGGGGGAAACACTTATATCTCCCCGCTGCTCACCTCTATATATTTTACACATATTCAGTCTCACTGTGCAGCAGAAAAACTTTGAGGGGAAAGGTCAAATACTGTATTATGCTTTTTTTAAAAAAAAAAATCCTACCAAGGAGCTTACTATTGCTAGTTAGATGTATGGCTATCTTCCAAGCTTGAAGTGGACAGTATTACACATCTAATAAAATGGGCTCTAATTGAAAGGCTGGACACTGGATAATCAGATGCTAGATATATCTTATTATGATTAGCAACTACATTTATTTCATTAGTAAGTATGTGAAGTTACAGCCTACCCTTAGCAACCAACAAAATGTATCTGGTTAGCAAAATGTACAGACAAAATCCAATGTCGTACAAGTGGGACTTCAGTTTGTGCAATGGGACTTTGTCAACCCCACACACTTCATAGGGCGAGCGAAGGGAAAGATAGAAAAAGAGAGCCATGTTGGACCAGAGGTTCCTTCCAGTGGCAGGATGTGACTATTGGATGTTACACACTGGATTCAAAACATGTTGGAGATACCCAATTTCAATAGCACATACTGACTTTCTGGTGCATCCTTTGTGCGCTTTTATTTCAGTTTTTGCTTTGCTGGGAAATCACCTTCTCTTTAGATAACTTTTCATGTCTATTTGTCACACTAATAATGTAATAGCTTCTAAGGTTAAGTAATATATTCTAAGGTTAACCAGAAAGTTTGATATCTTATACACCACTCAAAAGACTTCTGCATTCACATGCTCAAAGCTTAATGCCTGCTTATGTGAAGAGAGTCTACTATATAACCACACTTTTATATATATGTATGGAATGAAATAACTTTAGTCCAGCTCAGTTTACCTCTGATGAGACATTTCTGGACAGAAGCAATTATACATTGTTTATGATTCAACAAGCATGAAAGCATTTAAAATAGTTTCTTCTACAGTATTTTAAAATTATATTAATAAGCTACATACATCTAACCTGTTCATAAATACATTCACTGAGAAATAAATCCCATTAATTTTAACATGCTTACTTTTTACTAAGTGTGCATGGGATTGTAAAACTAGTCATTTTTTTTAAAAAAACGAATGCCTTAAAAAACACAGGGTTATTTGGAAGAGATTGTGCGCTGCAACATCAAAGGGCCTATTCTACTGTGACTTCTGGTTTGGACCAGGTGGCATGAAAAATAGAAATGTCCCACCATTGTACAACCTGAAATTTCTTACTGCCAGCACTCTCTATATATTTGCAAGTAACTATTTACTATGATATGAACGTTTTGTATTTTTCTTTTCTCTCTAACTAAATTCTTCAGTAATTTTAATTTGTAACGTTCAGATAGTGCACTCCTTACAAAAGATGTTAAGAACAGTAGTTGTCCTCAAGGACCCATTTGCTTAGCCCTAACTAGATCTTAATAGGAGTGTTTCCAGCCTATAAATAACCCCAAAGAACAATACTGTACAATGTATTTCATGCCGATTTTGTCTTTATAAATAGCAGTTCAGAGAACAGTAGACATATCATAAATTAAACACAGTATATACCCTAAAGAATAATTGCTGCAGTGTTTTAATTAACAGAAACTCTAAACACACAATTACTTAAATACTTGGATAGAATAAATTATCTTACAAGATCCAAGTAATAATAAAAAAATCAACTGGCGCAGAAGTCCCAAATTATGTGCTATGAGAGAACTGCTTCTGTGCCATGAAAATAATGATTAAAATCAGATCATTAAAGGCTCCCAGGGGCCCAAAGCACCCACCCACAGCTGCTACTCACTATATCTCTACATAAAGTACTACTCTGGAATTCCGTCCTTCCAACTGGAAATAGAATTGCTAATTCTGCCCTATATCTGCATCAAGCATGATTGGATAATATTGAATCATCCCTAATACAAGACACAGGAAAACTACCTATACTCACAAGAAACTGCCTATTATTATTATTATTATTATTATTATTATTATTATTACTACTACTACTACTACTACTACTATTACTATACCACCCTATACCCGGGGGGGGGGGGTCCTCAGGGGTTTACATGAGCCTTATCCAGGAAAGAAGCCAAAAGGAAGTAGTTTTGGGTACAAGCGTAATCCCAAAATCAATTCTGCAAAGGTGGTAGCACTAGCAAAAACTACAGCTCCAAGGAACTGCTGGGATTTGCCATCCTGATGTGTTCAGCAGCACCTTGGACAAGGACAAGATGAAGAGGCAGATCTTTCTCCTCTTATTTCACAGACAATGCACTGCATGCTGGCCAATATAGCTGAGGCTTTTAAATAAAAAGGGAAAAGTTTGGGAAGGGAATTTGAGAGTTTGACAAGGGAAGGGCTGGGCATTCTTAAATCAAAGCCAGAAAATAATTTGGGACCTTTTATAGCCTGCCTATTCCTTGAAGTGAGCTTCATGAACCTCAAAGGTAATTTCCAGGCGTATGCCCACTACATATTGCTGGCATCTCTAATTTTCTTTAATCCTTCAGTGTCTTACTATGGGAACTCAAACTGAACCTTTGATTTACAAAGCATAAATTCTAAAGGCTGCCTATGACCTAAATTACGCTCTTCAGAGCCCCCAAACCAGAACACAGTAATGTAATTACTAAGTATCACACCAAAGAAAGATGTCCCCAAATCCTGTCGGCTGAAAGTAGAGATGTCATGTCCTTTGAAAATTGCACTCTCCTTACCTTAACTCAGCCTTTTCCAACCTGGTGTCCTCCAGATGTTTTGGGACTACAAAGCCTATCATCTCTACCTAATGGCCATGCTGGCTGGGGCTCATGGGAAATGTAGTCCCCAAGTTCTAGGGGGCACCAGAGTGGGCAAGGCTGCCTTAAGCCAATGGCAATATGACAGTGATACAATGATAGTGGTTTCCTAATCGCATTTTCAACGCATATGGAAAAAGCCAAACCTTTATCACTCATCAGCTACCTAATACATACACACACAGTTAAAATGTGTTAAGAGCTAACTAATCTCTTTGAAAACAAGTGACGATTTTCTAGGTTCTACCCTTTCATCGTAAATTTCCATTCTACTATTTACACTTACTAGTGAAGGTAACTGTTGGCAAGCAGAATGGAATAAAAAATGAACATTACAGAGCGAACACACTAAACAGATGGTGCTTACTTCAGTGGCCTACTTACTTAAATTAAACATTGATATAGTGTTGTGGTAGGGCCTGTCATTTGCCTGTCATCTCATCCATGCCTCAACATAAAGCAAGTATATTTTGCAAACAGGTAAGATCTTACTATACCTAGTGCTTATTGTAAGTGCAAAGAGATTTACAGCCCGTACCAGCAGGTAAATAAACAGCTTGTGCAATGGAGTGGAATTAAGTATCCAGCCACAGACAGAAAGCCAATACTTTACAAATGGGAGCGCTACAGCCCAGCTGCCAGAGGCATCTACATGAAGCTCCTTAAGTACTATTACTCATGAGTCTCTCCAGATACAGTTTGTTATCCCCACCTTAAGTGGTTCCCTCTAGTTTTGCTTCTGCATTAGACATGATGAATGTATCACAGGAATTCTGATGGGGAAAAAATTAAGCTACAGGGGAAGCAACACAAGCCTTTCACCAATTCTGTCCATGATTTTCTGACACTCAGGTGGTACTCACCTACGTAGGCTTCCTCCTCCACTGGTAAACGGACAGACATGCAAAGGTAGGTATCAGACTGGAATGACACAACAGGGGAAAAGACATCAGGCATATTTCCCCCCCAAAAAGTCAAAATTTGCTAATTTCACAAACAGTTCACCTTCCATATATGTATAAATTTCTGGCAACAGGTGACCTTGAAAACAGCTAAAATAACTTTTAGAGTAGAAGTATGCCTATATGATAAACTAATGATAAACTAGCTATAACATACTTTTTACTTCTATATTAGATCGTATATTAGATAATCAGTATTTCTAGAGGGTATGCATTTCTGGCTAGGATAAGAATTTACACAAAGCAAACGAACTATATTAATCAGAAAATGGCTAAAATAGGTAAGCTGAGTCCTCAACGCTCTTCTACATATTGTTCTTTGATACCAGGAGCACATTGGTGAGTCAGCTACTGAGGAATTAATACACACACTCGACAACAGCTTCCAGGCTAAGAGACAAATGTACAGCCTGCAGTAGTCATTTTGTGCTATAGCTGTACTCTGGGGCTATTGCAATGGAACACAGGAACTGTATCCTCTAGTGGCAAGCAAATCAAGGATACTATACAGCACATTCTGATATTATTGTGTGGGCTGCTGGGGACAGGGGGCAGCAGAGAAGTACATTAAAAGTGACTAATTAACAAGGAAGTTCCTCGTGTAAGCATTTCCCTGGAAATGAACGGGAGCAAGACAAAGCCATTCTGGATTTTGCCCCAAATGCACTTCTAAGCCCTTGCTAAACCTCTCTACAGATATGCACTTGGATAATACCAGGGGGGGGGGGGGATAATCAAATCAATATTACTTCAAGGTAGAGGACATATTCCCAAGTCACACATCCTCCCCATACCATACTCTTGTTCTCATACAATATTAAACATAATTAAGTAGTTCACTCTGGGTATAGAGAATACCAAGAATGGAAATCCATAACTGTGTCTGTATGCTCCTCACTTCAATTAACATTAATGAAAGTTAATCAAGAGAATGTTTCCCTTAAAAGTAAGCAATGGAAAGTCGGCTGAGACACACATTTGTAATCGTCTTCAGTGCAAATTGGAACATGACAACCCTGTACAGACATCAGTTACTTCACAAGTCCCAGCAGCCACACAATGCCGTGAAATGCAAGATGTGTAGGGCCAGCATGACCCACGTTTTACAAGTGCCTGTGCTAATTTCGTGGCTGCAAGTTGCTACTGTTTCAAAAGCCAAAGCTTTTTAAGAGACAATGGAGCTGAAGTCCACAATTCAAATGCCTTTTTTTTTAAGAAGACACAAAATAATTGAATTCAGCCATATGTATTTGCCCTTCCAAATTTTTGCAGAAATATTAAACATGAAGCAAGACAACTGTTTGTGTAGGTCATCCTATATACAATACAAGGCATTTGTAACTGAGGAACTATATATGTGAAAGAGAATAAATCAGAGAAAATTTTCCCTTAAACCTTTGGCCCTCCAGATGTTGCTAAACTATAGCTCCCTTCATCTGTGCTTGCTAAGGCTGGTGGGAGTTGTAGCTCAACAACATGTGGAGGGCCAAAGGATCTCAATGCCTCCCCAAAATGAAGTTCTTATTTGTTCTGCAGGTTTCAGTTCTATATTCTGGTACTGTATTACCACAGCAAGCTTATCTTCTACATATGTTACAACTTGCCTCTTTCCCTTGCACCATAATGTCAAGTCCCTTTCAACTCCCCATGGAGTTGAATTAATAAAGTTATTAATAAAGAATTAATAAAGTTTTGAACAAAGTGGGAAATGTGCACAAGTATTCTTATTATTATTCTTATTAGCAGCAGCAGCAGATACACTTGCCATCCCCCCCCCCGAAATTTAACATATTAAACAAGTTTCCTAAAATTTCTTTGCCGCCAGTGTCGGACAATCTGGATACAATGACAGATCATGGTTCATTGTTATGAGACCAATCACAGTGAGCTCAGGAACTACAGCCCTCTCCCCCTCCAGTGAGAGTTTTGAACTCCTGAGGAAGAGTTTGGAAGCTTCTATTTCTGTTTTAAGCGAACCACAGTGAAATGTTATGTCTGAACCCAGACAGACAGTGATAAGTCTTGTGGCTGGTTGAAATAAGCCAACTTTAAACCATAGTTTACGAAGTTCCCTTGTTTTCTCTATCTATATTTAAGATTAATCACAGAGTAGGCAGATTAATCACAGAGTAGGCAGGGATGGGGTGCAACAATAGACAGTCATTAACTAGTAAGTTCCAATCTCTTCTTTGTGACTGCATTGGCCTCCATATAAATTAAATAGTTATGAAAGGATTCATTTTCCAGTGATGCATGTTCTTCTGTTATTCACCATCCCATTTCCTTGATATCACTTTGAGTAGCTCTGTACAGAGGGTAAAAGATAGCCTCTGTATTATACATTTGAGCAAGACTCAAAATGTAAAATGCAAATGCTGAGCTTTGAACAGCAAAGATCTGAAGCACAATTAGCGATAGGAGGTTGATGCAAGAATATATTTTTTTCCATTCTTACCAGTAAGCATTACTTAAGGCTGCCCTTGTTCTTTATGATATCACAGGCCTTTATGTAAAAAGCCCATTGTTCTAATTAGCCAACCCAGATGAAGAATTTTTCAAGGACTGATTTTTGCACATAAGCCATCTGTATTCATACTACAATGAACCCTGCCAACAGTGCTTAGAATTATTCCAGATGAATGCTACATTATTTCACGCTGTAGTGCAAGTATTTTTTTGCCCACACATAGAGAGCTCTGCTATTCTCAAACAATTTACGCAAGGTAGATTCCTGGAAGTCTTATTTTATTCCTTTAGAATAATTAACCTAACAAATGCCATCACCAAAGACAGCCTGAACATGATAGCAGGTAGGGAAAAACCTCCACGACAGGATGCTGCTTCTTTTTATTAAAAAGGGACATGTAAACTATGACAGCCGTGTGGTGCTGAGAATGCCTATACACTACAAAGGTTTCCATGCACATTAATCCTAGCATGAAAGAAAGTGTTTACCATACCAAACTTTAGGACATACATGTGTTAGGAATCAGGTTATACTGATCTGTGAACAAAAGAATAGGAGAGCATCCTATGCACAGGTGAGAGGAAAGTGTTAAAACTATTGCCTTCCCACAGATGCTTCTCAGCGAATGTTTTTCTCCACTCCTGCAATAAGAAAGTTGATGTGGGTTTTAATCTGCTTTTAGTCTACAGCTATTTTAACTTTTCAGAAGCCGCAGTTCAAGTCACTGGCCCAGTTCAGATATCACATTCCAAAACATGGCCTGGAGGACTGAGCACAAGCTAAGGGTTTGCACATTCTCCTTTGTTTGCTGGCTTGATTTAGCAATAATTTGTTCCTAAGGGCTGGTTTGGAGGATCAGAAACATGACATTTGAACTGTGCTATTACAATCCACTCCAAGCATGTGAGCATGCTGCAAACTATTTTACTTCTCTTATTGTGCAAAATGATCACCATGATGGGTGATATCACGTGAAATTAATGGAAACTCATTGAAATGAGCTGCACACACAGTTTTTACACAGGCATAAGAGTCTCGTTGGAATTGAAACTGTAATGTGTAATGATTATATGTTTGTATGGAAAGTTAATAAAATATGATTATAAAAAAAGATAGTCTCGTTGGAATTTATTCTAAGCCTCTGAGGCTGCCACTATGGACACACAAACAAATCAATGCCAGTAGAGCAGAACATACATCCGAACTAGAGCTAAATCAGTCTTTCCAAGCTGCTGTTCCATGGTACAATACTTTTTGACTTTATAGCCTAGTGGCTAGGATCTCCACCTGCTATACCATAGATACTTTCAGTTGGACAGCACATGGATTTTTCTACACCTGCAGATTCCAACTATTTGTGTGGCTTAATTTCCAGAGAAGGTTTTTTACAGAATATTTTTACTTGAGTCCTACTTGAAGCGTTCTTTCTCTACAGCCAAGAAATTGAAACAGATGGTTCCAATCATAAGTTCCAGGAAATGCTCCCCAATAGCTAAATCACTTGTTTCAGCTTCTATTTGTGCAAGTGCTATCTGCAACAATGAGTCATCTCATCGGCTGCAAAACATCCTATTCTTGTAATGCTTCTGAAGCTCTTAACGCTGCTACTAATTTCATGACTGGCAGTTCTATCTAAACATTATTTAATCTCTTTTTAGCAGGGACTCTGAAATCCTGTAGAGCTTTTTGCCCATCTCCATGATGACTAGGAAAACATATGCAAAGTAAGAGAAATTATGTACATGTAATTGCCATTGTGTATACACAATTTAGCTTTTCTAAGTGCTTTTTTTAAATCATCTTCACAGTGAATTTTCATAAAAACACAAACTCTTATATAGGCCTTTCTGGGTTAGCAATTAAATGGTTATTAGGCTCCAAGACTGACTGCTGGGATGTTTGCCAACATTGTAGAGGAGAGATTCAAGGATTTGGGGTAGAGTGCCTAATAAGTTTAGGGTAGAGAAGACCTGAAACTGCATCACTGAAAGAAGAGAACTATTTAAACGGCCTGTCCTGGTAAGCAAAAACACAGCCAAGTGCCCTGTGGTACCTTAAAGACCAACATATTTATTATGGTATGAGCTTTACCAAAGCCTATTTCACTAGATCCCTAAAATATTATCCTCAATTGCAGACTATATATGATCAGGTGTCATTAATCTAGGGTAAGGCATCAAGGTATTTCACTAATACACATGGCAATAGAGAAAGAACAAGGGATTACCTCTAAATCTTTGGAGAGTAATTCAGTTTTATAAAATGGTTAATGAGAGGGATTCCCAGTTGTTTGTTTCTAATGTTACAAAGACATTCACCTATAGACTTCTTAAGAATCCTAAAAATCCTAAATGGCTTTGGCCCTGTATACCGGTACCTGAAGGAGGGGCTCCAACCACATCGTCCAACCCAGACTCTGAGATCTAACTCCGAGGGCCTTCTGGTGGTTTCCTCATTGCAAGAGATGAAGTTACAGAGAACCAGGTGGAGGGCCTTTTCAGTAGTAGCACCTACCCTGTGAAATGCCCTCACAGATGTCAAACAAATAAAAAGCCCTCACAGATGTCAAACAAATAAAAAGCCCTCACAGATGTCAAACAAATAAAAAGCTATGTGATTTTTAAAAGACATCTGAAGGCAGCCCTGTACAGGGACGTTTTAAGCACCATGGGAGATACTGGCAAGTGCACAGACACCCATGGTAACTGGTTTAGCCACTCCAGCTTTAGACTGTTCAACAAAGAACAAAAGGAAAAATTCCGCACAACTAATTTACTTTATGCAACTAAAATCGTTTCAGATCTACCTTTAAAAGATCAACTTATTTTATTCTGATTGCCTCTAGCTAGTTTAGGGCAGTTCCCTGACTAGACTTCTAGAACATTCTTAGGTTGTTCTACACTTGTGTAAAACCTAAGGACAGAATACCACAAAAACGAATCTGCATGAAGTTGACATTGTTCCAATTCTAACAAGTCTTCACCGGAGAATTCGTATTAATATTCCCTCAAAACACTCACTGGTTCTTTACAGATTCTGTTAGTGAGAATCACAGGAAGGCATTTATTCCACAGGGGCCTAGCATATGGTCATCTGAGAAGCCATCAAGCATTCTAAGCAACAGCGAGAACAGGCAGGACAATCCAGCTCTCCGTGGACTCTTAACTCAGGGTCATTCTGAAGTCATCACAAGACAGATGTACCGATTGTAAATCTCCACCTGTTAATAAAGTGACGTGACTACCTTTGTTCCTATTACTACAAGCAAAGTAATAAGCTGATCTACATACGGACTTCTGTTCTCACCTGCTTAGGAGTTACGCCCGGCATGCGAATGTCCAATGCAAAATCTGATAAACTTAGAGGAACCAGCTGCCTGTTGCTGCCCAGGCATTCATTAGAATGTGACTTGGCAGAATCTTTATACCTAAAATTAAGAAAAAATATTAAATATGTACCTTTTATTTAAATGCATTTCACAACTTGTATAACTCATACAGGTGCTCCAATAACTTTTGCTGTAGCTAGAATAATTTGAGAAATCCATGTGTGGATTACATAATACAGTTTGAAATATTAAGAACTGGCAAAATATTAACAATCATTTCATACACCAGGACAAATGGTGGCTAACATGTCCCAAGTTTACCGTGTACTGATAGGAAGGAAAGTTGTATTGATGAAACAAGTTCTTTGATATGTTTCAGCCAACTAAGCATCCAAACTAACATGCCAATTCATACATGTATCCAAGGAAGTCTGCAGGGCTGCCCCCAATTTACAACAAAAAAGCCCATGCAGATCTCTTTACAAGACTACCAAGAAGTCACTTCATGCATAACACTTCATGATTGCTTCAGTTAGTTGCAACATACAAACTATGGAATGAATTAATAGATGGGAAATCCTCAATATGCAAATATACAGCAGAACTCCCAATGTATAGCTGAATAAGCCTGGTGGAAGAACTTCCTGCATTTCTCTTCTTGAACTGTGATTGAAAACAATTTTCTAATCACACGTATTTGCATCTTTTGTATGGATACCAAAGAAGTCACGGAAAATTTTGTTCCCTATTATTTGTATAGGAAGAGAATCCAGAAAAAAAACCTCCTGTAAAATATAGGGGGGAACCCGAGACATGCCTGCTAGTTTCAGGACAGCTAGATATAAGCAGCCTTTGATGCAATGTGAATACTAAATATATCCATGGATAAATATTTGATGTGGCAATTACGGGGACTATGCTGTACATACAACCATATTGTCTTGTGAGCAAATAAAGCAGACTTCCGCTTAAGAAGGTATCCATAAATGCAAGGAGACATCTTCCAGAAGGCTAATCAAACAACTGATAAGTTACCTGATGCACTTTAAAAAGAGATTTCAAAGGACTAATGGGAAGGACATTGTATATAAAAAAGTTACTTACTTACTACAGAGCCTGTCAAGCACACATTTGAATTTAGATAAAAAAGTTATTGCAAAACAGTATAAGAACAATGATGTAACATACTGAATATTTCAGTATTAACCAAAACCAATTATAATCACATTTTTAAAAAATAAGCCAGTTATATTTTTAGAATGTTTTTGTTTACTTTGCTGGAAGCTTCACTTTTAAAGCCACAACACAAATCAAGGAAAAGCAGACGGCAACACTAAGCAGCGCACACTGATAAACAACCCACCTCTTAAAGACAGAAAGTGGGCTTCTGAAAGCCAAACAGCTGTTTTGAAAAATAAGGAACAATATTAGCAGGTTGTTAACGAGGCCAGCCATGTTCACCCTGCTGTTCCTGACCCGATTAAGGAAGCAGGGAAAGGGCAGTGCAGCTCTGTCGGCTGTGATCCTGACAATTAGGCAGCAGCACTGCTATCAGTTTGCTACTTCATTATGATGTTCTCCACAGGCATCCTACAGCTTTTGACAGACCATCTGTCCTGGATGGTGGTGTGCTCTAAATCAGTAAGGTGAGGTGATACTGTGCTTTCTTCATTGGAAGCAGGGGGGGGGGGGAGTAGGAAAGGGAGGAGGGCAGGGGAGAGAGTGTTTCCTTTGCTATGTCCAGTAACAGAGCAGAAGCAGAGTTCACAGTTGTGGTGCTTTATTCCAGCCTACTGTAAAATCTCCATTTTGGGGGGGGAAATCAATCCATTCCACAGTGCAAGAGACTCCAAATGGCACTGCAGAAACCCATGTCGCTCTTCATTCAGGACCTGCAAAAATAGAAACAGATAATGGGTGACTAACACATTACAGCATTAGTTCTCAGCAAATACTTGCTAAAGCTTTTTCGCACATTAGGAGTTTCACAAGCTCTAGCTCAACTCAGAAAAGGTATTGTAAACTTTGTTGACCCTCTCCCCTCTGCCGTCCTCACAACTCCATGGAACAATTCTCACAAGTATGGTACATATTCTTTGTAACATGAACTGTGAATGCTAGAGGTGATGCTATCAAAAGTAGTTTATCAAACTCCCTAATGCCTTCAAGTGACAGGACTTAGAAAGCTTAAGTGCATTTAGCCATTACCTAGCTTTTCTTCCTCTACTTCAGAGAAGGCAGTATTCAGTGCTGAGTATCATACACAATATTCTTTTACCAAGAATTAAGTAAAGTCCACTTTTTCCATAACATTTAGAGCAAGTGCAAAGTTTGCTAGCAGAAACACACAGTCTGACCTTCCAGCTATAGAACAAACGGCATATAAATAAATGTGAATATTAAATAAATAAATAGTAGTTCAAATTTCAATGAACTTGAACAGTGTTCCTCAAACAGTGTGGTAGGACCCACCAATGCACCATGGGACACTTTCAGGGGGCCTCAATACCACAGTCTGCCCAGGGTTTCCCACTTGCCAGTTCCATCCCCTAGCCATGTCATATAGCCTTTTGGTTAGACCACTGCCAGCACAAGCAACTCTTACATGCTGAGAAGTCATGGCCAGGAGACAGAGATGTTCAGCAAGAGAAGGAAGGTCTCACGCCTCTGGGGTATATTCTGCCTGAAGTGTGGTAGGCTATCGCAACGCCTCCAGAGCAAATATTAATATTTAGCTTGAAGAAAGTTGAGCTATGAAACACCTTGCCCCAAGGAACATGCTGAGCCAGTAATGTAGCAATTTCCAAAGGTGGATTAGATCTCAATAGAAAAATGATGTCAGTAATTGCCAACTGGTTATGCCAAACTCTGCCTCTACCTGCCACCATTTTGTGGTCCAAGAAATGTTCAATGTTTTTAAGACTGTGATGAATAGCACCACAGTTTTACATTAAACATTTGATAATTATATGCCTGCTGATCAGAATCACAGCACTATTTGTCTTGTAAGCTAATACTGTGAATATGGAAAAGTGAACATGGAGAATGTGTGGGTGATTAATGATATCCTAAATTTAAAAGTAACATATTGACAAACATAAAATGCAGAAGTGTTAAAAAAACACACCCAGATCTCAGCAAGGTCAAGTTTCATCAAGAGATTTCTGTTTATTATTTATGAATTGCCTCAAGTATTTTGGGCACTATGCTGAACAACTAAGGGAAGCACTGTTTAGAGAGAGCTTTCAGTCTAGAAATGAAAACTGAGGAACAATAGAATAAAATGGGAACAAGTGAGGATAAAGGATACAACAACAAGATTACACGGTTGCTTAGGTTCATTATGTGTGCATCTTGATACGGCAGCTTTGCTTTGGGTTAGAAAAGATGCTCCACAGGAAGACAGCAAATAAGTAGGGGAGACAGAAAAAAAGGTCAAGTAGAAAGGCTGGGAAAATGTTTTGACCTATTAGAAGTCAACCTCACTTTTATAGTGGCTGCACATTTCCTTTCCATCGTCAAAGTTTAGCTTGGACCAATTTGCATTTATTCCTACTTTGCAGAATTGTGTTTTTCCACATCTTAAGCTGTTGGTTGGTAGATTGATCAAAAAAACTAAACATTTGCTGCAGATGAGTGGAGGAGCAGGCGAGGTAAAACACTACAGATTTGACTGGATTGACTCAACGAGTGGCTTTAGATGTTTCTTCTATGGGAATTTTTTTACATGTCATCCTCTTATTTCCTTAGATTCTAAACAATTGACAGAAAAGCAGCCTATGTGCCCAATAGACAAGTCACAAACACTTTTTGAATATTACATATACAGTGCACAAACAGATTGCATAGAACTCCTGTGTGCTTCCTATTCTACCTATTTAAACATTTGAAGCCCATCAATATTTTGTTGAACCTGGCATGAAGACGGCTTAAAAGAGGAAGGTGATGGGTTAGTGAAGCATGTATCCCCTGTGTCATGGGACAGGATTTGCTTAGGTAAGCTTGCAAAACCATATGTGACTCTTCTAGAAAAGGGGAATTTGTGTGACTGTCTTAATTGTAGGCAACAGGTGAACTGCTTGGACTTTCGCTTGTTTGAAAAATACATACTTTGTCTTAAAGTGAGGGAATTGTCTTGTAGATTGTGTCAACATGCACACATACTGAAAATGAGAATTTATTTGAGGATTAAGCACTCCAGCAACACCCAAGGACATGTAGAACATTAAGACAATGGAATATGAGTGGCACATCACGCTCAATTCCAATTATAACAAGAGTCCCAGCATTACAGGACATAAGTACAGTATCAGTTTACTACTACAGATTTCATTCTGTGCTTCTGGACCAAGTCAACAAATGATTTAACAAACATCCAATGTCTCAATTTAAACTCCATTCTTGGCACTTGAAACATGCCCAGCATCCAGCACTGAATAGCTAAACCAGAAAGCCGTCATTTATTTACTGTGAAGAATTTCAGTACAGTGGTACCACGGGGTACAGATGCTTCAGGTTACAGACTCCGCTAACCCAGAACTAGTACCTTGGGTTAAGAACTTTGCTTCATGATGAGAACAGAAATCGTGCGGCGGCAGCGGGAGGCCCCATTAGCTAAAGTGGTACCTCAGATTAACAACGGTTTCAGGTTAAGAACGGATCTCTGGAACGAATTAAGTTCTTAACCCGAGGTACACATCCCCACCACTTACAATAATTAAGTGACTTTTCCCAACTGATTACCTTGACAAAATATGGATATAACCCACGAGAGGTTAACAGCAGAGTCCCATCTGTTTTTATTCTCTATTTTAGATTATTTCACTCCCCACCTGAAACTGGGACTTCCAGAAGTTAAGCAACTTCACACTTCAGAGGTAGCAATGGTGTGGACATAAAATGCTGAATTTTGACTAGTTTGGACCTATAATGTCTATACCATTACCATCCCGAAGCATAAAGTTTATTAACCTCCCAAAGAAATTAAACATCCCAGATGCCATCCACCTGCAATCTTTTCAACAAGTTGTATCAGCTCTTAACATTTTAACAGCTTTGCATATCCATGTAACAGGAATACGACATTGCCCCTGAACGATCTTTTAACCAGTCTTCTCATTTCTCACATAATGCTCTTTTCAGGACGACTACTGTACGTCTTTGTGTGTGCAGTAGTTTCCATCTCTACTTACCCATTTCAAAACATACATACTGAAATTCAATGCATGTTTCATTCATGGAGATGAAACAAACATTGCTTTTGAAAGCATGCCTCCCACCTACTGGAACGCTGTAAATCTGTAGACTTCCTTCCTCCAGAGAATTCCAGAGTGCACAGAAAGCATTTAAATGGTTATGGATAATGTAGTAGACTGCTCAGCTAGTCAGAGTATCCTGCCATGTCTTATGCTAAAGCTACTCCATTTTCCCAGCAGGA
This sequence comes from Podarcis melisellensis, assembly GCF_964234715.1. Taxonomy (NCBI): domain Eukaryota; kingdom Metazoa; phylum Chordata; class Lepidosauria; order Squamata; family Lacertidae; genus Podarcis; species Podarcis melisellensis. The sequence goes on from NC_138543.1 coordinate 24,858,998, forward strand.
AATATTCAGGAAATGCTCCATTTAACAAAGAGCACAATAATGATTAACAAGGCAGCAAGATCCCCATGAGATATTACACCTCCAGATGTCCATAATAAAAAGAAAAAACCATCAATGAAATTACACAAATAGAGAATAATAAAGGGAAGCAAAAAAATAAAGGGAAATGTACTTTTTCTACTGGCAAAGTGCTTCTAAAGGGTCACACACTTTTGCACAGAAAAAGAAATGCAGTCTAGATGTCTGCTATGCTTTATCTTTGCATATTTCAAGTTTTCTAAAATAGCACATCTACTATCAACATGGACAACTGCAAAGACTGCTAGCATACTTACAAAACACTAATCTTAGATTAATCATCTATTATTAGTATCAAACTACTTTCCTGTATTTTTTAAGCTTGTCTCATGGTTAACCTTCTGTTGATAGTAAATAAATATGTATGTATACTTCTTTTATACAAGACTTACATTTGCATTACAAAAATGACCAAAAGAAGTCCTTTTTTGTGGTGGCCCCCAAGCTCTAAAATAGTTAGCCAGTATGATGCAACTGCCCAGAGACTGGCTCCTTCAAATGAATTGTTAAGGCCTTTCTCTTCAGACAAGCTTTTAATAATTCGGGTATTGTTTAAATGCTGAATGTCAGTTTTTAATCTACAATTGCTATTCCTGAAACTTTATTGCCATTTTATTTTTTTCTTTAAATGCAACCCCATTTTGGAGCAATTGTTGAAAAGTAGGCTATAAATTCACCAAATAAATAAATATGCACTGCCAATGTGAACATTTATAATACAATGAAAGCACGGGCTAGGAAAGATTTTCACTAGAGTAAAAGTGGTTAAGAACAGAACAAACATTTTCTTAGAATCATTCCTGCCATGCTGAAATACATTCACAGCACTTGTTTGCAGAGGGGCTGTGCTTAAGTTGTATTCTTTGAATTCTCTATATAAAAATATGCGCCAGAAATTAGAATAAACCAGCCACAAGAAAGCAAACTGCAAAGCTAATGGGAAAGAAACCGCTGGTCTGACACAATGATCCCTGACTAAGATAAGGGGAAAGACAGAACATGAAGGCACAACTATGAATGCTAATACCACATATACTTTCTCGTTACTAATCTGCAGTACTGTCAGATGCTACTATTGGAAACATTTCTTTAAACAGAAGCCAAAAAAAATTTTCCGGCATAGTCAAACTATCATTTTCCTTTTGTTTTTTATTAAGCTATGTTTTTATACTGTAAACCGCCCTGTGATCCTTGGATGAAGGGTGGTATAATAAATAAAATAATAAGGCTCGGAAATAAGTGGTCAGACAAATGAGATAATAGCAGGTCTATGCATTTCCTTTAGAAGGTTCATCTTTGAAGATGACCTTTGGAGACTGCTTGGAAATGCATAAAGAAGCTTCCCAATTGCTTGGAGGGGTGTGTGTGCAAGAAATCAGAGCATATAAACACTGGTTCTGTACCAGCTGCACTGACAATGTGTGTTCCAAGGCCAGTTTAAAGTGCTCTCTATCTAAAACCCTAAATGGACCAAGCAGATCATTTGAAAGACAGCTCACACCTATAAGAGCCAACTCAGGCTTTAAGACTAGCCATGGAGGTCCTAATCAGAGCACAGTCATACCTTGGATCCCAAACGCCTTGGTACCCAGACATTTCAGCTCCCGAACGCCACAAATCCAAAATGAGTGTTCCGGTTTGCAAACGTTCTTTGGAACCCGAACGTCCGACGGGGCTTCAGCGGCTTCAGATTGGCTGCAGGATCTTCCTGCAGCCAATGAAAAGCCACACTTTGGTTTCCAAACATTTTGGAAGTCGAATGGACTTCCGGAACAGATACCGTTTGACTTCCAAGGTACGACTGTACAGCACATCAGATTGACAGGTTTATAAGACGAACCACATGGCAGTGGTGAGCATGCGGAACTCCCACAAGAAGTGTGTTTAAAACTGCCAATGGGTGATGCAAACAGGTTGCTTAGAAGATTTTAGATACAACTTTCAGAAAATTAAAAATCAATGAAATAAAACCCAGGGAAGGCAGAGCAAGAGACATTCAGCAGCCAGAGCAATAATTCCATTATATATTATGTTGCAACTGAGTTACATAATGTTTGATTTTTCAGAGCTTTTCAACTTATTTATTGAAGCCTGCACAAATATGTCATCTGCTTCACCTTACAGAACCAAGAGCTCGATTAATTACCTTCTCAAGCAACACTGGCTTTATCCTACACAACTCATAAGGTACGCACCACAGTAAATTTTAACAGTAGTTTTTGTGAGGAGAGGAAGAGCTTTATTTTTACTTTTGTGTAAGTTTTGTATGAAAACATTTATAGTGTAACAAAGTTATTTGATAAGCATCTCACACTTCGGTAAGATACATTAACTCCCCATACTACTAAGACACAATGTGTAGAACTAAATCGGCAACAAGAGAAAAACAGCTTACTTTTAACAGGGCACCCTGGTTTCTATTCCTGAGACACAGCCAGCTGTTTGCTTCTGAAAAGCTGATTACATGTTGCTTAGACTAAACTATGAAAGTGTCTGGAAAATAGGATTAACCAATTTAGCAGCGATCAAAACAAGAGGTTGAAAGAGGTGGTACGGTAACCCAGACAGAAAGGGGAAAGCAGTCAGTCACTAGAGGGAATGAAAGGGCATTGACAATGGGGTGGGAGGTCACTTTCGTATGTTAAGGTGAAGATACAGGATAATGCTTAGCATCCCTATTTTCTGTTGCCACATTGTGTTCGTTCTGCACTTGTAAGGAATCAATCTTTTAGTGCAACAGCACCTATACTCTAGAACTGCCCGCCCATTGACATTAGGCAGGCAACTTTGCTGCAGCTACTAAGATTTTTTTGTGTTTACCCCGATATGCATGGTTAGCATACATTTTATTTTTTTTCTTATTATGCATATCCTGAACTGCTGATTTTATTTATATTTTTATTTTTTTAAAGTTAAAACTCAGAGTTAAAAACAAGTTATTGATAATGTTGATGGAAATTTTAGTTTTATTAAACTGCTTAGTGGTTGTTGTCCCCCCCCCCCAATAATGGAGTATACAAATTCCATTAAATAAAGCATGTGCCTCCACCCCAGCTGCCTGGGGGAGAGGGGAGGGTGCAACACTTGCCCTAGGCACTGGCAACCCATGCTACACCGCTGAATGGCAATACACAGGACCCAGCCTAGAAGAGAGCTTTCTCTCATTTTTCTAAGTATCAACTGACAATCTTTAGAAAAAGAGCTAGGTAGATACTTTCACACACTGGACACCATAACAAAAGATACACCCTTTCCTGTATTCCCATCTATTTAAGATGATAGCAAGACATCTGCGACCTCAGTGGACAGACAGGATTATTCAGAAGGAGAAAGCCCTCAAATGACCTGCCCTTTGCATAAGTTGCTGTTCTAGGCTGTTCCCCTTTCCATCCAGGAGCCATGTCCAGAACTGCAACACGTTCAGTAGCACCACAGGTGGGTTCCACTAACGAGACAAAATTGTTAACACGAAATGTTTGCCTTTTAAGAGCATTTTCCATTTAGAAAATGAGCATGCCTCTGCTATCAAAAGTCCGAGAAGCATACTCGCTGACGAGCTGGCTGTAATACGTCAGCGAACAGGATGCAACAAAGGAACAAAGGTCACAATGAAGTACAGTACCTGGAATGTAAGAGGCATAAATGTACCACAATAGCTTAATGCGTGTATCTGGATAATGACATTTAAGTGGCACATGCCAACATTGCTGATATTTAACTCAAAAAAATTATGAAGGAAAACACAACCACAAAATTACAGCAGCATTCTCTAAGTGCATATGAACAACCACTTTACTGAAGTCTAATTTTCTCCAGGTTAAGCCCCAAAGGCTGAAAATCGTGCAACCTTTAGTACTTTAGTCTGGTAATCTTCCACAACAGGATTACCTAGTTTTATATTTATACAACTCAAGTCATCATCTCTCAATGACTCACAATTCTCACAAATCCTGAATTTCACTTTATCCTTTGCCTAGACAGTGGGTACACAGGTTAAGAGCACTTGTCATGATTTTGATGTCTCAGTACAGAACTATTCTTCCATCTAAAATCTAAAAAAATAGGCCTGCAAAGAGCAATGGATTCAATGGCTTAGATCCTAAGCTTCAATAACTTCTCAGGGTGGAAAGTTTCTCATTCAGTGGTGACATCTGTACAGTACTTTGGAGAGGAATTCCAGGAGAATGAGCAGGAGGACATTACCTCATTGAGAAGTGCACCTGTAGGGTAATTAAATCCAGTCAAAAATTACCTAACTGCACCACTGTTCCAATTCGCTCTTTCTCCCTCTCTACCCCATCCCAAAGTATTCAGAAGGGTCCCTCACAATTCTGAGAGAGGTTTTAATTTTTTTGCAGTGCGGTGGTGGTGTAGAAGGTTGCAGGGGCAGGGGGAAATAGAAGATGGGAAAATTTTCTTCTGTGAATTTCCTTAAATAGAATTATTTAAGGATCCAAGTGATAATAGTTTTAGTGTTTAAATCCTCATGAATTTAATTTCTGACCTTGTAACCATGCACAGTTAATTAAAAAGCAAGTACATTTTTTAAATTGTGAATAACTAGCACAATCCCATAACAGAAATATTTAGTTATGTCTACAGTTGCATTAGGCAATATTGCTAATAGGCATATAAAATTTTTATGCATCTAAAACTATTATATTCAGTTTTTATTATAGGCATGCTGTTCATTGTCTATATTTAGGATCATCTTGTTTAATATTTGCAATGTTTCACATAGTGTAGGCAAAGAATTCCAGCATGACAGCAATATTGAAATTATCCAAAAAGCTGTCAAAAGTCTGCACAAGCACTGCCAATCGGTAAACAGTGATTACTCAAACCTGAAATCTCTTCCAAAAGCAACAAAAATAAACTTGTTAAGAAGACGTTACATTCCAAGGAAATCATCGAAGAAATTCCATTAATCTCCTTCTTTCAATGCATTCTTTATGCTGCTAATAATAAACCCTGATTAGGGTTTTTATTAAAAATAAATGCATATAATCCTAAATTTATAATTCATATCCTGAAATGAAGCTATAAGAGTAACATGGATACATATACAAATTGTCATATTTCCATAATATTTTTCTACGGTAAGTAATGCATAGCAAAGTTTCCCTACTCCAACTGGTTCACATTTTATAGAATACAGTTTATTTTATTATTTCTTACACCTCTATCCAACTTTTTTCTCCAAGGAGCTCAATGTGATGTACACGGTTCTGACCCTCATTTAACTCCCACAACAACCCTATATGGTAGGTTAGGATGAGAGGCAACAACCGGCCCAAGGTCACCCAGTGAGTTTCATGGCCCAGTGGGGATTTGAACCCTGGTCTCCCAGCTCCAAGTCCCACACTCTAAGCCAGCCTTTCTCAATCTTGTGTCCCTGAATGTTGTTGGACGACAACTCCCATCATCCCTAACCACTGGCCCTGTCAGCTAGGGATGATGGGAGTTGTAGTCCAACAACATCTGGGGACCCAAGGCTGAGGAAAGGCTGCTGTAACCACACTGGCTCTCTAGATTTTACAGAACATTATTCACACCACAGAAAAGGGTTGCAGCTCAGGGGTAGACCATTTGTTTTGTATTCAGAAGGTCCCAGGTTTAATTTGCAGCATCTCCAGATAGAGCTAGAAAGACGCCTGTCTGAAACCCTGGAGAGCTAGTCTGCCAGTCTGGGTTGACAGTATTGAACTAGACATACCAATGGCCTGACCACATTACAAGGAATTTTCCTATATTCCTAAGGTATAAAACAGTTTAAAATTAAAACAGTTGGTTCTGTGTTGGACAGATATGATTTATGTGGTACTTTGCCTCATCAAAACATTTGTCTTCACTAGGGATCATACAGCAGATTTATATTGCCAGTCTTGTCTGTACGCATGGTTTCTGTTAAAGAATCCCTGCAAGAGGCAACAAGGGAGAGGACAAGGAAAGGCAAAACAAGAGGATGAGCCAGCAAGGCAAGAGCCAGGAAGAAGCACGGCTTTGGTTATATTCCATTTCCAACAGTTTCTAACACTATAAAGCAGGCATGGCCAAACTTGGCCCTCCAGCTGTTTTGGGACTACAATTCTCATCATCCCTAGCTAACAGGACCAGAGGTCAGGGATGATGGGAACTGTAGTCCCAAAACAGCTGGAAGGCCAAGTCTGGCCATGCCTGCATAAAGTCTTAATACCATATTTCACATTAGGGGCCTTTCTAATGTTTTCAGATGCATTGCAATTCCTAATCTTGAACATGAAAAGTGGTCTCTGCAGCTGCAATCCTACACATACTTCCTTGAGGGTGAGAGGCCCCTTTGGGCCTTTACTCCTGAGTAGACATGAACAGGATTGCCAGAGATGACCTGCACATTCCTAGTGTATTACTTAGCAGTTTATACTCTTGTACATTTTTACCGTACAACTTGCCTTGCTCAGCATACCTAGCCCTTTGCATGGCTGTTTCATTCTGCATTTTAGGTTGCTGATGACATTACTGTATTCTGCCCATGATTTCCTTTGCAGAAAGCAATCTTCTACCACCACCTAGCACTTATTACTCTCGTTTAAGGAATAATTTATTCTCTTACAGCTATTGCAATGCCTTAAGGTCATTGACTGCAAGCTTGGAACTTATTGATGATCACTTCCATGCCATACAGAGATGTTATAGATACGTAATAGCAGGATTTTGATGGAATATTCCATAGTAAAAAGACATAACAAAATATAATCCTGAGAACTGTGACTTTTCAGCACCTTGATTAAATTAACTGCATAGTTTTATTACACCACGGGGCCAGTACCTCTGCTCTTCCATAACATAAATCCATGGATGCAATAAAGGGAAGCTTACTGAGATTACAAGGTGTCCTTGAAGATAATGCAAACAAGCAGACATAATGCAGACGTTTTTACTGTCTTCAGTTGTATTCAATCACAATAAAGAGATCCTTCAGATATGCTATTGTTGTGGTTTAGGGGCATGCATACACACACACACACTCTCACACATTTTCAAGCCTACTCAGTGTTTCCTTTAAATATGATTTCAGCAGTGGCTCAGCTGCTCTAGGCAGGTTCATACAGCAGAACTGAGCTATAATGAATACCATCCTTCATACATCAGCAAGTAGCCCCTGTACACAGGCTAGAGCAGGCATCCCCAAACTCAGCCCTCCAGCTGTTTTCGGACTACAACTCCCATCATCCCTGACCACTGGTCCTGTTAGCTAGGGATGATGGGAGTTGTAGTCCAAAACAGCTGGAGGGCCGAGTTTGGGGCTGCCTGGGCTAGAGCAACAGTTCCTTCCCAAGCGATAATGCCAAGGTTTCTGCTTTCCTTGGAAAATGTAGATACAGATCACACCATGCACTGGAATTTCTGACCAATAAAATTTATTGTAAGTTTTTAAAAATCTGCTTCTAGGTGGATTCAAAGCATTTTCTTACTATAAAAAGAAGACTCTTCATTCAGTGCCAGTGCAAAAAGTTTGCACTCAAGATTTCTATATTTTTGCTATATATAAAAAAACTTTATAAGAATTTCAAGTATGTTGTAAACATGATTAGAAATTTTTAGGCTTTTTCTAATCTGTCTCGTTTCACTATTTGAAAAGCAACTTATTCACAATAACTTAAACTTGAAAACTCAGTTTAGGAAGACAAAATCTATATAGTTCATCCACAAGGTGCATGTGTTAACTTTAAATGTTGTTTGCTTGATTTGATTATGTGTTTCAGCAGCACACAAAGCTTAACAGCACACTCTAATAATAATTTAATGATGGCACAAGACACCCGTGAATTAATATTTCCCATTTTCAGCCTATAAAAAAGAAGTCCTTGATCATTCCTTTATGAAGCAAAATATGTCGGTATCCATCTAAGGAATTTCTGTGACATGAACTGGCCTGGCTGCTCCCACCTTGTAACCAGTAGGCGAAATCAAGAGTTGTGATTGACAAACAGTTGTTTGGACACCAGTCCCATGGGGCATACATTGCCCCGGGCCTCAGACAAGCTCTGAACAGGTCTGCCTAAGGTTCTAAATTGCTGTTTACCCCTTCCTTTGGCACACTTTTATTTGGGGGCCTTCCACTCCACCTGCAAATGAGGACACAAATTTGCATATGACAAAACATATGCAAATCTGTATACTATTTTCTGAGTAGATCATAGGGCCTAATACACATACAGTGTACTGGACGCAGAAAATCCTGGTTGGATCCGTTCAGTAGAGGCATATTGGTTAAAAAAAAAAAAAGCATGTTGCACATTTTGCTTTGTTTTCTCACATTGTTTCATTCCCACAAGAGCTGTACTCAAAAGGAAGAGAAAAGGCACGCTTATGTGTTTTATTTGAAAAAAAAGACCACATACAGTAGTCCTTTTGAACAAGGACAAAACATTTTATTCCTCACTGAAGCACCATGTATAAAGGCAGAATTTCTCCGGAAAACTGCTTGCGTGAACTTACAAGGCCTAAAAATCAAAACTGAAAGTGAGAGAAAAATGCTATTTATACCACAGCTGGAGCTGTAGGAGCTCCATTTGTCTTACAGTTTACATTCAGACCATTTAACACTTGAATCTAAGACGAAAACATTTCTCACTGGTGCTAATGAAGAGCTACCAAGCTTCCTGCAGAAACGAACAAAAGCTCTAAAGCTTTATGAAACTGAATCCAAGTGCACAAGCTAAATTTGACAGCAATTCCTCCCCACCGCAAAAAAGGGGCACAACAACAGGAATGAGCCACCAGGCTATAAACAATTTCTGGATAATATCCCTTTCTTAAGAACCCACAGATAGCCTACTGACCATGCCATCCAAAAAGAGAGCTTCTTTGACAACCCTACTTCAAAGCATGTCTCTCTATGTGCTTGTGGGAATAGCGAGTTAGTAGGACAGTTCTTCACACTTAGCTAAGTATTTGCACTGTATGTTTCCACAGTAATGTATTCATTCTTGGATTTAAAATCACATGAACAACTGACCCTCCAAGTGTCCATATTTTCCAAGGACGGTCCCGGATTTACAAAAGCTGTCCCAGTTTCTGATTTGATCCCAGAATGTCCCGCTTTTCCTTAGGACATCCCTATTTTCATCGGAGATATGTTGGAGGGTATAGAGTTATGCGACCCCTGAGCCAAGGAGATAAGTAACTATACAATCTTTTACTAACTGTATCCAGCAGAGTGCACAGAATAATCGTAAATTTGGGAGGGGGAGGAGAAGAGACAGAGGCTGAAGAATCCAAATCTTTGCTGGGTTCTCACCAACAGGACAAAATGAGGGCAAATGAGTATTTCCTTCATATAAAAATATACTGCAGTGATTTACAATAGGTATAAAAACAAAATCAAACAAAAAATGCAGTAGTACCTCGCGTTACATTCGCTTTAGGTTATAGACTCTGCTAACCCAGAAATAGTACCTTGGGTTAAGAACTTTGCTTCAGGATGAGAAAAGAAATTGTGCTCCGGTGGCGCGGCAACAGCAGGAGGCCCCATAAGCTAAAGTGGTACCTCAGGTTAAGAACAGTTTCAGATTAAGAACAGACCTCCAGAACAAATTAAGTACTTAATCCGAGGTACCACTGTAATTAAAAAGTTAAAAACAAACATCAGCAGTAGAGAGTGTGTTCTAAATTTCCTGACTACACAATGGAAACGTTTTCAGTGGGCATTTAAAAGTTGGCACAGAAGGTACCCACTGATCCTTGGTGCAGTTTAATCTCCAGTATGGAGGCATGGTGACTTGGTGGTGTTGGATCCTTTGAGTCCAACAACTCCCCCTACTCCTTTTCGCTGGCACACACCCTTTTTGTGGCCCTATCAACTGGTGCCAGAAGGGCAAGAGCATCTCAGAGGCCAAAGGATTGCTAGGTTAACAGACTGTTTCTAAAAGCAGCCATGAACATAGTGCAACCAACCTTACACAAGCAAGACTAAAAAAAGCCCTGCACATTAAAACTTGCAGCAATAAAACTAGGCACCACACACTCAAATTCAGTCAAAATAAGAGAGTCTTCAATTTCAATTCAATTCAAGGAGGAAACTGACTAATTTTAACTGAAAGAGTTTTATAACACAGTAGAACCACCACAGATAAGGTAGTTTCTTTGGTTAACTGACCTCCAATGTTGATCTCGGTTCCCAAGCAATCTTCAATGTAAACAGGAACTAAACAATTTAGAGTTTTAAAGGCTAGAACCAGCACTTTGACTTGAGCCCAGGCGCAAATGGGAAGCAATGGGGCTTACCAAAAAACAAAACACAAAATTATATGCTCTGACCTAGGTGCAACAGACTAAAGCCTAGTCACTGCATTTTAAACCAAATGAAGCTTCTCAACAGTCTTCATAGACAGGCCCCATGCAAAGTGCATTATTACAATATCTGAATCTGGGGTTTCCGTACTATGTAAGAGAGGGACATCAAACCTCTCATCTGGAGAGTCCAAATCAGGCTTTGCTACCTGATGCCCTCTAGATGTTGTCCCGTCTCCCATCAGCCCCTGTCAACATGGCCAATAGACAGGGATTGCAGAATTTGTAGTCCAACAACATTTGGACAGAACCAAGTTTGGAGCAATTGGTCTAGAGACTAAGTATATATTTGCTCACAAATGTTATTGACATTCTGCTCACTCCTTTAACATTGCACAGAACCGGCACATAGTTTTAAATGTTGGTATGCAAGTTGGGCTGCCCTTGTTCATCTCAAAAGAATTGCAAGGTGCCTAGAGAAGCAATTCAGAAGAAGGCTTCCCTCAGATGTTGGCCGAGGTCAGCTATCAACTCTTTGTTCTCAGATAAAACTGTCCTCCTCCACCTCCACCAATCCAAATGCAGAACACAGAGCATTTTATAAAGAAGATTTCAAAGAGTAAACAGAACTGCTGCATTTAAATCTACTCCCCATGGGTTCTTCCCATCACAACACATCTCTCAGCTAGAAATGTATAAACATTGCCTGCATTTTAATATGAAGTGAGGAATTTTGACTGTGTATAGAAACAAATGTTCCTTTGTCTTTTTAGGATGCTGAGAAACCCACCTTCCCAATCAACAGCAAAAAGAAAGGCTTGCCGCTTCTTTTTCTATAGTAACAAATAATGTTACTTGTCAACTTTATAGTGCATGCTGTAAGATCTGGTTCCCTGTGTTCAGACTGTGTGGAGGTTCAGCTGATCAGGAAAAGAGAAAAAGCCTCCTTGGTGGTTCCACCCAAACAATGGAAATCTTTTGCTCCCATGAGTCTTGGTTGGCTCTGTCCTTCGCTGTGTTTCACCAGATAACAAAGACTATTGTTGATGGTTTCATATCTGATGTCTGTTTCATCAATTGAACCTGCCTCTTTTAGCATTGTTATTTTTACGGAATGTTATAATTGCGTTTTATAATTGGTTTTAATAGTTAGAGGGCAGCCTGGGCACTGTGTAGGCACTCAAATGGTGTGGTATATAAAGCCCTATGCAGATAAATCTCTGAATGCAGTGGGCCACATTTCTAGCTGGCACTTCATCTGTCAAGGAACCAAGCTCTGCTCCCCACCCAGCTTATCCAAATCTACAGCATATTTTCCAGTGATCACTATTTACTGTGCTATAAATTATTTACACAGCTTCTGCTGGAGAAGAGGGACACTCCTGAGCAGAGTTGATGAGAAATCGTAACTACCACACCTGGAATTGAGCTCTGCTCATCGCTTAGCCTCCTCTGCAGCATCTCTTTAAGAAATAAAACATTTGATAGGTGGCTGTGTGCAAAACACACTGTCATTCGAATAACTTTTTGGACCGGCTGGGCATGGTGTTGTATGGGTGTGATGGTTTTCTTTTCACTGACTGTAAATATGCCAGTTTGACAACTGAGAAAGGATTATATGCCTAAGGAGCGTGTGCACCCTGTCTGCTGGCAAAGTTCCTTCCTATAGCAGCAGCTTCCCTACACATGCCTGCCAAAATCAACCCGCTTGCTGCCAAGTGATCTGTATTTAGCCCTAAACTTTACTCCTAAGGCATACATTTTATAAAGCCCTAATCTGCAACTCAAGCAACTACTGTGGCATCAAGACAAGAACGAAAGAAAGAAGAAATGTAAGCAAACAGAAAATAAGGAGCAAGGGACAGGTTGCTGTTGCCACTTTCACACACAAATACAATTCATTAGGTAGTGCCCCGTTTTGCCAATTTATATTGAAAGTTAATTTATGGGCTGCTCTTTGCTATAAATTAGCATTCAATATAAAATAAAATTATGAATTTCCTACATACTTGGACTTTTGAAGAAAGTTCTATTTACTACTTTTAAGTTATTCACATTTTTAAGTACATAATAAAATATTGTTATTGCACCAAACTATGCAAACATCAATGGAACACGTAGGATTAAACAATGGGAAGGGAGAATTCAACCAATCAGCAATAGCACAAGGTCAACTGCTAGCTTTTATCTTCAGAAGAAAATGTGCCTTTCAATGTACTATTACTTCTAATGTGTTAGTTGATACATTGTAGTTGAATGCACTAGCACTGCTACATTTCAGAAAGCAGAGAACAATTGTTAATCCAATTGTTTCTTAGTTACTGACCACTCCTTGAGACCATCTGGCACCAATGTATTTTAAATGCATCATACAAAATCCATATCTGCTCAATGGATTTCACCATCCAGGATGGAAATGAGGCAAAAGCAGCTGGTTCTTCCTACCATTAATCCATGGACCAGGGTCAGTCAGTAAAATGTCACCAAACTATCAATATCAATTGCAGCCAACTCAACTTTAATCTCCATCAAAGGGAGTCAACTTACCATTTGACAATAACTTCTTTCTTTTCTTAGTATGGAAATATAAGAATCCCCTAAACAGTGGAAAGACGAACCTTACACTCACTTATAAGGAACAAAGCACATTTCACATAGGAGTGACAAGGCTAAACAGGATTCTCATTACATCATTCATAGAACTTTTCGGAGGAATCTCATTCCATTCTTCCCACTACCATACTTCTTTTAATAGCTTACAAGCACACACACATTCTTGGTGCATCCAGGAAGAGCACTGATACATGGGACAATGCTAAAAACAGTTAAAACACCCACTGCAACTAAGGATCTAGTCAAGTAGCAATTTTATAATTATATTCATTGAAATGATTTTAAGCAAGGTCTCGCTAGTTCTCTTCTCAAGAGAGGTGAGAACCTGATTTTGAGCCAGAACCTATATCTTGATAAAGTAGGATGTCTGTGATAATAGTGTCTGTTGTCGCATTACTATGCATAGTACAATCAAATTAGTACAGAAGCTTGTATTAACTTGACTGAGCCTTGTCTTCATTTGTGCTCTGACTAGTAGTGATAGAAGCAACACCTATTCTTATCACTTGCATTGCTTGGGCATTTGGCCTCATATATTTTCCTCTTGGATCTCTGTCCTCAGGGTATAGAAACCTACCTATTTAGGCAACGACTTATGCATCTTATAAAGGATGACTACTGGGCCATGAAAGCTTATAGAATGATATATTTGTTACTCTTTAAAAAGTGCCACAGAACTCGATTTATGTTGTTCCATACCAGCATGGCTACCCCTCTGGAATTCATGCTGGTGTCATCCCTTTAAACCGCAGATCTTTCATTAAAGTGGAAACCTTGACATCTCTATTTTTGTCTTAGTCAAGAATGCTTGGCTGGAGGTAAGCTCAGATGGGAGGTTAAAATTAACTCATGTGATAATCACAACGATTCTTCCAACATTGCCTCCTGGAAGCAGAGTGAAGGCAGATGGTGCCTATGTATTCAGCTAGAGTAAACACTGACCACAGTGTATCTGCCAATCAAATACTTGGTGAAGGGATGAGCTCCATCTGTGTTTTAATTACTTTAAATAAATCCATTCACTTTAACTGCCACTACTCCACATTCTCATAAAGAACTGGAGAGGTTCCCATCACCTGTAAAATGTGTGCTATTAAACTGATACATGTACTATTTGTGAGAATGAAAAACATTTGTTCCAGGAGAAATAGATACATCCAAATAGCTTTCAGATAAAAGGGGCAGCAAGCACAAATTTTAAGAAAATATATAATTTAAGGTGGTCTCAAGCTATGCTGCAAGATGCCTGACATCAGCTTTCAGCTTCTATTTCATTAAAATTTCATTTCACTAAAAATATTTCACCAAAGATAGAAACCTGTTAAACTTGAGAAACTTAGTCATGAGTAAACTATGGATTCACTTCTACACATTATAATTAAGAGCAGCTGCTCAACAGTATTAGCGCCTATTTATTAACCTATATAAAAGGGGAGGGGACCACACAGATATAACCCATATAAAAGGGGGGGAAGCAGATGCAGAGATAATTGCAATTTCCCCTGCCTCCAGGTACCAGCAATATCCTGCTCTTCTGCTCCATCAAAGTTCTTCAGCCTTAGTGTTTTAAGTTGGCACAGACCAAGCAAAATACAACTTAGCTGAACGTCACTCAAATGTAGAGTTTGAAACTCAGATATATAAGCTAGGTGCCAAATGGCTCCTTCCACCAGGGTTACAGTTGCCAAAACAAAATGCCTAGTTGCCATTTTGAGGCCAGACAACTCAAAAGTCGTATTTTTCAATACAACGTTTTGGTTCCTGAAATTCATTCTGACTGTGCAGATAAAATATAACAGAATTCTACAGTATGTGTTTCTAGTGTGTGAAAACAGTCAAGATCCAAGGATCTCCAAGCACATACCTCCAATACCTCCAGATAGTGGAGGTGCTATCCAGATGCCCAGGTATCTTTGCTTGGTCACAAATGGCCAATAGTCAGGTGCAAAATGCGCCTGGCACCTGGTGAATTTTGAACGCTGGTCACATGTCACAGAGAGTAGAGCCATTGAAATAAATGTATTTAAGTTACTTAACTCCGCTGATTTCATTGGGTCTACTCCAAGTATAACTAACATTGGATATGTGTACAAGCTGACAAATATAAGTTCTTTCAGTTTTACCCATAGCACCTGGTATTACGTGCCAGCTCTGATGCCTACGTATTTAATTCTCTACCCCTGCCAGTCACCATTATGAACACTTACACATAGCCAACATAATGTGCAGAAGTGATGAAAACTGACACTTCAAGCAGGGAATGGTTTAAGAAAAAAAGTATTTTTTATTTTATTTTTAAACTTCCTGAGATTTATTTGTATGAAGTGCACTACACAAATACCTTAAATACATACATATGTAAGAACTGATGCAACAACTTATTTGGTGTGCAACCACCTCCCTTACAGTATGTGTAGACTTCCTGGCATTTGTGTGACATTTAAAGCTTAAAATCTGTTGTAGGTTAAGAATCAGTTCCTTAAGTCTTTCAAAGATAATTTGAAAAAGACCTTTTTCCACAGAGCTAAAGAATCAGTAGGCAGATGAGCGAGGAACCTTAATTGATTTTAAAGACTAAACATCTCCCTCTTAGTAATAAATCTATTAGAAATAAGACAGATGCTGTGAAAGGTTTTTTTATTTTTAATGAGGCAGTCGAAGATTTAATCTATGTCCACGCTAACAAGCTCTAGAATGAAAAGCAACCCTAACCCATCTGTGTGCTTTGTTTTGAAAGATGAATAACGCTGAAGCTAATGTTAAAGCCACAGTATTTGAAGCATAAGCTGCAAAGGCTTCCCTTTCTGACTTTATCACTTAATTGATACAAGCTTGGTAATCAGTATTAAAAATACCAGGGGAAATGTCTGATTTTAGCATTATATTAGTCACATTATATTATTTTTTCTGAGCATGTTTCTTTCATCGTTTGAGCTGTGGCAAAATATAAAGTTTTGAAACAAAGAGTCTTATGACACTTTAAGTCCAACTTAACATTATTGGGGGATATGGTTTCACAAACTAGAGCCCACTTGCTCAGATGCCCTAAGGATTATTTTCAGATATATAAAAACACAGAGGGTAAACAATGTGATCAAGACGACCATGAAATGGCAAGAGTATTAGTAGGCCCGGAACATTTCTACCCTGAACCCAAACATCTACAAGATAATAACCAACTTATCCTTCAACAGTCACTGTGATAATGTTCTCTTTCTAGCCAAAACGTACTAATTACTGTAAGCACCTTTAATGGGAGAATAAAACACCCCAGAGATCCAACTAAGTTCAAAATGAATATGATTGAATCTGCTTCATAAACTCTTGCTGCAATTTTCTGAGATTCTAAATTTTTTATTAACCACAGACAAATATGAAGCCACCGTTTACTGTCACTACATAATCATCAGTGCTGTGTCATATTTGTGTGTCTTCATCCATTATTCCTCCACCACCACCCAAAGTTCTAAAAACAATTTAGACATAATTTTCAGTAAAATGACCATCATCTAAAGTAGGCCAGTGAGAGAAGGTTGAGCGAGAGAGCTTTCCCTGAAATTGAATTGAGATTTAAACCAGAGACTTGTGGCTCATAATTAATACCTCTTGGCTGCTGTGCTGCATCAGCTTCCCACCCCTCCCACAATGAACTCTGCAGATCTGTAAATATCAGCAAAGTACATTTGAAGTTAGGATAATAATATACTTTTATTTATACACAATATATTCTATAGAAAGGGATGTTATATTTCATTTTCATATAAGCTGAAGCCCTTGATTTAGGGAGTACAGTACATTACTCAAGGCGACACCTACTGTCTTAAAGTGAATAGTTCATACAGAGAATGCTCATTTATTTTTCTACAGAAAGGAAAAAAGCCACACTGGACTTCCCAGACCTTTGTTTTAGGCTTACTCTCCTACTTATTTTTTATTTGCTTGTAACAAGGCTTTTGAAAGATAGGGTGAGCCCTTTCCTTCAGAGCACATTGTGATTTTAAAGTCATTTGATATGAAGTAAAGCACTTACCTGTTGCACCTATACGTTTCACACAACAGTAAGCAGAAGAGCGTTTTGGAAAGGGCTTATGATTTTTCCGAAAGGGTGAATCATCTTCACGTAGATGCTGTGAATAACCCCTGTTATGCATACTGACATCATCAGGAAAGGCTTGGAGGCAGAGGATACCATGGTAACCAAGCAATGTGCTGAGGGACAGAAGCCTTTAATTGCTTTAACAACTTCCCAGGGCTCTGGCTACTGGGTTTCGATTTGCTAAGTAGGAAATGAAGGTTGTCAGAAATGCAGTGAATGCGACACCAATTTGAGAGAGCTCAATGAATCCTGAATCTATTAATTCAGATGTGACTTTTAACAACAACAAGTGTCATCGCCCAAATCCATTGCTGATATCCTCCTGACATCTTCAAGTTCTGTGTAACATGCAAGCCAAATAATGATACTGTTGGGGGCAGAAATGTTGTAAGGGTTCCTCAATTGCGTTTTCTATTAGGCCAATCTGTGTTGTTGTTTGCACGCAAACAAGGGAAGGGGGAGTTGTTACTATGTGGAGGGCTTCAAAAACAAAAATGAACTGGACACTGATTTGTGAACAACACAAAAAAGAAAAACTCATTTAGAGGTTGTGCGTTGTAAAGCAGACTGCAAAATGTTATTTATTTGCTTGATTAGCATTAATTCAGAGGTCACATGTTAGTAAATTAGGATGCAAAAGACTGTATTTGCTACATTATTATTTATCTTTCCACCTAACTGTTGCCTTGTGTGTATGGAAATACATCACTTAAAGGACAAAGCTCAAGGTAATGAGGGAGAAATGTGAAATGACATAGTAACATGATCAAGAGGAACCTGTATAGTAAGATTTATGAAGCAAAAATTTCTACAAGATCTCCTGTCAGTCATGTACCACAACAAAGGATTTTTCTTATGTCGAGACTTCCTTTGTTATGCCAAGATTTGAGCCATAGAGTATTTCGGGAATTATATCTGGAGATACCAGCATGTCTTCTTTAAGAAAACATGCACAGGTATGCCCAGTTCTTTTGGAAAAGGTATCTTCTGCAGCTGATTTTTAACATGCAGGAGCATGATTTCAAATCAAAGTCATATTCAGAGCATAAAAAAACCAAACACTATTTTATGAACCATTCCTCTGGTGCCGAAACTGCTCTGTGTTATGATTGCTCATGTATAAATGCATGCAAACAGTAACTAAAGTTTACCACCCAGTCTGGCTGCAAACAGCATACCTATCATATACGGTAGATGCTCTGCAGTTTAACCTCTTGGTGTCTGCTCAGATACTGTGCTTAAGGATACCAACCATCTGGCAAGCAGTTTGAGAGAGGCTGGAAAAGGAATACATACATACCCAAGACAGAATTAGATAAAGGCTGAATAAATGAACAGGAACACAACCTGGAGGCTGGGTTATCTGAAATGTAGTTCATTAGTGATAAAGATGCAACACTTTTTGGAACAGATATAGGATATGGTGTGGCAAGCTTGGAAAAGATGGTCAAAAGTATGGAGCATCTTCTGTTAAGACTAAGAGAATGATTGATGCGTTCATTATGGGTATATGAGAGAGCGATCTTTATAGACTTTGGACCGGCAAGACAAATAAGTCTTCATTAAAAATGTGTAACAAATGGAAACACACAAAAGCTGACAGAACTGGTCTTCTGGTTCATAATACCTCCTCTGCCTCTCATACTTATGAAAAGTCAGATATTGAATGAACAGTTGAGAAGTGGGATGAACTTGTCCATCTGTTCCCAGACTTAATTCCCAGTTTAGGAAAAGGCCTCAGATTCATCATTAAAGAGATGGAATAAGTAGTTCCATCTACTAACAGATTTTTAAAAATGGTCTTTGTATAGTTCCTCTCCCTGCCACCACTGTTCAGCTAGCTCACACAATTACTTGATCAATAATGATTCCTAAAATTTGCAACCATGCCAGGACTTCATATATCAGTTCAGATTTGATAAAGTTAAACTAAAATACAAAATCAGCAAGTTAGTTCCTTGTTAGGTAAAGGTACAGGGACCCCTGACCATTAGGCCCAGTTGTGGCCGACTCTGGGGTTGCGGCGCTCATCTCGCTTTATTGGCAGAGGGAGCCGGCGTACAGCTTCCGGGTCATGTGGCCACCATGACTAAGCCGCTTCTGGCGAACCAGAGCAGCGCACGGAAATGCCGTTTGCCTTCCCGCCAGAGCGGTACCTATTTATCTACTTGCACTTTGACATGCTTTCGAACAGCTAGGTTGACAGGAGCAGGGACCGAGCAACGGGAGCTCACCCTATCACGGGGATTCGAACTGCCGACCTTCTGATCGGCAAGTCCTAGGCTCTGTGGTCTAAAATACTAAAATTAGCCAGTGGTCATGGAGGATTCCTCTTCCTTGAGTAGAAAAACTGTCCACTATTGCATGACCAACATTTTACATTGATACAAATACTGCTGTCATTTTACGTAAGCAACGGATTTATCAAAGCTTTTGAAACTTAAATATATATTATACATTAACCAGAAGGAACAACAGATACAAACACATATGTTATTTATTAAACAAATTCTTTTTCATGACCAGCAAAGAGTACATTTTCTTTCATCTTACAAGATGTTAGACAATAGAATCTTATATAGAGAGATGACCATCTGGGCTGTGAGTCCTGGAAAACCTGCTCTCTGCCTTGCAGGCTTTCCCCACCACCTGAGGGGGCAGGTCCCTGCCTGACTCCAGTTACAAAAGCTCAGGCTGCTGAACAAACGCTTGGGCTGGGGTATGGGGGGGCAGTGGGGGGGGCACGCATTTGCTGCTGTTGTTGATGTTATTTTTTGTATCTTTATTTTTGATCTTTAGTTTTATATTTGCTGTGTACTTTTTGATGTTTTATTTATTATGACTACTTTTGTTACATTGTAATTATGTATTTTTTCCATGCTGAAAAATGCCGTGAGCATGGTTTGAACTATAGAAAGGTGCCATACAAATAAAATTGTGTAGTAGTCAGAGACTCTAAGTACCTATTTAGTTCCAACTCTATAGCTGCTGCGGCAGCATTCCATAACTTCAGCCACAAGTCAGTAGCACGGCTGTTTAATTGGATCAATTGTGCTCTCTATAAATTGACTACAATAGTTACTGTAATAAGCAGCTCTCTCTATATATATTACCGATAATTAGCTACTTTTTCTTTCTCCCAAAAGAATTTTAAGTGGAAAGATTACATCAAACTAACGCAGGGAATTTTTTTTTAAAGAATCTATCCATTTCAATAGCAATCATAAGTCACCCAAACTTGTGTTTAGAACATATATCTCAACAACTCTTCGTGGAGAAGTGTAAAATCAGAAGGTGCTACAATAGTCATTGTCATTGTTTTATTATTTTGAACCTTAAGGGATATGCAAGAACAGGCTTATTGACAACTGGTTGGTTAGATTTTGAATGTTAAACCTTCAACAGAATAAGGCAACATTTGGGAGAAAGGAAATTGGTGTTTTTTGGAATGTGTGTATTTCATTACAGTTGCTTCTGATATACGTATATACTTTGCACTGATAGGAAAACTAGCTGTCATCTGCATGCTCATGTTAGTTTTGAGTTGACCCTTTGGTACTGATAAAAGCTACAGATCAAAGTGTGTCTTCTCTTCCTTTAACTTCTTGATGTCAAACTCTGTTTGATAATGAAAAACGGCTATAATTTCCTCAAAACTATAAAACATTAAAGCAACTAAACCACACAGAGAAGTGATCTTTAATACTATACTATACAAATGGTCAAAATTATACAAACAGAAAACACCCCATTGACTACCCCAGTCAGAATTACTAAGACTGTTGCGATTTGGTGACCAATGTCTTTCAAACATTGCGCTGCAGGTTTTGATACGGATCCAAATGACTGGGATGCACATTATGACAGCTTCTCACAAGCTACTGCAAAGAGGTGTCCTCTTACTTGCCTTGGGCAAAAGCAGCTTTGGAGACAACAGATCGAAAATGAACTGTTCCATTGCAGGGTGAGAGAGCAACTGAAGCAGTGGCTGGGCAATTTGCTTGCAAACACCAATCTAGGTGAGAGATGAGAGAACTTGCACTTGGAAGTGATGTCCAGTCATAGGTCGCCAGCAAAAAGTGCTTGCTCCTTTCTTTTAGAGGGGAATGTGGAGGGGAAGGGGTGGCTGATTACAGTGTTTCATAAAGCTAACATGCAAATCATCCCCAGTTGCACATAAACATGGACATGGATTCTTCCAACATTATGAATTTCAGACCAGAAGTGGCCATAAATGGTATCCTGCAAATGAATATTCTAAGTCCTCAAAAGTAACAAGCTGTTCTTATTAAGTCCTCAAATATAAATAAAGCAGCTTCATTCTTAAAGAACAGTACCTTCCAAGGAGCACATAGATAATGCTTTGACGCAAGAACAAAGAATAAAAGTTCTAGCTTTACGTATGAGCTAATCTAAAAACTAATAGCTAATCACATGCTATTAGAAGACAGGTTGGCAAGCAGTGACAGTATTGTTATTGCATTAATAGTCCCAAATGCATAAACCAGAATAAAGAAAGAGTTGTGTGCTCAAGCATGTGTATGCGCACACTTTCCCCCAGCCCAGCTTGTTTTATGATTCTCTGATATAAATTAACAATACGTATTACCATAGATAGGAATTAATGAGTTTTCAGTATTGTGCAATTAACTTTAATTGGGAAAATTATATATTCCTGTTTTGGTAGCCAACTGGAAAGATGAATATGCATGCTTTTCATAAGTAAGAGCAAATACATTGGTTTGGTACAGAGATATGAATTAACTTATGACTCACTCTTTTAAAAATTGCATATAATTAATTAGCATGCTACACAAAACAGAGTATACAAGACTTTATTTTTCTACCCTCTATGCAGCCAAATAGGTATTCCTAAGAACACTAAGAGCTACAACCACTAGACCAAGAAAGCCAACAAGTATAAAACACTTGTGACAAAAAGTATTTGCTGAACGAGCTATTGGCCAAAGGTTTAGGAAGCTGCTGTATCATATGCAAGTCCCTTAAAACATGTATTTATTCCATCTATTTTCCTATAGTGCCTTCAAGACTATATAGGCTTCTCAAGGCAGCTTACATTAACATAGACCTGTGTAAAATGTTACCAGTCTTACAGCATTGTCTTTATCCCAAGCTTTAAAAGGCGGGCAAAGTTACCATTTATTTTACAACTTACAAACTCTTTAAGACATGTAATTCACAAGCTTTATTTCAGCCTTTTAAAATGCATGCAGACAGTTTTGCCCCTCAACACTACCAGCCTAGAACAACAACATGGTTCTGTAGAAGCCTCCAATATCCAAAATTCATGAAACTCCTCCCCCCAAAAATCATATACTTAGGTCCAAACAGCATTATACTAAGGTAGAATTTACTTATCCAAATCTGCAATTTCAAGCAGGTATCTTGCCTGGCTCTAACCTGGGACCAGACAAGGAGTTCTCAGAGGATGAAACAGTTACCGCAGAGGTCAAGGACTTTGAGGAGCAAGCAGGGAACCCATGCTGAGGATCCCCTTCAAGAGCCCTCTAGGGAGAGGTCTGGTGAAGAACCCTTGGAGCTGTCAGAGGAGCAGGTAGAGCCACCCTGTCCCCAAGGTCAATGCTAAAGAGCAACAACATAGCATGCATCGATGGATCCAGAGTAGTTGCTCAGCTCATGAGTAAGAGATCACCTGATGAGTGATCTCTTACTCATTTTCACTACCAGCAGCTGGGTCAAGGGATGGTCTAGAACAGTGTTTTTCAACCTTTTTTGGGCAAAGGCACACTTGTTTCATGAAAAAAATCACGAGGCACACCACCATTAGAAAATGTTAAAAAAATTAACTCTGTGCCTCTATTGACTATATATAAAGTAATTCTCTTGAATAGGAATCAAATAAACACAAAGAAAGTATTTTATAATTACTTTATTATGAAATAGTAAGTAAACAGAAATATCTCCTCCTGCTCCGGTCCTCCTGGTGACTCGAGTCGCGACGTCTTCTCTCCACTGCTGCGCACACTGTGCTCGGGCGGGAAGGAAGTCGGAAGATGATGTCCTACTGTGATAGGTCCAGGCTGGAGTCTGGACCAATCACAGCTCGGACATCAGAAAAGTGGAGGGTGTCCCCCTGAGGAGCACCAATCGGCGCCCCTGCTGGCCAACGGTGGGGTCAAAAACCCCACCCCCCATACCCAGGACACAGTCCGGCGCCCGCCTAGTGGGCGAAAATTTGACTTTTTAAAAAAAATCTTTCGAATTTTTCAATTTTTCCCACGGCACACCAGGCAACAGTGGTTGAAAAACACTGGTCTAGAAGGCCAGAGTATAAGGTATCCTTCTTGAACTTTCAGTTGGTGGAAACCATACCAGTTTCTGGCTCCTGGTGCTAGGGCCTCCTCCTCCTTGCTGTGCAGTATCTAAACAGAACTTCCTAGGTCACATTGACTAACCTCTGTTGCCTGACCTTGTCTATGGCTCACATTTTGGACCTAGAATGTTTATCTGTGCTTTATTTTTGTTTATTTGGACTGTGTTGCACCTGTAAACCTGCCGCAGCGGGAGAGTATTTTTATAAGAGGGTTATATATCTGAAGACTGAGAACTTAGCTCTAGAGGGCACCTACTAGAGTTTGATAATAGCAAGATTGCAGGGGACAGTGCTGCTCAAGTGTCTGTTCAAGCAGCACAAGTAATATACTGTGAGGAAGTCACACCTCTTTAATGAGGTACCAACTTGCTCGTAACACAATCCAGAAATAGAACTGTAACTGGATTATCACCGAAGATGAGGTGCAGACTGTACCACGTGTTCCTTAAATGTCCCGGGATAAATTCTAGGGCAGAACCTCTAAGGACATCTGAACATATTCTCAACTCTTGTTGCGATGCTGTTTATATTTCTGTTTCTTTTAAAATGGAAACTGCAAATCAGGTTATTTAAGTATAGGTGCAGAACTGGCCAAAACTAACAAAATGAATTTCAACAAGGACAGGCAGGAAGAACCAGCTGCACAAATATAAGATGGAGGGCAGCTGGCTTGCCAGTCGTAGGTGTGAAAAGGATCTAGGGGCCTTAGTAGACTACAAGCTTAACATGAGTGTGATAGTGTGATGCAGCAGCAACAACAAAAAAGCTAACACTATTCTAAGTTGCATCAACAGAAGTACAATGTTCAAATCAGGGAATTCCCAGTCTTTTTGGCTTTGGTCAGACCACACCTGGAGTACTACGTCCAGTTCTGGGCACCACAATCTAAGAAGAATATTGAACATGCTAGAATGTGTGCAAAGGAAGGAGACCAAGATAATAAAGGTCTAGAAACCAAGCCTTATGAGGAGCAGTTGAGGAAATGTGGTATGCTTAGCCTAGTACAGAGGGGGCTGAGAGAAGATATGAAAGTCAACTTCAAATATCTTAAGAGCTGTCACATGGAGAATGGAGCAAGCTTTTTTTCTCCTCTTCCGGAGGCTAGGACTTAAACCAATGAATTCAAGTTACAAGAAAGGAGATTCCGACTAAACATCAGGAAGCCCTTTCTGACAGTAAGAACTGTTTGGCAGTGGAACAGACTCCCATAAGAGGTGGTGGACTCTCCTTTCTTGGAAGTTTTTAAACAGAGGTTGGATGGCCATCTGTCATGGATGATCTAGTTGAGATTCCTGCATTGCAAGGGTTTGGACCAGATGAGCCTCAGAGTCCCTTCCAATTCTAAATTCTACCATTTGATGATTTTATGATTCTAAGAACAAATGCACAGATATATCCACTTCAGTTTTACTAAAATAAGTAAACTGCTGCAGAGGCAACAGTACTAACTAGTCTCAGATATTTTCTAAGCAGCTAAGGATATTTGAATAAAGAAGCAACATTGCTGCATAGCATTGGTATCAACCCAGAAGTGTTTTCTGACATTTGGAGTGAATTTTCTTGGAGTGAATTTCAGAAACAGCAGGAAGAAGGCTTCAGGCAAAACCTTATCTCAACTTTTCTCTATTAATACCCACAAAGTCAGTATAATCTGCATATGCTGTATCTGGCAGGCATTCTATGCCCTGTTGCACATAGTTAAAAGTAAGCCAAAGTGCCAATTCTCAATTTTACTCAGTAGGAATGCAAGCATAATGTATGTGCCCTGTCTTTCTTTCCATCTCCTGCAGTTTCCAGGACTGAGCTTTGAAGTTGCTCTAACAGATTTGGCACCTCCAATATGGAAGTAAGCATTCAAAACAGCATTCTCCCATACATGCCCATTGTTATTAAGAATAGAAAACAAGCAAAATTATTCAGACTTTAGGACTGGGAAGAAATTACTCTATTTACATGAAAGGTCTCTTTAAACATTCATCAAATGCAAACTATGAATGTTAAGATCACGACCCTACTTTTAATTACAGCCATGAGGTAAGAGTTACATTGCTCCTGAAGCCAACTAACTGTCAGCAAGTCCCAAATGGCTGCTCAAATGCAATTTTCAGGCACTTCTTCACATTAGGCCAGAGGGAAAGAATCTCTAAGCCAGCACACTTCTGTCCAGAACCTTTTGGCCAAACCACACCCAACAGCCCTTCAACCGATGCCGTGCATGATGTCAGGTGTGAGGCTGATAAAGACATGGCCAGGCCAAAGGGTTTTTTGCAAGCACCCCCAAAGCCCCTTGCACAGTACTTTGCAAGCCCTGACAATCAGCTGCTCATCACGGTTTGTAAAATGGGATGCCATTGCCTACACAGTTTGACTTCCAAGCACGTAGGCAAAACTGGGTAATCCAACATCATTGTCATGTTACGTGAGTAACAGGTGGGCAGTCCTGAGGGGAAGGAGGATCCATGTATGTAGAAGATAAAGATCAGGTCTGCTGGCCAGGTCCAGTTCGCCTTCCTGACACTAGACCTCCATATGCACCCCACATCATGTTCCTTGCTGGCCCCAATCTACAACGTCCTCCAGTACTGTTGCTAGGTTGGAATATAACCACAGGGGCAGATTTTAGTAATATGGCACCCTGAGTGAGGATATTTGGCACGCACACACCCCGCCTATATATATCTTATTTTCATAATAATTCATTTTATTTTTATTTTTACTTTGCAAGGTGTGAGGAAATGTTGCAGAAATCTCTGGCTTTTGTGAGGGTGGGATGCAGCCCATTGTACACATCACTCATCACTTGGTCCCCAGAAGGTTGCTCACTAGGAAATGCAGCATTTGGTCCAAAAAATGGAACCCCCAGCCTACATTAATAAAAACAGTAACCTCAAGAATTGCATCAACAACAGCAAAACATCAGCCATATATGGGTGACGATAACTCATCACAATTAAACAAATGCCTGGGGGAAAGTGCATGGTTTTAATCTGTTGTAACCCTGCTTGATTTTTTAATGCACAATATATTACAACAAACTATGTTAACATGAGAAATGTGGTTATTGCAACTAAGAATACACCGCCCTTCAATTCAATAATGCCTGAGGCATTTTGAAATAAATATATAACACACTAGAAATGAGTGGACTCTTTATAAAGTTTGTGAAAATAAAAAGGTCCCTTTCCACTAAAATGTATTAGGAAATATACACAATCTCATCCTTATACATGAAAATGAGCAAATTTAAAGATACAGTGGTACCTCGGGTTAAGTACTTAATTCGTTCCGGAGGTCCGTTCTTAACTTGAAACTGTTCTTAACCTGAAGCACCACTTTAGCTAATGGGGCCTCCTGCTGCCGCCGCAGCACAATTTCTGTTCTCATCCTGAAGCAAAGTTCTTAACCTGAAGCATGATTTCTGGGTTAGCCGAGTCCGTAACCTGAAGCGTATGTAACCTGAGGCACCACTGTATATTGATTCAAATTTGTCAGGAACTTATTGAGCCCAATAAAGGTTTGTAGGGACTGGATTTGACCCACACTGTGAGTTAGCTACTACTTCTCTACAGGTACAGATAAAAAGATAGAATTTTCCCCCATTGTATCTTCTTCACTACTCTTGAGTTATTTGAATAAAGGGTGGAACAAAATATATAACGTACGTATCTGATCAAACAGTACTGGAACAGCCACCTGCCCAGCAATTGTCTAGGTTGGAGAATCTCAATTATCCACAAACAGGTTTAACAGCTGAAATGCTTTATTATGCTACTGTCATTATTATTTCGTTGTTGTTGTTCTTCCCTAAAGTACAGACCATTTTGTCTGCTCCCTCTACCAAAGGAAACTAGCATTTTTCACAATAGAATTTCAAAATTTATTCCACCCCCGTGTTAACAGAAAATGGCATATGACTAGATGGTCAGGTTTTTTTATGCAACTGCTTGGAAGACCCTGCCCCCATTGTTAGAAACTCATGATATAGAAGCTAGGTGCCAAATGGCTCCTTCAACCAGAGTTAAAGTTGCCAAAACAAAATGCGACTTTTTGGTTCCTGAAATTCATTCTGATTGTGCAGATAAAATATAACAGATAAAGTTCTACAGGCTGTGTTTCTAGCGTCCAAAATCAGGCAAGATCCAAGGATCCCCAGGCATGCACCCCTAGATGGTGGAGATGCCAGGTGTCATCCTGGCACCCAGGCATCTTCACTTAGTTACAAGTGGCTGAAAACCAGGTACAAAATGCCCCTGGCGCCTGGCAAATTTCAAACGTTACCCAAAACGGTGATGACTTAAGCAGCCTGCTCAAGGGATCTGACCTTTCCAAAAGTTTCTTAACTGGAATGGAAAACAAAAAGCTCCTCACTCTAGACTAGGGTTTCTCACCTGTGACCGTGCAGTTATTGCTTCCAACTCCCAACCAACCCAGCCAGCACAGCTGATGGTGAGGGATGCCAACGGCTGAAGTCCAACATCATCTGTGGAACCACAGGTTGGGCATTCGTGTTCTATACTTAGCAACTTCCAGAATTTAATACAAATGTAGACAGTCATTTTCTTCCTCAGAGCAACATGCAGAGATCAGTGGGAAGCAGGCCACATGCAGGTGGTTTAACCAGAATTGACAATGAGAATGGCCATACACATGCACCACCATGTAAAACCATGTTCCCTCCAGCCTTCCCAATAGCGATTCTGATGGGAGTACAGAGTGCAGCAACAGTCTATATATGCATCACTGTGTACAAGGATCATGAAACAGGTTATTAGTATTTGTTTGGGAAACACAAACTGTAGAGAAAATTTAGAAGGATAGCCAGAGTTGAAAAACAGTTGAGAAACAGCAAAATACTTATCCTACAAGGCCAACAAGTATGTGCTTAGTCATTATGATCACATCCCAATATTAGCAGAAGAGATATATAATCTCAATAGACAAATACTGCAGTTAAAGCAAAATTCTGAAGATTAGTGTCTGCACCTGAATATAGCACAATACCCACATGAATTTTATTGCTTGTAAACACTGGTCCCAGTAACACACAAGTAATTTTTCCTTGTCAAGACCCAGCCTTCCATTTTGAAGCTGACTTGATATATAATATCTAACAAATACTAAGCATTCATAGTTAAGAAAAAAGAAATGTACAAATACATATTTACTTGGTCATAAGGCAATAAGGTCCACCATTGAAGCATCCAAACAAATATCAAGACAGATTCAAGAGATGTGGGAGATCCCCTACTTGATTTTTTTTATTTGCTGGATATCACGAAATATTCAACTGACAGGGGTATACCTTTGTAGGAGTAAACCTTAAGCCACAGGCCTGTACTGTGCACCCCTGCCTTGAAGGACCACATCTCCCAATATGAACTGACCCGGACCCTGCACTCATTATTTGAGGTCCTTCTTCATGTGCCTCTTCCACAAGAGGTTCAAAGCGTGGCAACACAAGAATTGGCCTTTTCTGTGTAGGCTCCCCATTTGTGAAATGGTCTCCCCAGGAACGCTTGTCTGATGCGTTACATAGCTTTAGGTGCCAGGCAAAACCATTCCTCTTCTCCCAGGCCTTTGTTTAATTAGCTAACCTATGGCCTTTTAAACTGGGAGTTTGGAGAGATTGTTTTGTTTATCATGTTATGTATTTTTATACTGTAAACCGCCCTGTCAGGGATGGCTGGAGTCATAGTCCAGCAACATCCAGAGGGTTATAAATTTCTTCAAGGAAAAGCAGTACAAATAAAGTTGTTGTGTAAACTGGCAAGAGAACACAATAGCTGCTTTTACAAATAGTCCTGCAAAGTTTTAAACATGTATTGGAAAACAAACTATGCACAGAAACTGCTTCCAGCAAGAAATGCCATCTATCTTATACTAAAGAGTTTATAGTAAAAAAAAGTTTTATTATAAGTAGTTAATAATAATAATAATATCCATATATTGTTTCAATGGTTGGTTTGCTTTACTTTTATTCCATCTTTCGTTGTATTAACATGTTGTATTAACATGCTGTTCAATAGGCTGCTCACTGCTTTGGAGGCCTAGGAGGCCTAAAAAAAGCAATATATAAATATATCATATCATTAAACCTAACAACAGCAAGGATATTCATGCCATAAAGTTGTAATTTCATGCAAAGCTATGATTAGCCTAACATGGCAATAGCCGCAAGAAAGAGATTAAACTAGAAATCGTCAACTGAGGAGGGGCGACTAACGGGTTCAGGGATTTGCTTCCACATGACAGCAGACTGCTACACAAGCAACAAAGGTTTGATAAAAAGGTAGGGTGAGGTGAAGATTTAAAAATCTAATCTAAAATTTGGCAAAGGATAAAGAAGTCTGATGCACTTTAGAACAAAGCTAGTAAGATTTTTGAGAAATCCATATCTGGTGCTGCTTTCCATAGTCTCAGCACCAGAATTGCAGAGTCAAGTGAGATTTTGATACAGAACCACATACGGCACATATTCTGTATTAAACACTAATACTTGCAACTTTGGAGGTTTTTTAAAAAGTCAAACTTCAAACTCTCAAAGGATTCAGATGTTCAATATACTAGATTTTTAAAACATGAGACCAGTCTAGTTTTGTTACCACTTGACCTCCTAGTATGTCAATATAACATGTGAGGGGAGTTCCTTTGTAGAACATAGCTTCACACACACATTCATCCCATGCATATTTTAAGGTACTGGATGCATGTTGAGCAACTCCGTTAGCCATATAAAATGGAACTTGACAAGAGCTCCAGGGGTTGAAAGATAACTGCCTCTCCACCTGTCTGGAGCATGTAATATTTAAGTCACAGCATTTCTTCTTGTAAGTACTTTCCCCGTCCTCAAACTGACATCAGATTGGCAGAAATAATCAGATGCTGCAAGGCTGACAGCTGACTGAAGTTGTACACCCTTGCACATCAGAAGCAAGAACACTACCCCAGGGCAAGCAAAGACTAGCAACAATGCCAGGCCAGCAACAGATTTACACAGCTGGATACCTACACAGATCACTCCACTCTCTAATTATTGCCTTACCTTTTGTTTTAGAGACAGTAAAATATTCAGTAAACTGAAGAAAACCAAATCATATTGTGCATAAAGCACTTAGCAGTCACATTTGTTCCATAGGATGAGAAACAGCGAAATATGGTAAAACACTTTTTATGAGACCTAAAAGCCTAGCAATCAGCAACTGACAGCCTTGGGCCAAAACTAGTCCCAAATGCTAATACAGTGGTACCTCAGGTTATGAACTTAATTCATTCTGGAGGTCTGTTCTTAACCCAAAACTGTTCTTAAGCTGAGGTGTGCTTTCATTAACGGGGCCTCCCACTGCTGCCGCACCATCACCACGCGATTTCCATTCTCATCCTGGGGCAAAGTTCTCAACCCAAGGTACTATTTCTGGGTTAGCAGAGTTTGTAACCCCAAGCGTTTGTAACCCGAAGCGCTTGTAACCCGAGGTACCACTGTACTGAGAAAGAAGGGGAATGGAGGAAGCAGCTGTTATAACAGAGCTTTCTGGCAGGATCTTAAGAGGAAAGGCTGGTGCCTCCTTAAAGTCTCCTTCCAGCAAAACTAGCTGATGACTAAGGAATGAGTTGTTTGAAATATTGCTGCCTTTCTAGTTACATACTGTTCTGAGCAGACCTAATTGTTCACATAACAGAGCAGGTTAAATTAGGGTGTCACAATAATTCAGTCAGGGATGCATAACAATACAAGCACCTGTTCATTGTTAAAGGATGAGCTCAACTGAGGCGGGTACAGTAGGGCCTCCTTGACTGGCCCTGCACCGGCTCGCAATTCAACCCTCCTCAATCTATTAAGGCATCTTCATTTCCTCAAGGACTCAAAGTTAGGGGAAAAGAGGATGAGCAGGCAGAAAAGGCCTCCCTAAAGTCTGGAAGTAGCTGGCAGATGTTATGGCTGCAAATGTGCTTCAGCTCCTGCAATGGACCCATCTGGATTGTATCCCAACCCACAAGCCTTAGGAAGAAGAAGAAAATTATACTCTTCATGTCACTTGCATTTGGCTGTTTCAATTTCCCTCCCCCCCCCCCCGCTGCTATATTCCCCTGCTCCCCAATATGAGCCTATTTTGACTTTCTTAAGGCTTAAGAGAGGGAGGGGATAGCAGGAAAGGAAGCTGCACTCTCTCCCTATCCTAGTTAGTCTCTCTTTGCATCCCGCCCGGATGGTGGTGGAGTAAATTGGTAAAGCTCACAAAACCATGAGGATTTTCTGAACATGCCTAGCCACCAAAAACTTCCCTCAATGAGGATTTTCTGAACATGCCTAGCCACCAAAAACTTCCCTCAATGTTTTCTGAATACTCTTAGGCTATACTCACCAAATCCCAACGGGATTGTGAGACAATCACAGTAGTGCTTGGCCATCCTGAGATTAAATTACTTTACAATAATTAAACCAGGCATGTGGAACTTGCAGCCCTCCATATGCTATTAAAACTCCAATCCCATCTGTGCCAAACAGGTATGAATGCAGCTGTAGTCCAACATCTGGAAGGCCACAGGTTCCAAATACCTGAAATAAACATTTCAAAAATGAGTAACTAATTGCTCAGAATACAGAAGCCTTCAGAGCCAAAACTTCCAGACAGAAAATGTGCAGCAAATGAAGATTTAATGACCTCAGAATTAGGCATTTCATTCTTAGTTTTGCTCTGATGTCAGAGAGGTCTTGCAGAGCTGGCCACAGTTAAGGTATACAACTTTGTAATATCTATATTACATTTGCTTTCAAACTAAAGTTCCTTAACACAGTCTGTTTTAAAGTGTGTGTTGTGGAATGCAGATTTTATAACACTGTGGCACTCAGTTCTAAGCGTTTAACACTAAACAGAAGTCTTATAGACCTATTAGCACATATTTATGAAAATACTAGCATGGCCTAAGAGAATCTGCTTAAACGCAAGGTGACCTGCTTAGCCAATAGGTTGAATTCATCATCTTGATTAACAGAGATGCTAATAACGCTAGCCAAAGTCAATGGTAAGGGTGTATATTATATTATGCAAACTATCACCTTAAAAAAAGTCATAGATAAGAAGCTAGGATTCCAGTTTAGAATGCCAAGCCCAAAACAAAAAACATCCAAGTATTAGAAAAACTGTAGCAGACAATAGTAAAACTAATTGAATTTGATGAAATTTTATGCCAACCACCACCAATGGGCACAAAATCTTTGTCAAAGAAAGAGTATTCATAGAGAATAAGTTACATAACAAGGGGTCCAAAATGGTTGTCTGTGCTTCTAATAAAATCAAAAAGGGCAATCAGCGGGTTCCTGCCCCCGCCTTCCCAGGAAACCCCTTACGAGAAACAGGGAGGGAGTGCTCAGATGCAATAACCAAGAACGCCTTCCTATCCACCTTCCTATTAGCACAGATGTAGAAAAAGATCTGCATGCTCTAGTTAGTTTGGTTGCTCTGAAGCACAGTGCACTAGGCACCTCTCCTCCAAGTAGCCAAATAATTGCTTAGTCAGTCTTTCCCACAGGAAAGCATTGTGGTGCATTTGCTAGTCCAAGCTATGGCAAGACATACTGGATAATGAACTCTCAGTTTTCCTCCCAATCTTAGAGCTGAGAGAAGACAGGGACTGATGCAGTGGCGTAGCGTGGGTTGTCAGCACCCGGGACAAGACAAGTAATTTGCGCCCCCTATTCCGTGGATTTGCGCCCCCTAACCCATGGATTTGCACCCGTAACCCCAACCCCCAGATGTTGCGCCCAGTGCTGACGGCCCCCCTGCACCCCCACGCTACGCCACTGGACTGATGTCCAAACATTGGGAGGATGAGGCTCCCCCTCCAACCTCTACAGCTTCCAACTTGGAAAGAAGACCGGTTACTTGTAATGCTCACACAAGGGCGGTAAGATACTCTCCGTGACTTTATGCTGGTTAGTAACAAATTTAATATACAGATAATTAAACCTTTATGAAACATATGGCATTACTCAGAATAGGAGAACTCTAAAATACTTCAAATGTACTGTTTCCAAAGAAAGGAAGAGAAGTTGAGCTATGGCAATTCTTGGTGGACAGCACCCACCGGAGTTCAGGAAAGCATTGTAAATTCAAAAGTAGATCTGCCAGGATCAGCTAATGAGTCAGATAACATTTCTTCTCAGTGAAAGGCTGCAGGCTTTCCAAGCAGTCTATTACTCCCTCTGCCTTGCAGCTTACTAACTGTACTTCTCCTGCTCATGCCAGAGCAACGGTTCAGAGGAGAAGGCAAACAGGCACATAAAACACACAAGACCCAGATTATGTAGGCAAATGGCCCACCAAATACAGTTGCTATCTGAAAGATGCATCATGGTCTGCCAAACAGATTCATAGTTAATGGAGGAGCAGCATTATATGGCCAGTAATTTCATGTTAAAATGCTTTAGATTGCAAATGAGAATAGATAGATTTGTTGTTATACTCTCCCTGAGGAAGAGTGTATTTTTGCAAAAGGTGTACACAGATTTAAGAATAACATGTTGCCATTTTCGGCAATCCTGGATTATTATTTCCTGTTGTATGCTAGCGCTGTTGCCTCTTTTTTGCTCTACATGAACTGAGCGAGATAATGTCCCAGCATGAACAAACAAACAATAAAGAGCTCCCATGACAACTTGGATTTGGAAATGTCTCAAGAAAGGCAGAAAATGCCCAGTCCACAGCAAAGCTGTGCTGAGCACCTTATTCAAGCCTTCTAAATACCTTTCTCCCCAAACACTTATTTAGGATCCAAAAACCACAAAAGCCTATTGCTCTAATCCTTTTAGTGCAGCCAGCTGACCAATTCCAATATTCCACATTTAAGACTTATAATTCCCAGGTACCTTACTCTCTACCAGTCCACTGTCCCAACTGATAGGCTCATAGGTTCACACCTGACTCATAATAAATTCTGAAATATCATCAGCTTTCCTGTGAATCTCCTTCCATTCCCCTCAGTACTAAGTCAATGCTGGCAAACTGGACATCAAAGCAGCCCAATATGTGGTAAGGCAATCACATTCATAACCATTCTGATAATTGCTTCATACAAAGCAGCTACCCATATGGAATATGGTTCAGATTTTGTGGGAAGTTTTGACATTTTGGAAGTAATGTAAGTTTTACCGCTACCAGAACTTTCATCTGTCTATATTCTATAGTGCTTTGGAAAGTGTAAGAGAATAGGTTCCTGCCCAATGAGTTTACAGTGTATAATTCAACAAAGGAGAAAACACAGGTAAAGAGGAAAATGGAAGTACAAGTGAACAGAGGAGAATATATGTTTATTCCAGTTCCAGATACTATCAAATTCTACTACAGTTTCCCACTAATTAGCCAGATTTATTTTATGGTACCTATTTAATCTTACTCAGAGATTTATAATCTCTGAGATTAAAAATAAATAAATCTGTGGGTCATATAAAACCAGAACAAATCACCCTAATCTTAAGTGCTCCAAGAGGTCAACACAAACACTAAACACTAATATATATGCTTAATATTGATGAGCACTACTTATCAAAGAGGAACCATATATTCACCATTCTTCCTGAAACCATAACTTATATTGAGAAGTTACTATTTCAGTAGTGCAGTGAAATTTGTGAAGTTGTATTCTAAAACATTCCATAGAACTTTGATAAAAATAAGTAAAATCTTGCCCTATTATCAGTAACTGTTAGCAAGCCTGTGACTTCTCTACTCTTCTGCAACCTGTTTAAATGGGGGGGGGGGGAGAGAGAGAAAGAGAGAGAGAGAGAGAGAGAGAGAGAGAGAGAGAGAGAGAGAGAGAGAGAGAGAGAGAGAAGAGACTAGCACCTTGTGTGAGAAAGAAGCTAATTTTGAAGGTAGTATAAATTCCTGTTATTCTCCAATTCTAAAACACTTTTAAGTTCAATTAGCCTACGAGTAGGTAATGTTCCGTCCAGGAGATTAATATGAGGCAATATCACTTAGGCCTCAATCCTAACCCTTCAGTATGAGTAAGCCTCTTTGACTTCAATGGGACTAACTTTTGGGTAGATTTGTGCTGTGAGTCTCTTAAACACAAAAGCTTGGCTTGATCAAACATTTTAAAATTAGAAACTAATTGTTCAGTGCTAGCATGGTTTCAGTTGCTCTTCATTTCCAATTTTTCAACCCTGATGCGGTTAGTAGCACACCGATCAAAAATGGAAAGAGCCTGCATGTTTGCAGAATTAAGACCACAGTTATTTGTATACACATGAAGGCAATAGATTTAAAGGGATTTTGTATATTTGCCTTGAGGCCAAGCTCTCTCTCTCTCTCCGTCCCACACACCTACCCCTCAGCAGCTTATACTTGTCAAGGTTTCAATGAACATTAATTGCAAAAGTAGTCCCCAGCGTGGCCTGAAACCAAACACACTGCAGTTCTGATAAATTGAAAGTGGCATATTAAGAAACATTTTATCATAAATCACTGAGTCTGACACTACTGGGGTCAGCATCCAAATTCAATTGTACCCCCAACAAAGGTGGGTCTGCAGCACCCACTCTCATTTATTTTGTTTAGAGTTCAGCTGTGCTTAAGAGACAGAGAAAGAAAGATTAAGAAAAGTGAGGTGACAAAAACAGAGTAACAAATAGGTAAGGGCGATGAAGAGAAAAAGGAGGGATGTACTTAGCAAAAAATAATGCAAAGTGGTACCATGTTAGAAGCTGGAGTAAAGTCATGTTCTGGCTCTGGAAAGATTTAACCCTCAAGTTACCACACCCTATTGTATTTAAGCCTAAATACATGTAACTGAAATAACTGCACATTATTCCTGTCAGCACCCCTGCTTCCACTTCTCTGCTTCTGCTGTTGTGACTTTTAGACTGCAAGCTCCTTGGGGCAGAAAGCAGTTTTCTTGTATCCTGTAAAGCAGGAGCGGTTGACCCATGCCCTCCCCAATGTTGCTGAACTACAATGACTGTAGCCAGCATGGCCAATGGTCAGAAATAATGCAAGCTGTAACAACTGGAGGACCAGAGGCAATCTGCCCCTGCCATAAAGCACCATGCACAACAATGGTGCACTTCAATAAATAATAGGAGTGATAGTTTATGAAGACTACTGAGGTGGATGATGAAAGTCACATGTATTACTTCCCCACAGGTTGATAATATTTGTGCAATTTAGTTAAGATAGCTGTTATGGTGCATTTGTAGATTGAAGGCTCTCTTCGTATAGCATTCTTTGCAAAAACTAACAAGCATGCCCTGTGTATAATGAAATACACTCCAAAGCGTCCAGCCTTTTAGTCTTTTGAGCAGCAGCAGCGGTTTTAGGATTAATCGGAGGCGGCATGGGAAACTTTGAAAAGAAAAGCACAGCCTTTCACTTCCTGGCTTCCTTACCAAATTGTGGGGGAAAGCAGAGAAACACTCATACTGTGAGCAATAACGCTGGTCCTCCTGTCTCTTCAGTGGGTCGGAAATAACGGATTAAATCTTAATGCGTGAAGTCAGAAACTTCAAAAAAATAAAGAAAACATAGAAGATCGCGTAGGGGAAGGATAGAGAAAAGGGACAGCTGAATGTATGCAAGCGATAAACCCCTACGAAGAAGAAGAAAAAGAGGGGGGTTGTTGTCTACTGAACAGATCTTTAACTCCCTCGCCAACCGCTACCAAAAAAAAGGATTATTATTTCCCAAGGGAAACCGCTTTTCTTTGCCCGATGATGCAGCAGACGCTCTCTCCTCCTGGACCAGACACAATATCTTTAAAAGCATCTCCCGAAACAACCATAACCACCAGGCAGGACAGGAGGAGGAAATGGATCAGCAACATGGGCAAAACAAACAAACCCGCCTTGAATCTCCGAGGAAGCTGCCAGCTCTTTGGCGGCCTCCGAGCGGGTCGCCCCTCTTTTCGCCCAGACCCGATCCTGACGGCGGCAGCGCCCAAGTTGGGCTCCAGCCAGCCACCTCCGGACGGGCACCGTCCAAGGAAGGCACCGCGGGGCGGGAAAGCGGCGGGCAGAGGAAGGGGGAAAAGTTGCTCAACAGCAAAACAAGAAGAAGCCGCAGCTACAGCAGCGGGAGCAGCAGCAGCAACCGCCGAGATCCCTCCCTCTCTGCCGGGGAAAAGCAGGCGAGGAAAAGCACACGCAGCAGCGCGCACGCCGCCGCCGAAAGCGGAGGGAAGGCGGGCAGAGGCAGGTGCCCAGCTGGGACCCCCACACACTCGGCGGGAGTCCAGGAGGAAAGAGGGGAAACGAAGTCGGAGGAGTTGCTGGCGAGCGGACAGCGCGGGGCGACCCCTCGCTGAGGAGAAATGTGCCCCGACGGGGGCGGCGGGAGCGTCCGCCCGTCCGCCCTGGCCAGGCGACGGAAACAACTTGCCTTCCTCCTCCTCCTCCTCCTCCTCCTCCTCCTCCTCCTCCTCCCCTCAGCGACTCCGACGGCGAGGGAGGTCGAAGCCCCCTTTTTCCCCCCGTGCCCTTTCCCCCCACTCCACCCCGGCTACTCACCCGCACTCCGAAGGCCCCTCGCCTCAAGTGTTGTCCGGCGACCACGGCTGAGGCTCTTTTTCCCCCCTCACCGACTCGCCCAAGCGGCCGCGGCTGCCTTGCTGACGCCGAGAGGAGCCTCGGCCCGCCCCCCGTCCCTCCCCCGGAGCCCGCCAGGCCCGCCCTCGCGCCCTCCCACAGCCCGCGCGCGAAGCTCCGCCTCGCGAAGGGAAAAAAAAAAAACCACCCCAAAACGCGAGGCGGCCCAGGCGCCGCGAGCGGAGGAAGCTTTTGTTTTGCTCAGGCGCGCCAGGCTTGGAAGCCTGACAGGAAAAAAGCCCCCGTGGGCGGCAGAAAGGCGGCGAGCTCCGAGGAGGCCTTTCCCCCCTCCTTTTATTTTATTTTTTTGCGGTGGAGGGAGATAAGTGCACACAGTAGGGCAAAGGCTGCGGCGTCGGCGTGCGCTGAGTGTCCCTGCTCTTCCCAAGGATCAGGACAAGGAGGGGGAAGAAGACTGCCCTTTGTTATTATTAAGAAAGAACTGCTCCGTATAGCCTAGGGTCTCTTTTCAAAGGTGACGACAAATCCGCCACACACGCCCCATGACAAAGATGCACCCCCCCCACACACACAATGACAGAATTCCCTACATAGAAAGTGAGGGTGTATAGCATGGTGGCCTCGTGTAAAACTGTGTGGCAGTGCCAAACCGTGGCTTATCGCACTGTGTAACCAACTGGTGTGCTTGACTGGGGTCGTGCTAATATTGCCGCTTCCTTTTTACCAGGTAGATTCTTCCCTTGCAGGAATGTTGCCAAGTTTCAGGTGCTCCTTGGCCCTTTGCCACATCGCCAGATGTAATGTCGGCATTGGTAAACCTGGCCCAAAGTGCAAATGGAGGAGAGCTTGGTTGGTTAGAGAGCGGCGCCAACGCCAAGGTTGCAGGTTCGATCCTCGTGAGGAACAGCTGCCCGTTCCTGTGTTGCAGGCATGTTATGATGCTCAAGCTCGCTTCCAACTCTATGGTTCTATGAAAATCCCTCTTCTGAAGCTAGTATTTTCACGTGGGAGTGCCCCTCTGCATGCTGGACCTCTCTTAAGAGGTGTTTGCGCTCCTATATAGTTGGCCCCAAATATTATTATCAGAGAAGACAGAGAACACATTCTCTTGACTTGCCCTTCTTATGCAGAGCTTAGACAAAATTTTATAGATCCACTCCTATGTCAATTTAGCTTCCTACCCGGAGAAAACCAGGTTTTACACTTGCTGAATAATGTCACTAGAGCTATACCTTCCTTGGTGGCCAAATTTCTTTTTTTAGCTTTTAAGCATCGCAAGACTATAATTGACTGTATTGATATGGGGCTATCTGTTTAGCCCATTTTAGTGTTGGCTAAGCTCTAAAATCTTCCTGGATGTTTAACTGTGTATTGACAAATGTACTTTTTCTGACTGACGGTCGAATAAAAGGTTGATGTTGATGTTGAGAAGACAGAAGTGCCTGGCGTGCTCTGGTCCATGGGGTCACGAAGAGTCGGACACAACTAAACAATTAAACAACAACAACAAATTATTATCAGATGTGTAAAGGTGAGCTGAGCCTCCGCAGCCTCATCATTTCGTAAATATCTCTGTAGTAGCCGATGCCAGTGATAATGACCTGGTTTTTCTTAAGGCATCTCAAAACTGCTGTGCATTCTCTCAGTCAACATTCTCTCAGTCTTACCAGAAGATGCTCCTTATATTCATAGAATCATATTACTGTAGAGTTGGAAGGAGCCATGAGATCAACCTCCTGCAATGCAGGAATCTTTCGCCCAAGCCCAGGACCCTGTCTACCAACTGAGCTGTCCTAGGTCTTGGTTACTCTACATCAGGCATCCCCAAACTCAGCCCTCCAGGTGTTTTGGGACTACAACTCCCATCATCCCTAGCTAACAGGACCAGTGGTTAGGGATGATGGCAACTGTAGTCCCAAAACATCTGGAGGGCCAAGTTTGGGGATGCCTGCTCTTCCCAAACCAGCAGTGCGCTCCCACTGCTGGTTTGGGAAGTGATGTACACAAGTTCGCCGCTGTTCATATATATACAGTGTCTGTGCTGTTTCTTATGAAATACTGTGTTTTGATGTGTTTGTTTACCCCCAAGCTAGCTTTCATCCAAACTAAAGAAAAGAATGGCCTTGCTGCATTTTAAGCCAGTAATGTGTACATGTTTTTACTTCTAAGTTTTGGCTGGCTTGCCAACTGCAGTATTATATACAGCTTGAAAAGTGAGGCGGGGTGTGTGGGGCTATAAAATAAAGAAGAAATAAATAAGCAATACCTAGAGATATCTAGCAAGGTTTAGGCCCTCTGGGTCTACACTATAAAAACCGGTGATATGTGTGTGTGCAAACAGTGTTTGCGTAAGCAAAGTTAATTACTTTTTTGGGAATTGCTCTGGAATTAATATTTAATTGCTGTACTGGAGCAGATGTACCTGCAAGTGGACAGAAATGGAGTTTGTGCACTCTTGTATATTGTTTTATCTCCTTTTGTGAAAATAAATGAAGAATAACTGGTTAAAAGAATTCAACCCATGGGGGTCACAGATAATGCCAGTAGTGCTCAGTATTGCAAGGAAAAACGACAAAAGTGAATCTATTGGATTAAAGAGGGGCTGCGAGAAGAAAATTGACTTTTGGGTTTCTCTCTTGGGTGTTCATGCAAAGGAACTTGAGGATTGGGGAAAGGGTGCAGTTTTGTCTTTTGAATGAAATTTCAAAGGTATTGTCGTTTTGTATTGTAGGCAATACATTGAAAAGATTAGTACTTCAGGGTAATCGTTTCTCCTCTTGTTTTATGAATGTAATATCCTTTTGGGATATTATGGTGATGGCTGAGTTATTGTGGGTAGTATACTTGGAAGTTGAAGGCTAAACATTTTAGGGGGCTCAGGGCATTCTCCACTGGGAAATGCCTTGAAATAAACATATCCCAGTTTGGTGTATTCATCTCCAGGCAAGATTTTTTTGTTGTTGAACCATGCAACTGCAGAGAGCCTCCAGGAAGGGGGATGAACTCCACCAGAGGCTAGGCGAGAACATTGCTCTCAGTGGAAAAGCTCCTTGGCAGGCAACAACATCAATCACTGGCAGAAGATTTGTTGTGACAACATGAAGGGAAGAGGAGCTCGGGATGCTCTAGATGTTAGCTCTGTTGTTGTGTCCTTGGAATAAAATTAACGGTGTGGTTTCTTAAAATCTCTCTCAAGTTTTTAAATTTTAACAAGGCGAAACAACAGCTTTTCTTCTTATTGACAAGCTACTTGCTAAGGAATACTACCCTGCCACTCAGTGAAGAGATTATTGTAGCTGTGACATGCTACTCAAGTGCAGAGAAACTGGATTCAAAATCTCATCTAACAAGAGGATTTTTTAAAAAATGGATTTAAAATTAATAACATCTAGATTGCCATCTTGCACGTTGGTAAGCACTCACTGAGAAATGTCATAGGAACAATTGCTCACTGACGTTAAACCCAATGTAATGAAGCAGTGAGGGCAGGGATCCTGAAAACATTCTGTCAGTCCCAGTTCTTTTGACATTTGCACAGGTGCAGTTTCAGAAGAAATAAGCCTGTAGCCTCTTTCTCTGATAATACATGCGAACGCAGTTAGAATCCCAGTGGTTAATCTCTCTCAGAGGGAGATTTAGAAGCCCCATGTGCTAAGTCCAGGAGGCAACTAGGAATACTCAAACGTGAAAATAGGCGGCACCTAACTGCACTTCCACCCAGTTGCCTGCAGGTAAAGAAAAGAAGCATACAGTACTAGCTAATTTATGGTAAGCTCTAAGGATCTAGCAGGGGTTTCTAACATGAATCACAGTATCCAATCCTGAGGTATTATCTGCAGTTTTATCTGTGAAAGTGACTTGCCCACATGTTGGCATCTATCTGTCTTGAGAAACAATGGAGTGCACCTCGAGGTGTGGGTGTGTGAAGTCAAACTGCTGTAGAATCACAGCACCTGCTGTGGCTGCAGATACCGGTAATTCATAACTGCTGCCTCCTGTGTTGTTTTTGCTGTGTTAGCAGCACCAAAGTGACCTCTCCGGGGTGCAAGGCTGGGCAGTGTGTATGGAGGTCCTGGGCTACCCAGACAACAAGAGCCGAGCCCCTTCTCGGCCTTTCTGATGTGGTCCAAAGGACAACAAAGCAATACATTTGGCACCAGCTTGGCTGCAGGAGTTGCTGAAAGAAGACATGCAAGATGCCATCCAACCATCTTAGGGACTCCACTTTGGGTTTTTGAAGGTTTGCTCCTTAGCCTTTTCTCCTCCTGAAGATGTCCTGCAAGGCAGTGGGTTACTTGGCTGCATAACATACATAAAAAAAACATAAGAAGAGGCTTCTGGGTCAGGCTAATGGCCCATCTAGCCCAATGTCGCATTCTCACAGTGGCCAACCAGACACCTGTGGGGAACCTAAAAGCAGGACCAAGCACAAAAGCACTCCCCCAACCTGTGGTTTCCAGAAACTGGTATTCAGAAGCATTACTGCCTATAACCATGAAAGCACAGCATAACCATCATGGCTAGTAGCCATTGATACCCTCCATGAATTTGTGTAATCCTTTTTTAAGCCATCCAAGTTGATAATCATCACTGCCTCCTGAAGGCCAAGGCCCATGCAAGCTGCATGAAGGAGTATTTGCTTTTGTCTGTCCTAAATCTTTAAACATTCAGCTGCATTACATGCCTCCAAATTCTAGTGCTACGAGAATGAGGGGAGAACTTTTTTCAATTCACTTTCTCCATAATTTTATAGACTTGTAACATGTCCCCTCATAGTCTCCCTTTCTCGAAAAAGCCCCCAATATTGTGACCTTTATTCATAGGGGAGTTGCTTCACCCCCTGATCATTTTAGCTTCCCTTCTCTTAACCTTTTCCAGCTCTACAATATCCTTTTTGAATGAAGGCAACCTGGACTGTACACAATATTCCAAATGCAGTCACACCATAGATTTGAATAATAGCATGATGACAGTGGCAGTTTTATTTTCAATTCCTTTCCTAATAATCCCTAGCATGGAATTCATCTTTTTCACATCTGCTGCACACTGGATCTACATCTTCAGCAAGTGTTACAATACCCTACAGGGCCTGATTTGTAGAGTAAATCATGTTAGGTTCTAGACTTCAGTATAAAAATATCTGTGTCTGGGGAAAGTATTAGAACAGGCTTTGTGGATATCCTTATGTAAATACATGATATTGTCTCTGCAGATTTCATGGCTGATCCCTGACTTGGGGCAGCCAAGGCTCAAGGTAAGCCTCCTTGTTTTGTATAGCTCACATATCTGAAAGATAATCTGTAGCCTTAGTTGGGCTTTGTCTCATACGTGAATATTAATACACGTATCTTACTGTGACTTGCCTCCTGGTAGGATTAGGTATCAGGTACTGTTTCTTTGTGGTTCTGTCCTG
Organism: Podarcis melisellensis; assembly: GCF_964234715.1. NCBI lineage: Eukaryota > Metazoa > Chordata > Lepidosauria > Squamata > Lacertidae > Podarcis > Podarcis melisellensis. The sequence continues at coordinate 24,902,367 of NC_138543.1, forward strand.
AAATGGGAAACCAGCTATTTACACAGCACTCATCTATGTCTATGGCTAAGGATTAGTTTCCAGGATTACAAGGATCCATTTGTATAAGAATGATCCTGCATGCATCCCCACACTTTATTGCTCTGTGTATAGTGAGTACTAATTAAAAACTATCCCTAATTGGAAACATGCAAAGCTTGCTGTGATCCTCTGATAATCTATGGACTAACCCTATCATTGAGATGTTGCATGTTGACTGTTTCCAGTTTTAATTTTCACACTTGCTGAAAGGTTGCTTATATTTTGCCATGTACCACCTGCCATTTATCTGCACAGTATTTCTGCAAGTAATTTCATTAACTGGAAAAGATAAATAGATGGCCACAGTAACTTTATTAGTAGCTTACAGAGTGAAAATAGTAACATCACTAAGGAGTTATTAAATTGAAGTTCCTGGCTTTTTAGGAGATTCCTTTTTTGAACAACTTGGACTAACACTGGTAGAGTGTAAATTGTTATAATTCATATTTCTAATTAAAACAACAACAACAACCCATATTCTGATTTAGAAAGATGAAAGACGCAGCGGGAGTGCTAACATAAACAAGCGCTTTGATGTACAATGACACAGAAATCAAGTTGTCATGAATTATAGATTCTGACTATAATTAATCAGGTGGAGTGTTGATGAGGTGGAGATAGCATGAACGCAGCCTATGTTGGAAGGTATATTTACAATAAATCTGCTGCAGCTCTTAAGGACGGGACCGTTGTAACTTGGCTTTTTGTATCTTGGCTTTTGAACAGATCTGGTTTGGAACCATGACCTATTAACTTGTCACAGTTTGTGTGGTCCTGTACAGCCTGTAAGGACATGGATCACTGCAGAATAGAATCTAAAAGAACTGAGCTGCAGAGAGGCAGAGATTCCTATAAGCAGTATGCCTGAGCTATTAAACCATTACCCAACACAGCAGTTAATGATGCATACTAATTAATTCCTTGTTATAAGACTGTGGTTTAAAAATAAAACAATTCAAAAGACCACCAGGGTCACTCATTCTGTATACATTTTCCATTAAAGAAAATGGTGATGTTCACAAATGAATTTTGCTGTGAAAAGCAGTTTAGGAGGTAGTGGCTGAAAAATTATGGCCCACTTCTAACACTCTACTTCCAGTGTCCTGCAACAGTGCCAGACCCATGGGGGATATCTCCCCCCCCACTGTCCGTTATCGTTATGGTTTTTTGAGAAATATTGAGGGCTGAAGTCAGTTTGACTTACCGCAAAATTGGGAAAATACAGGCAAGCAACCTTCACACATTAGGTTACAGCATATTTTAAGCAATAATAATATTGCAAGTGGGATCTTGCAATCTATGCTGCACAAGGAAATCAAACTGACATGAAATGACATGACATGAAATACACCAACAGTGTCATTTTTTGTAGGATTACACACTCCCACTCATTAGTCCCCATCATGTTAGTAATCCTACATTTTGTTCATTTGGCCACAGGTTATAAACCTATTCTAACCTACCCATTCTTCAGAGTTGATGCAAATCTGTTTCTTAGTTTACTATCCATGCATCTCATGTCCTATGCTGTTGTTCTGTCAATTGCCCCCTTTTCATTTTTGGCTGCAGCAGTTCTACACTCATTAAGCAGGCATTGAGCTCCATAGAACTCAGTGGGCCTCACTTCTCAGAAAACATATATGGGATTGTGCTCTAAATTTATTAGGCTTTTCCAGTACTTCTAGGTTCTGAGCAAGTAAAATATAGAGTTTTTTATTGAGACTGACAGGAAAGTATAGGGTAAAATAGGATGATATAAGCAATAATACCTTTGGGATTGTGCTACAAGGCAATAAATACTTATTTACTTGAATACCCTTCTAATTGTGTCCTCTGATTTGGATTGCAGCATATAGACCAGAATCTATTTCCTTAAGAGCAGGGTTGAAAGAGCTTTTGCAGATACAGTTTTTCCTGCATTGCTAATGCAGAGTTGATGACCATGTGTTTCTTTCTACTCTGGGGGTGGTGACTCTGGGGTCCTCCAGAGGTTGTTGGACAACACCTCCCATAATTCCTGGCTATTGGCCATGCTGTCTGAGGCTAACGTGAGTGGAAGTCCAACAATTTCTGGAAAGCCACAGGTTCTACATACCTGATCTACCTATGCCTCTTTGTTCCTTTTTATTATGTTATTGGTTCATTTACTTATCAAATACTAAGTTTGTTTCTAAATCTCCGTTCTGTTGTGCCATTTCTTATCTTCATGCATTCTCTTGTGTGGCTCTTTATGTGTGGCACACACTTTTTAAAATATATATTTACCAGGCCTCTCTCTTTTAAGAACTTACTAAAAACCCAATTTCTCCCCTTTGCATTACCTTCTTGATTTTTTTTCTTTATCTGGTTTTTTTTTACCCTTATCTTCATCTTGCCTATTTTATAGATTTCTTTTTACTCTAATTGCTTTCTAGGTAGCTTTTAGCTTCACCAAGCAAGTTCAAAGTTTTTCTTTCCTCCCCTAAGTCCTCTTCCCTTGTGCTTCCTTTAAAAAAAAAAAGGTGAGCCTGCAGGTAAGCCTGTTCACTTTTATTTCAGGTACTTTTACAGATATTTAATTATGATAGTGATTATTTCACTTTGCAACTTGAGGGACAAATGTAGACAGGTAGTGGCATGACCCATGAACCAGTGACCTTACAGTCTTCAGGTAAGGTCTTAAATGACGACAATATTCAGGCTACTTCCTCTGGCATGGAAGTGATTTCACCAGGGAAAGGTGAAAGCTCATGTTCATCTGCTCAGTGGTCATTATCTGACTTTGTTTTCCTCCCCACCCACCCCCAGCTTCTATCTACAAAAATTTAGAAGTAAATTAATTCACACACTATTGCTATGAGGTCTAGCTTGGCCCTAAGGTAGGTTACAACTTCGTGGTACACGGCATGCTGTTATATACAATTGTTGGTTTAATTATTGGAATCTTGAGTTAAAAACGCACCCAATATTCCAGCGAGGTGCTACCAGTCCAAACAGATAGCATTGGCCAAGGCAGTCTGACTCTATAAAAAGCTGCTCCATTATTATTTTCCTATGTTCAAAGCTTCTAAAGAATCTGCAGCGCTCCAGATGATGTTGGACCAACTCTCATCAGATCCAGTCTGCATGGCCAACAGTAAGAAATGATGCGAGCTATATTCCAACAACGCCTGGAAAACCCTAGGAGCTGCTTCACTGTCTTAAAGAAAAATACATGTTTTTCAGGACCAAGAGGTAGTTCTTCTATGTTCCTAGTTTTGGAGACCCACAAAAGCAATTTCAGATACTGTAACTTCCACATTCAATTTATTATTTGGACTTCTAGTATCTTCATGCTCAGTGGTTTCTGTGGAACATGCTGAGGCTATTCAGAGTTGGCAATGGGAAAATGCCACGTTTCTCGACAGCTACAGTTCAATTCAGTTCATTCTTGATCACATTCATAACATTATGCTTCTAGTATATTTGGACATGAAGGACGACCTAAGATCAACTGCCCTGCTGAGGCAATATAGCAAGGAGCTATATTGAGGTTCATGGGAGAATGTCAACTAGATCATATTGTAGACCACACTAGTGTTGTTACAAATATGAGCCCTCTTAGAATGAAACAGAAAAGAAAGGGAAGTAGGCAAAGACACTATCACTTGTTGGGCTGCTTACTCCCATCTCCCATTTGTTTAATGTCTACAGTTATTAAATTAATCTAATATATTTTAGGAAAGCTGTGTGGGGACTCCAATTCAAAAGCTGGATACAAATCTACTGAATAAGTAACTATATAACTCACACTAGAGGATAAAATTAGTTTAGTTTTTTTGATGCCACACAGTGGACACTAGCCCATAATGTAAATGGGGAACTGACCCACCAGCCTCACTGTCCTTCACCAGTCCCCACCTCTTTTCCTTCAAACTTACAACTCGCCCAAGGGTCATCTGTATCCTCATCTCTCAGTTTTGCCCCAGTAGAACTCAGCAGGAGGATGGAGAGAAATCTAAAATTAGTTGGATTTGTCTGTCATGAGTTTTGGCTTTACTTATTGTTGATCTCTCAGTCTTCCACCCTACCAGTCCCAGTAGGCCCCAGCTGCCACAGATGCCAGAGGCTGAGATCATCAATCTCCCATGCAACAGGAAGACAAGAATGGGTTTTCCTGTTTTTCATGCTTTGCGAGGAAAGCAGCTCCACATAATTATCAAGGTAGCCAATCCCAAAGAGTGCTTAAATCAGTCAGAAATTTCTGCTTAAATCAGTCAGAAATTGTGAGTTTTTCATGGTGCAGATTATGCAAATGCAAAATTTGTACGTGATTTTAAAGAGGCTTCCAGAAGCTCTCACAAAGATCAGTAGCAAGACAAGTGGTATCACAACAGCTCAAAAAACCTAATTTCATTTGTATGTTGCCATATATTAAGGTGGCTTCACAGTCGATAAGGCAAGCATAATTGTAGTGGTGTGCTAGTGCTGCACTTGTGGTGCCTGCAGCAAATGCATGCAGTGTGAACATCCTTTTAAGAAACACTGTACCCAGGCCAAGCCCAGTTGGACTTCTTGGGGTTGTGTATGCAGCTCTTCAAAGACAAATGTATGTCATTCGTACTTTTCATGTTTGGTGCAGGAAACTCCATTGTAATGCTGGTGTGCCTACAGCAGTGATGTCTCCAAAGTATAGTATGGAACCAATCTACAGTATTCTTTCAGAGTATCTCTTAAACTTAAAGTATGCATTGCATAGGGTGAAATTATACTCATTTCATGAGATAATCATTTCTGCCAAAGCCAGAGTTTCAGATTTAGTTTATGTTGTGGATTATTATGTATTTTAAATACAAATATATTATTTTATTATAGGTTCTGTTCTTTACTAGACACAAGGAACCCACATAGTTCTGTTCATATAAACTTGTATCAGTAGAGCAGCAGAAGTTAGGTTTCTGTGACACTTTTTTAATAAATGAAAATGAATCACTATCTAAACTCATAAATCCACATTTAAGCTTCTAAATAAGTGGATTGAGTCTTAAAAAATGCTGAGCACCCAGCAGCTCTCAGTAACTTGCTGAGGCAATTCATCCTTTCATTAGTGTAAACGGATTACATTGTGAGTGAGCTTTGAAAACCATGTTTTGATATATTCCTCAAATGTGATTGAATGCTCGTCCACTGCATAACAATGCAAGGTTTAGTCTAAAAATATTTAGAATGTGCTGGTTAGGAGTGTTACCTTGGAGGAAATTTGAGATTATTTTGAGCAATATTCCTTTAGGAAAAACTCTGTTCAAAGACCATAGATGCTTCAGTTAAACACAATGTGTATCCAACTATGGTAACCCATATTCAACATAGGCACTTTGAAATTAATGGGGTTGAGCTATTTAGAGCAATTGATTTCAATGCGTCTATTCTGACAATGACTGATGTTGACTATCACCCAACACCAACATCAGGTTTGCTCCTAGATGTTATGCTTGAGTTGTAAACAAAAAGATGTATGGCTGCTGCTCATGCATTTCAATGTGTTTGCTTCTTGCCTATGAACTGAAAACTACTCACTTTGGGATCACAGCTCTTGGAGTAACAACCGTCTTGGTAGAACTCAAATCCCTAGTTGCATGAAGCAGAATCATAATAACATATTCCTGAAAGAAAGAAAAAGCTTAAAAGAAAAAAAGAGGTAATAAGGGGATTAATGACTGCCATCTATGAATCATTCTTTGATTTGTTTCTGAAGTATGAAATGTGATAAAATCCTGCAGAGCTCATCAATCATTATCTGTATTATCTGAATAACTTCATTGTTATTTATACAGTGGTCCCAACTAGGATAACTTGTCTTTTGTGTTCTATATACATATTTCCATATGTTTACATACTGTATTTATATTTCAAAAATCACTTCTGTTTTATTGTCATTTGGGTGACTTCGTCTTTTTGTTACTGTCTTGCAGCTTAAAACATTATTGGCTATTACCTATGTCTACAATGAAAACAAAAGAACAGATTATAACTGGATGCTGAATCCTAATAAAATACGCACATATACTGTTGCACACCACCCCAATCTCCAAGTGGTGCAAGATTCCAGAGGCAGCAGGCACAGTTACCCCAGGTATGTGTTTCCTTTCAGAAAATGAGGCACAGCGGGGACTGTGGTTGTCTTTATGGTAAGTGGATTATTTACACATGCATGTACAACCTGGTCTATGATGGAGGGGCTCACAGCACTGATATTCCAAGTGCGTCTTGCTTCTTCTATAGACACATCCTTGGATTCAAATTACACACCTGCCATGGCTCTGACTCTTGGTAACTTGCTGACTTTTACAAACTGCAACATTCCCCCCCCCCAGGTCATCTCACAGCCAACTCTAAAACTCTACTTTTGAACTCCACTTTGTTTTCCAAACTAAACTCTAAGTTGAGGGAGGGGCCTCTCCCCTCCCATTTGCCATCTGGCACAGAGTTTTTCCTTTTTCTTTCCTAATGACTTATTCCCTTTGTCTTTCTTTGTTTGATGTATTACGGTATTTTAATATTTTGTTGGAAGCCGCCCAGATTGGCTGGGGAAGCCCAGCCAGATGGGCTGGGTATAAATAATAAATTTATTATTATTATTTCTTAATGACTTGTCTCCCAGGTGATTTCCTGACACAGGAAGCTGGCCTGGCTTCTGTTCTAATACTTGCTAAATCCAATGTCTGGCATCCAGTTTTAACACTCCAAACATCAATTAAATTCTAATACTTACTGAATCCAGGAATCTAGGGTGTCTAGCACCCACAAACTGATAACAATACATTGACGCCATGATTGGCTAATCAATCCCTATATAAAGGTTAGTTTCAATTAAAATAAATGTCACCTGCAAATTTCGATTCAACTTTCCCAACAGTTTGGCATCAGGTTTTCCTATCTACAAAGGTAGAAAGTTTGTCACACTTGTAATTGAGTATATAGCTGTTGTTTTATGCAAATAGTAAAGAAGCAGTTGAAGCTGGAGTCTGGAGCCAGTCATATTCCTCCCATGACAGCTCCATTTCCTTGGTTTCAAATTTGGGCTGCTGCTACTGGCTTGCACCCTCTCATTCCAGTCACCATATTGTCTGTTGATATTTTATAAAGTGGGAAATGGAACATGTAAGGCCTAATCATGTAAGGTACTGTGTGTAGAGCAACCTTTGCAGACCTGCTGCTTCCCCACTATTATCTGTGGGAGTTATAGTCCAAAACACTTGGAAGGCAGCAGGTTGCCAAAGGCTGGTGTGGAGTCACAACAGCTCACAGGATCTGGTTTAAGGGCTCCAATTACCGCTGATTGCAGTGGGTGCAACTGGCAGCCCTTGTGCTGGGGCCTAGATGTGGTAGCCATGGGGCTTGTTGTTGACAGCTACTTACAGCCCTCAATGTAGTACAGCAATTTGTTCTACACTGCAGTGGGTGGAAAGGGAGTTGTCAATTTCAGTCAGTATATACCCTGTACAGTGGTACCTCGGGTTAAGTACTTAATTCGTTCCAGAGGTCCGTACTAAACCTGAAACTGTTCTTAACCTGAAGCACCACTTTAGCTAATGGGGCCTCCTGCTGCTGCCACGCTGCCGGAGCCCAATTTCTGTTCTCATCCTGAAGCAGAGTTCTTAACCTGAAGCACTATTTCTGGGTTAGCGGAGTCTGTAACCTGAAGCGTATGTAACCTGAAGCGTATGTAACCCAAGGTACCACTGTAGTTAGGATCCCATAGAAGCTGGAGGTTTCTGAGGACTCATCCAGACTTCCTTTTGTGCCACATTTCTAGGAACTTTAAAGCTCCATGTCAGGGTACTATCCCCCCTTTTGCACCGGTGTTTTTTCCTGCAAAAACCCACTCATTGCCACTGAATTTGCCACTCACTGCCACCAGTGGAAAACTCAAATTGCTGTTTGTTCTGATTCAGCATAAAGAGCAGGTTTTCCTGGGGAAAGTGGCAGGGCAAAAAATGCAAAGCGTTCAAACACAGAGCTTGAAAGCGTGGGCCTGTGTCTAGACAGTGTGGGGCAAAAGGCATGTGTGGATGAGCACTGTGTACTGCCATCGCAGATGCTACTTCAGCTGCAGCAAAGCAAACCACTGGAGCTCAGGAGGAGCCAGGGGTCTGGCCTGCTGCCAGAATCTTTTCTATTTCAAAGTGGAAGGCGAAGGAGGAGAGCAGCAATCAAAGGACAGCGGTTCTGCTTTGTTCTCGACTCCTTGCTTTCTACGCCGTGCAGTTTTGAAGGGTTGGTTGCGGTAGACAGTGGAACATGTGTATGTAAATACAAAGCACAAGTCACCTTTGAATCAAGAGATACAAGCAATTGTCTGTCATAATTGGGGTCTGTGACAGTTCCTGTGTCAGTGTAAGAAATTATATTTAGACCTCAAGTATCTCAGTGTCATTAAAAGAATAAAAATGGTTTTAAATGTTGAGTGCTATAGAAGTCATGAATCTAAGGGAGTTCTCTCAAAACAGACTCTTTAATTTTTAAATTTTTAAAAAAGTATTATGATGACACACATGGAATTATTTTGCCTTTGGTAGCTAATCACTACATTTTACTGTAGTTTTTATTTAAGTGTTTTCATAATTCCAAGCTCTAGGGCTTCATTTTAATTCAATTCATTTCACAACTGCTTGCCTGGTGACACTGAAAACAGATACTATTAGAGCTGGAAAATAGCAATGCAATCCTATTTAGGTCTATTCAGAAGTACACCCCATTGAGTTCAATGGGGTTTACTTCCAAGTAAGGGATTAGAATCTACTACTGAAATCTACTTCTAAGCAAATGTGCACAGAATTGGACTGCATGTGTTCCTTTTATATGCTATTTCCTTGAGCAGTCGAGGCAAGAGAAAACACACTTTCTACCTCAAGGGATAGTTTTTTGGCATTGCAAGTGGAAAAGTACATTTTATACAATGTTGATTATGTTATCCAGGTTTGCCAAATATCCTGTGCAGGGCATATTTAATTGAGGGTCAGGCAGATTGAGCAGCACACAGCATCGGGTTTCTATTCTGAAATTAGTTAATAACAGTGTCGTAATTGAGACACTTCTTTTAATACAAAGGCTGGCCATGAAAGAAGACCTTATGCTTTAAATGAAAACCTTTACAAGTCAATGCAAGACTTGTAAATTATTGGCTTGTTCCTTGAAACATGAACAAACTCCTGTTATAAACCTCTTCACCTGGTCATTTTACATATTCATGTTTGTGGTTGCACAATATGGTTGGGTAGATACAGGTTAATGTGTAATTGTCCAACCGTGTGATGCATAGAGGCTGCAATGAGCATATTCAGATTTATTCATTCCAGCAGAGAGAGTAGCTCTGCCTGTACAAGGGATGACAGCAGGTATATCTGCCTTCCACTGAAGTAAGCATGGAATCCTGCATGTACATGAACGTTCAGTGTTGGCACCACAGTTCATGCTGGGCTTTGAATTTGAAAATTGGCTTATTGTCGAATAAGGCAGCATCATACCTTAAAGTAGAACATTAGACCAAGTGATCATTGTGTCCTTTTCATCTCTAATTCTTAAAAAAATATACTATTTTATATTTTCCCTTCCCTGAATAGAATAGATGCAGATCAGTTTTCCTTTGGATGAGAGAGCGTTGTAAAAGACGGTTACAATAAATTCAAATTTACAGATTGAACAACTACTGCAGGGTTGCAAAAGCAAGCCTGTGGTTGACTTGCCTATTACTCCACCCATATTATTAGGAAATGCATAGTCTTGCAGATATCACATCCCTTTTAATTCCACTCTTTTCTTGCACATTTTCTGTAAGGTTAGGTGACCCAGCTCCCACTAGTACATACAGGTTTCAGATTCTTGAAATAGCCAGCTACACATGAAGCCCATTGTCTTCCATTAATGACAAGACCACATCAAGCGTAAGGAAGGAGCCATCTATCTACTTTGCACTGTATAACAACGTGGCTATCAGACCTTGGCTCCTTGCGCATCTGAAATTAGGGACTTTTTACGCTATAGAATTTCTGACAGCTATTGCCTTTTCTCAAGATTAAGTAGGCTGCCAACCTCATCTTTTCCTTCGGTTTATATAGAGCATCCTATCTGCATAAGATGACTCTGGGGAGATATGGAGAACTTTCACTCTATAAAGGGGGAGAACATGCTAGCAGCATAAAGAATGGAAGTCTTTGAGGATGCTCCTGAATTTCTTGAGGCTTCAGCACTGTACACTGCTGTTTCCAAGCTCCACCCCCCCGGTTATCAGGCAATTTTTATTTTTATTTTTGCTATTTTTAAGAGAGCCAACGAGCTTCAACCTGTAGATATGCAAATCCATATAAGTTATCAAATTGTTAACAATTTATGGAGCCAAATGCAAAACAGGGACGTTTCCTCCATTTTGTGAAGAAGAGGACATTTGAGCAGGTGCACCTTTTCTACACAGCTATTAATATACCCTTAACATCTGGACACCCTCAAAGTACTGGAAGCAAACCAAAAGTCAATGCAGTCCATATTGTGCATTAAATGCAAATAGAATCTGACCCTTACTTAGGGCTGCTATGTTACAACCTGGAGAATGGTGCTGCAACTTTAAACCTCCTGATGAATGAATGATAAGGATTTCCTGTCTGATTCAATTCCTGGTTGTTATCCTGCTCTTACAGAGTTTCAGGTGTGCTACAGAGCAGGCAGGGGGTGGGAGATGGAATTGCAGGGGGACTATAAGAGAGAGAAACCAGGGCTACCTCAAACCTTGATTCAGCAGACCGTTCAAAGGTGCACAGGGAATCTCCAGTTACAACCTGGCAAACCTGTTTGGCTTAGATGCACAAAGTAATAAATTAAACATTGAATTAATGCTTAAACTTAAAATCAAATGTCAGTTCTATTACTCACATGTGCCAGTGCAATTATCATTTTGATTTGGAAGTTCTTCCCTCATGTCTCAGTTTCTGCCCTTTTGTTTTTTAGACTGAAACGTTCTGGGTTCTCCATATTCTTGATTTTATTCCTTTTAAATTGAGAGCAAAGACACAAAGGGCCCAATGTCTCCAGGTGTCAAGCATATGGTTAATCCACTGTTGTGGTTGATTCTCAGGTTGATGCAAATAAGCTTGCCCCTCTTTATGGTTCCAATCCTAAGCATACTTATCAGGAATAAGTCCCATTGGAGTCTGTGGGACTTGCACCCAAGTAAACCTGTATTAACCCAAGTTAATGCTACTTAAGGTTTGGCTGGGAAGTTGAGTTGGGAATCTAGTTAGCTAGATTCCCAGGTTTTTGGATGCGGTCTTGTGTCAAATTTGAGAAGAACCTGACTTTTTTTTTGGTGCTATACTTACTTGCCAGGAAAGCAACACAGATGATTCCAGTTGCTCTCTTCCCATGCACTCTGCAAACTTCAGTGGTCAGTGTTTGTCAGTTGTGTAGCTCCATGGGTTATATCACCTACCGTACTTCTTGCATTTTTGCAAGGTTTTTTTTGTTCAGTTTTCAAAGCAATGCACTTTCCAGTGTGCTAAAAGCATGTTTTTTTAAAAAATAAAATAAACGTAGCTCAGTTGCAATGAGTTCCTGACAATTAAATCTGTGCACACAGATTTAAAAAGCAATTAAAATGAACAAGGGACAACATTAGCGGGACAGGAGGGGGAGCCTTATCCCTTAAATGATGTGTAATACTGAGCAAATATTCACTAATTAATCAGCACAACATCCCTATGAGGTAGGTAAATAAATATCCTACCTCTTTCTGCCAGTTTTAGGAAGTAATGTATTTTTCCAGTTATGTCTCCAGAGTGATTATATAAAATGCATGAATCAACTGTTGCTGATAATTGGATGCACACAAAGCCAAGGTAGTGAAATATTAAGTACAGGCAAGTGGAATTCACTAGAAGGTTTGCAGTGTTGTAGAGGTCTGCAACAACAGACATTGGGTGCTTCTAAATGGATGTTATTGTGTGGTTGGTGCTCCTCATTAAGCCCTTTTTTCTTTTCTTTTTCTTTTTTGCAACGTCTACATAATGTTCTTGGTAATTACAGCCCATAAATTTTCCTCATCTAATCTAGACTTTTCCTTTCCAGAAAAAAATCCAGTAAGTCTACCCCCTTGTCCCAGACACCCAATTTTCCCTGTGGAAGCACCATGTGATTTGTATCCAACATAGTGCTCAATAACCATCCCAGAATTTCAGAAGCAGACTTGAAAGAGAAGTTGCTGAATTACAACTTAACACTAAACTGAAAACTATGGAGAGACCTGGTCTTAATAGAGATCTTGGATTCCAGTCTCATTACATATGCTAATCATCTGCATACCATCCCTTGCTTTTTTCTGTAGGACTAATTGCAGTCGTTAACAGATTTACCATACCCATTGATCACCCATCTCCTACTACCTTCCTGAGAAAAACCCCACCCCACCCTCCCACTATATATAAGGGTCTGGTGACTTCTGTTTCAGTGTATCTGAAGAAGTGTGCATGCACACCAAAGCTTATACCAAGAACAAACTTAGTTGATCTCTAAGGTGCTACTGGACAATTTTTTAATCCCATAAGTGCAAGGTTTTCCCCTTGCACAAGGGGACTTTCGCCCACTCTCCATCAGCCCTCCACCCCTAAGTATATTCTGTAGGTTCCCCCAGCCTCCTGGAGTAGATTTGTGGAGGGTAGGAGAGGAGAGGGGTAACAGCCACACTGCACAAGCAGAAATCCTTGTGTTGACAGGATGAGGAAGTTGGATGCCATCCTATATGTTTGGCCTGTTCAGTCTTTCTTTTTTCATTTCTTTTATTTAAAAGCATTTCTAAGTATCTTTTAAAAATCTCCAAGCAACAAAAAATAAATAAAGCAATATCACCCATACGAAAATAACAACAGTAGTGTAACAGCATAAAAAAACAGAAAGTCTGGGAATTAAAACAAATAAAGACAAGAGTCTGATCTTCTGGTTCAGGGAAAGTCTAAACAAATCTATGTCTTAGCAAGATGTCTGAAACAAGTGATAGATGTTGCTTTACATATGCCAGAGAGATGGGCATCCCATTGTTGTTGTTTAGTCGTTTAGTCGTGTCTGACTCTTCGTGACCCCATGGACCAGAGCACGCCAGGCACTTCTGTCTTCTACTGTCTCCCGCAGTTTGGTCAGACTCATGTTTGTAGCTTTGAGAACACTGTCCAACCATCTTGTCCTCTGTCGTCCCCTTCTCCTTGTACCCTCAATCTTTCCCAGCATCAGGGTCTTTTCCAGGGGGTCTTCTCTTCTTATGAGATGGCCAAAGTATTGGAGCCTCTGTCCTTCCAGTGAGCACTCAGGGCTAATTTCCTTAAAAATGGATGCGTTTGATCTTCTTGCAGTCCATGGGACTCTCAAGAGTCTCCTCCAGCACCATAATTCAAAAGCATCAATTCTTCAGCGATCAGCCTTCTTTATGGTCCAGCTCTCACTTCCATACATCACTACTGGGAAAACCATGGCTTTAACTATACGGACCTTTGTTGGCAAGGTGATGTCTCTGCTTTTTAAGATGCTGTCTAGGTTTGCCATCACCTTTCTCCCAAGGAGCAGGCGTCTTTTAATTTTATGACTGCTGTCACCATCTGCAGTGATCATGGAGCCCATATATGGGGCATCCCATAGTATTCTTTATCTCCAGACCAGACTTGGGCCAGACAGCCCTTCTAACAGAGACCTGTCCTCCGTAAAACAGGACACAAGGCCACACTAGATAAGATAAGCAATGTGTCTAACAGCATATGCATGTTTTCAAACACATATTTATCTTGGGGATGAAAGTGGGGAGCCAGTAACTTACAAATCACCCCAGAGTTGTGCATTGGTTTCATGCAACTCCCATTCATATCATCGGAGCTACAAGGACTCCTTGGCAGCAGCTCTAAATGCAGGGGAGTTGATTTCCAATGGCTGCCCTGGAATGTTCCCCAGGAGTTGCACATGCAGAGCATTTTGAGGGCTGCAGTTAAGATATTATACAGTCGGTTAACAGCAGGGGTAGGGTAATATAATTAAAGCAAACTTTCATTAAAGCTTCAATTTTAACAGCAGGGGAGGGGCAGTGGGAGATATTGTAATAGACGGTATTATTCATTGTAATCAATTAGTACAGTAAACTTATGAAAAAGAGGCTGTTGGAGGGAGGGAAGAGTAGAAGAGAGACCCAGTTTTACTTCATGCATATGTCCATGTTAAGTTCTTGTCAGTATTATAAGCAAGGATGGGGGAACTGGCAGTTTCAGTTTCTCTCAGTTTCTTATTTTTCCAATCTTAAGTTCAGTTCTCCACATTTCCAGATCAGTATTATTATTAAAAAATTGTCCAGGAGCACCTTAGAAACCAGCTAATTTTGTTCTGGGTATAAGCTTTCATGTGCATGCACACTTCTTCATATACATGCATTCGTGCATGCACACGAAAGCTTACACCCAGAACAAACTTAGTTGGTATCTAAGGTGCTCCTGGACTTTTTAATTTTTATTTATTTAAATAAAGACCAACACGGCTACCTACCTGAATCTAGTATTGTTTTTGTTGTTGTTGTTGTTGCTGTTGTTGTTAGTTAAAGTCCTTATGAAAACTGATCAGCACTCTAGAGTGAATTTCTCCTAAAATGCATAATGTATGTAGTTTTTCCCTCTATACATATTTCTGCAAGCCATTTTCCCTCATATATGTATTTTCGTACATTATTTAGACTAACACATGCATTTAAATGCATACTTTACACTAGTATGTGAATTTTTTTGTTGGCGAACCATACTGCAAAATTCAGAGAAGCACGAACTTTGAAGGATGGCTGTGTTTCCCACCCCACCCCTAACTATAATGTCTGTTGGCACCTCTCTGAAGCAGGGCATACCATGGTAATGCAAATTAAGAGATGGGCAGGAAGATGTGGATCCAAATTCAACTAAGGTTTACTCAGAGTAGGCCTATTGAAATTAATGAACATGACTAAGTTAGGTCCATTAATTTCAGTGGGTCTACTCTAAGCAAAGCTAAGTTAAATACCACCCAAAGTGTCAGGGCTAGCCTTGGACCAGACCCATAGTTTTCAGTAACCAACACAGACATAGGCTGGCTGAGAGATGGTGTGGGGTGTTCTGTGACTCATCTTTATTCTCCCCGCTAAATCAGTCTCCTAGGAACCCCATCCGCAGAAGTTCCAGCCAAGATCCACTTTTTGACAACAGAGCTGATTCTGAGTGTAATAAGACCCACAGGGATTTCACTAATTGATATCTCAATCAAATGTATGATTATGCCAAAATAATTCCCTTGTTCTTTGATTGGTTGATTAGTCGACATATTATACCTTTCCTCCATCAAAACTTACTTAGTTATGACCTTGAAAGTCAGGTTTGTGCCCTTCCAAATTTCAGTAGGCAAAGCTCATCTATCTACACATGCACACAGCACAGCAGTGTTCATTCCTTTTTCGAACAGGAATTTATAATTGTTCTGAATACAAAGCAGGCTAAGTCATCTGCAGCATTATGCTATATGAAAACGTTAGCAAAAGGGACCCTATATTCATTCCCTACCTCCATGACTCTACTTTGCATACACCTTCAGGGTTTGTTTGCCTGGCTGGAATGTGTTCTTCAGTTCTTATAATCTCTCTTGGTTGCATAGTTAAGCTATGGAACTCATAGTAGTGGGTTGCTTTAAAACAGGATTCTACAAATGCAAAGAAGATAAATATAACATTGGCTACCAGCCATGATGGCTGTGCTCTGCCTCCATGGTGAGAGACAGTAACCTTCTGAATATCAGTTGCTGGAAACTGCAGGAGGCAACAGTTTTCTTGGACTTGGGTCCTGCTTGTGGGATTCCTACAGGCATCTGGTTGGCCACAGTGAGAACAGGATGCTGGACAAGATGGGCCATTGGGATCTTCTTATATTCTTAGGTTGCCTGGATGGAGGATAGAGAGCTATGTGAGTGCATGTAAAATAAGCCTGTTTTACAAAGGGGAAATTTACATTTGTTGCTCTGCCCACTTTTGCTTCTGGCCCCGCCCATCACTGGCATGTGATCTCTGAAAATTTGCCCAGAAGGAAATGCTAGAGCTTGGCACCAAAGGATCTGTATTAAGCAAACAGAGCCCCAGCCCAATCCCAATGCTCTATCTATGAGATTTACAAAATTCCAGGCGTTCATACTTCCTGTCTTAAAACACCCCTTTTCTGTTCCTTCCCAAATCCCCAATTCTTCCAGACCTGTTTCTAAAACGGTTTGAATCTTTCATTTGTGCTGCGTTGTAATAACTGAAAGAATAAGAGGATTTTCAGGTGGGGACTGTAGGAGAGCAAAATATTTGGAGAGAATTCCCTCACATACAAGCAGTAAAGTAAATTTTTTAAAAAATCTATTAGACATATAAGGAGCATGAATCTCTTAACTATGATATCTAAAACAGACCATTACATATATATATATGTAAAGGGATCCCTGACCATTAGGTCCAGTCGTGACCGACTCTGGGATTGCGGTGCTTCATCTCACTTTATTGGCCGAGGGAGCCGGTGTACAGCTTCCAGGTCATGTGGCCAGCATGACTAAGCTGCTTCTGGTGAACCAGAGCAGCGCATGGAAACACCGTTTACCTTCCCACCGGAGTGGTACCTATTTATCTACTTGCACTTTGACGTGCTTTCGAACTGCTAGGTTGGCAGGAGCAGGGACCGAGCAATGGGAGCTCACCCCGTCACAGGGATTTGAACTGCCGACCTTCTTATCGGCAAGTCCTAGGCACTGTGGTTTAACCCACAGCGCCACCCATGTCCCATATATATATATATATATATATATATATATATATATATATGTGTGTGTGTGTGTGTGTGTGTACAGAAATGTGCTGTGATTAACTCACTAGGTTTGATGTGCAAGACAAAATTGCTGGACCTGCTACAGATGTTTAAAATGAAGGTTTTATACAATGCATTTAGCAATGTGGCAGGGAGACATTTGTGGTTCTGTACTTCTGCCAGCCTTACCCTCCTCAAACACCTCTGCTAACCAATATACGTTTCTCTTGCAAACGTTTAATGAATGCATGGCATTGTACAGGCTCTTTCTATTTGATGATGTGCTTTCTTTATGAATGAGGAGCTGAAGATCCATGCTTACTGTAAGCAGTGTCCATCTGAAGCCTATTTTCTTACAACATGGGCAAACTTCACTTAAGAAAGGTTCTATGTGTCACATTTTACTGCAGTGATATCACATGGCATATGGATACCTTCACAAGAACATAAGCAAAACAATGTTTTGTAGATGTGTGTGGATTATTTATGAGGCCATATCTTGCTTTTATTGTTCACATACATTTTAAGAACAGAAACAGACAGTACTGTACTGGTTATCCCCCAGGAGAACTACATCCAGTTAAATCAGGTGGGGATAAGCCAAAATTATTTTTGGCTCGGATGCCTGAAGCTGCTATACCCTCTGTCAAGGTCTGGAGTATATAAAAAATTCCTGAGAGAAGTCATATAATACCAGCACAGTGAAAGATCCCATACTTCTATGTCTTAGTAATTTTACATCTCTTTCCCGGGCCCATTGTGTTGGATCCAAGGTGCCCTTCCATTCATAGCAACATATTCTGTGGAATATGGAAGGCCAATGACACTCGCTGATTTCCCTGCTACTCTGCAGCCTCCTATATCACCTCCTGCCAGTGGTGTAGTGGGACAGTTGCCCCAGGCACAAAACTCGTAGGGGCACAAAAGTTCAATACCCAGTGCTGCCTCAGTACAGCTGCATGCTCCTGTTGTTGGACTCCATTTAAAATGTCTTCTCCATGCAAACCAGGAAGTGACCTTTCCAGACAACAGAACGACTCATCTTAACTCTGTGACTGGGATTACCTGGGTGACACGGATGCTGTTAGGCAGTTGAATGAACATGCGTATTCTGTTTCATTGCTTTCCACCTGCCCCCGCCTTGCCCTGGGCACTGGCAACCTACACTACACCACTGCCTCCTGCTCCTTCCCTAAATTGTGCAGAGATGTATTTTGGGGGAGAGAAGGGGCGGGGGATGCAGGAAAGAGGATGGATCAGAAAGAACTTCTCTCTCTTCCACTAGCAGGCACTGGTTACGACTCAACCCATTGAAAACGTTACTTACTCTGCATCGAGGACACTGAAAAATCCTACTGCATGGCTCTATTCAGTGAACTATTCAATATACATGTATTCAGCTTACCAGGAGAGTTAGCCTAATGGAATGGAACTTGTGAATGGGTCCTCGGTGTGAATAGCACAGATGTTAAAGAGTGCTGAGGGCTTTTGCTACACTTCATGTTAAAGTGGCCTACACATTATAGTTGAATACATGTACTTGCTGTTAAATAGATATGCCCGTCTTCTTTAGAAATGCTTCCAGTAGTTTTTACATCCTGTTTTTAGATCCTGAAAAAGATAGTTTAAGATAGTAGTAGTTTCAGATACTGAAAAGGTAAGATGAAAAGCAGACAATGTACTTTAACAGGAATCCCAGCGTGAAATGGGTGGGGGTCATGATTGACTGCATAATGAATTGCCTCAATTTAATTGGACAACATGTGCCTCTACCAGTCATGTCTTGATACTCAGCCCACTAGTGTGGTGCAGAATCACTTCCCTTCCCAGCACACTGTAAAAAGTTCCATTCCATATACTCAGCTTAATTGGTGACATTTCTAGCTTAATGTCATAATGTTCTCTGTGCTAAAGTGATTTATAAAATTGGCTGTCGGAACTCAGATTGCAACCAGCAGCATTGTAGTTTCCAGCACAATCTCCCAAACTGAAAATAATCTTTGTCATACACACACACACACACACACACACACGTACAAGTAGTGATGAGCAGAGAGAAATATATTCCTGGATTGGTGTGTTTGCCTTTGGGTAGAGCCGACTGAAAATTGCGTGCTATACTGTTTGAACGTCCAGTCAACAGGCCCCTTGAATTTGTTAAGTAATGAGCCTGGGGCAAAATTGGTGCCTAGCTTTGCAGCATTACATAAAAGATGCTTCTTTCGTCAGGGCCTTTAGGCCACTGCAGTAATGATCATCCCCACCAGAGACAAGAGACACAATCTACACACCTGTCATGCAGCCTACTGAACGAATAGTCGCTGAGAAGGAGTGCACTCATTGAAGCAGAAGGTGGTTCAGGAAGATGGTGCCAACAGACCATGCAGTTGAAATTACATTATCAGTTTAGGACTTTTCTTCACTGCAGCTGATATTTCCTCATCTACAGTCTTGAGTGAAAAAACAGTTATCCTGAAGTTCAGGTGTGAGGAACCTGAAGCTCTCCATCAATCCCTGGAAGCCATGGTCAATGGAGAAGAGTGATGGGATTCGTAGGGGAAGAAAAAATGTATTCTATCCAAGGTTGAGCAAGGCTGACTGATCAGCCTACCATATGGTTGAAAGCTTAGAAGAAGTGACTGCCTGGATGGAAGCAGGCTTTTGGGTGGCATTGAGGGTTTTCTGTATATGATTGGCTTGTTGCTGCTGCTGTTGCTATTGTTTGAAATTAACCTGATCATATTTCAAATGCTGTGTTGTTCCTGGGAGCCACCTTGAATTCAAAAACGCCATACAAATACAACATCAAATTAAAAACAACAACAGCCATTCAAAAATCCCTATAGTCCAATTTATCCTTTTATTAATATATATTAATCAAAATATATTACAGAGTTCAACACCATAAGGTTATTAGAAAGACAATATACCAAAGGTTGTGACAAAAAACCCCTACATTTTGAATGACGTATGGTAGTGAAATAATCAGATGTTGTCTTATTGAAAATCCTTATCACCCACTCATTTCTTCATACTGTATCTGGACCAGAAGCCATTTGACGTCTTTTTGACTATCTTCATAATTAGCATCTGCTCCTCCAGTTTATGACTGGGCTGTGAAATTCTCCATTGACTTCAATTTTGCAGAGTAGTAGGGTTTTCTTTTACTATTATGATTAATTATAAAGGTGAGGGTGATTCTAAGGTTCCAGGGCTTTTTTTCTAGCCAGAACTATGTTTGATTCAGGGTTGGCTTGCGTACCTATATCTCTCGTGAGAGTAATTGCTTGATAGGCTTCCTGTTCTTATTGATGAGAAGATGGCTGAGAAGAAGGTTCTGCATGATGGGAATTTGAAAGGGTCAGGCCACTATGTTGTAGAAATAGGGGCCATCATGTGAAAAACAGTGTAGAGCCCCCTCTGTAATAACTGATTGCGTGATCATTCTTGACTGGTGATGTTCCTGTTTGCACATATCTGGTGAATACCACAAATGGATCAGCAACTAGCGCTGTCATTGCACAGAGTGCAATGGAATAAATAATGGATTTTGCTCCTGCAAGATGTGGTGGTGGCCATCAACTTGGATGGCTTTAAGACAGGGTTGCACAGATTGATAGATGATAGTGACTGCAAATCACAATGGCTGTGTTCTACTTCTGTTGCTAGAATATGCTTCTGAATAGCAGTTGCTGGGAAACACAAGCTGGGAGAACACAGTTGCACTCAGGTCCTACTTGTAGATAGGCATCTTGTTGGCCGCTGTGAGAACAGGATGCTGGAGAAGATGACCCTTTGGCCTGATCCAGCAGGGGTCTTCTTATGTTTCTTCGTAGATGTTACTCAGTTGAGAGCAAATTATAAACATTTTTCAAGGTTGCATTTTGGTTGTGGAAATAATGCATGTTCATAGTACAGGTTAAGTACTTAATTCGTTCCAGAGGTCCGTTCTTAACCTGAAACTGTTCTTAACCTGAAGCACCACTTTAGCTAATGGGGCCTCCTGTTGCTGTCACGCCGCCGGAGCACAATTTCTGTTCTCATCCTGAAACAAAGTTCTTAACCCGAGGTAATATTTCTGGGTTAGCGGAGTCTGTAACCTGAAGCGTATGTAACCTGAAGCGTATGTAACCCGAGGTACCACTGTATTCAAATTACATTCCCTGCCCCCCTGCGATTATGAACAACCACTTGCAACGTGTTTTGATGTATGTCACTGGGATCTCTTTTTTTTGTACAGTAAGGAAAAATCCTGTATTAAATGACAAGGAGAAATGATGTGGCATTTTGATGCTTACAATGGCCAACACTGTGCAAAACATGTGTGTGAGAGCAGTCCTGATTACGGAACAAATATCTGAAGAAAGATATCCAGTTCTTTATAACATTGTGTTTTGAAATCCTCTCCTCATCTCTTTTGCATATGCAATGTGAGCAGTCTTCTATTTTAAAGCTTAATTTAATTTTTAATATTTTCCCTCCTCCCTGTTCCACATGTGATGCACTTCCTTTGTTCTTTAGTGGCATATGGCTCAGAATTATCCCTAGGAGCAAAGTACCAGGATGATTCTCAGTGAATTTTCCATAGGCGGAAAGACCCTTCATTACTCAAGCAATCAATACTGCACACAAGCAGAGTGGCGTATCAACAGTGTTTGAAATGCTCTAAAGGGCAGCCCCGTTTCCCATTCAGTCTTGCTTAATGGGCTTTGAATGCCTGCAGGTGAACATTTTATTGTTAATGTAATGATTTAATTTGGTTTGGGGGTGAAATGTTATCTGCTCATAAATACGGTGCAAGCTTAATGGAAAGAACTTGCCTTTTTGCTCTGCCTGCCAGTATTTTGTCAGATGCTTGTCTTTAAAAGTCACCATACACTGAGGCTGCTTCCAGACAGGTAACTCCCAAATGATTATAACTCATTGCTCTTCTGCTGTCAGCCACAAGCGGAATTGAGTATCCACACTGTCACGGCCACCCAGGACGGGTCCCAGCTCACAAGAGACCTCACTCCGTTGCAGCTTATTTACAGGAAAAGTTTATTGAAGATTTCTGCTTCTCATACAGTTCAGCATTGTGGCCGTACGTCTGCCACGTTAGACCGCTGAAGTCCCCTCTGACTCCTCCCCTCTTCCGCACCAACTTAATAGCCTGGCTCTAGACCACCTCTTCCTCTCCTTTCTTTTCCGCAGGGTCTTCCTGCCCCCCTGGGTTCCCTCTCTCCGTGACTCGCCTGAGGCTGAATCCTCTGCCGCCTCTTCCCCCCTCTTTCTGGCTTTAGGGCCGGGCTCCTCCCCTGAGCTCTCTCCACTTCCGCGCGCCTCTACGTTTGAACTTGGCGCGCGTACGTTGCTGCTGACCTTTCTTTCGACCGCTACACCACCCCCTGTTCTGCTCTCCACCCTTTCCGGCTGAACACCCTGCTCCAACCCCCTCTCTCTGTTCTCTCCTAATCCTGCTCCCTCCGAGAGGCTGACGACTCCACCCCCTTTACTCCGTTCCGGCTGAGACGTCTCTTGCTTCCTCTGTCTTCCACTGGGCTCCTCTCCGCTTCTCCCTTCTCCTCCCCTTTGCTTGATTAAGGTAACCCCCTTTTGAGAATCCTCTGACTCGCTGCTCAGACTCGTGGATTCCCTCAGAATTCCGTCATCTTCTTCCTCATCCTTCTGCCCCTCCTCCCACTCGCTCTCCGTCTCCTCTGTCATCTCCTCCTCTCTCCCAGAAACCCTGACATCCATCCCCCCCTCGAAGCCCCCCCTTCCCCCCTCCCGCTCGCCGGGGACCGGTTGTGGAAACTGCGGCTCTTCGGGGGTAGGCTCAGGATACAGGTCGTCTACGTTAATGTTCTCTGCTGGCAGTTCTGTGTATGTGTATTCGAAGTCGGGTTCTTCCCCCAAATGCTTCTCAGTCTCTGCTTCCATCGCTACTTCCTCCGGTGCTGCCCGCCAAGGACCTATCAGCCACCTCTTACGCCATTCCTCCTCTGGCTGCTCCTCCCACCAATAAGGGGTTTCCGTGTCCACCCCCGAGCACGATCCCCTGGGCGGGCTTGATTCTGGTGTTCTTTCCTCGGGGGAAGAGAAACCCCTGAACGTGCTATCTGACAATGTGGGTGTGAAAAGCCAGTCATCAAAGTACTCAGCTGGCATGGGTCTATGTGGGAAAAGTGCATGGAACTCGTCTTTCAAAAGGGGTTCGTCTAACTCGTAGCCTGGCACCCAACTATTAGCAGCGGCTGGTGTGCCCTCCCTGGCGAGAAAATATTCAACTCCCTCCTCCCCCCATCTCGAGTCCAGTATCTCTGTGACCTCGTTAAGAGGTTCTGGTCTTGGCGATTCCCCCCTCTCAGGCGCCCTCCTACGTGGCTCTGGGGGTGCTCCTGACTCTTGAAACCTGTGTGGGGTTTTGTAGGGAGTGAGCACCGACCTATGAAAGACCGGGTGCACCCTGGAACCTTCCGGAAGGGCTAGACGAAAAGCCACCGGATTGATCTTAGCCTCAACTTGATATGGCCCTAGCTGCCTGTGTCCTAACTTCTTCTTGGCCAATGACCTGGCCGGCATCGCGTGGGCTGCTAACCACACCCAGTCCCCAACCTGGATGTCCTCTCCCGCCCTCCTGTGCCTATCGGCCTGCACCTTATACGCCTGTTTTGCCAGCTCCAAATGTCTCCGCAGCTCCTCGTGCACCTCTTGCAACTCCGCTGCAAACTGGTCGGCATCTTGAGGCCCCCCCCCTCCTGGTGCCGCAAATCTCGGGAAGGTTCTGGGATGACGGCCATTGTTCGCGAAGAAAGGCGTCACCCCGGTGGATGCGTGTTTCGTGTTGTTGTAGGCGAATTCAGCCATCGGTAGATAGTCCACCCACGCCGCAGGTCGCTGGTTGGCGTAGCACCGCAGGTACTGCTGCATGATCGCGTTGACCCTCTCCGCTTGACCGTTGGTTTGTGGATGCCTCGCCGATGTCAGGTTGATTTTGACGTGCAAGATGCCCAGAAGCTTTCGCCAGAAAGTGGAAACAAACTGGCGCCCCCTGTCGGACAAGACGGACTGCGGAAGTCCATGCACTCTGAAGACGTGATCGATGAAGAGCTTTGCGGTCTGTTCTGCCGTCGCCACCTTGGCACAAGGGATGAAGTGCGCCATCTTGGTGAACAAGTCCACCACCACTAACACCGCCGTCTTACCTCTGGAGCTGGGCAGGTCTGTAACAAAGTCCAACGCTACCCTCTCCCACGGTTGCTGCGGTGTCTCCAGCGGTTCTAGCAATCCCGCCTGCTTCTGGTGCACTGGTTTGGACCTCTGGCAGATATCACACCTGGCGACGTAGTCCGCCACCTCTCCTCTCATCTGGGGCCACCAAAAGTCTCTAGCCACCAACTCCATCGTCTTCTCTGTGCCGAAATGGCCTGCACTAGGGGCGTCATGCAACTGTTGCAGAACCTTGGCTCGAAGATCGTCGGTGGGCACGTAAAGGGCACCCTTACGAGTCAAAAGTCCATCATGCAATTGAAACTCATCGTTGCGTCGCGACCCTCCGCGTAGCTCCTCCATCTTGGACTGTGCAAACTGATCCCTTTGCAACGCGCGTCGCACCGCGTCCAGGTCGACTGCGATGGTAGCGCACGTCCACGCCTGCGGTGCGAAAATGTGCTTTGCTGCGATTGGAGCTGCTTCCTCCAAGTATTGCGGCTTTCGGGACAGCGCGTCTGCAATAACATTGGAGTCTCCTGGGATGTATTCTATTTTGAAGTCGAAGTCCGCAAAGAACTCCGCCCAGCGCATGTGTCGCTGGGTCTGCAACTTAGCCGTCCGCCAATACTCTAGGTTCTTGTGATCCGTGCGGACCTGCACCGTGTGCTTGGCTCCTATTAAGAAGTGTCGCCACGCTTTGAAAGCTGCATGAATGGCCAACAACTCCCTGTCCCATATGGTATAATTGCGCTCCGTCTTGCTGAGCCTCCGGGAGTAGAACGCACCCGGTCGCCAGTTGCCTTGTGAATCCTCTTGCAAAAGAACGGCCCCAACCGCTCTATCTGACGCATCGGTCTCTACCCGCATGGGTTTGCCGGGATTCACGTGGAGCAGCTGCTCTTCGGAGGCGAAAAGACCCTTAAGCGTCCGGAAGGACCGCTCCGCTTGTTCGGTCCAGACGAACTTCTTCTTCTTGGAACTGAGGGTGTCAGTGATAGCCGCCGTCGCGTTCGCAAAACCTTTAATAAACTTGCGGTAAAAATTGGCAAAGCCGATGAACCTCTGGACCTCTTTCCGATTTCGAGGGCTTTTCCAGTCCAACAGCGCTTGAACCTTAGCCCTGTCCATGGCCAGTCCCTCGTCGGACAACTTGTAGCCAAGGAAATCAACCTCTCTGACATCAAACTGGCACTTTTCCAACTTGGCATACAGCCTGTGTTCCTTCAGCCTCTGCAGGACTTCTCTCACGTCCTTATCGTGATCCTCCGGCGATTCCGAGAAAATCAGGATATCGTCGAGAAAGCAGACACACTTTTTGTAGAGGAGACCTGCTAGCACGTGGTGCATAAATGCTTGAAAAACGTGGCTGCCATTTTGGAGGCCGAAAGGCATGACTCTGTATTCGTATGTGCCCAGAGGGGTGAACATGGCGGTCTTCCACTCATCTCCTTTCCGGATGCGGATGAGATTGTAAGCTCCACGTAGGTCCAGCTTGGTGAAAATCTTGCCCCTCCTGACGGTCGCTAAAAGGTCGTCAATCTTGGGCATGGGGAAAGCTTTGGGCTTAGTCAAGCTGTTGATGAACCTGTAATCCACTATAAGCCTTTTTTGGGGCGTGTTTTTCTTCTTCACAAAGAAAACAGGGCTGCCTCCCGCTGCTTTAGATTCCTGGATGAAACCCCGCTTGAGGTTATGGTCTATGAACTCCCGAAGCTCTTGCATTTCGTCCTCCGACATGGAGTACAGCTTGGCAGCAGGCAGTTGCGCCCCTGGCACTAAATCAATCGCGCAGTCGTAAGGTCTGTGAGGC
Organism: Podarcis melisellensis; assembly: GCF_964234715.1. NCBI lineage: Eukaryota > Metazoa > Chordata > Lepidosauria > Squamata > Lacertidae > Podarcis > Podarcis melisellensis. Next base: position 24,928,254 of record NC_138543.1, read on the forward strand.
GGCAACTTGTCAGCTTCCTTCTCACAGAAAACCTCCAAGAATTCCTGGTACTTGTGAGGCACTGTTTGCACCATACCCAGATGCAACGGCTGCTCAGCTTCTCCTCCCTGATCGGTCTGAAAGCAATGCTGAGCACAATACGACGAACAAAAGTTGATCTGCCTCTGGTACCACGCAACCGCGGGACTGTGCCTCTCCAGCCAACTCATGCCTAACACGATGGGCGTGTCCGATAAGTGGGTGACATTGAAACTAATAAGCTCTCGATGGTTGCCAATCTGCATCATCATGGGAGGGGTTTGCTGCACCACTTGCCCCCCCAGCAACCTCCTGCCGTCCACCGTGACCACGTTCAGAGGCGTCGTTGCAGGCAGGAGCGCCATGTTGTGCTGCTTAACGAACTGCAGTCCCATGAAGTCGGCGTTGCTTCCCGAATCGATCGTTATTGGAACCTCGAGGAGTCTCCCATCAGGCAACTGAAGTGTCGCTGTGAGCAGAACTGCCGGTTTGGGAGGCAAAGGGTCCACGCTCTGCAGTGATGCTGGGGGCTTGTCTACAGATCCGCCTGGCTGAGCCCCAGTAGCTCTGCTTCCAGCCAGGCACTGTCGTTTCCCTGAAGCTGCTCCCCTGGTTGCACCTCTGCTGTTACAGTTGCCAGCGCTGCAGTGTGCTTCTGGAGCCTCTGGGGGCACTCTTTCGCCATATGGTGCGCACTGTCACAGATGTAACACTTCCTGGTTCCTCTAGGAGGCTTCGCTTTGGCTGCACCAGGGACAGGGCTCTGGGATGGCTTCTGAGCCCTAGCACCACCAATCTCCATTGGCTCCTCGCTGTCCTTCCCCATTGGCGAGGGGTGCGCACGGCTGAAGTCCCTGTGCACAAATGGGAGAGTCCTTGCTTGCGCACGCGCTTGGGGCCCGTCCTCCTCGTGCCACGGACGCCCCTCATGTCGAATTCCAATAGCTAAAGCCCGGTGCACCACGTCTTCTAGGGTCTGGGGTCTGTCCCCCCTAGCGATCTCATCCTTGATGGGGGGGCTCAATCCCTCCCAAAAAAGATCTCTGACCGGTTTACTGTCCTTTGGCCAATCTAAGGCGGTGAGCAACGCAAAAAATTTAGAGTGGTATTGGCGCACAGTCGCTTTCCCCTGCCTCAGCCCGTGCATTTGACGGCGCGCAATGTCCACATCCACAGAGGATTGAAAACAAGAATCCATCGCTTTGATGAACGCAGTTGAATCGCGACGGGCCGGTCCATCTTCGCGCCACAAATTGCGTAGCCAAGCCCTGGCCTCCCCATGCAGGTGCGAAACAATGAACCCCACTTTCTCCTCCTCATCTTTAAAATCGTGACGGAGTAAGTGCAGTGCATATACAACGTCCGCTCTGAAATTGGGATAGTCTTGCAAGTTGCCATTAAAATGCGGAACTAGGGCACCCCCCCTCCGTCCAAGCGCAATGCCCTCCGCTCTGGATCCTGGGGCCCCCGCCTTGTCCGCGCGCTCCCACCTTGCCTGCAAATCCTGGCACGTCTTCTCCAAGTCGTCATTCTTCTTCTGCGAAGCAATGACTGCCGATGTGAGAGCGGTAACCTGATTCCGCAATGCAACCAGCTGCTCCTCAGCGCTCATGGCTGCTCCCGTTCGTGAGCTTCGCAAAAAAAAATTTTTGCTTTGAGAGAGGGGACTTACTGTCACGGCCACCCAGGACGGGTCCCAGCTCACAAGAGACCTCACTCCGTTGCAGCTTATTTACAGGAAAAGTTTATTGAAGATTTCTGCTTCTCATACAGTTCAGCATTGTGGCCGTACGTCTGCCACGTTAGACCGCTGAAGTCCCCTCTGACTCCTCCCCTCTTCCGCACCAACTTAATAGCCTGGCTCTAGACCACCTCTTCCTCTCCTTTCTTTTCCGCAGGGTCTTCCTGCCCCCCTGGGTTCCCTCTCTCCGTGACTCGCCTGAGGCTGAATCCTCTGCCGCCTCTTCCCCCCTCTTTCTGGCTTTAGGGCCGGGCTCCTCCCCTGAGCTCTCTCCACTTCCGCGCGCCTCTACGTTTGAACTTGGCGCGCGTACGTTGCTGCTGACCTTTCTTTCGACCGCTACACCACCCCCTGTTCTGCTCTCCACCCTTTCCGGCTGAACACCCTGCTCCAACCCCCTCTCTCTGTTCTCTCCTAATCCTGCTCCCTCCGAGAGGCTGACGACTCCACCCCCTTTACTCCGTTCCGGCTGAGACGTCTCTTGCTTCCTCTGTCTTCCACTGGGCTCCTCTCCGCTTCTCCCTTCTCCTCCCCTTTGCTTGATTAAGGTAACCCCCTTTTGAGAATCCTCTGACTCGCTGCTCAGACTCGTGGATTCCCTCAGAATTCCGTCATCTTCTTCCTCATCCTTCTGCCCCTCCTCCCACTCGCTCTCCGTCTCCTCTGTCATCTCCTCCTCTCTCCCAGAAACCCTGACACACACTATCAGGAATATTGCACTTTTCCCATATGTTCATTCCACTATGTTCCATCCACACAATGAGTATCATGTAGCTTTGGTGGGAAACAGGAAAAAAGCTTGCTTAATGCTATCTTTCCCAGTAGAACAACACAAAAAACCCCCAATCAATAAACCTAATTCCTACCCTCCTGAGAATAACATGTGGAAGTTAGCCTAAAAATGAGGACACTAAAAGCTTGGTGAAATAAAAAGTTCTGACATGGAAAAGAAAGGACGCCAGACCAACTTATCTAGGGCAGAATCTCCATAACCTAAACAGAAATGGCCCTATAGCACATCCCAACCAATTGCTGTGAAAGTGGTAGGGCCAGGGACGCGGACTTATAAAAAATATTGGGGGGGCCCGGGAAAGCTCATGAATAATAAATAAGCTCATGAATATGCAAATAAAGTGGCGCCGCCTCCTCGTGAGCGAATAGGGGAGAGCGTGCTGCGCCTATTAATCAGCTCCAAAGGAAATTGGGTGGAGCTTTTGCTCGGGAGGGAGGGCAGGAGGCATGCAGCCCGCCCCTCCCTGTGCATTTTGGGCTGGGGGAGGGGCGGCGATGGCGCTCTGCTGGAGGGGCGCCGGAGATTATTGGGGGGGCGGAGCCCCCCAAACAAATTTTTGAGGGGGCTCGGGCCCCCTCAAGCCCCATGGAGTCGGCGCCTATGGGTAGGGCATACCAAAAGGTCTCCGATGCTGAGTGGGCAAGAACATATCCTGTTTCCAAACAATGCAGGTTTTTGTAGGTAAGAATCAGCACTTTAGATTGTCCCTTAAAACAAAGTGGAAGGAAATGCAGATGAAACAAAACTGGGGTGAAACGGTCAGCTAAGTGGGCTCAGAAATCAGTTGATGTCTGCCATATTGTGTAGCAACCTGATTGTGAGAAACAGCCATCACAGACCAAGCATGGCTGACAATATGTTTTGCATCAGGTGCAGAATGCTCAGGCAGAATGCTTTTTCCCATGGAAGGCGGATCACACCTTCAGCGGAGAGTCAACCAACTCATGTACATACGTTTATGAAATCAGCTCTGAATTGAGTAATGGCATGAGTATGACTTTTATCATTTATCTGCTTCACCTGCTTCCTATTAGCAAAGTTGTGGCAGCAGCTGATGGCAGCTGATTCCATTTCTGAGATGCTTGTAGAATTTCTGGAGAAGTCGGATCAGATCTGGATCTAAAGAAAACAGATGAATAGACTGGAAGCTACTGCAGTATAAGAGACCTGGCTCTTGAGATGGTGAGTATAATAATGACTTGATACAAAATTGCAGTATTTACAGAAACGATTTTTATATCCAATTTAAATTATGCATCTCTAGAAAAGACTGTTAAAACAAACACCATAAAAAACCAGTTTTTGTATTTCAATAAAAACCCTTGAGTTGCTGCCTAATCTCTTAAATGAACCAATCTCCTAAATTAGTAAATCTGTGAGATGTTCATATATTGCAATGTAAGTGTATTTTCATTCAGATGCAACCATACTACTCTCTAAACCAGTAGTATTAAACCATTCAGATTTAACAAAATGCCTTATTTCCTCTATGTCCAGTTTCATATTAACAGTTACAATAAAATCTGTCACAGAGCTTAGTCTGTGCTCCACAAAGTCTTATCCTGCCTCATCAAATTTTCCAGTAGTGCTCCCAGAAGTTATTGATCGTTCTGATTTGCAACACTTTGGAAAGTTAATGACTGAATACTCAAAATGTGCACCCAGTACTTGAAAATCAATCGCTTGCATGGATTCTCAAAAACAAACAAAACACAAGAGAGCTGTTTAGTTATCGTTTCCAAGCTTGGCTGTCTTTTTCTATCCACTTCAGTAATTACATTGAATTACCCTTAGTATGTTCTCCCGTGTTCTGAAATTGAAAGGTTGGGCTTGCCTGCTCAGTAGCTGTTGCCAGGGAAGGTGGAAGTTAAATCTGTAGGTTTCCTAATGTGTTAGGAAGACAGTTCCTTGCTTAGTCCGCAACCAAATTAGCTGTGTATTCCAAAGCAGAATTAAGGCCCACAGAATTAAGGCCCACTGAGATTAATTCCCAGGTAAGTGTGTATGTGAAGGGACGCAGGCTTGCCTAGGGCTTGCCGATTGGAAGGTCGGTGATTCGAATCCCCGTGATGGGGTGAGCTCCCGTTGCTCGGTCCCTGCTCCAGCCAACCTAGCAGTTCGAAAGCACGTCAAAGTGCAAGTAGATAAATAGGTACTGCTCCGGCAGGAAAGTAAACGGTGTTTACGTGCGCTGCTCTGGTTTCGCCAGAAGCGGCTTAGTCATGCTGGCCACATGAACTGGAAAAACTGTCTGCGGACAAGCATATGCTCCCTCGGCCAGTAAAGCGACTCGACTTAACTATCAGGGGTCCTTTACCTTTCTAAGTGTGTATATGATTGCAGCCTTAGGTTGGAAAAATTGTAATTCTTAGGCTGCTAACATAGCAAAAACCATGCAGGAGGAAGCAGTTATGAGCTACTAGTCTCTTCAGCCACAGCAGGTGCTGTGATTCTCCAGCAGCTTGACTTCACCCCGGAGGCATGAGACACCCCATTGTCTCTCAATACAGACAGATGCCAACAACAACAACAAAGGGGGTATATACATATGGAAGAGACAGTGTAAAAGGGATGTGATGTTTCCCCAGGCAATTCTGTAAGCAGGAACCAACAACAAAATTAGGGGAACCATCCAAGCATACAGGATTCTTATGGGATTAAACTGCACTGGTAATTCATTCAAATGTAATTTTGTGCAAGTGTACACCGTGGGGGAACACTTCGAAAATGTATAATGTAAGCAAGAAAGAGGATGCCAGAACTGGTCAGTAGCCAGGGGATAGGCAAAAAGCCTTACCGCAAGGACTGGGAGTTTCAACATAAGCAAAATAATTCCATCTAACAAAATAAATCCAACAAAACAGGGGACTCTGTGGAAAGTTCAAGGCAGCACAACAGGAGGCCAAGGTTAAAAATGAGAAAGAAAAACCTCTCCGGGGCTTCCTTCTTTATTCACAGCTGGAGTGACTTCAGAATAAAAAGTAGCATTGTATAATGTCAGGGGCTCCCTTCCATGCTTGCATAATTTTATGGAATCTGAGGATTTAAGGAAGGGAGAGAGAGAGAGAAGGCGCTCGGAGCTCAGTTTTCTAGAACTCTGTGAATTCCCATTTCCCCTTCTGAAGCATTTCGTTTATAATCTTCGAGAAAATCGCTCTGTGTTTAATTAACGTAATATTGAGTCCCACCGTCGCTGATTTAGAAATAGGCCTCATGTTTCCCCCATCATCAAAGGAAGGGAAGGAATTCTCACCTCACTTATCCTCTTGAATTCTGCCTATAGCAGCTTGCACAGGATGTGACCGGCATCAGCTCAGGATTTAATACAAATCTTTCAAGGCAACCGAGAAAAACCCCAGTGATATTTACAAGGATGATCAAGGTTTGCACTTGTGGCAAGTGTTTCTGACCAGAGAGACTCTCCTTCCCCCATGACATGAAAGGCTTTGAAATCCACTCAGGCACAAGCTATGGAATGAGAAACAAGAAAACCCTCTCTGGCAAACTGTTTTCAAAGAGAAGCATGGCACAGCAGTATATTACGTCCAGAGGAACACCCCCCCCATAAAAAACAGCTCATGTTGATGTGATGCATTCTAATAATGCAGCTAGAAAGTTGATCACAGTTAAATGACTGAAACTTAAAATTCATCATTTAAAACAATCTTTTCATGGGGGTGCATTTTGTATTATTTTTCACCAATGGAGATGTAATGACTCACCGGAGCAAGACGGTCTGAGCATATTACACCGATCCTGGTCCAACTGCACTGGCTACTGATTAGTTTCCAGGCCCAATTCAAAGTGCTGGTTTTGACCTACAAAGCCTTAAATGGCTCAGGACCGCAGTACCTCAAGGACCGCCTCTTTCCATATGAACCTACCTGAGATCATCTTCTGAGGCCCTTCTTCATGTGCCTCCTCCCTGAGAAGTCAGGAGGGTGGCAACACGAGAACGGGCCTTCTCTGCAGTGGCTCCCCATCTATGGAATGCTCTCCCCAGGGAAGTTCGCCTGGCGCCTTCATTATATACCTTTAGGTGCCAGGCAAAAGCGTTCCTTTTTAAACAGGCCTTTGGTTGACTTGATAAAATATGGCTCTTTCGGGGGGGGGGTATTATTGGGTTATTGCTTTTATTTTTATTTTATATACCGTGATCTTTTTGTGTGAACCTCCCTGAGACCTCCAGATAGAGGGTGGTATATAAATTCAATAAACAACAACAACAACAAGAACTCCCTTGCTACCTTGGGATGACAGACTCTGGAGGAATGAATGGGAAGGGGATGCTGGAAGAGATGAAAGTGCTTCTCTTCCCTTCTCATCCCACCTGGCTCTAGTGTGGTGATAGGCCTCCCAGCTTGAGGATTTGCTGAGCCACGGAGCCTCTCTTTATAAGCTTTGCATCCATGGTGTTTCTGAAGACTGTTGCTTCCCCTTTTGTTCTTCCAGGTTTGAGCTCCAAATTTATAGGCAAAGTATTCAAATACTGTGCAAGGAGCAGGTTATACCACCTGCCTTGGCTTTTCTGCTCCTAATTGCCTCCATTCTCTTGCTACTTTGCTCTGCACTTTTAGCAAACATTGCGCTTCCAATTTATTCTACAGCTTTTCTTTAAATGCATGCGGCTTGGCCTCTCTCTCTCTCTCTCTCTCTCTCTCTCTCTCTCTCTCTCTCTCTCTCTCTCTCAAGATTTTAAAAGTCTTCTCAAACTTTGGATCAAGGGAAGCAGCTTTACTTCAATGTGACAGATAGACTCTTTCATGAGTGAAAGAGTAAAGCAGCTGATTTATTTTGTACATAAAACATCCACTCACTTCAGAGCAGAATAGCACTCGCCCCAGCCATTTAAAACCTGTTTTTTCCCCCCTCGCTGATCAGAGGGATTGAATCATAGCCCAGTTTTCAGATACAATACTGCCTCTGCCGAAGAATCCTTAGGAAATAATATTTGGGGCTGCATCCGCACCGCACATTTAAAGCACCGTGATGGCAATTTTAACAGTCCTGGCTTCCCACAAAGAATTATGGGAACTGTAGTTTGATAAGGGTGCTGAGTGCTGTTAGGATACTCCTATTCCCCTCGCAGATACATTGAAAAAAGTGCTGTTGATCTCTGGTCCTGATTGTGGTCTTCCCATAGGCATCTGGTTGGCCACTGTGAGAACAGGATGCTGGTCCAGATGGACCGCTGGCCTGATCCAGCAGGGTTATTGTCTGTCCTGACTTTTCTATCAGTGGTAGCAATTTCTCTTACTTCCAACACAATTTCTGGTGCTAGCTTTTCACAGAAGAACTGGCAAAGCAGTATAGACAGATGCTCATGTGGCTGAGGAAGGCTCCCCTTTCCTGCATTTCTTGCCCTGCCTTTCCTGGTTGCACTGCCACCATTACTTCCCTGCACTAATGGAGTTCTTTCAACGTTTTAAAAATTCCATAAGTCAACCGTTCAGGGAATTGTGGAAGAGATTCAGCTTTGCTCACCCCCCCTTCACTGAATAGTGGTATTTTAATCTGCGTTGACTGCTTACACTTCATCATATGTCAACATGGCTTCGAACTTCCATTCTGTTTCAGCTGCTGTGGTTGCCTTGGTCTTGACATTCCCCACAGTCTCATGCAGTGTTTGTGTGTGTGTGTGTGTATGTGTGCGCGCACATGCTACAGTGCAAGTGCATTCATACAAAATGTACCTCCCTCTAAAATGTGTGTATTAATGAAAGATGATTTTTAAAACAATCTGTGAGGAACTATTCATACTATTTTCTTGGGGACTGCTATGGCTGGCACAGTAAAGTACCGCCCACTATTGCCTTGGCTGCGGCAATGGGCATTTTGGGATTGAAATAGGCTCCCTACAGTGCCAAGTGAAACCACAGTGGCTAGCCCACTTCCAGTCTACTGCAGAAAATCAGTGCCTCAGTGGCACTAAAGGGCTCCTGATGTCACTACATTTTCCCACTGTCAAGTTGAATCAGTACTTTCTAGACTTCAGTATGCATGCACACACACAGTTCCTGCACTCATTCGTGGGCCAATCTTGGCCCGGAAGGGGGACCAATTTGGCTCAAGCCACACCCACCCATCAACTGATGTCACACCTTGCTTGTGTCAGATATGGGAAGACTGTGTTGCCCTTATCCTCAGGCAGAAAGATGTATTGGCCAGCTCTGACCTAATGTATCACATTTTAAAGGTTATTTGTGTGTGTGTGCGTGTGTAAAAGGTTTTCAGCAAACTTACGTACGTTTAGAATCCATCAAGCAAGTAAATCAAGAAATGTTTTACACCTCCATTTGTAAATGAATAGGATATTTCCCCTTTTGTGTTTTTGTGATGAATGCAAGCAGGTGCATTTTCTGCTTTGAAATCTCATCCCTCCAGGATTTATATCAAAGATTAAAGAATTCACTAGACCATTTGAATCAAAAGGGAATGGCTTATACTTCAGTGAGAATCTCACCACTGAGCTGTTCAACTGTTGCCTTTTGTCCCTCGTTACAATGTCATACGATAAACACTGATGTGAATCGGGAATCAGTTTACTGGTAATGTTGACAGAGATGGGGAAAAACCCACATAAAGATTAAAGAATTGGTTCTTAAGAGCTTAAAACAACTTTACACAGACAAAGCAGCATCTAGCCAAGGTGGAAAGAATCCATGAACTGCAGGCCACAATAAGGGAAGGAAGCAAAGCTGTAGCTTTACAGTGTGCTTTCTTTTTTTGCATTCACGTGGTTCAGGAATTTAGAAGGCTCAAAGTTGAAGGCAGGAGACAAAAATACTTCTTTAAAAGACCCGGAGGCTTTCACGGGTCAGGTAGCATATTGGAGGAGGCATTTGCATTGGGAAAAGAGCAGGGGTGAAAGGGTTAAATCTGCTTACCCAGTGTCAGGGTCCAAATGTAATTCAGAACCCTGTAGGTGGCTTCAAAAAAATACCTTAAACAGATGCAAGATGTGATCATGCATGTCCGATGCCTTTCCTAGTTTTGTTAAATTCTGATGGTGGGGAACATTTAGAGACCCAACTAAATGATAAAAACCGATACCATGGGTTGGCATGACATTATTCATGCAATAAGCAATTGTATGAATGGTTTTCTTAAACCATTATGTAAGGCCCTAGTCTGGACCATAGTAGGATAGATTTAAGGAGGTTTTTAGCTGTTTGCTCCATCCATCAGTCCTAGATCTGGGGAATGAGTTATATTATTTGTACTCTAAATGAAGTTCCCCTTGATGTGAATGGGAGATTGTCTTTCAATGCAAATAGCAGGTTTTCCACAATCCTGCTCTAAATCAGGACTATTGTGTGGGGCAAAGAGTTAATCCACGAACACAAAACAGCCTTCCATGGCTGCTATTTACTTATCAATTTAAAATTCTTTAAATGGAAAATGTTTTATGATTATCATGTCAATCCAGTGTTGTGTACTACTATTGTCTATATTTAAAGTAAATAATTACAATAAAAATATATAGTTTGTCTTTAATTTTCTGCAGTTAATTGAAATGCAACCAATGAAATTGTGCACAATTATATAAGTCTAAGAAACTTTGCTTATGTTTTTGCTGTGCAAAATGAAAAACTAGCTCGTGCAATGTTACAGCTTCAGGAATCTGAAAGTTGGTGCAGAATAGGTGTCTCTGATCCTCACCCACAGAGGGTGCCCAGGCACAGAGGACCAAATTTCCCATCAGCCCTGTCAGCTTCTTCCCCAAATATTAAAGGGGGAAGCTGAACCATCCTACATTTTTCTTTGAAATTTTCTTCCTCCCAATGACTGGAAGCAATCCCCCACTGAGAGAAAAATGGTGGAGAGAATTGCTTTGTGGGAGAGAGACAGTATGGTGTGGGCAAGGTAATGACGACGCAAATCACAGTGCTGTTGGTCAACAGGACCACGAGCTTTCCTTCTTGTACCCTAGCACTGACCAAGGCTGAGCATTAACTCAAAATCATGACCCTTAGCCCACTGGATGCCAACTTTCCCAGGTTGCTTAAATCATGCTGTACCTTTGCTGATTTTGTTTTCTTGGATTCCTTTATAAACTTGCATTGCTTTGATGCTGCACTGTATCCTACTGCATTGTTGTATGTTCTTTCAGTGCTGTGAGCTTTTTGTCATGGGGTGGTCTACAAACAAAGAAATGGCTAGTGGTGGCCAGGTATCTGTATGGCAGGAATGAAAGCCACATTTCAAATAGCGTGCACCCACCTAATAATGCTTAGAATACATTGAGCTATTATTGACTAAACTTGGAGGAAATTTCAAGAGTCTGCTTACTATTATTATTGTTGTCGTTATTATTCCTCTGCATGCTAATATTCAAAACCCTGAAGAGGGGGAGGTGGGTTAGACTGTGCTAGAGGGCTAATTCATTAGCACATCAAAGCCAAAGACATAGAAAGGATGTTAGTTTGAGATGCTTAGATAGTGATCCAATTAGCTTGCTTTCACATTTCTGCCAGGAAGCTAATCCAATAAAAAGTAGCATCTTGACCTACTCAGCGTCTCCCAATATGTGAGTGCAACGTGGGGTTTTTATTTTTATTTTATTTTTTTGTAAAGGCAATTGGGGATTTAGCTGGTATAAAAGATTCTATGCAAAATAAAATTGAGGGTTTTATTATTATTGCTATTATCGCACTGCAATTATAGATAAGGAAACTCTAGCATTGATTATATACAGTAGTATGGCATGCCACCCTGAACTTAATTTCTACTTCAGCAGGAGATAAAAAGTGATTCCCACAGGCAGGGCATGCGTCTATTGCAGCTTCCACTGATATTTGTTTAATGCTGAAAGGCTACACAGGAGCGCGGCAGACACATAGGAAAAGTCAGTGGAGGAGAGCCCTTTCCCCCATTTAGGCAACCTTTCAAGTTCATATTCACTACATAGCCACTGGCTTCTAGACATAGACGATTTAGCAGCACCTAATCATTGCTGTTCTGCTTTAAACTGAAAGTGGATTAGCACATCTGCTTCTAGGCTTCTGGAATCCAAATAATATTCTGTAGCTAAGTAATCAGCCTCCCTTTCCCTAGTACCAAATATTGTGTAGCACAATTTTCATGGGGACCATGGTGCATCTTGAGAAAGGCTACCGCACTTCCAATCACGATACCCCACTCCCTGCAGCAACTGAAGGAGAGGAAGAAAAGAAATGGAATAAAAAAGCAATTTTTGAAAGGATGATGTTGATTCCTAGAGAGGAGAGAAGGAGCATAGAGAAGGAAATGGCTGGAGCACTATATATAAACCGTTAGCAGTCTGTATAGGCCAGAATAGCTGCATGATCTGTCAGATGCACCTGGGGAAATGGTGCAGCTGTTGCGTCGTGTGAAGTAAATCAAAATTTCTGAGCTCTGAAAAAAAATGGAAGCTGAACAGGGAAGACATGGGAGGAAACTGTTCATGTCATCATGCAGATGCCTCAAACAAAGGGAGCGAATGGAAGAAACCCAGATTTTATTTTGTGGCATCAAGTGTCACAACGGAAAGAAGTCCCACTACCTACCTCATATTACCTGCTTTGTGGCAGAGACAAACAGGGCCTTCTGCAGCATGGCTTCTGCTCTTTAGGCAAAGGGAGATCTCAAGGACACCCTATATACCAGGGTCGGTACAAGCTGAATACAGCCCACCTACCAGGAAGCATAACCTTTCAGGGGGTTGACAAGTGACCCTATAGGACCACCAAAATCCAGTTTATCAAGGCCGCAATGAGCTGTCATATATAGCTGGTGTGTGGGGAGCTGTCATATATAGCTGGTGTGTGGGGAGCTGTCATATATAGCTGGTGTGTGGGGAGCTGTCATATATAGCTGGTGTGTGGGGAGCTGTCATATATAGCTGGTGGGGGGGAGCTGTCATATATAGCTGGTGTGTGGGGAGCTGTCATATATAGCTGGTGTGTGGGGATCCTTGTCAGGTCACAGCTTTTGTTGGCCTGCCGAGAACTCCCACAATGTCCACCCCTCTCCCCCCTTTTATTTCTTTAACTTAAAATACACACCAAGGAAGATGAAACTGAAGTCTACAGTGCAAATCAGGCCCACCAAGCTGCTTGATGTGGCTTACCAGCCCCCACCTTCTTATGCATCGCCACACTGGTCTAGGAAGAGAACCCTCTGGGCATCTACATCTCGTCATCGGGACTCTATTTGAGCCAGGCCACTCCCCTCAATGGCCAGGATGTGCATCCTTCTCAGGTGCTTCTGCATGACTGAAATGTGTAGAGAAAGCCGTTTGCTTGCTTGCCTGGATGGTGGTTACAGAGGTGTCAATGTAGAAACATTTCACTTTTGCATGGCTGAAATGGCATATTGTACAAAGGTAAGAGTCACAGCCCTTACTCCACCTATTTTTCTTCTTCTGGCCCCACCCACTTTTGCCTCTGGCACCCACCAGAAGGCTGCCCTCTAAAGAATGTAGCCCTTTGACTTGAAAAAGATCCCTCACCCCTGCTTTAAATGTCAACACCGGCACTTCAAAGTGGGCTTGGAAACAGACCCACAACCAATATAGCTGGCATAGTATCAGACACCACTGGAGAAGGGATGGGGGGGGGGGAATTGTTAAGACATTTGGATTAAGAAGGAGAAGAGGCTGTAATAGATTCTTTTCAAGTTGGAAAAGGGATTTTGTAGTCAAAAGACTCACTTCTAGGAATTCAGTTGTTAATGACACAAAAGGTGTACACTGTAATCCCCATCTTGCTTTCTGCAGCACGGCTTGTACAGCATGTAAAATAATGCTGCATTCTATGGCATGTAAAATAAACTAAGAAGCGTGTGTGCAACAATTCACATCCTGAGGATTTCTCGCGAATATTCCAGGATTTTTGATCCACAGTATGGATGCGGGTGGCGCTGTGGGTTAAACCACAGAGCCTAGGGCTTGCCGATCAGAAGGTCGGCGGTTCGAATCTCCACGACAGGGTGAGCTCCTGTTGCTCAGTCCCTGCTCCTGCCAACCTAGCAGTCTGAAAGCACGCCAAAGTGCAAGTAGATAAATAGGTACCACTCTTGCAGGAAGGTAAACGGCATTTCCGTGCGCTGCTCTGGTTCGCCAGAAATGGCTTAGTCATGCTGGCCACATGACCCGGAAGCTGTACACCGGCTCCCCTGGCCAGTAAAGTGAGATGAGCACCGCAACCCCAGAGTCGTCTGCAACTAGACCTAACGGTCAGGGGTCCCTTTACCTTTGCCTATGTGGATCTTACTAAGAACATATATGAAAGAAAGAGGGCAGATGTGGCTGCACAATGGTACAGCAATCGCAAGGCTCCATCTTCAGACTTTTCTTTCAGGTTCTACCCAGTGTTATTCCAGCAATAAACAGCCGGTTTGTCCTCCTGCCAATAAATTCAACCCATTTACTTTTATGCATGAAAGTATCCTTATTCAAAAGGAAGACTCCTCTTTACTTCATTGCTTTGTCAATGAAACTAGGCTGTCAGGCAACCCCACATTTAATAAGAGCCAGACAGCATGTTATGCTAGCTATGTTATCTGTGCCCTTAACTGCAGGGTTTTTGTTTTCTTTTTCTTTTAAAGCCAACTTGTAAAAGCACATATTGCCAGTGCAGTGGAGGGGGAGGTGGGGGCAGTCATTGGGCTATCCAGATCCCAATCTGAATCAGGACTCTTAACCCTTTTTGTGGTCTTTATCCAAATTGGACTGCTGCCCCTGCAATTTGCACTGGTGAAAAACTCCCATTCATTTCAGTGGAAGATTTCCTCCTTCGGTGCAGGTGCAGAGCCCCTGATCCAGATCAAGACCATAGTGGTGGACAAAGGATTGAAGACCCATCTCTTCCCACTAGGGTCCCAAACTGGATTGCACCTTGCAGACAATCTCCTCCCCCGCCCCTCTTTCTTTCCCTCTCTCTCTTCATTTAAGGCACAAGTAGACAGACTGGCTTTAAGCTGTATGTCTAAGTGGGAAAGGAATGGATACCTTGTCCAAAATCACTCAGCAGATCATGGCTATGTAATAAGGGATCTAGGATTTCTATGATGCCCTCTGTTTTTATGCATCAATTGGAGATTTTATATTCATCACCCAGATAGAAATCAGCAGGTGAAGCATTTCATTGCATGCAGGTAAGCTAATGTCTCTTTTCCAATCTACTGTTAAGAGCATAAGCAGAGGAGCCTGTAAAGAGCAACTCTCATTGGATCTGCCTTTGAAAATATATGAGAATCAGCAAAAAAAGATGGATGAATTTTGTGTTGCAAGATAAAATCTGATTGAACTATCTTCTGGCCATTGGAAATAATATGCCCAAGGCATGATTTTGTGATAGGCTCACAGATACACATAAAGGTCCATCTCAAGAATTACTGGATTTGAACTCGAACTACACCTGTGCCATGTGCTTAAAGCACTATTATGCCCCTTTAACGGTCATGGACTCCTACAAAGAATTCTGGGAACTGTAGTTTGTAGCTTTGTGAAGGGAATTGCAATTAATCTCTATAGTTTCCTGGGAAAAGAGAGACTGATTTATAAACCTTTAGGAGAACTGTAGCTCTGTGAGGGGAGAAGAGGTCTCCTAACAACTCTAAGCACCCTTAACAAACTACAGTTCCCAGGATTCTTTGGGGGAAGCCATGGCTGTTCATGTGGCATAATGCTGCTTTAAACATATGGCATGGATGTGTGTTAACTCAGTGTTCATTATCATCATCATAGAAGGCAAATGCTATCTAATAGTATTGTTATGGATTTTGGGGTGCCAGAGTCTGGGGGTGCCCGGATTTAGTAAGTGCTAACATCTGATCAATGCTTGGAGAGTTAAACTGGAAGGCAGGCCCTTAATAGCAGCTTCCCGTGTCCAGGCCAGGCTGATAATGGCAGAGTTGTTAATGATCCATGTCATCTGTCATGGATGCTTTAGCTAAGATTCCTGCATTTTGGGGGGTGGACTAGATGACCCTTGTGTCCCTACCAACTCTACAATTCTATGATTCAAACAAAGGGGGCAGTGAGATGGGCAATTAACCAAGCAGAGACTCTGTGCTAGCCAGCAAATGGGTGGAGCCCCACCTACCCTGGGCTCTGGGTAGTTTGTAGAAGGTAATGCCAGAGTTTTTGAGAAGGAGGAACATTCAGGATTGCAGCTGGGGGTGATGTAAGTTGCAGGAGGAATAGTTGCAGATGGGAAGTGGAGGAAAGCTGAAGAGGGGGTGGATCAGGGCATAATGGGGCTAACCATTTTTGAAGCAGAGGGAGAAATGAAACTCTATTGGCGTGTAATGCTGGAAGTCTCTCTATCGTAGGCTCAGGTAGTATATTTGTGCAAATAAACCATATATCCTAAAGACACCATAGTCTCTGCTGTGCCTCCTTTTCAAAGGAAACACAAAACCTGGGTAAGTGCCTGGACACAAGAATCTCACAGAGTAACAGTATTCTGCATTCAAAATGTCCCAAGGAAATAAACTTATTGGACTTGCCAGCGAAATAACTTCCCATGTTTTAGACAAAGCCAGATGTAAGAAGTTTGCCTCCTTCTTGCTCGTCACCCCGTGGCCCCCGCCAGGATTATTATGGGTCAAGGAGCCTTCGAACAAATGGAAATCAATAGACTGCAGTGCCAGCTGATTCACTCAGACAGGTCTGAGTGAACCTAGTCTTGACAAGCGATAGATTTATCAACAATGGACTGTGCACGAACAAAAAGTGTGGGTCATTGTCTGTTATTGCCTTAGCCTCCCAGCAGGAGATCTGAGTCAGTCACAGAGGCGTGTGCATGAATAATAATATCATAATGTGCATTCGTAAGAGTGTGGAATCATTTGCACTGCTCAATTTACCTTCTGTACAGTGCCATATAATGAAATGGCACCGGACAAATAATAACAGGATAATCACCTTCATCCTGATCCATGAAGGATGTTTAGGAGTGAGAGTTTCTGTGATGATATATCAAACTGACGCAAAGAAAGGGAAAGAGCTGTAATTTTAATTTCCATCTGTTTCAGCTAGGCTTCCCCTCCTTCCTTAACACGGAGCAGCCCTGAGATGATATACCTGTAACCATCTTTCATACAGACTGCCTCTTCTCTGCCTCTTGCCCTGCATTGCAGGGGGTTGGACTAGATGATGATGATGATGATGAAGAAGAGTTTGGATTTGATATCCCGCTTTATCACTACCCGAAGGAGTCTCAAAGCGGCTAACATTCTCCTTTCCCTTCCTCCCCCACAACAAACACTCTGTGAAGTGAGTGGGGCTGAGAGACTTCAAAGAAGTGTGACTAGCCCAAGGTCACCCAGCAGCTGCATGAGGAGGAGCGGAGACACAAACCCGGTTCCCCAGATTACGAGTCTATTGCTCTTAACCACTACACCACACTGGCTCTGGGGGTTGGACTAGATGATACTCGTAGTCCCTTCCAACTCTACCATTCTATGATTCTATGATTTTATCCCTCTCACAATAACCCTGTGAAGTGGGTTAGGCTGAGAGACCAAAACAACTTCCTAAATGCTGGGCTAACCCTATGCATGTCCTTACCACCTGTAAATGCCACAGACCTTAGGTAACAATGTGGCTTAAGGACAGAGCATTGTGTTGTGGCTCTCCCTGCTCCACAGGCGGCAGGTACGGACATATTCCTGTTCCAGGAAGCTCAGAGGACCAGGCTGCAAATGACTTACCTGAGGAATTGGCTGTCAGATGCTGGTAGGAACATGAAAGGTTAAATTACCTGGGTTTTCCTTATAGGCTGCTTTAATAGTAAGGCTCGCCCAGACCTAACACTTTCGCCTCAGCAGAGAGTTTTGGGGAACCGTAATTAGTTTCTGTGGAATACAGTTAAATTAAAGCAGGATGATGTTCAAGGGCCCTCAATACTGGAATTAATTTTCTCCCTTGGTCTCAAATAGCCTGAATCAGTCAAGCTTCAGTGCATGGTGCACAGCTTATCTGTTTGAATGGGTCTTCGGGGATGGCTGAGGTGAAAGGGGCATAAAGAAAGCATAGGTTCAGGATTTTTCTTTTGCCTGAATTATTTTCTAGCTTTTGTTCTCTCTGTCTCTCAGCTTAACAGCAACACATTACACTTCATGCTTTGTTCCAAACACTGTGCCTGGTTTTCTAATAGTTTGCTGCTACAGTATGTAGTCACATTTTTAATAACGGGAATTGAGAACCAAGATCTGCTATGTTCTTTTACGGCAGCTATTACCTTGTTCGTTTCTGTTTATTTAAACCTGAATAGACATGCAGTCAATTATTTATTACTATCCCACTTTCTCCAAGGAGCTCAGAGTGACTTATAAGCTCCTTCACATTTTATCCTCAGAACAGTCCTGCAGGTGGGCTGCGATCCCTAAGGATGTGCTCTATGGGGAGCTGGCACCAGGCACCAGGCCCATTGGCAGAGCAACTCTGGGTTACAAAGGTGTTTGTGAATGTGACATGAAGGCTGGCAACAACAACCTTGCCGTGTGGGAATCCCTTGCAGGTGATCACAGTGCCTGGAGACAGGCAGTCAAGTTGTGTATCCATAGCAGTCACCAGAGAGAAATGACCTCAGGGAGGAATGCAGGGAGCAGACACGCCATGGTGCATCTGCAGCAGCAGAACTGGATGCCTTCATTTGCCCTAGCTGCAACAAAACATGTCTCTCTCTCATCGGTCTCTACAGCCACAGCAGGTGCTGCAACTGAGTCTAAGACAAGGCTTTCCAGAATATTAGCCTTCATCAGTAGTACATTAGACTTCATCAGTAGTACAGGCTCATATGTAATGTTACAGGATAGTGGATCTTATAGCATAGTAGTAGCATAGCATAGAAAGGATTCTGTGGAACTGCAACAACCTTTCGTGTGTATTGTTGGACTCTATGAACAGACAGGTGGAATAGACACTTTCACATATATGGACCTTATGCATAAACTGATTAGAGAACGAACTGATCCACTGGTTCTTCTACTTTTTCATTGAACTTTATGAGCTACTTCTGTTGAAATCTACAATTCAGTACAATGAATAGTATATATTAGTTTTTCAAACGTGCAGCCGGTTACGCCTTGTGTGTGTATTGAATATGTTTCACGTAACCAGAGGTTTCTTGTTGTTTTGCAACTGTCCAACAAGCTTGACCTCACCCCCAAAGGCACACATCTCCATTGACTCCTCAGATGCCAACCTATCTTGCTGGCTCTAGGAAGGAATCAGAAAAAGTGTTCTCTTGGAGGACTGTGACAACATTATTCTGGTATAGCCCTTGGACCTGGCAGCCAGAAATTTGGTATATGGTGCTTTTCCTGGAATGGAGAGGAAGGGATGTAGCTCTGTGGCAGAACATTGGCTTTGAATACAGGTTCAATCCCTGGCAATTCCAGGTAAGGCTGTGAATGTCCTCAGCTGGAAACCTGGAGAGCTCCTGCCAGTCAGTAGCTGATAGAGCAATGGTTTGACTCAGTATGAAGCAGCCTCCTTTGTTCCCAGGCTGAAGCAATGGAGATGTGAGATTTCTGTCTGCAAGGCAACTGCAGAAAGTGCAAGAGCCCAGTAAAAAATAAAATAAAAATGCACCTGTGGTTGAACAGAACACAAATAAATGGCCGTTGAAGTTAAATGAGTTATTTTGAACTGGTACCATAAAAATCAATGATCTATCAGAATAATAATAGTGTTTGTAAAAATATATATGTAGAAAATGATAAACACAAGATTTCAGTTCAGAAAATAAGTAGAGGTTTATAGTGTTTTGTTCCTTAATTCAGAGACCCAGGATATGGTATAAGTTCCAATGGAGGGCTTTTTAGCATTGCCAGAGCATTGCTTTTCCCCAGTTGGAAAAAAAGCAGAATTCCACACAGTGCTATATTATTAGGCAAAGCTAATTTTTTGGCCAAGATCTTACAATAACGTCCTATTTACCAAAGGACACCTGCAACTTTAATGAGTATTGTCTGCCTTGCCGCTTCTTTCCCTGTTATCGTTTTTCTGTTTAGTGCAGCACCACTGACTAATTGCAGGACAATTAAGAGGCAATTCAGCAGTTAATTACCAACAATTAGAGAAAGAAGCTATTTCTTCTGGAGGAGGAAGCTTCTGATTAAAGGCACAAGAGTCCTGAGAAGCCTAATAGCTCCTTGTGAGTCTTCTACACATGATAGACGGGTACAACTGTATTTTATGGGGGGGGGGAGTCTCTCTAAATTAGGGCACAGAAAGACAATACACTGGAATGCAATGGGCTGGATCAGGCCATGTATTCCAGCACCCTGTTTTAAGCTACATGTTTATGGGAAGCCTGCAAACAGGATGCGATTACAATATTTCATTCATGTTCCCCAACAAACGGTGGTGTTTAGAGATTTTTTTTTTATCTCCTGTACTGGATGGAGGTGGTTCACAACCATTATGGCTGGTAGCCATTGATAACCTTATTTTTCATAGATCTGTCCCTAATCTGCTTTTAAAGCTATTCAAGTTAACAGCCATTGTGAGTTGAGGACCCACCACCTGCTTAGGGATAAATAAGACACAAGGACACAAGTATTTAGGTTAATGGGCTAAATACAGCCAGAACTTTATTGGTTACAGCATGTGAGTGGTATTGGCTTAGATATTGGATCAAATAACCTATGGATGACTCCACCCTGCACAGCGGGGAGTCATTTGAAGGTTAACAACCAGTGGGAGGAGCTTGTTGATGTAAATACAACTGAAAGCTTCCCCTGTTGTCACCGGGGGTCGTGCCATGGCCTTAGCCACCAGCAGGGCATTGGACAGGATGTGGGGACGGCTCCAGCTCACAACACCTTCCCTCAGGTAAGAGGAGAAGCTTTACTACAACTTGTGGCAGCAAAGCACGCAGTTTAACTATGAGCAGCATGAGGAACTGATTCCTTTTGTCTGTCCCGAGTCTTCACTCATCTTCATTGGACGGCCCCAGGTTTCTTTATTGTAAAGTTGAGCAGCTCCAGCTGCTTCCACCAATTCAAGCACTGAATCTCTAGTTGATACACAGCAGTTAATGGCAAGGGAAAGCTAATTCATTTTTAAGAGCATATTACAATCTGAGCCTAAGCATGTTCACTCCAAAGTAGGTCACCCTGAGTTCAATAGGACTTTATAGTGAGTAAGCAAACTTGCTTGCAAGTGTAATAGGTAACAGATCTATTTTTTTTAAAAAAAGCCCATTTGCTATGAGCAGTTAGGAGATAATACTGAATGCAGTTTGTATTTATATTGCTTTGCACTTCCCAAAGCATTAAGAGGTTCCTGGATAGTTTTGCATTTTCCTGTTTAAGGGAAAAGTACAATAAACTGAAGGTGTTTTGTTTTAAATTCTCTTTATTTGCAGCTGGGTATGGGCTGATCATCGAAACGGCCAAGAAAATCTGTTGCGCTGATTACTTGTTAATTTGTATTCATTGTTAGTATCCAATCTAAAGCTGAAAGAAAGCTTTGAAGGAAAGCACAATGCAGCTCACAATACTTTTGTTTTTCTATTCCTAGATCATAATCCAAAATAAATTATGTGAAAATATATTCCATCAAAATCAATAGGATTTGCAAACACTGTTTGATCTTCAGGAAGACAACAGTAATGCAGAGTCCCGCATTATTATTATTTTACAAATTCTTGTTCATATTGAAACTTAACTCCAGATCATTTCTTTTTCTTTCCTCCCTGATCTTTAAATCATCCCAATCTCATCCCTTTTTCATTCCGGATCAGATAAAAAGTCCTCCCATCTTCCTGCCCAACAATCTGTGTCACATCCCAGCTGCCAGCCTCACCATCCAACTCCGTGGATCTTTATCAATATGAAGGCTGCCTCCAGATGCTCAGAAAGCCCTTTTATGTTCAGAAACAGCCCATCAGTCTTCTTCATGACTCAGAAAAACAGGTCTAAGGGCATTGTTCCCTCAGCAGGGTAGCATCTCAGCAGCTGACAGGACTCGGATTACATAACTATAGCAAACACAAAGAGCAGAAAAGTCACAGAAAGCAATAGGATTTTGATTGACGAGTCAACCTATTCCAATACTTATGATGTATTGGTTTGTTGTGGAGGGAGCAGATGTTGTGTGTGTGTGGTTATGGTAATTACACACACACTTGAAAGGGTTAGAACATGTTTGGAAACCTGTGGCTCTCCAGATGTTGTTGAACTGCACCTCCCATCACGATTGTGGGAGCTGGATGCCCACATCTGGAGGGTCACAGCTTCCCCACCCCCTGGTTAAAAGACACAGTAAGGCTTCCAGAAGGTTGTAAAATGTGAGCGTGTGCCTAAGAATCAGTTGTAGAAACTGCATGTTGATGTGCCAGGACCTTCCAGAAGAAAACACGGTAACAACAATGGTGCAAAGGAACAACGTCTGAGAAAGCCAGGAACTCATAGGGCTTAAAGGTGTGTGAAGGGTTTTTTCCACCAATGAGCTTTAAATGGACTTTGAGCATCTCCTGGGCTGCTAATATGAATAGGAAACAGAAGATGCACAATTTGGGCAGTGCAGGTGTGATTCCACATTAGGCATTTACTTTGCAGTAGCCAGGATTTGCTCACTCACATTTTATGGGGCATCAGCCCGATCATTGTTCTTCTGTGTGTTCTCTGTGATTAGGTTTTATGGTCACATAACACAGTGCTTTAAATGTTTTAAGTTTCGTGTGCTGAAAATGCCCACAATCTTTTCAGGACCAGGTCTGGGAGGGCAGGAACGATGCTGGGACAAGGACAACATAGTTGAAGAGGCAAAATTGTATCACATAGCCCTGCATAGGACCTGATAGGATGGAGATCATTAAAGGCATTGAGTTCCTGCAGATGTCTAAAGCGTCATCACTTGGGGGAGAACCTCTTTTATTAGTACCAGAAAACCAGTAACAGAGAGACTGTCTGGAATTGATTAGACCAGAGTTAAGAACAGCACCTCATTTTATACTGGAATATTGTTTCTGCAGCTATGTTGGTTTTTCACTTATGAAACATGTCAGCTGTGGGCAACTGGTGCATGTTCTGCAACACCTGTTTACGTGCACCCTGGCCCAGCCATAGGAAGTACCAACCCACTTTCCATGGGTGTAGTGACTGGATGAGAGAGAGGAACTGCATAGAACAACAGCCATCAGCCAAACTCCCTTTCACCATCAGATTCTGAGTTGTTAGGATGTGTGTGGGTATCTCAGTTGGTGAGCATGGTGCTGATAATGTCAAGGCTGCAGGTTCGATTCCCTTATGGGATAGGTGCATATTCCTGCATTGCAGGGAGTTGGACTAGATGATCCTCAGGGTCCCTTCCGACTCTACAATTCTATTATCTAAGTTTATGGAATCTCATAAACAGGGCCAACGTATTTCTAGGTACTGACTGTTGTTTGCTGGAGTATCCCAAGTTCTTTCAGTGTTCAACTCCAGGAAAGGAATGACAGCTTGGGGAGGGGAAAGCTTTCAGCCAACAAAGGAAGCCAAAAGAGTGTATTTCCTAAAGACTTTGAAGTGAGACAAGGGGCACTTCCAGACTTTTGCTATTTTCAGGTGAGATTCAGTAACATACAGGAAAATGCAGGTTGCATAATTAATAGTGACTGAGAGCTTTTGTGAAAGGAACCTGCCCCCCCATGATTTATTTATTTTTGCAATCAGGAAAGTGTGTGGGGGCATGCACTGGAAAGTGTAGTATAACACTTACTTGATGTAATGTTGTATAACCACCCCTCAAAAAAATTATTATCATTTTATTTTTTATTGAATTTATATACCGCCCTATACCCGGAGGTCTCAGGGCGGTTCACAGAACAAAATCAAGATATAAAACCTCAAAATTTGCTCAACAAATTGCCGACAGCATCTAATTCCCCTGCAAGCTTTGTGAAAACGAATCAGGATGAATGCTCCAGAAGCAGGATGTTTGGAAGTGACCTGAGAAACCTTAGTCAAAAGGATTCTCCATCAGTTCAAGCCCAAACAGAGACCTTCAGCATGAAACCTATGCTCTTAATCATTATGCTCTTGCTAAGGGGTATTGAATGTGATGCCCTCCAGAGGTTTTGGTACTCCCAGTTCCAGGATGGGCTGATGGGAGATGGAAGTCCAAAACATCTGAAGGGCAACACATTGGCACTACAGGCCTTGGACTCTCCTGAACTGCAGAGGGCATCATGTCTAGGCAAAGCAACTGCAACAGTCCGTTTTCTTGACCAGGGAGATGGAGGAAAATGCTGCTTTTATCTTCCAGTTCCATATGTGAGGAGCAGCAGAAAAGCACCACTTCTGTTTGTGACTCGTGATAATGAAACGGTTATCCAAGTTGCTGCTTCACATTATAGAATACGCCTGGATTCATTCAGCCATGTGAAACAAATTTCTGAGATGCCAAATGTGTGCTGCAGGATAGTCCCTTGGGGCAGAAGGAATAACATTTGTGCCGCTCTTCTAATACCCATCAGCCCGGGAAAGAGAACGTATCTGGCATCACGTTTAGTCTAATAAACATGATGATAATATGAATAAAATTTCCTTAAGCATTCGGCAGCATGTATTTACTACTACAAGCCTATCAGTGCTGTCAGGTTGCATAAGGGAAGTCGTATCAGAGGACAGCCGCATAGGGAGTCGGTTATGTAACAAGATGAAGGCAATCGAAGCCTGGTACCCGACTGTAATTCCTCTAACAGTATTGACTGCCAGCTTATCCACTGACTCCCTCCCCCATTTCTTCCCATGTTATCCACAAAACCGTATCTTAACCTACAGCTGCTCCGAAAGCCACCTGAATGGGAGGAGGTCTATAGCTAGGCAGCTCCGAAGCTTTCGTGTATTTAAATATGCTGAGTGAGAATCAAAAAGCCACAGTCTCCAACCATCTGGCGATCAATAATTCAGGATCTCACCGGTTAGATTAGGCCTAAGTTACCCTAAATTCCTCTGTAAGACAGGCACCAAGTTGTCTTTTAAGAAAAGCTAATTTTGCTGATTACAGCAAACCTCATTTATAAATTGTTTATTGTTTATTCCCTTTCCCTAGCCTTAATAAATGATTAAGGCGGCTCCATTGGCTTTTAAGGGCGTGCAAGTGTTCTGGAACATAATGGGGCACTCCTTGAAAACAGTCATGACAGTCTCGGAGCACATTTGCTTACAGCCCTGACTAATATGAGTTGCTGATCATTTTTGAGGGTGGTGGGGGAGAAGGAAGAGGAATACCCCCAAATTGCATTAGATAGCTTTACAGTTCAAGTTAAAGCATTTGCTAGACATTTAACCTTTGGTACTTTCTTAGACTTCGCATGATAAGACCACACTATGAGATGATAATAAAGGACAAAACACAGCATCATGTTATGAACGGTGCAGCTATTTACACACCATTGCTTTATTGGGGAGGTTGCTTGTTAATCAGCCTTAGTGGTCAGCAAATATCTCTTCGTAGGAGGAGATACTGATTACTATTTTTTAAATTTATATTAATCTAGAGAGATCTCTTGTTTTTCAATGGGGGAGCCACCAGGGGATAGGGAAATGACTTCCAAGCTAAGGAAAGGGGGCAGTTGTGTACGTGGGTGTACACAGAAACAGTTGCTTGGTAGCCTGGGAACAGACGGTGGCGGGTGAGAGATGAACAGAAGGCTGGAGCTGGAGGTGGTGTCACATGGGGATCCTATGTGAAGTAGTGAATCTGCTACGCAGTAGGAGCACAGACAGTTGGCTTCCACTTATGCTATTCCTGTATATTTGTAAATCAGCAGTATTACAAATACATGTGTCTCCAGCATTAATGCTTAGCAACTTGGAGCATCACTGTAATCGGAGGGAGCAATCCTTTGCACAAGAACATGGCAGAAAGCATGCTGGTGTGAGTTAAGCCGATGTAAAATTATAATCCTAATCCTGACAGAGGGGAAATGGTGTTCTATGTCAGGTTGCCAGGTCATGTGACCAAGCTAAATAGGCTAAGATCCAGCCTAAGTGCCCCACTTTCTGGTCCTGCCCTGCCACACCCCTTTTTTGATGACTTAAATTAGCCTTGGCTCATTCAAGGGAAAAAAGAAAATATAGAAAGGAGAATTCCTGGATGCCAAGATCCAAGTTTGGGGCAAGTACTCTTTGGTGAGAAAAACCCAGCAGAGATTTAAAGTCATAAAATATGCAGCAAGGTAAAGTGTGAAAATATAGACCGTTAGATCTTTAAAATATGTGTTTTAAAGTGAGTTCCAAAGTTTCCTCCTTCTCCTAGCATAGGAAAAGACCACATGTTAAAAAGTTAAAAAAATGGTTTCCTTACAAACTCTCCAAAGGTCAGCTTCAGAAAGCTCCACAGGCAGTAAAACCTGGCTTAGTAAAAAAAAGTGGAGAAAGTTTCTAAATTATTGGTATAGGAACTCAAGAGTGGCTTGTGAGAGCCATGCGGTCTGAGCTGGAGCAACCAGCTGAAACCTCTTCACACATGGAGCTTCTCAGGTAGACCGGGAAGAACAAAGGCTTGATTACCTAGTTCCTCCCAAGGTGTGGGGAAGTGGACATAGTTAAGCCTGACAGGACAGCTTATTCTATGGTATTAACCCCTTCATGCATTAATTAGACCTAAGTATGTTGGTATATGAGGCTGAATAACCCACAGGTTCAGCTTAGCCAGTATGAGCAAGTTACACCAATGTATCTTCAGCTGAGCCACAGTTGGGGATTTAATGCAATGGTGCACATTGCACCTTTTCCATAGATGTGAGAGTTTTGACAACTCTCAAACATCACAGCACCACAGTCATGGATTGTGGCTAACATCCTGTGTACATGGCTTCAAACACCGGTGGCGAGAGGGCCCTGGAGCCAGAGCAAATGGATGTGGGTCCACAGCCTTAGGTGGGGTTTTCCAGCCCAGGAAAATGTGTATGCAGCAACCCATTGCTATATATCTGATGCTGGACTGAAGCCAGTGCATTTATGCTTCAATAAAATGCAATGTGCAGAATCGCATCCATTCCATTACAAGAGAATTACATTTAGACAACGCATTCCTTCCTCTGTTCAGCGAGGGGATAAATGTCCACTGACAATCTGTTTAAGCAGAACAAATAAACAGCATATGCATTTCTATAAACCTCTTTCCTGAAACCCTAAGCAATCTAGTTTAAGATATTCAGTCAATTGGCAAAGACAAATGGAAGAGGAAACAAAAATATGTTTCTTTGGCTTCTAACCAAAGCTGCAGGGAATCCAAGAACTGTTTGAGAATCAGTTTCATTTTAGTTTGTAAATGGTAATGAAACATAAGATGATGTCTATCAGACAAAATGAATGCGCACGAACACACTCATACTAGGAGGAATACACAGTACTTTTAGCTGACAAACTAAGTTGCTTTAAATTAACCTCAGGCCTTCCTCTAGCACTTTTTTAAAGCAAAAACTACCAAACGCTGCAAGAATGAAGTCTGTCTCCAATATATTTTCCTTTGGGTTGTACCCAATGGTTTGGCAAACAGAAGGCAGCTTCCATAACTGATCTTTCTCTTCTATTCCTCCCCCTCTGCATACTCAAAAAAGCTTCTCCAGAGGGCTTGAGGGCAGATTGTTCCTGAACAGTGTGGTCTGTGGTCACATCCACACCAAACATTTAAATAACATGTCTTCCCCCAAGCAATCCTGGGAACTCTAGCTTGTTAAGGGTGCTGGGAATTGTAGTTTTGTGAGGGGTAACTACAGTTCCCAGGATACTTTGGGGGAAGCCCCATGCTTTAAACATGGGAAGGCAGTGGGAGGGAGCAATCACTTGAAATTGGGCACACAAATCTTGCACGAGTGGAGTTGTGCTGGTGCTCCCCACAATTCCAGGTGGTTTCCCCCTTTCAATTGCAGGCTTCTATGGCATGGCTGGACAGTGTCCAGATGGTTGGACAGTGTTCTTGAAGCTACCAGCATGAGTTTGACCAAACTGCGGGAGGCAGTGGAAGACAGGAGTGCCTGGTGTGCTCAGGTCCATGGGGTCACGAAGAGTCAGACACGACTGAACGACTAAACAACAACAACATGGCATGGCTCACACCACTCACAAACTCCCACACTTTGGAGAGGCTGATTGGGGGCATAGGGTCCAGAAACATGGGGAAGAAGGAAAAGAAGAAAAGGAAGATTAATTGCATTACATTGTGTCCCTCTTACACTATAATTGAATGGAGCTCAATATTTTAATTTATTTACTCCCCACCTCTTAATCATAGGGATTCATGAGACAGCTAATAGAAAATCAGAATAAAATTTTAAGAACATAAACAGCAAATGAAACTAATTGGCAACAGAAACAAACTATTAATAGCAGCACCAGACTGTGTTCAGAGCAGCAGAAAAGGTTTCAGATTCTTTTTTATAACAAGACAGTAAGGAGGGAGATTGATGGAGGGGCAGGGGAGGGGTTTTCTTCAGGTGAGATGCCACAGTAAAAAAGGCAGTGTTCCTCACTGGTACCCTTCAGAAGGAGAGGTCTGAGAAGGACCTCTGAAGAAGATATCAAAGGTCAGGTATGCTCATATGAGAAGCTTCCTGGTTCCAAGCTCTTTAAAGTTGCAATCCTATAGCCCAATGGTAGGCTCATTTTATTCAGCCCTTTGGGTCCTCTCCCACCAATGGGGAACAGCCAAGAAGCAAAAAGGCTTTGATGTTGTGCATATTATGCAACTACGGCTCCTTCAGCAAGAAGATAAAAGCAGAGGGGGAAAGGTCTCAACAGAAAGTTACATACAGTCTAAGAACAACCAAGAGACAGACTTGTGTTCCTTGCAAACCTTCAAAAATGTTGATGCATTTGCCATTGTATGCACTCATGTAATTTTCAAGATGCAATTGCATTTTGAAGTTCTGGGAGTTTGAAGGGCTGTCCATTCAGAAGAATGTTTGCATTCAGTCTGGATTTTTTCATACCTTTCCTTTTAGTAGCTCCCATAGAGCTTTCTCACTTCTCCCACTGACAACCCCCCCCCCCACAAAACCCTATAAAGGAGTATTTGATAGTTATGACAAACATTCTGCTTTCTGTGAATTTAGCGGTGGAGAAATAGCATCTTTTGTCTGAAAAAATAGAAAGAAACCAACATGGTAAGAAACTGTACCTACCAATTTTAATTTGCTTTCCACTAGGTAAATGATTGCAATATTGGGTGTAACATTTCCCTCACCACTTCCCCTTGAATAAACTGCTTTAGCTCACCATCTGTCTTAAAGTGTGTATTAGGAAATGTGAATGTTGCGGCAATCTTGCAACAAACCGAAAAACCAAAAGTTACCTAAAAGAGAGTTACCTAAGATTCTTTATAGAAAGTTCAGCCTAGGGGTTGAAATATCTGAAGCAACAGCACAATGGAACTTAAGCAGTTATATTTCATCCCCCCACCCTTCCAGAAGCTCCTTTTAATCAACATAATTATTCATTGGATCCCCCCCCATTTTTTATACCAGCTTCCTCAAAGAGCTTCCTGAGTTGTGGAAGCTAACAGATGGCAAGAAAAAGATGTCTACCTAGTCTTCGGAACAAGCTTTTGATATATTGTATTGTTCCTGTTTGGCTTTCCTTGCATAGATTCTTTGTAACTTCATATGAAAGGTTAAGGGCACTTAAACATCTATGCAAATCATTCTTCCCTTTTGAAAATAAGCCAAGGAAAGTGACCGGCAAATAGCAACACTCCTGTATAGATGCCATGACTTGCAAGTGGGCGTTTGATTCATAAGTCTCATCTTCTGAGAGAAGCAGATGCATCCATCATAATTGCTTTGGTTGTTTGCTGGAAAAGCATCTCTAAAGTTCAAGAACAAATGTTCTCACTGAGAATTACCAATAGAAAAGACAGATAATACATCAGCAATGATTCTTTCTCCCCCCAAAGCATCACCTTCCTATAAAATCTCAGTAGTATATAACTATATCTACAATTTCTCATATCAGGCTGCTAAAATCTCATTAGTAATGAGTGCTTCTGGAAACAATTTACCATTATGTGTCAGCCCAGTGCTTTAAATATTTGTATTTCTTTTGATTTATACATCTGTCTTATGCTAGGTGGGTTCCAGCAATTATGCTCAAGAAAGACAGCTTTCTTTTTCCTGTCCCTCCCTCCAAAATGGCTTATGAATGAGACAGTCATGGGTCTGGGTGGAAATAATTCTATGCAGCCTCAAAAATTGACAAACTAAACACTCCCAAGCCTCACTCAATTCAGTGGTATTTTTTTGAAAAAAGCATGGATAGGACTGAATTCTGATAAATGCAATTTGTGCACATGGAACCAGCTCCAGGCTTGCTTGCTTGCTTGCTTGCTTGCTTGCTTGCTTGCTTATTTATTTATTTATTTATTTATTTATTTATTTATTTATTTATTTATTTTCAACTATACATATAGGTACACTATATGTAGTGTACCTATCCACCAAGGAAAGTGAAGTTGACCGAAAAGCTTGTTTTCCTTTTTTGCTGTTTCCATTGGATGGTGAGCCTATGGGCAGGGACTGTCTTTAATACCTGTACAATTAGATGTTAATTTCTTAATATAAGTTATCAGGCCAAAGGACCATCTAGGCCAATATTCTGCTCTCACATTGGCCAGCCCACCAAGTGCCTATGAGAAACCTGCCAGCAGGACCTGGGTGCAACAGCACCCTCAAGTTCAGTGTTCTGTACCTGTACCATAAAAACTGAGTAAACAAAGAGCACTACATTCCATAATAAATGCCTCACCTGGAAGCATTCCTAGTCATATTATTTCCCAATCACCTGTTCAGAGTTCATCTTATTACAATTCCATGCCTGATAATCCTCATCTCTGAGGTAGATGTTGGCAATAAAAAGATCCCATCTTGTTCAGTTCACAACACAATAGTAAATCATTCACCTGCTTCCGAGACCGTTCCTTGTGTTTTTGGCAGACATTTAGATCCTAAATGTCCTTTCCTAATCAAGATAAGTTAACAAGAGAGCACAATATGATCTAACCCACGATGCTCTTCAAAGCCAATGGCCAGAAAAAGAGCAAACTCTAAAATACTGTGTCTGCTTTTTTACATGGGGAGCATGGTTGCTGTGTTCAGGTTTGCCAAATGAAGCCTACTTTGTGAACATCTTCTGTAGCCAATTTAGACATCAAAAAGAAGGCTAAGTTGGAAGACAACTAGTTCGCTGTCCCAGGCTGATAACCTGAAGAAAAAAAGAAACCCAGAGAAGATTCAATTTTGTGCTCAGTGCCCATGAACAATCTAGGAGTTGCAGATTCAGCAGTGTGCACCTGAAATTAAAGACAAACACAGAAGCTGTGCGTGGTTTAGCAATTTAGAGGAATAAGGCTAAGGAAGCCAGATTGTACATCCTTAGGCTGCAGCTGTTAGGAAGAATTTTGCTGGGGATATGACATTCAGAGCACTGAGGGAAGGAAGACATTGTTGCAATCCAAGAGAAGGCAGTGGAGGTTTCGATGAGAGAGAATGAGGGAGAGAAATCAGATGTCAGAGACCCTTATTAGAAGTCAGGGCAATGCTTTGCTCAAGGAGAAGGTAGACTATTAAAACAGCAGCGTCTCACACTGAAAATATTCCCGGTGCTCCCGCAGCAACCCCAAGTAACGTGTTTCTATATTAAGTGCAGAATAAGGCTTAACTGTACTAACAACCTTGCGGTAGGAAAATCCTGCTGAAATTAAATAATCAAAAAAGATAGGTGAGTGGTGATTTTATGAAGTAAACAGTGATTGAGGAAAGGAGAGCAAACAGCAGGTCTCTGCGTGAAGTAAATTAATTCATGCTGGAGTTTTATACTCCTGAAGAAATTAAATGGCCCACTTCTTAATCAGCACTGTTTGCTCCCATGCCCCCATTCTTGTTTTAAACTTTCTTCCCATGTGCAAGTAGCATGATTATTATTTTTAATAGCATCTATTCAAATTTTGTCATTCTGTGACAGTACTTCATTTTATTTTTAGACTTTTAAGAGGAACGATTAGTCTTCTTTTTAAAAATGTTTTCCCCCTTTCATCTTTGCCCATTGCATTTTTTTAAAAAAATTTTTTTTAGTAGTTTAGATCTCTGTGTGTGTCTCTTCCTAAATAAAATAGAGGCTACAGAATAATACTGGATACTGGCAGAAATTCAAAGACCAGGTTGGCTAATCCTCATTTTTATATTTATATCTGGAGCCGTTTCTTTCCCCAAAGGTAACCACATTTGAAATAAATGATATTATACAATTAGATTGAGCCAAGGCTAAAGAGCAGCCTTAAAAAACGCATTATATTGATTTTGTAAGAAGTTTTAGCATTGGAGCAGGTGGCACTGTGGGTTAAACCATAGAGCCTAGGGCTTGCCGGTCAGAAGGTAGGCGGTTCGAATCCCCGTGATGGGGTGAGCTCCCGTTGCTTGGTCCCTGCTCCTGCCAACCTAGCAGTTTGAAAGAACGTCAAAGTGCAAGTAGATAAATAGGTGAGAAGGTAAACTGTGTTTCCGTGTGCTGCTCTGGTTTGCCAGAAGTGGCTTAGTCATCCTGGCCACATGACTCGGAAGCTGTATGCCGGTTCCCTTGGCCTATAAAGCGAGATGAGCGCCGCAACCCCAGAGTCGTCAGTGACTGGACCTAATGGTCAGGAGTGTTTGTTTTCCTTGCAGAAGGTCTCAGGTTCAACCGCTGGCATCTCCAGGTAGGGGACCTCTTCCTGAAACCCTGGAGAGACATTGACATTCAGTGTTGGTGACGCTGAGCTCGATGGACCAATGGTCTGACTCCATAAAAGGCAGCTTCAGTATGTATTGTGCCAAGTACATTGTCAGGGGCAAATGGTGGATGTGGGGAGCTGTAACCAAATCTAAATCTTGAGAGTTTATTGTTTTAGTTCAGGTTCCCTAAGGTCAGTTGTTACAGCTGAAGTCAGGATTTGAGCTGAAGAGGAGCAAGCAGAGATGGTACTGTCTGCTTCACCAAGCAAAATAAGAAGACTAGGCTTCATATATATATATATATATCAGACCAGGCCTATCCATTGTCCTCGTGCTGCCTGTCTTTGCAGCAGGGCTTTATTTAGGTTGCTCAGCCTCCCTGCCTAGCAGCTGACACACGTTGTAGTGCAGCCGCTGTCACTTTCCCACACATCATATGTAAAGAGATAGCTGGAGAGGAGGAAAAAATGGGTGTGCAGAGGCTTTTTAGAGGGTTCCCCCCACTTACGCAATTCTCACTTATGTCTGTGGGGGCCCAGAATGTAACCCCCATGTAAGTTGGAAGGATGCTCTACTCTAATGAGTGCTGAGTGACTGGGTTGCTGTCATTTAAATTCCACACAATGCCCCAGATTGATGCTACTTCGATCACATAATGGGAAAATAAAATGGTGGTAGTTCCCACACCCAGCTGCCTGGCCTTCATTGGAGCACCGGACAAAGAGTGATGAGTCCTACTGGGGCTTGAGGAATTGGCCCCAGCCCCAGTATGCTGGGCCTGCATATAATACATTGCAATGGCCAAGCTTCAAAAATGAAAATCATGCAGCCATTTATATTGCTACATCTAGATCAGTTAGCAGGAAGCAATGCCCATAACTCCCATTGATGTC
Organism: Podarcis melisellensis; assembly: GCF_964234715.1. NCBI lineage: Eukaryota > Metazoa > Chordata > Lepidosauria > Squamata > Lacertidae > Podarcis > Podarcis melisellensis. The sequence goes on from NC_138543.1 coordinate 24,961,377, forward strand.
TGAGTTTCAGTCACAGTAAGAGATTCAGAAGCACCCCAAGACTGCGAGAAAAATTCCAGGGAGCACTTAAGACCATTAGTAATTAGTTTCTTTATTTGCCACTGAGAATGGAAGTGATCACACACTTACTTGTGAGTTACAGTGCACTCCTATGTGTGTCTAATTAGAAATAAGCCCCACTGAATTCAATGCTACTCTCAGCTACACTGAATTCAATGCTACTCACAAGCAGGTGGAGCTGGGAGGAGCAATCGGCATAAACCAGGCACCCCCAACCTGAGGCCCTCCAGATGTTTTGGCCTACAACTCCCATGATCCCTAGCTAACAGGACCAGTGGTCAGGGATGATGGGAATTGTAGTCCAAAACATCTGGAGGGCCGAAGATTGAGGATGCCTGGCATAAACTCTCAGCTCTCAAATCATTTATCATTATTGTTTCTCATCTAACTGGCTCCAGATTTTTGGCTGCATTGCCAGTAAATATTATAAGCTATATATAGCTTTAGGAATAAATCACAGTATTTTGGAAGTGACATCAGCTTTGGCAAGCCTGGCAGTCAGAATGTAGACATAAAGCTAGATGTAGTATGTCTCAGTTTTGGGTTATTTGCTAAGCATTCTATTAATAATCCCAGCTGTCCTTATACTTGGCAGTCCTGCATAAATTGCTATTTAATTATGTGCTATTTATATGGCTTACAAAATGTGGTGCAAAAAGTGCTGAAAAATAAAATATTTCATTTGTGGGTCAGCACATCACTGGGACGTGGGTGGCATCAATAATCCATTCATGTCTAGAATCAGACTAATTAGGGTTGTTGAACCAGGACACGATCTGTACTACAACCATTCTAAGGTGGCCCGTTGCAAAAGTTAGAGGTTGATGCTGGCCCCATACGTACAGCTCACAGCAGCTTTGAAGCTACTCCCCTGTGCTGTTGTGGTACGAATTTGGATGTTAAAGTTACATAGTCAGAGCAGCGGCAGAGCAAGCCGATCGGGCACCTGGGACGGCACACGTGCCCTGCGCCATGGGGCAGGGCCAGCTGGGGAAGGATGCTCCGCGGGGCCTCTGAGGAATCTGTCTGCCTCCTCCCACTCAGCCACACTACAACAGGGGGGAGAGGCGGCAGGTGGACTATTTGGGCATGGCTTGGGCATGCTGCAGGCCTCACAGTGAGTGCCGCCCCCACCGCACCCCCTTCCTCCACCCCTGGGTCAGAGCCAGTCAGGTGTGCCTTTCAACTCAGTCACATGGCTGGGAGGGGAGAGCAATGATCAGGTTCCTCCACTCAGTAAATTCTGGCATTCACACACATATTGCAACAACATGGGATCACACTACGGATAAGTGAAGCTTGCACTGCTCTCTGTGTAAATGTGAATGGTGTCCCCAGCTGCTCTTACAACCTCTTGAATCTAATCAGTTATGACTATAATACTTTACAAGCAGTCAGGTAACCCAGAATATTTATCCTATGTTCTTGCTCATTCCATAAGTAAAGGTAAAGGGACTCCTGACCATTAGGTCCAGTCGTGACCGACTCTGGGGTTGCGGCGCTCATCTCGCTTTATTGGCCGAGGGAGCCGGCGTACAGCTTCCGGGTTATGTGGCCAGCATGACTAAGCTGCTTCTGGCAAACCAGAGCAGCGGACGGAAATGCCGTTTCCTTCCTGCCGGAGCGGTACCTATTTATCTACTTGCACTTTGACATGCTTTTGAACTGCTAGGTTGGCAGGAGCAGGGACCGAGCAATGGGAGCTCAGCCCGTCGTGGGGATTCGAACCGCCGACCTTCTGATCGGCAAGTCCTAGGCTCTGTGGTTTAACCCACAGTGTCACCTGCGTCCCTTGCTCGTTCCATAGCCATCATATATTTAACCATGTCAACATGCTGTTTTCTTATCATGTCTCTATTTCCCATTCTCTGATTACTCCTTTGCTTGTTCATGGTTTGCAAGTCTTGCTTGGAAGCGGGGAGAGGCACTCAGCATTTCCTGTTGCAGTTCCCTTTGCTGGTGGTATGTGGTAATAATGATGAAGATGATAATAATAATCCAAAGTAGAGTACAATGTAGTCAACACAGGGGTCACCAGACGTTAGGGACCTGCAACTCCCATCAGCCCCAGCCAGGGATATTGAAAATTGCAGTGCATAGCATCTGGAGGGCAGCATGTTGGCTACTCCTGTTCTTGATACAGCAGTTGCACTGAATATTGGCCGCCATTGTGTTTTATCACAAAGTGGAAGATAATGGGGTGGCTGAATGCCCGAGAATCCTGGCTTCCATATTTCTTTGGAATGATTCTTAGGCTAACATGGCATCACCTTTTGAGTGGTAGTACGAACAGAGTGATAGAGTTGCCAACCTGAAAAAGTAAACCTTTTACTTAACTGGCAGAACGTCTCCCTCCCCTGTGTTAAAGTTAAAATTCCTTCCAACACCATCACAGGCGATTGTTTAACACAAGTGATTTTTGATAGGGGTTGACACAGTGGCAGCGACTTTTCTTACAGCTTCTTAACCTCCCTGCTTTCCCTGTTGTAATACATGTTTTATTTTCCTCGGCGAAAATAACTGGAAGTGCCTTTCCTGCACTTTCCTGCGCCGTAGAAAGAGAATAAATGAGGGCAGATTTGCATTCGTCCCACGTCAATTTCTCTTTCTGCTTTCTTCTTCTTTTTTCTTTTGAGCAGCTAACATGTGGTCCCAAACTTCCCATTACTCCTGACATACTGGGAGATCACTTCAGGTACTGTTCTCTTTCATTCTGACAAGTGAAATTAAAAAAGGCCAAATGATAAAATTTGTATTTGACACAGTCAAAAAGACTTGACAATTATTCCAGAAGCCTTCTGCTCCCAGACTCGCTTCTGGAGCCAGCAGTAAGGCATATTTCTTTTCAACGAGGGCCGTGTCGTGAATTCTAAATGCGCTTAAGATATTGTGCTTCCTGGGAGTTATACAAAATACTCTAAATATGTGGCAAGGGAAGTTGGATGATACTGTGGCTGCCAAAGCAGGGAGAAGTGATAGAGGCAAAAGAAAAAAGGAAAAAAATGAGTGATTTTCTTCCATGTATCTTCAAAACTGAATGTGTACTTACATTTCAACACATGCAGATGCCCTTCATTGCTATTTTTGCCCCTGTATTTTAATTTGCTCATATCTTTCCAGTTGGTGGTATGTATCTAGAATAAAACCGACAGGAAAGCATTACCTAAGCTAGGGTTGCTATGCAGACTGGGAGATGAGAGATTACCAAAGGTCAGATATCTGGTTCAAGTGCTCTGGGTGCCTAGAACAGATGGGCACAGAGAAATAACCTGTTGGCTTTCCTCAAGCATCAGGCTGCTCCTCAGATGCAGGAGCTTCATAGCAAGCAGTAGCAAGAGATTGGTTATCTGGGACCACCTGATTCATGGGACAATGTTCTGCTAGCCTACAGTTTTCTCTGCTAACCAATGTCCCTGGTGAAAATTGCTGCCTTAGGTGACCTGCCAGCATCCCAGCAAAAGACCCATGGCACCTGATATCATATTAGTGATACTTTTTCAGCTTTTAATATGGAAGAATTTGGTCAAGTTCTTAAGATAATTTTTTAAAAATATATTTCTCAGTGGATTTGCAGATGATGTACTGGTCTTGTGGATGGTTCAGCTTTTGTCTAGCCTATGTAGCAGTGTACTTGATGATGTGTCCCATGGCAGATGGAGAGGATCACCGGGCTAGGCTGTGCTGAGGGCACCTGCATGGGAACGCTTGATTTGTGCCCACTCAAAAATTGTGCATCTGGGTGTATGAGTTAATAAATTCACCCCATCATTTATTTATTTTTAAGTTTCTTATCTATATTGGCTTTTTCAGATCACAGGTAGATTTCAAGAGAAGGAAAAAGATTTTTTTAAATAATAATAATAATACTGTTTTGATTTATTTTCATGGTTCATAAGATAAATTTTGAGAAAACAGTTGTTACAACAGTAAACAACATTGTCCTGATAAAATTTTGAGTATCCATAAAAATTGTGTGTGTGTGTGTATGAATTAATGAAATAATTAGAATCATTAACAGAAAGAGGACATCAATTGTACTATGCTACTGACAAACGATGTCAAAATATGAAACAATATGTTGTGAGTTAGAATTTACTCCATGCATATACTTGCTTAATTATATATTGGACTAGAGTTCAAAACAACTTCATGTATCGACAGTGAATCTCATTATATAAGCTAGGATCATGTTCAGTAGATATTGGAAATCTACAAAATGTCCATCAAAGGAGGCATGGTAAGAAACTGTTTGGCATGCCATGGCAAAATTAAATGCTTATAGAAAAGTGCATTATAGAGAGGAGAAATCAATTGAGCTTGCTGATAGATAGAGTCTGCTGATTCATCATACGAAAAATAATAGTGCGTGTGTAATGCTTGGAATTTCCACTTTATGAATCTGTTGTGAGTTCTTGCACATGTTTGAACTAATTTTAAAACATTTAAAACATGGAAGAGAATTGATCTGGGCCAATACTTTTCTATTTTGTAATAAATAAAAGCTTTTTGTTTTTCACCCAAACAGAAGCAGTGTGCTCTGTTGTAACCCCACTCCACAACTGATGTGAAGGACAATATCCCTCTGACACACCATGACTCCTAGCCCAAAATCTTGGACATTGAGCGTCAGTTGGTGACTCGTGTAAACTGTGTGTTTGAAAGACGGGGAGTGTTAATAGGTGATAGATTTCAAAATCAAAAACAGAATCACTGTGTTCCTAGTATCAATGATCTCCTTAAAATAATCTTACTGTGCATTGGCTGCCCAAGACTTGACTAAACTTCAGTCACCAAAAGTACTGTAGAAACAGCAGCTTCTTCCTTACATACAGCTGCAACATACCCTCCAACATCCCATTCCATAATGTTAATTTTACTGTTTATACCCCACACATCTTACTGGGTTGTCCCAGCCACTCTGGGCAGTTTCCAACATATATAAAAATATAATAAAACATTAAACCTCCCTATACAGGATTGCCTTCAGACAGCTCGGGGATTGGATAACTTCATACCCTCCAACATTTCTCCAATGAAAATAGGAACATCCTAAGGAAAAGGTGGACATTCCGGGATCAAATCAGAAACCGGGACGGCTTCTCTAAATCAGGGACATCCCTGGAAAATAGGGACGCTTTGAGGGTCTGATGTAATTTCCGCAATAAAAGATTTGTTGGAAATGGCTGGATTTTCTTTGCACATTTCCAAATGTACACCATTTCTTTGCTTCAACAGCATGAAAATATGCCAAGGCTGGCACTCATCTCAGAGTGGTCACTTTGTCATGAGGGCTGCATGACTCATGTGGATTGTTGTTTTTCAATGACAGGTATTATATAAAATTATCCCAGCACTTTGAAAGAACATTCTGATGTAAGGCTAATTCAAAAGGTTTTGCATTATGCTTTTAAAAATAATGATTTGAATAATGATACGCTGGTATGTTGACACCCTGTAGCACATCACTGTCTTTGTACAAGTCCCTTATGAAATCATTTGCTTAAAAAGCCCAGTAAATCATAGGGGTACCTGATCACTCTAGTATTTCTCTAGCTATGTTATTCTATCAGAGGAAAATAATTAAGAGCTTTTCTGTTGCTGCAGTTCCTCTGCCATGAAATGTCTCTGTGTTTAATTTTTGTGTATTTGTTATCGCTTTATGATTATTTTTTTAAAAATAATTATCCCATTTTTTATTTTTTATTTATTAAATTTCTTGTCTGCCTTTCATTGATACGGAGTGCAGGATGTATTACAATATTCATATTTAAACAGAAATATAAACAGTTGCAAAATAATAATCAAGGCTGTAGTCCTAACCACGTCTAACTATTCAAAGAAATCTATCTCAGGTAGGTGAGGTTACAATTGTAGCAAAAACAAATTAATACAACCAGTTAAAACAACAGTTGCAACAACTTGCATCTCTGCAGCAAACAGAGGCCTTTAATTGCATTAGGTCTCATCAAATCACTCAACTTAACACCTCCCCAGAAGCCCTGGATGTCAAAGTATATTAAGGTGCCAAGGGGCGGGAGTTGGACTCAGCTACACTAGTAATGAAAAAGCGTTTTATAGGCGTTATAACACTGTGACACCAGATGGCGCTGTGGAGTCCCTTCTTTTGCCAATGGGATTTCCCACTATGAAGTTTACAGCACGTTTCCTGAACTGCTTTTTTTTGGTGTTTCTAGATCCAGCCTTAGGCTTCCACACAAGCTGCTGACCACTCTGTTTAGTACAAAACATACTTGGAGCTTTTGAGTTTCTACACAAATTCCCCAGACTTCAACAGGGCACCCATTAAAAGGGCTGTTCTCATTCCCTGTGCTGATGCTGTTCAGGCACTTTTTTCTCTGTCTCTCTTAGCTACAGAAAAGGGTAAAGTCTGCCAGGTCAGAAACAACTCATTGCCTTCTTTCTGGGCCTCTCTCCCTATGAATACAAGACTCTCATTATCAGCTGTTGAATACACAACACACCATGGCTGCATTAACATTTGGGGGACAGACGGGTTCAATTGTTATTAGAAATGCTGGTATGTGCTATTTAAATTGTATTGTATGTTGTCTTTTGTTTTTGCTAGCTGCCTTGAGTTCCTATTTGGAAACATCATGAGGTATAGATTTTAAATTAAATAAATAATAATGGTTGCCTCAGTTTCCTGAGCACTTTTGCCTCGACTTCCCTGTCCCTGGAGATGCTTCTTTACTCTTGGTTCTGTTTCTAGCTGGCCTCCCTGTTTCCGACATGCTCTCAGATTGATTTACCAGCTTTGACCTTCTTGTTTTATCTCAGAGTCCTCATCCCATTGTCATAATAAGCTTGCTCAGCTCAGTCTTCTGACCTCTTTGGTACGCTTGGTTATGGGATTCTTGTATTCCTGTGATTGCCTATCCTCTGAGAATGCCCGAATCCTGAAAATGTGGAAACCAAAAATCACCATTGTGTCCAAATATATGCTGGCTCTGATCATCAGAACCTGAACAAAGATGTGTAAGTCAAAGATGAGAGTGGTTTTTTTGGAACTACCGAAATGGGTTTCAGCATTAGATTTTATATTTTATGTTTTATGATCTCTTAAAACAGTAGCTTTTCATAACTATGTGATACTGTTAGAGATGGACTGATATGTACCAGGCCAGATTTAGTTATGCCCATTGAAATGAGTGGAATTTAGATTGGTCATGGCTAATTTAAGCCCTATTGCTTTTAGTAGATCTACTCTAAACCCAGATCCAGCACTGTTTATTCTGTTTATTCAGGGGCAATTGCAAACACCACAAGCCTACCTATGGGTTTTGTATCTTCAGCAAGACTTGGGGCTGCTTTTGTGTAAGCACTTTATAAGTTCTGATTCGACTGTTGAAAAGGGAAAGGAAATTTTGCTTAAAATGAACTTTGGGATCAATTAATCAAAAACCAGGAGGCCGTAAAGATGGCAACCATGTTTGATGAGTTAAGCCTGAATTATCCTTTTGGGGGGACTTAATTGTGACTGGATTCTGAGAAGTGTATTATCTTGATGCAGAAAGGCCCTTTTGAGATGAGTTGTAAAGACAGATAAACAGTAAATTATCTACAAGAAAAACACAAATCATATATATTTGGCAACAGAGGTCTAGGCTAGCTGTTATACTACAATGGAGAAGGGGGCAAGGTAGAGAGAAGATGAAGTGTGGTGTTGTGGGGACTAAATCAGGTAGAACGGAAACACCGTTTACCTTCCCGCTGGAGTGGTACCTATTTATCTACTTGCACTTTGACGTGCTTTCAAACTGCTAGGGCAGCAGCAGGGACTGAACAACAGGAGCTCACCCTGTTGCGGGGATTCGAACCGCCGACCTTCTGATGTGCAAGTCCTAGGCTTTGTGGTTTAACCCACAGCGCCACCTGCATCCCATAATCACAGCTCCCATAATTTCCAACTATTGTCTGTGTAGCCTGAGGCTGATGAAGATTGGAGTCTAATAATATTTGGAGAGCCACATGCCCACCATCTTTACTCTAGCAGCCTCCCTCTGCTCTGGGTTTTTTCACCTTTGCGTTCTGTGAAAGAGCAGTCAACACTTCAAAATACAGAACAATGTGGCATAAAGGTTTCTTTCTTGGCTTCTGGTTCTTTGTGACCCACAGCAGTGGGCAGAGCAATCCAAACTCTTGATCCAACACACTGGAGAAAGGTTGGACACCCCTGGGCAAGCCTACTTAGTTCTGTTGGCCTCTGTTAGCCAGATAACCCCCCCAAAACTGTAAGGTTTGGGGGCTAGGCTGCCACACACTCTACTCCTGTGCCAGCCCTGCTGTCAACTTATTGCAATGTAAACCACGTCCATTCTGGATTGGTGCAGTGGAAGGATATTTTTCCCTCCCCCTGCTTCTACTCTGGCTCCGTCGTAGCCAGCTTTGGGTTCGATTTGACCCCTAATTTGGGGGGGGGGGACCCACTAACAATTTAAATGAGCAGTGCCTGGTTTTCCCCCATGATAAATCCACAACTGAAGTCTTAGATAGACAGGAGAGAGAGAGAGTGAGGCAGGCAGGTAAAGAAGACATCAGAGCTTTCTCCAGCTCCATTGTCCATCCTCCTACCTCTGGATGACCATGTGCCACCAACTGACCTGTGGGTAGAGACAAGAAAGGCAGGCAGGCAAAAATATTCTATTAATAAGCACTTACGCCTAGTCTAGCTGGTCTGTTTACCACCCTGACAGCATTGACTGACAACTGCCATGTAAGAAGCATCTAGATGAGTTACGTTTCAGTATTTTCTTTCTGTGACTTGATTACAGTATTTTTAATTTATACGTAAGCCACCTTGGAAGGATTTTGTACCATTCAAGATGGCATATGAGTAATCATAGTAAGGAAGCAAAGTGCAATATAATGGTAGCCTAGTGCCCCCTACCACACAAAAGTAGCACCCCCTGCTCCCCAATCCATGTCTCAGTGGTCAGGCTGGGCAGTATATAGCTATATCGCCCAAAACCGGGTTGAAGTCCAGATCGTGATACTGGTTTTATAAATTTTGACCTCGCAATATATCACAAATCATGATGTGTGTGTGTGTGTGTGTGTGTGTGCGCTATGCAAAAATCACAATGTGGGGGAAACCGTGAAGCCAGCCAGTGTCTCTACATAGCTCCATTCTTATCTCAGACATCGTGATATATCTTTATATCATGATGTTTAGCTGGTGATATATCACGATGTTGAAAACCAGATATTGCCCAGTCCTGTGTGGCTTGTGGCTCAGACTACTGCATAAGGAAGAAGGGACACAAGGAAGAGAGAAGGCCTGATTTTGTCACAGCCAGGCCTTCAGACTCCTTTACTAAAACTCCTCAGCCAATCCTCCCTAGCACCCATAAGACACGTTCGCTAACCATGGTTTAAGTGCTCTTAAGATCATAGCTTGTTTCAGGAAAGTATCAGAAACCAAGCCTGTGCTTGGCGGCTGTGTATTTTGCTTGGCTTGCTGGCACAAATAGCCTGCTCAGTGGACCAAATAGAGAAGGATACATGGAAATACAGTGGTACCTCAGGTTAAGTACTTAATTTGTTCCGGAGGTCCGTTCTTAACCTGAAACTGTTCTTAACCTGAAGCACCACTTTAGCTAATGGGGCCTCCTGCTGCCGCCACGCCGCCAGAGCGTGATTTCTGTTCTCATCCTGAAGCAAAGTTCTTAACCCGAGGTACTATTTCTGGGTTAGCGGAGTCTGTAACCTGAAGCGTATGTAACCTGAAGCGTATGTAACCCGAGGTACCACTGTACTGTTACCTGAAAAGAAATTTCTGCAGCAGAAATGGCAGCTGTGAATCCACGTAATCAAATCTTCCTCTGCTTTTTAGCTGTCAGAGAGGTGGTCTTTCAAAGGAAACAGACAAAGAGGTTGTTTATGCTAATGGGACCCTCTTTACATTTGGGCAAGTGCTTAAATTAACATGTTCAAATGTTAACGGAATCCCATCTCCCACATTTGAAACAGCTTTCCTTCTCCCAGTCATCCCTTGTGTTGAGCATGCAAAGAAAATTCCCGCAACATAGCATAGCACGGGCCCAGCACCCAAATCTGTTCATAACTGTTTGAATAGCAATTACTGACACACTTACTTCACCATTTGGCTTGTATCCATTACTTCTAATTTCCAAGTCTGGGAGTAAATGGAGATGTGCATCTGAGGAAACAGACAAGGCATGGAGACAAAAATTACATGGATAGATTCAAAACACACTCACTCACAAATCCAGTAATTTTATAGCTTGTTAAAGAACCATCTGAGGAATTAGTATGCATCATCGGGCTTCAGAATTCAGAGAAGATTAGCACTGTGTGTTTAACCTACGTCCTGTAAATGTATTGGTTTCATTTTGCATGGAATAATACATAGCTCAGCATCTTTCTCATCCATCAAACTAGACTGATGATCAAACTACGATTACAAACGCGCTGTCATTTTATGTATTTTGATTCTCTTCTCCATTACCTTTTGATAATTAGCTGCTTGATCTTTTTATAAGGTAGTTTTTCTTTGCTCTTTAAACCTAATAGAAACTAAAGCTCAAATGAGCACATTATCTGAACGCTCACTCTCTAGAAGAAATGATTGAACAGTCCATTCTTTTTAAAAAGTAGTTTGCATGTAGATATGTTTAATGCTCACCAGTATATAATTTTAATGTGAAAGAACTCTCTTTGTGGAGAATTCAGCCTGCCACTGGATGTTTAAATTTTCAGTGTCTGTTGCCATGGCAACCAGAACTGAATCTGGTACCCACTGTGTTCAACATAAATTAATTTAAAGTCATAGCATCTGAAAGATTTTATTCATTTTATCTACCGCTCCCCACCCCCCAAAAAATCCTAACACTGCTCTGATTTATGTGAAGTTCAAGTAGCTATGTTTGAAATATCATTAAAACACATTTTCCCTGAGATAATTATTAGTGTTATTGGCAGGATTCCATACTTCGAACATAATGAATAATGTATGTAAAGAAATTGGTTCCTAGATTTCTTGTGGTATTGAAGCAATGAAATAATATATAAACAGAATCTCTAAATGAATTTTCAGTTCAGTTTAGTCCTTAGCTGTATTTATGCTAGGCCATTCACTTTAAATTTAGTAAATGAAATGTTAATGTTTATATTTTTCTCAAATTTATTTGCTCTTTTGCAGTATTATGATCACTTTATGAAAGCGATAGACCTATTAAAGTCACTTCTTAAAAATCATGTTTATTCCATTAGGCATTATGAGAGAGAAAAAGAGAGAAATTATTTTAAAATTTAAGATACTAATCGGAGGAACTTAAATTTTTCATGGGCATCGTCTCATGAGGTTTCCAGACCTGCACAGAAAACTACAGTATAGATAATGAATGTAAGAGCTGAAGAAGTGGTGAGTTTAATGAGTATAACATGACTGGGTATTTCTGAACAACATTTGCCCGTGTCATGTATAGCTAATTTCCAAGACTAATTGTATTGTATTTAGCTCACACAAATCTGCAGAAAAACAGAGCTTATGAGAGGCTATTATTGCCTGCCATGGCTAGATGCTAGAAGGAGGTCAATGATGTCACTGTTTTGCATATCATATAACAGCTTTTCAATGTTCCCATTTAACAATCCCCCGGCTGCAGAATCCTACATATTTCATAAATCACTTTTTGCTACAGCACAGTAGGTCCTTGCAAAGTCTGCTTTTGATTCTGCCTCCTTAAAAAGAAGAAGAAGAATGTTGCATTTTATTTTCCTTTCAGTTTGATTTTGATTTGTGGGTAGCTCAACTCAACTAAACACACTACTTTTTTTTTAAAAAAAACCCCACACATAGACAATCGCAACTAGGAAATAAAGGAAAAACCCCAGGATTTTATCAAAGGACAAAAATGGGCCTTCCTTAAATCAACAGCGCTTTGACGTGAAGTCACTGTTGATTCTGTACAATTCCAATTTAAAATGGATTGGACAATTGCCTTCCCCCATACTGAGCGTCATGCAAAGGAACAAATTGCTACGGCGCGGCGAAACATTGTTTTGAGAATATTTTCATGGGAAGAGTTAAAAAACAACAGTCTGCATATTAAATATTCAGATTGCCAGCACGCTGCTGTTCTCAACATCTTCCCTGTCAGTGTCCCGTCTCTGTGTGTCTGGTAGTTATAACCTTGCCATATTGACACATGCTGTAAAGAGACATTTAAGAATACAGGAATGTGCCACAACTCGGCATGACTCATTTGCACCAATCACACATACTCGTTAATAACACAGCCAACTCAGAGGGCTCCTGTGGGGATTTGTTGTGCAGCATCTTTGACTGCAACGCGAGCGGCTGAAAACTTTGCGCTCATTTGCTTCAAATCCCCCAATCAGCCCCCACCCAATTTTAACGAGCATGCTGCCACTCATTATGTTAAATCTTCTTTAACAAGCTTCGGAGACGATAGACAGTTCAGTGCGAGCAGGCAAAACAACCAAAAGCTTCCCAAATCTCTTCCTTTTACAGTGTGCACTGAAATTGAAATGGAGTCTTTTGAGCACTATAGGGAAGGAGGAGGAGGTGGTTGGATGGTGGCGGTGTTGGAGGAGGAAAGAGTATTTTGCCCCACAGTTCAGGGAGAATTGGCAAGAATTCACAGCAAAGATGCAGCATAAAGGAGAGTGCTTATGTAAATGGATTGGAAAGGATTCACATCAGTGAACAGAGCCACGCTTGGGTTAACTGCATCAATACTCCACTTTATTTGTTTTAAAGCTCATTTCGAATGGCAGATAGTTGACTCTGAAATAAATGAATTGATCTCAGCCTACCTTATTCATTATTAAGTCTTAGTGGCGGGAGGCCATCTCGTAATGCAGCAACTACCACCTCGCCTCTGCACCCCGCTGGAAGCATTTTTCGGTGCAGTTTCAATCCAGAAACTAGCAGACACAGAGAAATTGACCTGTTGGCCGAAACGGCACTGAAACGGAATGACCCGTGTACGGGACTTTGGATACACACAGAACAGGCTTCAGTTTCATCTGCCACATGCCTGCATCAACTAGATAAACCCCACAGTGTTCTTAAAACCTGCAGGGGATGCTCTGCTCTTTGTCCCATCAAATCTGTGATGTTTAACTGATGGAGGCAAAGGCCAGGGTTTTATCTGTCATTCATTCCACCGTCCCTCCGGAACTCTGTCCTGAATCAAGTTCGCAAACTCCTACTGTATTTAGGAGGCAGATCAAATCCTCTCTTTTAAAATGAGATTTGGGACTATGAATGAACACTGTTGCTTTTCATTGAATGCTCTGATGTTGTTTTATTGATTTCTATATTTTTATGGTATTCTATTGTATTTATATGGGTGTTGAATTGTATACTGCCTCGAGCGTGCTCTCCTGGGAAAGCAACAAATAAAATTTTAAAATCCTAAGTCAATAAATATATATGAAAATCCAGAGGAGAGACCAAGCATCCCAAAGTGTCTTAGACAAGCTGGTAGAACACAATTCCTCCCACTAGGAAAATCTTCTCCAATTAATCAGAGCTGGCCCTGTCATTAGACAGAGGCGGCTGCCTCAGGCAGCTGATTTTGTTTATCATGAAAGGGCAGAAAATGGTTAGTTATTTAATTTTCTGCCACAGGGACTGGACTTGGGGGACTGTGCATCTTAACTTGCAGGAAGGTGTGTGTCACCCATTGCTATTCTGCCTCAGGCAGCAAAATGTATTGGACCTGCCCTGAGTGAAGTTATTCTTATCCCCACATTCCATTTACATTGCTGCAGGAGACAGTAAGAGCTAGGAGAAGAGAAAGAAATGCCTAATTACTGATGGATCCTTTCCCCTTCAAGAACAAGGTAAGCTGCTTTCCTCTTTTATTCCTGCTGTTCCATTATTTATCTGCTCTAAATTGCCTGTTGATCACCTTTTAAATTGACAGGCCCTGTTGATCACCATCTGAAAAACAAAACTTGTTTAATCGCATGGTTTGCCACTCACTGGCAAGGTACTCCAGTGGCAAGTTGATAAAGGGGCATATGTCAAGACTCACACACCAGCAGAGGGCATGGGCGTAGCTAGGGAACAACTGCCCCAATAAATCAATCAAAATCAATACAAATCAATACAAATATGAGGTTTTGCCACCTGTAACAAAAATCCTGTCTACGCCCATGGCAGAGGGATCACTGCCAATCTCAGTGATTTATTTACCCTGCCTTCTACTCTTGCTTGTTGCCACTAACTGTTCTCCTTTGTGCTTGGCAGTGACAGGAGCAAGGAGAAGGAGCAGAGGCCTCCATCTCCATTGTTCTTTCCATCAGAACAGTGTTGTAGATTTTTCCCAGAGGGTCAGGGCCAAGGGATGGGCATCAACAACAGTAATGACAGAGGGGCTACAGAGGGTGGGAAGCTTCCTGGAAAGGGGGGCACCTTGACCCACATGAAATGGAGGAAGATAAGGATCTGGCCTTTTACCTAGACCTAGTTCCTTGTTGTTGTTTAGTCGTGTCCAACTGTTCGTGACCCCATGGACCAGAGCACACCAGGCACACCTGTCTTCTACTGCCTCCCACAGCTTGGTCAAACTCATGTTCGTAGCTTTGAGAACACCGTCCAACCATCTTGTCCTCTGTCATCCCCTTCTCCTTGTGTCCTCAATCTTTTCCAACATCAGGGTCTTTTCCAGGGAGTCTTCTCTTCTCATGAGGTGGATCCTTACTGCTGCCCTAAGAGTGTATTGCCCAGGGTCTCTTTGAAAACCTGGGTAGGTGCTCCTCCTATTTGCAAGCAGATCTGCAGGCAAGTGAATATGCCAGAGGGGGTTGCTTTCATGCAATTCCTGTGCTCCTCTTCATGTTTGTGGGTTGCAAAAGTACACAGAACAACATGGGAAGGCGCCGAGACAAGGAAAGTCAAACCAGGTAGGAAAATGACAAACAGTGCCAGCGCAGGCCCCCTCTAAATTAACGACCATCTTTAAACTCCAGGAGATTATTTCTGACAGCATGAATAGCTTTATATCCCTCCTGGCATAATCATGAGCTCTGCTACCTGTTTATCAGACAGCAAAGCTTTAGCAATGACGGGGAGGCGGGGGGAGGGGTGGGATGATATAAATTAAGACAAAAATCAGCTGCCTCCAAAGAAACGTTCCCTCCTGTGTGATTCCTTGTCGTGAGCAAAGGACAGCTTGCGAGTCATCTGCAAAAGGGCATCATACCCTTTGTGTATACAGTAGTTCTGTCTTTGGAGTGCCTAATGATCCTCACTAAACAAATTATTCTCAATAATTTGCTTGTGTTTTTATGAGCAAAGCATCCTGTGTGTCTGGTAATGCTACCTTTGGAGGAAAGGAAAACTCTTGCTAAACATGTTGCTTTTTCTTATGAGCAAGCTGCCTTTTATTATAACAGGGAGAGGAAATTGCCTTGAATCCAGCGCAGGCTGGTCCATTAGGGAGAATGGGGCACTCCCCTTTCCAGCCTTGCTCTGCCTTCAACAAGTCCCCATCTGCCCATCTTCTTATATCCAGTCCAGAGGGAGGCACTGGGTGCCAGCTTCCTCCTCAGTGGTCTTAATGCTGCCGTCGTAGAACTCAGTAAGGAGGAGGATGGGACAAAACAACTAGTTGGCGCCACCTGTTACTGGTTTTGGCTCCGCCCATATTGCCACCCTGCCAGTCCTGTGGGCACCAGCAACCACGGCTTAAATCGGGTCAGTCTACAGGAGTCTCCCCACTTATGTGCATTTGACTCACACACACAACCATGTATGCTTTTGGCACTGGGAAATGATTAAATAGATTTAAATTGCAAGAGGGAAAAACAGCACCCAAAGAGTGGGAAAACTGCAGAAATGGGGCAAAAAGAGCGGTGAAACAGCTAGCAATCCCAGGAACCTTTGCAAATGCAAATCTCACGAGACTTTGCACTGACCTTTGAGGCCTGTGGAGAGCTGGAAATTGAGAATGGAAGTTTTGGAGGTAGCGGTGGTGGTGGAGTTTGGAGGATTTTTGTGGATTTTTGGTGTTCCCCACGATAAGCGATTTCATGTATATGCATGGTACCTAGGAACATAGCCCCATGCAGAAGTGGGGAGACCCCTGTATTTATTCAGCTAGCCTAGTACTGTCTACTCTCAGTGGTGGTAGTGAAGTCATCTTCCCCTACTCTGGCTAACTGAACCTTTTATCATGAGAAGACAAGGATCAAACCTGCAACATTATGCTTGCAAAGCATGCATTTTGCTAATGAGCTATGGTCCAGCCCTAACGACCCCCCCCCCCGCCCCAATACCCTTTCCAAGGTCTGTGGGAACTGTAAAAACCCATCCGTTGTAAATCTGACGTTTTGCCGAGACATCGGTCAATTTGCATGCCTCTGTGGAAGGCTACAAATATTTTGAAGTCTCTGTGTGTTGAGACCTTTGCATCACATTTCCATGTTCCCAAAGAGGAAGGAAAAACAAACAAACAAAAACCTCCCACTCTATTAAATCTTGACATTATAGCTGTAGGTTGCTGAGATCTTTTTTTTAATTCTTCATTGCATTTGCAATCAATGAGAACATTTTACCCTTAATTGCTATTTAATACCATTTGCTTCTGCCATTTGAAACATGCCGTTCTGAGTGAGCAGATCAGTCCAAAGTTGAAAAAGAGACAGCCAATTTATTTCCAAGGAAGGCGAGCGTGTGCCAGCTAGCATCTCAATCCTCTTCCTCCCGAACATGATGTCAGTGTCTATATTTCTCTAGTATGTTGAATTCATGTGTCATCATTCTGTAGAGCAGCTAATCTTGGGAGCGTGCATCATATATGAATGAATGAATCTGAGATGGGTGTTCTTAAAAATAGTACGTTTTTGACAGTGCATGTGAAGAGAAAGGATTCCTCATACTAGACTCAACATTTGTTGCTGTCTTTGAATCTGCAGCACCATCCCACCCAGCCATCTGATCATTCATATAGAATCATCTAACGTGACGATGGCTCAGTCAGTAGAGCACGAGACACTTAATTTCAGGGTTGTGGGTTTGAGCCCCACATGGGGCGAAAAATTTTTCTGTATTGCAGGGGGGGTCACTAGAGGATGGCCGTGGTCCCTTCCAGTTTTCCAGTTCTGTTATTTCTGTGTACTTGACAAGCCTTAAATATCATGGTTGCTAAGAAGAAGTGGGTGTGAGATTTTGACCAGCTTCTGCCCATCTGAAGCTGAAGCTGATACAGGCTCGTCTCATCTTGAGTCCACGCAGAGCAGTCCACACAGCAGAAGGATAAGCAGTATGTGCTACATTCTTACTTTATTTATTTCTCATCTATGCTGAGAGCATACAAACATGCATCTTGCCTCTGTGAGAGCAGAGAAGCAACTGTCTCTCTAACAAAGAAACCGAGAGAACAGTGAAAAACAGGAAACCAGTGTACGTCACATCCAGTCTCCCATTCCTGTGGGAATCCAACAGTAACTTGGACTGTGGAATGGAAAACAATGTCTTGTGACTGCAGTTGCTGCTCAGTGAGGGAAATAGAAACCAACAGTGGGTACATGTTTTTAGGTTTAAGATACCTTAAATATTGTAATGAAATGGAAGGTTGGATTAAAGAACTCTCATGGTCTCCTCCATTCCGGTGATTCTGTAGCCGTAAGACTGGATTCTGCAGGAAAAGGGAGCAAACTGGTTGGAGAAGCTTAGCCTCGCAATCCTCTTTTGTTGGGAGAGTGGACCTTTCCATCAATAAAGAGGCCAACACAGATGCTACTGGCACAGAGATAGAAGGAAGAGTCAACCCCGACCAGAGAAGAATGGCAAATCAAGATGAGATAGACTATACTGAAATGGCAAAAATAACTGGGAAGCTCAGAAATCAAGAATACAAGAACTTCAAAAAAGAATGGGAAATGTTTAAAATTTATATATGAAACCACTGCAAGCAGGTTAAGACACTGGCAGGATTTTCATCACACATAAAGTAACGGCAACTATGGACAATTTAGAAGGGAAAATATTTGGATAAATACTGATATGCAGTTGTAATTATTCTTACTAGGACCCATGGAAGGGAGGGAGGAGGGGGGAGTCAGGAGATGCAGAGTAATCTCAGTATTTGGATTTTGAATGGATGTTAGTTCTGTGTTTATATTTTTAAAAATAAAATAAAAATATAAATAAAATAAAGAGATGGCCAAGTACAGGTGATGTGTTGCCACATAAACAGAATAGCTGAATGTACTATGGGCACCCCCGTATTCTAGTTGGAGGTGATGCCATCAAGGACTTTGTTTGTGTGAAAGGGAACAATGCACTGGTGGCCTCTGAAATGGGTCAGCATGGGACACACAGGCTGGGCTTGCTGTCCATGAGGAACCAGTGCACTAGAGAACCCTCTCCCCAAATCAATGGGGGGAGCAAGATACGTTGGAGTACTAATGCTGTGAACCCTTTTTGTTCAGACAGGCCTTCCCAGCTGCATAAATAGGTCTTTACCATGAGTGTCTTACTTTGTTAGGGTTTCAGCCTTTTTTAAATGTATTTGCTGTTTTTTGTTTTTTAAAAAAGCTGTTTTTAATATGTGTAAATTGCCTTGTGATGGTTGTTTAGAAGGCGATTAATAAATCCATGATGATGATGGATTTCATCTTACGTGCAGCCTGTGTATAGTGTAAATAAAACCTTATATCTTAAATATTCCATTGGTCTCCAGTAGGGATGTAATCTAATTTTTGGTACCGGTTTGGATTACAATTCAACAGACACGTCACACATACGGTTTCCCTTCCCTTCTCACGTCATTTTTTAAAAATTATTCGTGATCCAGTGCTTTGCTTTTTGAAAATCATGCTATTGTTTATGTTTTGGACAATGATTTCAGAGCTGTCTGCAAACTCAGTGAGCTGGTAATTGCCTATTGAAGTATGTCTCTTGCCTCAGGGTTACTGTCTGTTCAAGTGAGGATGAAGAGGTGATGGACCTCGCCACTCTGGAGTTACTGTTCCTTGTCAATTTTTTTCTTGTCAGGTAGTTGGCATATTAACAACTTACAATGTCAGGCAAATAAGTGACCCGTTGCATTGATTGTTGGTTTGTATTTTGCAAAATGAAATCCCCACACCTTCTCCCAGCACAGAGACTGACTCTTACTTGAGAATGACAACTACAGTCGGGCCTCCCTTGCACTCTCGTTCAACGTCAATATTTTAGGCTAGAGAGATTTCTTGTTTTGGTCATTGCACACTCAGTCACTAATCATCATTGATATTTCCCCTGCAGTTCTGACCAGAAAGAGTGATGGCCACAGAATTTGGAGGCTCCGCTGGAAACAATTTTTTTTTTAAAGTGGTACTACTGGAATGGTAATGAATTGCAGGGACAGTGGCTTAATGGCTAGGAATCTAGTAGGGTGGTTTGGGAAAATTAACATTGGCTGAATTTTTATATAAAAACAATTGTGGGCAGCAGAAACTGTACTGATTTTGAGGATGAACTAGTGGCAAATGAGTGGTGGTGAAGAAGGCAGTAAAATGAATTTTATAGGGGCAGGGCAAGTGTGTTCCCTTTACCCCCAGCCTGCCAAAGAAACCACTTAATTTTAGAATGAGATAAATTTCAGGGCCCTGTGTGTTTATGAAATCTCTCTAGCCTAAAATATTGACGTTAAACGAAAGTGCAAGGTAGGCCCCCGCTACCACAAAAAACTACTTCACATTGTTCAAGTATAGCTTGCAAGGTGTGCTTATGATTCCTGACTCAACCCATTGTAAAACTTTGCCCAGAAAAAAAGAACAACCCCATCACCACCTCAGTTTGTATTTTTGCATGGATCAATAGTGAAAAGTAATAATTAGCCATTTATTATGTTAACAAATTATAATGTTATAATATTATAACATTAACCACAGAGCCTAGGACTTACCGATCAGAAGGTCGGCGGTTCAAATCCTTGCGATGGGGTGAGCTCCCGTTGCTTGGTCCCTGCTCCTGCCAACCTAGCAGTTTGACATCATGTCAAAGTGCAAGTAGATAGATAGGTACCGCTCTGGCGGGAAGGTAAACAGTGTTTCCGTGTGCTGCTCTGGTTCGCCACATGACGAAGCTGTACGCCGGCTCCCTCGGCCAATAAAGCGAGATGAGCACCACAACCCCAGAGACGGTCATGACTGGACCTAATGTTCAGGGGTCCCTTTACCTTTTTATAATGTTATAATAAATAATGTAATGATGTTACTACAAAAGAAATGCATCAGACCTGCATCTTAACACTCACAAAAACCCCATAAAACCCATTTCTGGTTACATTAACAAATATCAAAGATTCACATTAAGACATAATACGATGACTATGCTTTCTGTGAGCGTTTTGTTAAGTCACAGGGGACCAAAAAGGAGAGAGAAAGGTTAACAATAAAACGATGAATGTTAATGGTGGTTAATGGTTAACATAATCACTTCAACAGTGAATCAATGAGACAGAAGTTAGCAAATGCACATTTCAGCAGTACCTAGTTAGCACAGTTAAGAGCAAACATTGATGATGATGGTAGGTGACTAAATAGTATTGAAACAAATGTAATCATATTTGGAAAATCCCCCTCCCCCGCAACTTCTCTACATCCCCTCCCCTCCTGGAATTGGGAATTATTCAGAAAGTCAATGCGCGCAAGACCACTTTGCAAAGAGAGTGAGCAAGCAGATCATGGACCAGTTTGATGTTTCCTTCTGCTTGCAGCAAATTTTTCCACCATCTCTTGTCTCCAGTGACCTTCATTCTAAGGAAAGCAATCCAAGGGAACCTGGAACTTGTCCGCCATGTAAGCTTTTTACCCAATTCCCTGGAAGCAAAAGAATCCCTGGAACCTGCTACAACTTGATGTCTGGTACACATAATAATACAGAACAATCTCTCTCTGTGTGTGTGTGTGTGTGAGAGAGAGAGAGAGTGAGAGAGTGAGTGTGTGTAAAACCAATAGCACCTTTGTGTGATTTCTCCTTTTTCTTCAGATCCTCTATACTTCCCCTTCGTTTTTTGATAAAAAGTAAAAACACAGTGACAGCAAATACACATTTGGGGAATCCTCTTGCAATAGGAGTGCTTTACTTCGCAGGGACCCATGCCTGCTAAAAGCCTCCTGTGTGACAGGAACAGGACCAGTGTGTGCCCTTATCCCTCCAATCACTGTCATAGCTCCTTCACATTTGGATTGACCTTAATGTAATACAATCCTTTAATGGAACTTTATCACCTCACAATTGATGGGTGAGATTGCTTGTATGAAAGCAGCTTTTCATCCCAGTCACACACCGGGTGAAAAGCTTACATGGCGGACAAACATTTAGCCTTCTCCCTGATGTATTTATTTCAGGGTTATGATTTTGACTGGGGAATGAGGGTGTTATGAATCAGTTTCTTTAGCTCCCACCTTCCTTGCGAGGTAGAACCACTGGAAGGTGCAGTTTATAAATGAAGTAGCACCATCACCACCCATGTTTTATTGCAATAGACTGAACACATAGAAATTCAAACTTGGTGGGTCTTAAAGGGAGGAGAGACTGGCTTGTGCCAGCTCTCCTTAGCAGTTCAGTTGGCAGAAAAGTCAGTGTGGGTGGGATTGCCTAAGTGAAATCTCATTACTCACCTCCAGGTTTCTGATTTAAGGCATTTATTAAAGGTTCACAAGCAAGGCAGATGAAAGAAACAGTTGCACTGAAACAAACGAAGCAGCCCTTTAACGAGCTAAGCAGAAGGCCTTTTTGGTAGTGGTGCCTGCCCTGTGGAACGCCCTCCCAGCAGATGTCAAACAGATAAACAACGATGTGATTTTCAAAAGACATCTGAAGGCAGCTCTGTACAGGGAAGTTTTTAGAGAGTGATGCTGTGTTGTGCTTTTGCTGGTGGCTGGGGCAAACCAGTCAGATGGGCAGCATATTATTAATGATGATGTTCTAAAATCAAGTTGCTTCCAGATGGGGGTTTAACACTGGTTCTGAAACATTTGGCTCAGTGTCTGAATCTGCATTATCCAATCCTCTTAAAGTCAGATTATCCTGTCATTGGCAGCAGGTTGTGTGTGTTTTTTTAAAATCAGATTTCCCCCGGAAAAGGTAAAACTGGAATAAATGGACTGGTGGTGGTGATATGGGCTGCTATTTTGATGATGACAACATCATGCAGATGCTGCAGAAATCTTGCATGCATGGGGAGCAGCAATCCCACAGTGAAACCCACCTGGAAGCACCCTCAGTTCCTGTAATGTACAGACGGTTGTGGCCAATGTTCATCCAACTCAGAGTAGAACGATGCAAAATCAAATATTTGTCTTTCAAGTAATGTTTCCAGTACTTGTACTTTGTTTAGATTAGGGATGGGGAACCTGTGGCCTTCCAGATTTTTGGACTCTATATCCAATCTGCCCCAGCTAGCAGGGCCAGTAGGTAAAGGTAAAGGACCCCTGGATGGTTAAGTCCAGTCAAAGGTGACTATGGGGTGGTGGCACTCATCTCGCTTTCAGGCTGAGGGAGCTGGCGTTTGTTCACAGACAGCTTTCTGGGTCATGTGGCCAGCATGACTAAACCGCTTCTGGTGCAACGGAACCCCATGATGGAAGCACGGAAACACTGTTTACCTTCCCGCCTATTTATCTACTTGCAGTGGTGTGCTTTCAAACTGCTACATTGGCAGGAGCTGGGACACAGCAACGGGAGCTCACCCCATAGTGGGGATTCAAACCAGCAACCTTCTGATTGGCAAGCCCAAGAGGCTCAGTGGTTTAGACCACAGCACCGCCCGCATCCCCGCAACATCAGGAGAGCTACAGATTCCCCACCCTTGTTTTAATCTCTATACCAGATGTGCAGTTACAATGCAGATAGACCTTTAGGACATCAGAATATAAGAAGAGCCCTGCTATCTTGGACCAGACACCAATCTAGTCCAGCATCTGTTCTCACAATGGCTAACCAGAAGGCAATGGGAAGCTCCCAAGTAGGAGATGAGTGCAATAGCCCTCTCCCATTCACAGTCCCCATCACCTAGTATTTAGAAGCAATATCATCTCTGACAATGGAATTAATATTTAAATATCATAACTAGTAGCAATTGATTGCCTTATTTTCCATGACTTTGCCTAGTCCTCATTTAAAGCCATCCAAGGTAGTAGACATCACTACATCTTGTGAAGACAAATTCCAAGTGTGTTGTGTAAAGAAGAATTTTTTTTGTCTGTCCTGAATCTCTCAACAGTTCTGGCCATTTGCAGTGTCTCATTGAAATATGTTTCTGAGTGAGGCTGACCAGTGCAAGACTGCATATGCCAGATTAGACTCCACCACTTGCCTTAGAACATTGTTCCTCAACCTAATAGGTCTCCCTGGCTGGCAGTCCCCCCCGCCCCCCAAATAGTAAACTTACATTTACTTTGTAATTTCTCATCAGTTAGTTTCATGTTCAGGATCTTAAGCTGTTTCATCCTGTTCCAATATTTACTTTTCAGATTTTTCAGGGGATTGTTTGAAGCCAACAAAAAGACTCATCAATGCTATGTAAAGGGAAAAAAATTAAGCAATGTCATTATTATTTGTTTTTAAATTACAATATTTGGATTTGTTCTTTTAACTTCTCCAACTGTCCTTTGCATTCTTTGTATAATACTAAATAGCAAAATTGGTTCTGCCTCCCAGATTATCAGGGTGAATTTAAGAAGGCATATTTGACCAGGTAAAAAAGTATAGAAAAAGTATTTTACAGTGCGCACAATATTCTCGATGCTGCTTGATGCTGGAAATTACTTGCATAAAACATGGACATGTTCCATCCATACCCAAATGGGTGCAGCTGCACGAGGAATAAGGAGGTGGCCTTCTCAGGCAGCAGCTGTGTGTGGAAGGGGAGGTGGGAAATTGTCCAGCTCTTCTTCGCAATGGCAATTGGCTGGCAGTTGACTAGCTCTACATAGCACATGTGGGATAGATGGGGAACATCAGCTAGTTGATGGAGCTGTGTTCAGGGCCTTCATTGTCCCTTGAACAGCATATTCAACTGCTAGTGCAGTCGGCTTCTGTATGTGGAATGAGAAGGAGGCACCGTCTTCTCATTTGCATCAAGCAGCAAAATTTCTTGGGCAGCCCGGTAGTTAACACATTGGTAATATGCTGCCAAGAGATAATTATATTGCTAGGAGTGTCTTCAGTGGAAGGCTTTTGTTGAATCCAGCTACCTGATGGGCAGATGGAGAGGGATTTCGGTGGTACAATTAAAGCCAATAGCAGACTACAACAGGATCATGGCTAAGCTCAATCTAAAGAAGCCACAATTCATTTTCAGGATACTTAATGGGTTACTTTGCATTTAATTTTAATACTCAATTTGAATAATGTATCATGGTCTGAGAGAGTAATGACAATCGGCCTATTGATCTTTTTTATCTGGATGGAATAAAAATGTTGCATTCTGGCAGCTCTTTGATTATGAGAATTGCAATTAGGAGTGGGTTTGTGTGTGTGTTCCTACTGGGACTTCAGACACTGAGAATTATATTGCTTTTATGTTAAGCAAATCAAGTGACACGATATTTATTGCACAGTTGGTGACAAGAGGGAATTTATTTGAAACATTTGTTGTTTTAGAATGACTATATTGTTCCTTCTGGCATGACTGATGGAGTTCAGATAAAAAATGGTTCCATCCGTGTTTAGTTTGGGTGTAAGTGTCATATGTACAGATGTTATGCAGTGAAAAAACCCCCACAGCCTTAATTGCTGTTATTATTGTCCTTATCATTTTTAATATCAGCTGTGCTTAGGATTGGAGCGAAAGTTAACTTTGATTCTGAGCACAGATCAACTCTGAAAGAAAGAAAGAAAGAAAGAAAGAAAGAAAGAAAGAAAAGGACACATAGAATCATTTTATTACCAATATTAGATGTAAATGATAGTTTTTATCTTGTAAATACAGAAAAGTTGTTAATTTCCCCACAATTATAAATAGCATGATAATAAAAAGAAATATTCATGAAATGCAGTAATAAATGTGCATGGTGTTGTGCACAATTCTAACAAACAGATCTCTGCTTGCAACCCCCCCAGGGTATCAATAGATGAAATTAGAGGAAAAAGAAGGGAAGATTCAAGTTGATTATTGGAAAAGTTGCTGTCCACCTTCTACCCTTGCCGAAGTGAGCAGCAGGGTTTAGGAACTGGCATTTCTTCGGCCATTGAATTTCAACTGCCAACTTAGGATTGCTCTGCTTATATTTAAAAATGAAGTTAGAGTGAGCAAAAGTTGTGGAAAGGGGATTAAAGACAGCCTTGGGGAAATGCAGGGACGAGATACAGTGGTACCTTAGTTCCTGAACGGCTTAGTTGTCGAGCAAATCGGCTCCCAAACACTGCAAACCCAGAAGTAAGTCTTCGGGTTTGCAAACGTTTTTCAGAAGCCTAATGTCTGATGTGGCTTCCGCGGCTTCTGCTTGAGTCCAGGAAGCTGCTGCAGCCAATCAGAAGCTGCATCTTGGTTTTCGAATGTTTTAGAAGTCGAATGGACTCCCAGAATGGATTAAGTTCGAGAACCAAGGTACCACTGTATATCAAGGAGCTCACTCCATACTTTGGAGTGGAATGTTCATATTAGTTTGAAGGACTGGAGGAAAAGGTGCATCTACATCCCTAGCTAGCTAGCTAGTTGGATGAAATAAGAGCTTGGGTTTTTTGTTTGGTATCACTTTGCTAATTGCTGCCCCAAGCAACAGTCTACACCAGGGCTAGGGAACTTGTGGCCCCTCAGATGATGGTTGAACTACAGCTCCCATCATCACTGATCTTTGGCCATGGTGGCTGGGGCTCATGGGAACTGTAGTTCAACATAATTGGGAAGGCCACAGGTTTCCCATCTCTGGCCTAGACTTTTCTAGAGGGCATTCTTGCCTTGGTTCAATAAACAGACTGTCATTTGTATGCATATGTGATCATTGTGGAATGGGTTTTAATGGGTAGGAAAGGATATACAGTATTAATTGCAATTGATCCCTCCAGGTGCCCACGTGTGGGGCTTAAAGAGAGTTTTAAAATCCCATGCTTGGCAGCAAAGTTGTAAAGCATAAGAATTAGCCTGCAAAGGTTTGTTTGAGAAAGTCCAAACATGAAGTTCTTTCTTACCCTGCTTAACACAAAACCAGGCAACAACTTAGGAAGTAAGTTAAAAAATATAATTCATTTATAATATTGCATTAGTTCACAGCAATGGCAGCAGTAAAATCTGTGCAGGCTAAATACTTATATTTACAGTATAACTGGCTTTAGGCATGCGCCTGGAGCTGGAGCAAGCAGAGGGCACATCTGCCCTCCTGGCTGGTCAAAAGAAAAGAGAGTGAGAGGAACAGGAAGTACTTTATGCTCATTTCACTCCAGGAAAGAAGGGGAAATGACATCACGCAGAGCCCTCTCTACCAGTTGTATTTCTATGGTCTGAGCAGCTGCCTATCAGCAATTCAGTTCTGTGGATTTAACCCATTCTCATGCTAACTAGCAAGAACAAGCATTTAAGTTTGGCTGTTAATCTCCCTTAGCAGTTGTACATATTGAGTGCATGATCCTTTGTCCTATACATATTAATTCATTTTAGCTGACAGTCACACATTAGTATACTGTATATGCTCGAGTATGAGGCTCTTTTAAGAATTCCGCATCAAATGAAAACCAAATCTATTCACATGTGGGTATGTTGGAGTTCAAAGCTGGTGGCATTTTATTTTCTGTGTTGCCACATGTTTGAGTTGAGCTGAGTACTCATTATCCAAGGTAACAGTCTCATGTATACTCAATAATAGTGACTGGACAGCAAAACGTACCAGATTGTTCAAACCTAATGTCTCCTTAGACAATTCCCTAGTACCCCAGTGGTCACTCATAAGTATCAAGCCACAAATATTGCTTTTAAAGTATAAGACATCCCACCCATCCATACAGGTGCCAATTTAGGGTCGTCTTCTAAGCTATTTCATTGCTGCACCAAGACCTATAATTTGAAGGCCCTCTACTGAGCTTAATCTCTAATATTCCATACAAAGGGGGCTCTTTGTTTTTAAAACAGTGATATTCTGCAATGACACTGGCTTAGGGCTGTCGAGAAACCTGTGCAAGTCGGCTGAATTGGAGGGGTTTACTTCTGATTTACATCTGAATAACGCTGGATACGTATGGCTGCATTTTCCATTGTAAGTTGACTTTTTTCAAAGCTTCCATACTGTGGCAGAAGATGTGGGACCCTGTTTTGTGAATGAATTGGACAAACCTGACCGTTCCACTTTTTCTCTTGCTGTTCTGATTTGTTTTTGTTTTAAGCTTAACATGGCTCCTTTACCTCAGAATTCTTATAGGAAATATCCCATTGTGAAAATTTATATGGAGTATATATAATAATAATATTATAATTATTTATTATTTATACCCTGCCCATCTGGTTGGGCTTCCCCAGCCACTCTGGGCGGCTTCAAAAAAATATTAAAATACTGTAATACATCAAACATTAAAAGCTTCCCTAAACAGGGCTGCCTTCAGATGTCTTCTAAAAGTCTGATAGTTGTTGTTCTCTTTGACATCTGGTGGGAGGGCATTCCACAGGGAGGGCGCCACTACCAATAAGGCCCTCTGCCTGGTTCCCTGTAACTTAGCTTCTCGCAGTAAGGGAACCGCCAGAAGGCCCTCAGTGCTGGACCTCAGTGTCCGGGTAGAACGATGGGGGTGGAGCGCTCCTTCAGATATACTGGACCGAGGCCATATGAGAACAAGGGCCTGTATATTCTAAAATCACAGGCAATTCTGTTCATGAAAGCTTCTTCTCTCTGAAGAGGCCCCTGGTTCTCCCTTGCAGGTTTGACCAGGACACTGAACTGAAAGACAAGCAGAATAGTTGACCCAAAGAAGTAGAGTGAAGCCAGCTTCCCAATGGCAGCCTTGACCAGGTGTGGAAAGAAAGGTGTTTGGGATCCACTGGTATATCTAGGGGTGATTTGCAGTAGATTGGCAGTGTTTCCAACTCCTGATGGCTTAACAAAATCAACAATGGAAGGACTCCCTCCCATATTAGATTGCTGAAAAGAAAGAACTTTCAGGTAGAGAAGCAGAATTGTCTGTGAAAGGACCGAGAGACTAGTTATTTGCTTGAAAACCAGTTCCAGGGCTGACTATGTGCTTGGAGGCATCATGGTCTTAAATTTTAAGCATGCAGACATTTACAATGTATTTATAATATGCATATTTAGCCGGCTGTAAATATTTGCAATACAGTGGTACCTTGGGTTAAGTACTTAATTCGTTCTGGAGGTCCGTACTTAACCTGAAACTGTTCTTAACCTGAAGCACCACTTTAGCTAATGGGGCCTCCTGCTGCCGCCGTGCTGCCGGAGGCCCGATTTCTGTTCTCATCCTGAAGCAAAGTTCTTAACCTGAAGCACTATTTCTGGGTTAGCGGAGTCTGTAACCTGAAGCGTATGTAACCCGAGGTACCACTGTATACATATGCTTTATATTGCACATTTGCATTATTATTATTTTACTATTATTTAGTAAACTTATTAGTGGCAACTTACAACAATTTAAAAATAAAAATAAACACATGCATTGAAACAGAGAAAAGTATAAAACAGAGAAAAACAAGGCAGAGAAAAATCTAAATTGTCTGTGTGTGTGTGTGAATATCTGCAGAACAAATATGTATCATTCTCTTGGGAACAGTGGCGTAGCGTGGGGGTGCAGGGGGGGCTGGCCGCACCGGGCGCAACATCTGGGGGTTAGGGTTAAGGGGCGCAAATCCACGGGCTAGGGGGCGCAAATTACTTGCCTTGCCCCGGGTGCTGACAACCCACGCTACGCCACTGCTTGGGAATATGACAATTAATCCTGATGGCTATTTTCTACCTCCCCTGGGAGCAGCTGCATGCATCTGAATATCAGTTGCTGTAAACTTCAGGAGGAGGAGTGCTCTTGTGCTCATTTCTAGCATTTGGGCTCCCCCTGGGCAGCTGGTTGGCCACTGTGAAAACAGGATGCTGGACTAGATCCAGCAGGCTCTTCTTATGCTCTTATGTAAACAAACCAAGTGGGAATGAGAATATAGGCGACAGAATGGACCGTGCTATTGTAACCTGTACGTGGGGAGATCACATTTTTAATGACTCCACATGAAAGGAAGCCACTGGCTACCCAACCACACTTACAGCAAGTCAAAAATTTGGATCCTTAGAATTTCCTCTCTGATGAAATAGTCAGGATCCAACCTCTGCTGGCTTTATTTGTGAATACTGAAGCTTTGAAAACATTGTGTTTCCTATTCAGCACTTTCAAATTTTGTAGAATTTGGCAGGGTGGGCTGGGGGGGAGGGGGTTAACACCTAACCTCCCCGCTTCCAAATGAGGCAGTAGGGTTTCATTCACCAAGCCTGTGAGTTTCACCTGAAGACCTTTTAAGACTTAATAATATGTTGCCATCTTGTGGCTAGTAATGAAAGTTCAACCCTTTGTGTAGCCCTTGTTCAAGTCTATTTTGTTGTTGTTTAGTCGTTTAGTCGTGTCCGACCCTTCGTGACCCCATGGACCAGAGCACGTCAGGCACTCCTGTCTTCCACTGCCTCCCACAGTTTGGTCAGACTCATGTACACTGTCCAACCATCAAGTCTATTTACATATAGGGGGGAAGAGCAGTGCTTTAATTACTGAACTAGGAAATCCCCAATTGCTTCTCTTCCCCTAAGAAGAAGGTGGTCACATTCCCATTGGGTAAGGGGAGTACCAAAGGTTGGCACTCACCAGCAGCTATTTCAGACTGCTCCTAATTGGGAGATTACTACCGTGACACTTGTGGAGAGAATACCGTATTTTTCACTCTATAGGGCGCACCGGACCATAGGGTCACCTACTTTTTTGGGGGGGGGGAACTTCCGCCGGGCTCCCAAGGCTTGCGGATAGCTTCCTGAAGCCTGGAAAGCGAGAGGGGTCGGTGCGCACTGACTCCTCTCGCTCTCCAGGCTTCAGTGAAAGTCTGCATTCGCTCCATAGGACCCACACACATTTCCCCTTCATTTTTGGAGGGGGAAAAGTGGGTCCTATAGAGCGAAAAATACGGTAGTTCATTGGTCTAAGGATTGTGGTTTGAAAACCTTAGCTCTAGACCAGGGAGAAGGAACTTGTGGCCATCCAGATGTTGACAGATTGTCATCTCCCACCATCGCTAGTTATTGTCCATGCTTTCTGGGGCTGATGGGAGCTACAAATCCAACTACATGTGGGGGGAAGCAGCTTCCTCTTCCATGCCGACTGATGATGATGTTAAAACTCATGCAGGACCAATAAATGGAGCGGGGCAGTATGTGTAATGCCTCCAATCCTCATGGTGTTAGGGGGAGGAGCTGTAGCTCAGCATTACAGTGCAGGTTTTGCATGCAAAAAGTTTCAGGTTCAATCGTCAGTATCTCCAGGCAGGGCTGGAAAAAGACCCCCATCTTAAAATTGCTGTATATTTGTTAAAAATAAATAAATCTAGTAGTAGAAGAAGAAATCAATCAATCAATCAATCAATCAATCAGCAAATAAATAAATAATTTGTACCCTGTTCATCTGACTGGGTTGCCTCAGCCACTCTGGGCAGCTTCCAACATACAGTGGTACCTTAGGTTACATACACTTCAGGTTATGGACTCTGCTAAGCCAGAAATAGTACCTCAGGTTAAGAACTTTGCTTCAGGATGAGAACAGAAATCGTGCTCTGGCGGCGTGGTGGCAGCAGGAGACCTCATTAGCTAAAGTGGTGCTTTAGGTTAAGAACAGTTTCAGGTTAAGAACGGACCTCTGGAACGAATTAAGTACTTAACCCGAGGTACCACTGTATGTAAAAGCATTAAACATTTTTTTAAAAAAACTTCCCTATACATGGCTGCCTTCAGGTATCTTCTGAAGTTTCTATAGTAACTTATCACCTTGACGTCTGATGGGAGGACATTCCACAGGGTGGGTGCCACTACTGAGAAGGCCCTCTGCCTGTTCCCTGTGACCTCACTTCTCGCAGTGAGGGAGTCCCCAGAAGGCGCTCAGAGCTGAATCTCAGTGTCTAGAGTGAAGGATGGGGGTGGAGATGGTCCTTCAGGTATACCGGGCTGAGGCCATTTAGGGCTTTAAAGGTTAGCAGCAACATTGTGCTCAGAATCGTACTGGAAGCCAATGTAGATCCTTTAGGACCGGTGTTATACATATTTCTATTCTGAAACTATTTGAATATTGCAAATGATTTACTCCTGTCTCTTTTAAGAAGAAAGATGAATAGGGTAGTTGTTACTCCTTTATGGTAGTATATATCCTTCCACCTGTGTACATAGAGCCATCTGCTTTACTTAAGGATGCTCCCCAACTTGGATAGCTTTAAAAGAGAATTAGACATATACATGGAGGACAAGCCTCCCAGTGGCTACTAGCCATGGTGTTCTACCTCCACTGACATAGCGACTTACTTCTGAGTGATATGCTTATTAAGCTTGTGATATGTAATATTGTTTTATTTTTTTCATATTTTTACCCCCACCCTTACTCCCAAAGGGAGCCCAGGGTGCCTTACGGTAAGAACCAGAAACAATATTAAAATCCGTAAAACAAGTAACAGTGCGACACATCTATAAAGCCATAATTAGGAAAAGTAATTGAAACAGCTGCAGAGTACATACTGTTACATTCTCCCCAAATGAGCAATTTGCATGTACATTTAAACGGATCTGTTCGGATGACAGCAGTAAAGTTCTTTGAGGATACAGCCAGGCACTTCTGGGTAGTTAAAAGCATACATGCACACACCACTGCAAAGTGTACACAGGGAGGAAGCGAAGAAGAAAGGAAGGAACAGAACAAGAAAACACAAATAATCATCAAGCCATGGTCTACTGGGCTTTTTCTGTCAGGAGCTTCTGTGTCTTTTCACAGGCTGTGAAACTTAACCAGTCACGACAGTCTCAATCTGGATTTATAAGTACAAACCGCAGTACAGAAGATTGAGTTTCTGGTGCTATGGCATCAGTAAACTGGCTGAGTTAATTAGATCTTGGAGTATTGGCTTCTGACATGTGGTAGCTTGGGAAACCAAATTAATATCGCCTGCTAAACACTGATAATGTGTTTGAATGCACAAACCAGGAAAACATGGTGCTGAAAAGCCCAGGCTTCTGAATCTAGATGTACCAGAAAGGTAGTAGTGGTAGGTTTCAAGCAAATCACAAGAAAATAGCTACTTCAATAACATTCCATCTCTCTGTACTTGGTGGGGTAGGAAGGGTATCATAAATTGTTAAAACACCTGCTAAACAAGATTAAGCAATGTGAAAGAACCAAAATTATGTCTGCGCCTTAGTCAGATGTGTTTAATAGCATGCAACTGGAAAGAGACTTTGTTGTTTTATTTATTTCCACAAAGCATAAACCTCTCTTTTATTAGGTGATCCTTTAACTGGAAGTAAGAGTTAAATCTGTCATTCAACTTTTTAATTTTTTTTTTTTACAAAAGACTAAGAAATATGTAATTAAGTAGAATCACTCTTTTGCCTTTTTGTTGTTGTAAAAATATGGTCCAATTTGAGCGTTTTATACCATCCCATGAAAGTATCTGGGTCCTACTTACTACTGTGACAAATCTAACCTGATCGAGCAATTTCTGCTAGAAGATGGATAATGCCACATTTAATCAGGAACGTAACCATGCAAGGGCAGACTAGTGGAAAGCATGGTAGAAAGTCTGGGATTGAGAGATTTGGTGACTTGTATACTCAGAAGCAGTTGCAACTGGGGAACAGCAGCAGACTAAAACTGGGCATACTTCTGATGACTATAACTATAACATGCAGACTTGGACAGAATATTGATGACTGTTCAAACGTACCCGCGGTGTTCAGAAATTTCTTGCATATCTACTAAGGTGGAATCTTGTTGTTGTTTAGTCGTTTAGTCGTGTCCGACTCTTCGTGACCCCATGGACCAGAGCACGCCAGGCACTCCTGTCTTCCCCTGCCTCCCACAGTTTGGTCAAACTCATGCTGGTAGCTTCGAGAACACTATCCAACCATCTTGTCCTCTGTTGTCTCCTTCTCCTTGTGCCCTCCATCTTTCCCAACATCAGGGTCTTTCCCAGGGAGTCTTCTCTTCTCATGAGGTGGCCAAAGTTTTGGAGTCTCAGCTTCAGGATCTGTCCTTCCAGTGAGCACTCAGGGCTGGTTTCCTTAAGAATGGATAGGTTTGATTTTCTTGCAGTCCATGGGACTCACAAGCCCCTTCATGGATCACTGCCTTGCCGTAGCGAAGGGGCTTGAATAACTCAGTGAAGCTATGAACTATGCCAAGCAGGGCACCCAAGATGGACAGGTCATAGTGGAGAGTTTTGACCAAACATGATCCACCTGGAGCAGGAACCGGCAAGCCACTCCAGTATCCCTGCCAAGAAAACTCCATGGACAAAGACAACAGGAATATTAAAAAGGTGGAATTTACACACATATAAAAACCACTTTTTAAAAAGCGTTTTTTAAAAACACGTTTTATTTTCCATAAGGCTCACCATTGTCATCTAGTGTCACATTGTATATTGCACTTAAAACACACTTAAAATGTTTTATTTTCAGCTGTATAGCTGAGTCCCAAGTCAGCTTGTCATTATGTATCAGTATCAGACAGTACTGTCTTGTTCCTTTTAAAACAAACTCTGGCTGGCTTATGCACTGTGTAAGCATTCTGATCTGAAACCCATTTCACAACCTGTTGCCTACTCAGTGTTTCATGCTGGTTTTTTGCTGAATGAAATAGAGGGTTCACTCCTCCAAAGACTCCAACCTCCCAGGTGCGAAATAGATATACTTTAGAATTTCTTCATGCTCTGCCACATTGCTTTCTGATGCAGATATGGACACATATGATTAAAACAAACCATTTTTATTTACCCATATGTTAAAAACGCACACATGATGTTTGCAATCTTCAGCTTTCAGGGCTCACATGAAAAGCTGTCCTAAAATAACCATCGTTTTCTCCATGACTAGTATTCTGTTTTAAACTTTTCGGGTTAAATCCATAGGTTGAAATCCTGCATTTTATATTCTTATATAAGCAGGTGATGTACCCAGGGGTCTTTCAGAGAGTTCTTATTTCTCTTTATGCCTTGGTAGTCACTAGGAAGACCAATTTGCCCAGGCATCTCAATGCCCTACCTTTGATACCCAGAGTTTAATAACCTGATGGATTGTTAGCTGCCACCATCTACTGAATATAGAGTAGTTGTCGTAAAGGTCTGACACAAGGATGTGGGTTGAGATAGCATCTGGGTGTTCTGGCTGCTTAATTTTTGCATGTTTGTTTTAGTCTTGGATAAATCAAGGGCTTTAAAAATACATAGATTATACCAGTAAATGGAGGCAGTTGGACTAGTGCGGGAGTGGCTAACTTAGACTACAGATCCCATAATCCCTGGTCACTGGCCATGCTGACTCAGATTCAGACTGATAGGAGTTGGGCACAGGTCAGGCATTCCTGCTATAGTGGCTTGGCATGAGTGAGGACATCTTGCGGCTTCTAGTAAAAATAGGACATATAGTAAAGGTAAAGGGACCCCTGACCATTAGGTCCAGTCGTGACTGACTCTGGGGCTGCAGTGCTCATCTCGCTTTATTGGCCGAGGGAGCCGGTGTACAGCTTCCAGGTCATGTGGCCAGCATGACTAAGCTGCTTCTGGCGAACCAGAGCAACGCACGGAAACACCGTTTACCTTCCCGCCAGAGCGGTACCTATTTATCTACTTGCACTTTGACATGCTTTTGAACTGCTAGGTTGGCAGGAGCAGGGACTAAGCAACGGGAGCTCACCCCGTCGTGGGGATTCAAACCGCCGACCTTCTGATCGGCAAGTCCTAGGCTCTGTGGTTTAACCCACAGTGCCACCCGTGTCCCTTAGGACATATAGCACTGGTGAGAAATGACTGACTTAATTGCTCCACAGCTTCATTAGTCATGTTGTTGAAGGGAGTTTACAAAAAGTTGCACCCATCACATGCCATGGCCTGATACTCACCAAATATTGCAGTTTATATTCCTAGCTACTAGGACTTCTAAGGAAGAACATCCTTACCCCTCCAGCATTACCACAGGATGACACATGCCACTTTGGGTACAGAAACTCTCTTCTCAAATTGGGTGTTGTCAACTTCCATATGCGGTTCGGCTCAATTGTTGCTGTTTTAATTAAGTGAAGTGTTTTGAAACCACACAGTTGTGTTTCCCTTTCATCTGCCTATTATTTCTCTGAGCACCTGTGCTATGTCATTTCTAGATTGTTATTTTCACAGATAGGAAACTATCTGTGCCTCATTGTTGTGATGTATCTGGCTTATTTTTTACACTCAATATCCTCGCGGTGATTTCATCTGCTTTTGCTCGAAGTGGGCCGTTTGTTTAATTCTTTGTGGCATGATTTTGTTACCAAGGAGCTGTTTCCAATCTTCTCATCATCAGCAACCTATTTAGCAATTTTAGTTGTATCTGGGAAGGTTCAGAAAGTGAATGCACTGACTTCGCTTCAGCTCTAAATTATCCTGCATGAATGGTGCTCTGTTACGGCCTATAGAATCTTCTAAACTCTGCCATTTACTCCCCAGATTCAGTTTCCCACTCTTACGCCTACCCACATATTAGCTCTATGATTCACCCATCACTCTGTTACTTCTTTTACACCCACTTCTTTTTTTTGTTATGAAGGTAGAGATGGTGAGATGGTGACCTTTGAGGAGATGAAAGCAAATTGAATCAGTAATCCCTGGTCATAATGTTTCTGAAGTTTCCAATTGACTGTGGCAAACAAAGCGGCTCAGGCTTTCATCTATCCTGTCTAAACATATAAATTGTATTGGGACGGGGAGAAAATTCTAGCTAAAACAAGGCAACTAGTCATGGCGGCTATTCTTTCCTTCCAGGAACTGAGGCAGCATTCCTCTGAATATCTGTTGCTAGGCGACAGCATCACAGAGGCTTTTTGCCGTTTTGGGAAACAGGTGCTAGACTAGATGGGC
This sequence comes from Podarcis melisellensis, assembly GCF_964234715.1. Lineage (NCBI taxonomy): Eukaryota > Metazoa > Chordata > Lepidosauria > Squamata > Lacertidae > Podarcis > Podarcis melisellensis. The sequence goes on from NC_138543.1 coordinate 24,997,505, forward strand.
CAATCCAGCAGGGCTCTTCTTACTTATATAATGTTGCACCCATGATTCGGAATGCACCTAATTCTACCACTTGGAACAGCCTTCTCCTACCTTGCAGCTTCCAGATGTTTTGGGTTACAACCAGTGTTCCCCCCGCTCAAAGAAAAATAGGTGCTGGAACTCACCATAAAGTTCAGGGCAGCCCTGGACAGATGCCGGTTTGACAACAGCTTCATTCACTACCCATGAAGGTGCTTATAACTACGGCAAGCTATCTCCCTAGCTTGTTTGGGGGTTGCTCCTGGCTCTGATACAGGCCAAATAAATGTACTCCCACTGCCTTTGTTAGATTCTGGCAGGTGGCTAGGGCAGCTCACACAAAAACGCGTGTGTCAGTGGTAGAGGTATGGTTGGAAAAGTTAAAGCCCACCACTGCTACATTGGAGACAGACTGAAGAAAAGGAAATATGAATGGGCCCCACCCTGTAGCTTGACCAATCACGGCTAGGTGCAGCGAGGAGATAGGTGGAGTCATAGATCTAAAAAAAGTGCAGACTTGCATAAGCTGGCTAGCCTCCATTTTGACTTGAAATGTTTGTTTTGGGCTTCTCAGAGGTATGTAAATGCATGAAGTGGGCAGGGGGAGTGCTGGCCTGCAACTGTGTCCTCCTGAGACTTGCCAGAACTATGTTCTGGTGTGCTCCAGCTAACAACAAAGCACTGGTTACTACTTCCATTGCCTCAGCCAACACAGCCACACTGGCTAGAGCTGATGGAAATTGTAGTCCAAAACATCTGGAGGAGGCTATGTTGGGGAAGGCTGCTTTAGAATGCTACCACCTATGATTCATGAATAGTTTTATTTTTTTAAGTAGAAACCTGTGGCACACAAAACTAATGAACACCTGGTGAAAGTGTTCTCCTACCTTGCAGATTCTGCTCTGCTTTTATACTGTAGCATGAACTTGCCTCTATGCTCATGGAAAAATAAATGACTGCCCCATGTCCCTTTTGTTGGGTTTGTCTTCAGAACACGACCCACTACTGTAATTCCTTTCTCTTATCTGAAAGGGGAACTTTCATGGCATACCACAGAAATATGAGGAGGGAGTCGCAGTTCCTTAGGGGATTCTTCTTTATTCTTTTGACCTCTGTTGTCTTTCTGTCTTCAGCATCCAGGCTCTTGTTTATTCCCTAGCCAAGCCAGTCTGTTACAGCAAAACCAGCAAAGGATCTTGCAGAAACTTAAAGACAATGGGTGATCATTCAACTAATCATTTTAGTGCAAAATTCTCCTAAAAACACATTTTTGACTAATAAAAACATTTTGCAAACAATTTATTCTACTAAAATGCATTTCTGTATGTTATTTTCACACCCGTATTCAGTTTTACGCACACTTTCCACCAATATATGTAAATATTGTTTGGTTGGAGAACTGCATTGCAAATTTCGGACATTTGCAAATTTCAATCGTTGGCTGTGTTCTGGTTCTCGTATTTTTTCCAGAAAGTGTGGATTTGATAAATCCAGCTCTAAATGAGAACTGCTTTGAATTTATTCTGCATTCCTACTCCGTTCCTTGCACAACTGTCTCTTCCTCCCAGGAATCCATTCTGGAAGTCCATTCGACTTCCAAAATGTTTGGGAATCAAGGCACAGCTTCCAATTGGCTGCAGGAAGCTCCTGCAGCCAACTGGAAGCCATGGAAGCTGTGAAGGATGTTCAGGTTCCAAAGAACGTTCGCAAACCGGAACACTGACTTCCAGGTTTGTGGTGTTTGGGAGCCAAAATATTTGACTTGCAAGGCGTTTGGCTTCCGAAGTATGACTGTACTACATTCCTGCTTTGGCCACTAGAGGGGAGTGAGAGGATATCCACTAGCCTGGTCAAAAAAGCAAGGCAAAGAAATGTTGGTAGGTTATGGGACACCCCAGGTTTCCAAAAGTTTTGTAAAAAAAAATGTTTAGGAAAAGGAACCCTACAGAGGTAGGAAACAATGTGGTGTCGTGCTTAGAGGGTCAGACTGGGACCTGGAAGATCAGGTTTCAAATCCCCACTCTGCCATGAAGCTCACTTGGTGATCTTGGGCCAGTCATTGCCAGTGTGGTGTAGTGGTTAAGAGCGGTAGTCTCCTAATCTGGGGAACTGGGTTCGTGTCTCCGCTCCTCCACATGCAGCTGCTGGGTGACCTTGGGCCAGTCACACTTCTGTGAAGTCTCTCAGCCCCACTCACCTCACAGAGTGTTTGTTGTGGGGGAGGAAGGGAAAGGAGAATGTTAGCCGCTTTGAGACTTTTAAAAGTGAAAGGCGGGATATCAAATCCAAACAACTCTTCTTCTTCTTCTTCTTCTTCTTCTTCTTCTTCTTCTTCTTCTTCTTCTTCTTCTTCTTCTTCTTCTCAGCCTAACCACCTCACTGGGTTGTTGTGAGGATAAAATTGGGGGGAGGCAAGACCATGTACACCATCCAACATTCCTTGCAGGAAAGGTGGGATACAAATGTAATAATAGATACGTGTTCAGTGGCTGAAGAATGTCAACCAACAGTTGTGGGGGAAGGACAAGAAACAGGAGTAGGGAGAGAGGAATGGAGTGTAGTATTTTAGAAAATACTACACTTGAGAGTCCCATGTACTGCAAGAAGATCAAACCTATCCATTCTTAAGGAAATCAACCCTGAGTGCTCACTGGAAGGACAGATCCTGAAGCTGAGGCTCCAATACTTTGGCCACCTCATGAGAAGAGAAGACTCCCTGGAAAAGACCCTGATGTTGGGAAGGATTGAGGGCACAAGGAGAAGGGGACGACAGAGGACAAGATGGTTGGACAGTGTTCTCGAAGCTACCAATATGAGTCTGACCAAACTGCGGGAGGCAGTGGAAGACAGGAGTGCCTGGCGTGCTCTGGTCCATGGGGTCCTGAAGAGTCGGACACGACTAAACAACAACAACAACATTTTAGAAAAGGGTGTGACTGGCTGGCTGGGATTCTGCATAGACACTCAGCACTGCAACATTTTGTTGTTTGCAGGTCTCACTTGTATACCACTAATACCAATAATGTAATATGCTCGAGACAAACATGCTCTTTTGCGTTTCTCCCGGAATCAATAATCAGCTAGTTGCTCCTCTGTTTTGTGTTCCTTAAGTGCACTAGCATTTCACACACCCAGTGACAGAATAATGCACTGAACCGCTGACATAATTCAGGAGATGCTATTTGGATAGCATTATTGCAAATCCTGTGAGACAAAAGAGAGTATTCCTCCAGCAGAAAGGATGACATTTGTTCCATTACTGCTGACAATGTGACGGCAGAAAGCCAGGCACTTCATTCTCTTGGGAATGGTGATCTATGATCTCTGCAGCAGAAAATATTTCCTGAAACTTTTATTACTGCAAACTTCTCACTCTGTACAATATTGCCTTGTCATGCAGTCATCATTTATACTTGCAGGTCATGTCTGCATACCAACCATCATGTTTATCCTGTTCATTATCATTCTTATAAATAAAACATTCTGCCAACAATTAACCCATTTGCCACCAAAAATAACGAAGGAAAACACCATCAAATGTCAAAACTGGGAAAACTTGACTGCAGTAAGACATGCATTGGATACTTCCAGCATTGGATTATTGCAATGTACCTGATTCAGAACTGCAGTTAGTGCAGAATGTTGTGGCACAGTTGCATATAACACCTCTGCCCAGAGATGTGCATTGGTTGCCAATTTGCTATGGGGTCATAGTGTTATATGGTCCTGGTAGCCATTCCCAGTCACCACTCTGGCAGATTAATTGTAGTTTCTAGGTCACCTTCAAAGGTAGCCCCATGTAGAGCACATTGTAATAATCCAAGTGGGAGATAACCACATCATGTACCACTCTGGTGAAGAAATTCCTTAGTCCCATCCCTTATTGTTTTAGGGATGGGTTCAGGACAGGTGACATAGGGCAAGTCACCCTGATCCAGGGGCCACAGATCAGGGCTACAGGGCAGATAGTGAGGTTCCCCGCACAGCCTTATCTTGTTTGGAGTTTTCCAGGTTGCCAATAAGGCCTCACTTCACCTCTGTATTGCTGAGGATGCTGCTCAAAGCACAACACAGTGTGGACTTCTTCTGTTCAGGGTTCCAACTACTCCATTCCATTTCCCTTCCTCTTGGTTTTCCATTTTTCCATTAGCCCTCCATGTCCACTCAACATATCTATTATTGTCCAGCCATGATGCCACCATCAGGTGCCTCCCCAGCACAACTTTAAGAAGATTGGGAGATGTCAAGCTCTGGTACTTGAGCGAACCGGCTTGGTGCTTGGAGCCAGGGTGGAATAGCCCACACTGGGTAGACAATGGAAGTGTCTATTAGCTTGTTGCTAACATGCTTATTACTTGTTGTAGATCTTGTTAAGTTATGTTGCCCAATTACTCCATTCCATGTTTCAAGTCTTCATTCCTGTTATGGAGGAAATCATGGAGAACCTGGAGGTGATCTTTCTCCAAGGAAAGGTGTTTGTAACAAGTATCATACCTACATCTGGTCCATATAGGGTGCCTCCAGCTGTTCTTTTTATTTTGTTTTATTTATCTAACAAAATTCTGGCTGGGCCCAGACTCACTAGCCCTAGAAATAGGCTCCTCTTGAGGCCAGAGGAACATTGCCCAGCTATTGTTTTATTGATTTATTTATTTAATATGCTGTAAACCACTTTGAGATTTTTATTAAAAATATAAAGCGATATAGAAATAAAGAAATAAAAATAAATAAAATGTCCTGCTTGATTGTAATGAAACCTCTTGGCAGTTTGCAAGATATATTAAAATTATCATTTAAACCAAGTAATTACAACATTTAAATTGAAATTAACTGCAAAAAGATTGCAACATATCAACATCTACTTCTCTGGATAGGCTTGCCTAACCAAAAATATTTTAAGCAGGCACTGAAAACAGTACAGTGAAGGCACCTGCCTGATGTTCACAGGGAGTTCCAAAGTGTGGCTCTTTGATTTCTTACAACTACACAATGAGCAGTGCCTGTAACAGTACAAGGTCTCCTGATCAAAATAGTTGAGTGGGCACATCCAACAAACTGATTTTAAGTTTTATGTACCAATAGCAGCACAATCCCACTTTCAATACTGTTAGCAGCTGCAATAACAGACCCTCCAAGTGTCCCTGTTTTCCAGGGACAGTCCTGGGTTTACAGAGGCCATCCCAGTTTCTGATTTGATCCCAGAATGTCCTGATTTTCCTTAGGACTTCCCTATTTTCATCAGAGAAATGCTGGAGGATATGGAGCTATGCAAACCTCAAACCAAGGCGATAAGTAACTATGCAACCTTTAGAAGACAACTGAAGGCAGCCCTCTATAAGGAAGTTTTTAAATGTTATATTATGTTTGAAGCTGCCCAGAGTGCCTGGGGCAACCCAGGGTATAATAATAATAATAATAATAATAATAATAAGAAGAAGAAGAAGAAGAAGAAGAAGAAGAAGAAGAAGAAGTTGTTATTGTTGTTGTTGTTGTTGTTATTATTGAATAGGACTTGCCTATTTTCATTGGAGAATTGTTAGAGGATATACAATTGTCTTGGGGCACACATATTGCTTCCAATAAGTGCATCTCCCATAACATATTGCTGGAATCCTGTATTATACCACAGATATTCTAGGGGAGGTGTCTTACTTTTGTTGTGCTAGGGTGCAAGAAATGCCTCTCCAGATGGCAAAAGACAATAACATTGGGGGAGCATTGCAGAACAGCTAACAAAGTGGAATGATGTGTAGATGGTCCTGTCTAAACCCAGCAGTAATGCACAATTATTGCATCAGTGACCTGTTGAAGAATACACCAACAAAACACACAGAGAGACTAAGCCCTAGTCTCAGGGCTGACCTTAGGGGTGAGTGAACTGGACAGTTACCCAGAAGGCTGAGCAGAGTGGAGAAGGCAGATGGCAGGCCACCACTAAAAGACCTGTTTGTTACTGCATCCTGGGGCTTAGTCAATCTCTGCTAGAAGGCAGTTAGAATTGGGTGGAGGTACTCAGGAGAAACACAACCCAATCCTATCATTCTGCTTGATTCCAGGCCGAGAAAGAGATGCAGAAGAGAATTTTCACATGCATTCCATGCATGCACTAATTATCCCAGGAAGCCCCCAGCTCTGTACACATGTACAGGGTTCCTTGTAGGGGGCAGCAGCAGCAGCAGACCCCCAGCATCATACCTGCACCAGGCCCCACAAACTGTCTGGGTGGCCCTGCAAGGCTGACCAGCAGCCGGGGTAGCCCTGACAGAATTCCTCGCCTAGGGTACGATTTATCCTAAGGCTACATATATTTGGTGTGTGCACTGGGTTTTATTCTTCTGCGGTCAGTTATTTTTAGAAAATCTAAAATGTAAATGATACATTTTGGGCTTACAGGCTTCACATCTCTGACCCAAGGGAAATGAGAAGGAAGAGAATTTAGCTTGAAGTTAAACACATTGTGATGAAATATTCTGAATCTTAATTGAGAATGATTATCCCAGATAGCTGGAGGGATCTCCAAGTTAGCCAACATATTCGCTTTTCTTTTTGTATCCTAGCAGACAAGATCCCAGAGGAACGAAGCAGGCGAAAGCTGCAGCATCATTAGTGGTTTTGCTGCCTAATGAGTAGCTGAATCACACGTCTGTATTTTAAATACCAGTGTTTGTCACAAATACAATATCTACTGCTCTGGTATTTTAGTGTGATGGAAAGTATTTTATTTATTATTGACAACCAACGACCCTTGCAGTACATGAGAACCTAGGTTTGCTTTTATTATTAGTCGCAGAGGAACAAACTACTGTAATTGAACTTGGTCATTCAAGAAATAGAAGTTATTGCTAATTTAAATGTAGTTTTGTTCCCCACACAATTCCTACCAGTTCTAAAGGATCATATTAGCTACAACCTATTTTCCTAGAAAAAGAGGTGCTGGAACTCACTATGACCACCTCCCTTGTTCTCTTATAATGGCAATGGTGCCCACCTGAAAGAGGTCAGAACTGAGTTCCAGTGAGTTCCGGCTGAAAAGAGGCCCTGGATGTGACTTCTATAATCCCATTTTAGGTTCCAGCAAATTCTTAAGGGTTATCTACTATTTTCCCATTCCACTTCAACTCTTCCACCAATTACTTATTTGTTCAACCCTGCGTCCTGGCTGCCTGCCTACCTGCATTTAAATTACCAGTTAATAATAAACCTCCATTCACCCATTGGGAACTGTCCTGCTCTCTGAAAAGACCAAGGCCGACAGACTACTATGACCAGATCTGAACCCAGATTGGAATAGAGCTAAATAATGTGTCATCCCAAAATGCTTGCAGCTCCTCCACCGCAACCCTCTGACCCACTTCCCCAACGATTTGCTAGGCAGAAGGAACAAATGAAACAGTACTGAAAGGATTTGTTGAGGTAAAGGCGAAGTTTTTAGACGTCAAGTTAGAGATGTTCTAATGAACAGAGAACAGCATGCTTTAATAGATAGGGAAATAGACACCTTCATTGGAGAAAAAAGTTGGTATCTGCTAAATTCATTTGTATAAGCCAGTAGTGGACAGTGGTCAGTCACAAACGAGGCAGCAATGAGGTCAGTATGGTGCAAGCACACAGGCAGAGTCAATCTGGTGCTCTTGCTGCTGCATTTGCACCACACCAGCCTTGCAGCTGCCTTGCCTTTCCCCCTCTACCTCTTGGTAAGAAGCAGTAGTATGACTGACTGAAGGTCAGGTGAGTGGTGACCCCACCACACTGCTCCCTGCTAGTATGAAATAGGATTTATTCATTTTTTATTTTACTGTGGTGATGAAAACTTATTAGCATAGTTACTGGAAATTCCATTGGGGGGAAAAATGAGACTTATTAGTCATCCATTTGCAGCAAACATAAACATGCACTTCCTAATTTCAGTAATGATTTGAATGAGATAAAGTAGATTTGCATAAATGAGAAAGGGTGGATAATTACAGGGGATTGCTTGATATGATTAAATCATTGGGCACTAGGATGTGTGTGTGTGTGTGTGAGAGAGAGAGAGAGAGAGAGAGAGGTTTGATATACCGATTGTTAGGTATGCTTCATTTTAGACTTAATAAATATTCCCAGATATTGTAACTTCTGATCTTGTTGCCTCTCAATGACATGTTAAAATATTTGAATGACCATTCATGTTGTCCTCTGCGCCTCAAATATAATATAAAATAATAATATTTTTTTAAAAAAATCAGGAGAATTTCATGGCTTTATTTCTACATTAAATCCATCTGTGGAATAATGTTCTGTTTTCTCCTCTCACCCTCTTTCAGCCCAGCAGCTTGACAGAATTCTTTGTACTGGCAGATGTAATGATGTTTCAAAACATCTTCTAGTTAACTTTACTTTCAGTTTGCTAAGTTTTTACTCTGCCTGCACTGACTTGGTTGGTACTGGCTAGAATTTGCAGTTATATTCAGAGCTTTCCCCCCTCTTTAAAAAAAACATTTAGGGGTACTCTCATTTTCCTATTCATATTGAAATACTGCTCCTCAACGAGGCCAAACTTAGATTCACAGAATGTTTAGGGGTATGCGTACCCCTGTGTCCTCCCAGAAAAAAAAGCACTGGTTATATTACATATTTGCCCAGAAAACCGGAAGAGTGATCCCATGGCAACGGGGGTAGGAGATCCTGCTGCAGCTGGTGGAGCAACCGCCATATCTGAAAGCCTGCCAGCTAACTGTGGCCAGGATGAGATGTGGGTGGTGTGTTCTTTTCTCTCCCCTTCATCTTCTTCCCCTCTTTTTTCTCCTCTCCCCATTGACTCTGAGATGCCCTTAGAAATAAAGACATACCAGATTTTAACACAGCTGTGATCAGTTTGCCCACCCCCCAAACAAAGACTGCCAAGATAGCTCAGTTGGTAGAGCATAAGACTATTAATCTCAGGGTCGTGGGTTCAAACCACAATATTCCTTCATTGCAGGGGGTTGGACTAAATAACCCATGTGTGCTCCCTTCCAGCGTGGTGTAGTGGTTAAGAGCGGTAGACTCGTAATCTGGTGAACCGGGTTCTTGTCTCCGCTCCTCCATATGCAGCTGCTGGGTGACCTTGGGTTAGTCACACTTCTTTGAAGTCTCTCAGCCCCACTCACCTCACAGAATGTTTGTTGTGGGGGCGGAAGGGAAAGGAGAATGTTAGCCGCTTTGAGACTCCTTCAGATAGTGATGAAGCGGGATATCAAATCCAAACTCCTCTTCTTCTTCTTCCAACTTTACAGTTCTATGATTCTATGACTGTGGTCCCTGCTCTTTATAACTCCAGTTAACCCCTCCCCTCCCAAATAAATGTCACCATAAAGTAGGGAGGAGGTATTTATTTGTACAAAAAGAGATGCAGTCAGTACTTGCTTGCTTCATATCCCTTGTACAGTGCAAAGCTTATCAGTTATTGATGAAGAATTATGAGTTGCATTGTACAAACATTAACATAGACCTGTGCTTGGAAGAATGCCTAAAAGTGTGGGGGGAATACCTTAAATACAACTTTAACTGTGTCACCTACTAGATCTTCTATGCCCTGTGTGATGCGATTCCTATTGCATGTTTTCTCGGAAGTAAGTCCCACTGTATTCACTTGGGCGTTTACTCGCCTAGTAAGTGTGCATAGGCCTGCAGCATCAGTGACTGGGGCTGCACTCCTAATATCAACCTCATTCAATTGAGCTTCTTGTATAAAGTGACCATCAGATCAATGTTTCTGTTTTGTTTTTGGCTTTTTGCCAATAGGTTTACCTGTCAGTGCATGTTCTTTGAGGCAAAATCCCAGATTATTATTATTTTTTTAAGAAGTCTATCAGACAACAAAGACACATGGCAATTAAAAAAAATTAGTTGAGAACTAGCTGACCTATATAGTGTAAATTGGGGTGGGACCTCCCCATTTGGTCCATGAGGACATTTTGCCAAGCTACCCCACCTGCCCTTATATCAGGTGTGGGTCAGGTAAGCCCAGGGCTTGACTGAAAGAGTATTTGCAGGCATTGCTGACAAGCTGGTTGAAAGTGTTTGCAAAGGCTCTTTCAAAGCGCAGAGCCAGATAGTACTTTGAGAGGGGCTTCCAATCACCTGGTGTCAGCTCACTTGTCAAACTTGGCCCAGGAGAAGTGGTGTGTGTGTGTGTGTGTGTGTGATAACAATCTGGATTGCTGGGCTAGAAAAGTTCTCCATCCCAGTGTAAGTGTTAAGCTCAGTTCAATCTCAGTTTTCAAACGATGCTCAAAACAGATGCTACGAAAGCAAAATTGCATTCCCTTTTATATGATTCCTCTTTCTGCTGCTGTTTAAGTAGGCTTTTGCGAAGTAAGCTGGTACTTGCAACAGAGATATATTGCGGTTTGTGCAGGAGAAAGCCAGGAGCTATATCTGAGACTTTGTTTGGCATCTATTAGGAGGTCACTTCCCTGTAGCTAGAAGATTCTGACTGCACAAGATTCAGTTTAACAGGCAGAGAAAGACAAACCTGAGCACTGTGTGGCGTTAGGCAGGAAGGCAGATTAAGAATGAATGTTATCTGTTTTACTCATGTCATTCTAATCACTACTTAGGACCTCTCTCTCAAATGGAAATAATTTATTAGAGATAAGAGTAGGTTAACAAAGTACAATCTTTTATATTTGAGTGTTTCAGGGAGCAGCCCAAAGCCAAAGATCTTCCAGGGGTTGGCATAAGTGGATCTCTGGCTGGGTTAGGGCCATGCCAGCTGAAGTCCCTCATCCCAACTCAAAGATATGCCAGCAAAAATCCTCCATCCTAGCTCAGCTGAAGGAACCCTCACTGAGCTGAAGCTAGGGTAGCCAGGGTCCTAAAAGAGCAGGATGGGGCAATGGAAATTGCAGAACACACACAAAATATGTATATTTCCAAACTATCTTCAGCTTGGTCACATGACCTAGCAACTCAGTGGAAGTTACACTGGCAGAACAGGTGGTATAAATACATTTTTAAGAGTAGCTCCATTCCTGAACAGAGTTTGCAACTGAGGTAAAGTTACGCATACTTTAACTCAGTGTAAATTAAGTTGGCTTCCTATACAGTAGTTTGAATTGTTGTTTGTTTGTTGCCAATGTTTAGTCACCTGCCAGTGTGAGGGAGCCTTGAAGTATACAGGAACTTCATTTTTTGGTGTGTGTTTTTTTGTTTCTTTTTTAAAAAAAAATATTCAAAATTATAACAAGACATATTATCCAACAACATATCATCCTTGTTTCCCTCCCCATTTTTCCTCCCTCCCCCTCCCACACAACCCCCCCACCCCACCCCCCCGACTTCCCTCAGTTCCAGTCTTTGGTTTCTCTAAGAATGCTGTTTTCTGCATGTTACAAAGTTGTATAGATCCTCAAACTATTTAGCTGATTATTATCAATAAAAGGTTTGTGAATGTTTATTCAAAACCTGCTAAGGAGTCCAGATCGCTTTGTTGCATCTTCAGATACTTTGTAAAGGGTCCCTATTCATCCTTAAAGTCACAATTATCCTTGTCCTGTAGCTTATATATCAGTTTTGCCAGTTCTGCATAGTCCATCAATTTTTCTTGTCATGATTCTTTAGTTGGGGTTTCTTCAGTCTTCCATCCTTGTGCTACCAGAATTCTCGCAGCCGTTGTCTTCATTTTTTTGATCCTGGAGGTACATATGCAGAAAGAATAAGAAAGAATTTGTATCTAAGATGACAAAACTTACACAATCAAAAAAGTATGTTAACTTTGTTAAGAAAATATCAACATGTTAATCTCTTCTTTTACAAAATAGCTTCTCATTATGCTGAACTGCCAGTACTATTTCATAAAGGGGATTACTAGAAGGCAAAAATTGCTTCATGTCTTTTAAAGGTTCACTTTTCCCATTGGATACTTAGGTACAAAATTATATTGTACAGTTGAAGAGGGGAATGACTTTTGCCTAAATCTACATGAATGAATAGTTGCAAGTGCCTGGAGAGTGGATTGCACAAACATACTTACAGCAGTGCCATATCTTTCAAGTTTGTCCTGCTATTGCTGCATACCAATTTGAAACCACATTATAACACATTATTGCTAAACGTTAGGTGTGTCAAGTTGTGCCAGTGGAGGCAACTCAACCTACTCATAGACTGCTTCACAAAAACAATCTCTTCATCACAGCTCTTGTCTCCCAAATGTCTTACAGCTCTGCATTCTCTATTGCATCATCCAGATGATGAATGCATTTATGCAATTCATTTGTCAACATAACCGTACACTAAAAAATGTCAATGGGTGCCAGTTTTTCTTGCTTTTGAAGCAGCTACTCACAGTAAGCTTGTAGGTAGTTGAGGCACACATTTCATCCCTCCTTGTAAATGTCTTTACCTTAACCACATCTGGCATTTAGTGACTCAATCAACAGCACAAATGGCCTGCTCATATTTAAGCTGGTTAACTACAGTTGACTTACATTTAAAATCTTTTTACCTGCTTCCACACTGGACATTTACTGTGGAATAGTCATGCTTTATTCATTCACTTTTACAGGACATCTGAACAACACGGTGAGCAAAACACAGCCCTCTCATTTCCCCCCTACTCAGCTTCCAATATTTTTTTCAGTTATCAGAAAATTCAACTTTTAAGAAACTGAAAGGAATACTGTAGTTATGGAATTTCCTCGTGTGTGGATGGCTTAATGTGCTGCTATTCTGGTGGATTCTAGCCCTTTCTTTCTCTGTGGTCTGTCTCTCTTTTCTAGGAATCAACACCCATCTGGAAACAACTTCTATCAAGAATGGACTTTCACAAAAGTTATGTATATATATCTCAGTAGTTATGATTGTTGTGGCATGCATCTGCCTCAAGAGAGAATGGAGTGCGCCCTCAGGGGTGAAGTCAAACTGCTGTGTTAACTGTACTGAAGTGACCTCCCCAGGATGCAAATCTGGGCAGTGTGTATGGAGGTCCTGGGCTGCCCAGACAAGACCCCCCCCTTTCAGTCTCACTGATGTGGTCTAAAGGAAAGCAGAGCAATAGGCTTGGAACCAGCTTGGATGCAGAAGTTTCCAGAAGGAGGCATACAAGATGCCATCCAACTGCCTGAGGGACTCCACTCTGGATTTGTGTAGGGTTTATTCCTTAGCCTCTTCTTCCCCCAAAGATAACCCACAAGGCAGAGGAGGTTAAGGATCAGAGTTTTCCTTCTCCTAAATAGGCCACTTCCCAGTTTGCAAGCCCCATTTGTCACTCACTTCCCTCTACAGCACATGCAGAAGCTACCTTCTTGACCACTGGTCCCACCATAGAGTCAATCCATCAAAGCCTGTCATTGCATGCAGGGGAGGTCCTTAACTCATCAAGGCTACCCTCACCTGGTTAAGCTGGTCAGTCAAAGCTGTTGCCAGGATGTGGCCACTGTTGCATGTTGACAATGTCTAGGAATCACAGGTGAGAGGTGAGGGAGGGAACCAAAGATAGACAAATTACCCCAGAAGGAGCACAACATGTCCCCCACCAGTGGTACTACTCCACAGTGCTGAATTTACATATAAGCTAAACAAGCTATAGTTTAGGGCCCCACTCTCTTCGGGGCTCCCAAAAGCTTTAAAGGGGAAAAAACCCTGGATGTACATTTCCAAAATATAGGATAAAAAACAAATAAAATAAAACCTACATACAGCAACAGTGTTTTGTGTTGTGTAGGCTCCTATGTTGTAAGTAATGGGCCCTGCCTGCTAGCCTGCTCCCTAAAATATCACTGGTTTGCTCCTTTCTATATATAGGGTGCCTACATTCTGCATGGAACTGGTTGCATGGCGACATGTGCAAATGGCTTAAAATACCTGTTAGGTCCATAATTTACCATATACAGTGGTACCTCGGGTTACAGACACTTCAGGTTACAGACTCTTCAGGTTACAGACTCTGCTAACCCAGAAATAGCACCTCGGGTTAAGAACTTTGCTTTGATGAGAACAGAAATCGTGCTCCGGCGGCATGGCAGCAGCAGGAGGCCTCATTAGCTAAAGTGGTGCTTCAGGTTAAGAACAGTTTCAGATTAAGAACGGACCTCCAGAATGAATTAAGTTCTTAACCCGAGGTACCACTGTAGCGTATATTCAACACAAAAAACAGTGACAATTTGTTGTTGACAAAGGACAGGTGGACATATAAAGGGCCCCATTACCTTCAGTAGCTTAGGGCCTCATCAAACCTAAATTCAGCCCTGTTACCCCTCCTCTAATAACCCATACATACTATAATGTGTGCTTTATGACACAACTCTACAGGGGTTTTAAAATGAACCAAAGATTGAAAAGCAAAACGAAAAAAGGAGAGGCATGACATCGAATACTTAAGCAACTTAAGCTACAATATACATAAAAACAGAATTTTCTTATAAGGGCAACAGCTATTTTGTCAGATGCATTCTAAACATGACCTTCTGCGCTTTTACTAGACTGTTCCGGAAAAGTGACATTTTCATGCTTACTGATATAGATCTAATTTATTGGCAGATGGGCAGGATTATAAGAGGTGACCTGCACCGCTTACTGATTTGCCCTTCTTACTATCTAAGTTATATTAGCTGGATGGTTATAACAGTGCCATTGATTTATGCAATGCAGGGTGCCAGCACATTATTCACATAAACGCATTGCTTGTCACTGGACATTCAGACACACTGAACATAAAAGCCACCCAACAAGTTTGCTCAATACCTCTTGTTGTTCTTCCAATGAGAAACTTGATTTCACCAGCCCTTTCCCTTATCAGTGCCAACGAGCAGGCCCGTCTTACCCATAGGCGCTAGGGGTGCGGGGCACCCAGGTGCTGGGCTCTCAGGGGTGCCAGGCCGAGAGTCCGGGGCCTGAGAGTTGAGTCCGGGAAAGAGCCCACCTGTTGGTCAGAGCGCCCAGTGGGCTCTTCTGCTGCAGGTGGCTCTGCGACACGGGTTCAGGGGCAACCGAGACAGTGAGATGCTGAGGCGGCCGGCTGGCTCTGCCCTCCTGCGTGCCTGGGACTGGGCAACCTGGGGTGGGGTGGGGGCGCCAGGTGGATCTTTGCACCCCAGCGCCGCATATGCTTAAGACAGCCCTGTCAATGAGTACTTTAAATCTGCCAGAAAGGACAACATTGTGGTTTTATTCCTTTGCACCACTGAAAATTGAAGGCTCAGGGTGGGGATAGCTCTCAGTGTGAATTAGTTCAAACCAAATGCAAGTATTGCTTTTCAAACCCTTTTTGTATCTTCCCAATATTTAGCTGTAATTCTTGCATCACAGGGGGTTGGGCTAGATGGCGCTTGATATCCCTTCCAACTCTACAGTTCTTTGATTCTTTGAATTTTGAAGGATCTGTAGGGTTGGTCAAAGACATTTTGTTGACTTGAGGTGAAGTTTAATCTTACTTCAATACTGGAAGCATCCTCCACACATATGCACTCCAATGCTCTTAGGGGCCAAGACAGTTTCAGCTCCCCAGTGTATTTTTTTGAGGGAGCTGGGCCCCCTCAATGATCAGAGGGTGTTCAGCTCCACCCCTTGGCTCCTCATAATGTTGCACATGCAATGTCACAACATCGCTTTAGAGCCCCTCAATCAACTAGATGGATATCAGATTAGTTTTTGGGGCTCAGGAGGGCATGGTACACACACCTCTCCTCTGATTCCTTGCTACTGTTCCTTCCCCTCCCCAAACATCTGTCTAATGGTAGAGTCTGCCTGGTCTCTTTGCCACCTACACTTGCAGTAACTTTTTTTGTACGGGCCACAGTCCCCAAGATTATACTGGATGGATTCACTTCTACAAGTCTGACTGAAAATGAATGAATTTGCCCAAGAACAGATCCAAGCATGTGTTTGTTCTGTACTTATAGAAGCAGTTTTGCCATACACAAATTGTTCTACAATTGTACTGATGCTCAGTGGATTACTGCAATCCTAGAAGGCAAGGCAATTTCAGTGCACTGAACTGGCAAAAATATGAGTGTTTTTCCATATTGGGGGGAAAGCAATGTTCAAATTGTTCACTCAACACCTAGATCTTTTTCCTATCCTTTTTTTAAAAAATGAAAATGCCCTATTAAAAAAACTCATTTCCTTGAGTTTTAGGGCTCGGCTTAAAAGTTTCTATAAACTGCAGTATTTCAAAACAAGCTAAAAAATTTCCCACCTTTCACCACACTGCACTTGTGAGGATGAATCATGTCTGTGTGCTATTTTCATGCATACCCCTCCTCTGTATTGCTTTAGCAATGTTCTCCAGCCTGTGTCTTGGACTGTGTGCAGATGTGACATTTTCCTTGTGATATGAATGTGTCATCATTGCCTGCAGCAGTTCCTATTTACATTTTAAAAAAATCATCTTGCTGTGGTGTTTCTAGCATGTTTCAAGCACTGCCTGCAATATTCTGGTTCATTCTTCTGGAAGAAAGAGGAAGTTTGCAGGTGTCTCTTGGTTATTTCCTGTAACATCACTGCAGCTGAGAAAAAGGAACATTGAAGGAGCAGCTTTGCAACTGTTTTAAATAATAAAATAAAACCCTGATTCTTTTTTTTTAAAAAAGTAAGGTGAATAAATAATACATATGTATTATAAAAGCACTGGGCATCCTTAAAAATGGTACTAGTGCAAATCTACCCATTCCTCAGAATGCCCTGAAATTTTTTCTTTTAATTTCCTAAAAACTACAGTATATTAACTAAGCAGACTATTTTTTCTCTTCCCTGAGACTAGAACACTTGTGGTGCTTGCTATAAGGAAGGAAGGAAGGAACTGGAAAATGAACAAATGAACAAACTTTACAGCAAGAATCTCCTGTATTATGTTTGCCTAATTACCCAGGTAGGGGTTATTAGTAACTGGGTATAAATTATTCTTATAGAGTTTCATCTGTATCACTCTGGTTTCCTTTGGAAAGCAGGCATAGACTGGAACTGTACTGTTTTCTGATAAATCTTTTTAAGTTGCCTGCCAAGGTTGTTCTTACTTATTTATAAGCTACAGCACACAATAGACCCAGAATTTCAGACTCTAGACCCGAGAAGAGCCAGTGTAGTCGTTAAACAAGGGCCTGGGAATGTGGGGTTGAAATTCACACTTGGTCATAAAGCTCACAGGGTGACCTTGGGTCAGTCACAGCCTCTCAGCCTAACCTACCTCACAGGGTTGCTGTGGGAATTAAACCAGGAGGGAGAGAACCATGAGCGCCACCTTGAGCTTCTTGAAGAAAAAGATGGGCTATAAATGCAATAAGTAAGAATTAGGATTCCCAGCCATTCAGGCCTTCTTCAAATGGCAATTATGTTTTAATAATAATAAAATTTTATTTATATCCCGCCCTCCCCAGTCAAAGCCAGGCTCAGTGGCTAACAACAGTAAAAATAGCACAATTTACATAAAATCAATTAATAATTAAAAAACATTCTAAAATCAATTCAGAATCAAATTAATGGCAACAATTGGGCTAGAGTTCTATGAGGATTACAGAAGGAGGGGGTCAGACTGTGCCTTGGCCAAAGGCCTGGTGGAACAGCTCTGTCTTGCAGGCCCTGTGGAAAGATGTCAAGTCCCTCAGGGCCCTAGTCTCTTGTGACAGAGCGTTCCACCAGTTCGGAGCCACGGCCAAAAAAGCCCTGGCTCTGGTCGAGACCAGACTAACCTCCCTGTGGCCCGGGATCTCCAAGATGTTTTTATTTGAAGAGCGTAAGGTCCTCTGTGGGACATACCAGGAGAGGAGGTCCCGCAGGTACGAGGGTCCTAGGTTGTATAGGGCTTTAAAGGATAGAATTAAAAATTGCTGCCTCAGTTGAGGTGCTGCTTGACCTCTCACTTCCTTGAATGAAGCAAAAGGGAGGAGGCTGATACTGGGTGGTAAATCACATACCGGTACATTTTCATATGAAACTCTCGGGCTCAGCCCCTGGCTTCCTTGGGAAGGGCTGGGCTGCCTGAAACCCTGGAGAGACAGTGCCAAGTCAGTGTAGACAAAACTGAGCAAGATGGACCAGTGGTCTAAGGCAGCTCTCAATGGTGCATTCCACCACACTTGAAACCAGTTAGGACTACATGTTACTTCTTGACATGAGAGGACCTTGAGATGCCTCTTCATTAACCACATTTCACTGTGTGGTTCTTCTTCATCTCATTAGGTGTTTCTGTTTTAGTGCTGCATATTCCTGTCCAGCAGAGTTGAGTGGGGCTGTACCTGGTCCTCTAGTGCAGTCTGTGCCACCCTGCTTTGAGGGATGGACTTATAGTATGCTGCAAGATCAGCGCCGCTTTGGGAAACTTGCAAAAGTGGCACAGGGCTGGCAGGGCACATGCCTGTTGCATCCTTCTCGAGCTGCCCTCCAGGTGGAGAGAAGGATGTCACAAAGGAATGTGCCCCTCCAAAAAAAAACCTGTGCCGTGGGTGACATCCCCCCGTCCACACTATGCCTCTGTGTACATGGAAAAACCACATGGAGGCAGTTCTAGCTTGCAACACCTGTGCACCTGTGTGATAATGAAATCCCTAAGCTGACACATATTCTTCCAAGCTGAATTCTCAGCTCTAGCTTAATAGCTAATTAGTCAAGTTGCTGGATCTGCCCAGTTGAGGGAATCTCCCTCTCCATAACAAGTTGAACTAGTGCACGTGCAGTAACACTGACCCACCCTGAATGTGTGTCAGTGAAATGGCCCAACAGCGCAGAGGCAAATTTCAATAACCCATTGCTACTCCCTTTTGATTATCCCCTTGTGACTCAGTTTTGGGTTTCAGTGTTTTCCTGCATCTTTCCATTTCACCCTTCTCTTCAGTACTGAGAAGGTGGGGATGGAGGAAAGAGAGTTTCTCAACCTCCTTTCCACAGATTATCAACACTGTGACAGTGAGGGTGGAAGACTTGGGCAATTGTGGCACCTGCAACAAAATGCTTCCATTAGCCTCACCCACTAAGAGAATTCCAAGAAAACCCTGATGAGCTAGCCAGCTAATCAAGCACTCCATTAATATATGACAAACTTTAAGAGACTTGAGCCAGTGGTGTAGTGTGGGTTGCCAGAACCCAGGGCAAGACAAGTATTGTGCCCCCTAACCTGTGGGAGACAAGGCAGGTAGGGATAGAGGAGTGAGACTATCTAGGTGCCCAT